>NC_138067.1:40480903-41105534 GCF_964194185.1 Rhinolophus hipposideros
CGGGTCGCTGTAGGGAATAACTACAGCTTTTTTACAATTAAGTTGAGTAGTAGCTGTCGCAATGTCTGAAAGCAAACCCCTAGGCATCCAGCATTTTTACATGTAAAAATTTAGCCTACAAAAATGCTGGCTTGAAAGAAAAATGTAGATACAGCAATGCTACTGAAGCTATGTTTGTAATACTAAAACACTGAAATAAACCTCGAGCCTGTTTTTAATGGAATTGTTAGTCTATGCTGACCAATATGGTAGCGAATTGTGGCTATTTAAATGTAAAAGTTATTAAAATAACATTTAATTAAAAATAAATTAGTAAATAAAAATTAGTAAATTTAATTTAATTAGTAAATAAAATTAGTAAATTAGTAAATAGTAAATTTAATTAGTAAATAAAAGTTCCTTAGTCACACTAGTCACATTTCAGAGGAGACTGGGCGCATTCAGGGTGGTATGATAGTATAGACTCTTGTCACATTTCAAATGCTCACTAGCCAGTGTGACTAGTGGTTACTGTTTTGGGCAACACAGATAACACACATTACCAACATCACAGAAAGTTATATTGAACAGCGCTGGGTTAGGTAATAATTCAATTAGAAAGAATGAGTTAAATCTCTATAAATGACATAAAATGAAGTAGAGGAATTGTGTTCAAGTGAAAAGGGCAAAGAGCAGAACAATATCCACAGCTTAATCTCTTTTCTATATAAAATAGATGATCTTTCTACATATATTCAGAGTACAGAAAAATCTGGAAGAATACCTAAAAATGTTAACTTTGGTCATTAGAGAAGGAATGAGTAGGGGAAGACTCATTTTGTATCTGTATACTTTTTGTTGTTTGAATGTTAAAAACTACAATTAACTCAATGTTGCTGAATCCAAATAAATACTGTATTACTTATTTTGAAAGATTTTCTTGTTTCTACTCTCAGCCACTTACTCTTTCTTTACTGTCAAAAAATACTCAACCACTCTAACTTAAAAGACTTCACTCTTTATTTACTGTTTTATCTCCTTACTTTAAAGCACTAGAAAAAGGAATTATATTTGAGAGTGACTAAAAAGTTAAACAATGAGGAATTGTGACATCAGATAATGTGCAATCAGTTGGATTAACTTAAAATCCCAACATAAGTATTTTTGTAAAATGTAGTTTTATTCCTTAATTACAAAAACAATATATGTTTAGTACATAAAATAAGAAGATAAAGCAAGGAAAATAATAGAAAAAATATCCATTATTCCACAGAGCCAGGGACCAACATGTCAACACTGCTACAGAGCTTTCCAGATCATATTTGATGCACATAATACAGACTTTCCCCTCCCACTCAAACATTTTGTGCTGCAATACTTTATCTAGGCAACATCATTGTTTTGATGTAAAGTTGTACCAACTAATTCCTTAATATTGAACATTTAGGTTGTTCCTGCTTTTCCACCTAGCCAATCCCGGTGGACAGGAAGATGAAGCCTAAATTGAAATAAATAACTAAAAGACCTGAAAAGTGGTGCTCTGAATTGCCATTTCTTAAACACATTGTGGACCAAATCCATTATTTTGACAAAACTATCTTGTGGAATGATTTGCCCGGAGATACTTCCCGACGCAGTTATCTGCTCCCAGCTTTAGAAGCGGGTGCAAGACCTCAGTCCCAGAGGAACTGGTGAGTGAACAGTGATGAGTAGGTTGAGCAGCTCCAGGGGGCATCAGCAATCCAGCCCTCATGCGACACGAGGATCCTAGTCCAGACTTCTATCCAACAGGGATTCAAGCTTCCTCAGTCTTTTTCTTGGGTACGGAATGCCAGGATACAGAGGGAGTGTATGGACGCTTGTATATCTAAGAGATTATATCAGTTAAAATTTTGAGGTATAGCAAACTACCCCAAAACTTAGTGGCTTAAAACAACAACTCTTTATGACTTCTCATAAATTTGCTAATCATTCTTCCGGTCTGGACCAGCTTCGCTGGGGTTGGATGATCTAGGAGGGCTTTTGTCACCTACCTGTTAGTTGTTATGATTGGTGTAGAGAAACTCCTTAGTTGGTAGGGCTACCTCTGCTCAATGAGATACCACTCCACACCCATTAGGATACCTATAATCAAAAAGACAGATAATTGTGTTCATGAGAATGTGGAGAAATTGGAACCCTCGTACGTGGCTCGTAGGAATGTAAAATGGCACAGTTGCTGTTGAAAACAGTCTGGCAGTTCCTCAAAAGAGTTACCATATGACTCAGCAATTCTACTCCTAAGTATATACTCAAGAGAAATGAAAATGTGTCCACATAAAAACTTGTACATGAATTTCATAGCAGTATTATTCATAAAAGCCATGAAGTGGAAACATCAAAATGTCCATCAACTAATGAATGGACAAAAAATATGTATCTGTGCAATGGAATATTATTTGGCAATAAAAATGAGTGAAGCACTGATCCAAACTATAACATGAATGAACCTTGAAAACGTTATGCTGAGTAAGAATATTTGAAATTAAGGATTTGCTCTTAATTATGCTCGTGTGAGAAAGTAGCAATGAGATTATATTTTAAAAAAGGAATCCTTAACTTTAAGAGACACTAAAATATTTATATTGCTTACAATTGATAATTGTTTTTGCTGGTGATAGATACATGGGAGTTCATTATACTTTTCCATAATATTTTTTATAAAAGCCAATGAACAAATGTCCCTCTTAATGCATAGTCTTCAAGATTGTTACGGTTTTTCTTTTATATTTTTCCATTTGAAATGTAGCACTTTATCAGTTCTATAGGGAGTATATACTTTGGAGTATTGTTTTGGAATGGAACTAATTTATATAGTTTTAGAAAAAATTGGATCACTCCAAATTTGAGTGTTTTACACACAGGTTCAGGACAATGTTTCACATTAATCCACGTCTTTCTTAAAGTTTCTTTTAAAATATATATTTTGGCAGACAATAGTTTAGTGGTCACCAGAGGGTAAGGGGGTGGGAGGAGGGAGATGAGGGTAAGGGGGATCAAATATATGGCGATGGAAGGAGAACTGACTCTGGGTGGTGAACACACAATGGGATTTCTAGATGATGTAATACAGAATTGTACACCTGAAATCTATGTAATTTCACTAACAATTGTCACCCCAATTAATTAAAATATATATATTTTGGGGAGGCTGGTTGGTTAGAGCACAGTGCTCATAACACCAAGGTCAGCAGTTCGATACCACATGGGCCAGTGAGCTGCACCCTCCACAACTAGGTTGAAAACAGTGACTTGATTTGGAGTTGATGGGTCCTGGAAAAAAACACCGTTTCCCAATATTCCCCAATAATAATAAAAAAAAAAACTACCAATATATTGTATTCTTAATAGAGTTTCTATTAGTTTCTTATTAAATTTTTCTTTTGGAATTGTATATTGCAACTGTGATATAAGAAATTAACTCTTTTTTCCTAATAGGTTGCTGCTGGTAGTAGAGACTAGTGCCATTGTTATTTAATATCTGGCTGCCACTGAATTCTTAATAATTGCATTTGTTTTTATTTAGTGATCCTTTTCCCTGGAAATATTAAAATATCACAGGTATATGTTAAGTTTATTTATAATGATTATTTTTTCCTCAATGAAAAAAACATTTATTGCTTTTGTTATAACCTTATATATGGGAACTTATTAAAAATTCAATCAGGCTCAGAGGGAAATCAGCAAGATGGCAGAATAGGAAGTCCAAGTCCTTGTTCCCCCACAGAAACATTGATTTAACAATGATATTCAGATCAAGGTACCTTTATGAGAATTCCAGAATCCAGTTAAGAAGTTGTAAGCACAAAGCTGAGAAGAGCTGCATAAAAATTGTTAAGAAGAGCAATTTCACTTTACTCATGTCAGTCCATCCCCCATGCCAGCACAGCTCAATGCCAGGAGAGAGCACCCTGGTTCATAACTTCTCCATTGAGGGGAAGAAGAGTGCAGTGGGCATCCAAAATTCTGGCTGTTGGGAGAGCTGCCTGAGGGACTGGTTTCTGTCTAGTTTCATTTGGAACACTGATGGAGCCAGCATAATTTGTATACCTGGGGGTTGCTGAGAACAGAGACGGGGAGCAACTTGCTGCAGACAGTACAGTTCAGTGTGATCAGAAAGACTATAACTTGAGGCTTCCTTGGAAAGCAGGGAGAGGACGGGAGCATGTGTCTAGAATTGTGGCTTTTCAGAAGGCTGCCAGAGGGACTGGTATCTTCCTGACTCAGGGCACTGACATCAGGTATACTTCGGATGCCTGATGGCTGCTGAAGATAAGAAGAGTGGGGCAGCTTGCTCCTTGAAAACCAGATAACTTACAGTACCACAGACAGACACCAGAGGAGGGAAGAGATTATGAGCTTCAGTAAAAGAAACTGGCAAGCCTCTTTAATTGAGAAATTGTACACACAAGACCAGAGAAGTTGTTTCCTCCCTCCACATCCCCCCAAAAGGTTTCAGAGTTCCTCAGAATCTCTAACCAAGCTTTTTGGTGATAATCTCCTAAACAAGGCCTGTCCATAAAGACTGAGAGAAGTGGTTGTTTTTTCAAATGTGTAGATTTCAACAGTTATGATGCACACAAAGAAATAGAAACATGGCCCCAGAACAGGAACAAAATTATTGTCCAGAAATTGATCCTAAAGAAGTGGAGGTATGTGAATTACCTGAAAAGGAATTCAAAATAACCATAAGTATGCTCTATAAGCTCAAGAAAATGATGCATAAACAAAATGAGAATCTCAACAAAGAGATGGAAAATACAAAAAAGAACCAAAAAGAAATTTTGGAGCCAAAGAATACAATAAATGAACTAAAAATATCACTAGAGGGGTTCAACAGATGACTTGATCAAGTAGAATAAAGAATCAGTGAATTCAAAGTTAGGTCATTTGAAATTATCCAGTGAGAGGGACAAAAAGAATGAAAAGTAAAGAAAACCTAAGGGACTTGTGAGAAACGATGAAGTAGACCAATGTATACATATAGGAGTCCCAGAATGGGTAGAAAGCATATTTAAAGAAATAATGGCTAAAAACTTCCCAAATCTGAGAAAATGAACATCCAGATTCAAGAAGTCTTATGGACTCCAATGAGGATGAATCCAAAGCAATCCATAGTGAGACATTATAATGAAATTATCAAAAGGCAAAGACCGAGCAATTTGAAAGCAACAAGAGAAAAGCAACTTGTCATGTACAAGGGAATACTCATAAGACTCTCTCAGCAGATGCCCTGCAGGCCAGAAGGGAGTGGGATGACATTCAATATGCTGAAAGAAAAAGTTGCTAATCAAGAAAAACATATCTGGCAAAACTATCCAAAAATGAAGACGAAATAAAGACTTTCCCAGAAAAACAAAGCTGAGAGAGTTCATCATCACTAGATCTGCCTTACAAGAAATGCTAAAGTTCTTCAAGTTGAAATGAAAGGATCCAAAACAGCAACAATGAAAGCATATGAAAGTATAAATCTCACTAGAAAAGGTAAATATGTAGACAAATACAGAATACTGTAATATTGTAACAGTGGTACATAAATCACTTTAAATTCTGGAATGGAGGTTAAAAGGCAGAAGCATAAAAATTACTGTAACTAGACAATAATTTAGTGGTTACCAGAGGGTAAGGGGGTGGGGGGTGGGTGATGAGGGTAAAGGGGATCAAATATATGGTGATGGAAGGAGAACTGACTCTGGGTGGTGAACACACAATGGGATTTATAGACGATGTAATACAGAATTGTACACCTGAAATCTATGTAAATTTACTAACAATTGTCACCCCAATAAAATTAATTAAAAAATAAAAATAAAAATTACTGTAACTATAAAATTGTTAATGGATACACAATCTAAAAAGATGTAATATAAAATGTGTGTGTGAGAGAAATAAAAGTGTGAAGTATGTTATCAGCTTAATATATTGTCATAACTATGTTTTATGTAAGTCCCATGGTAATCACAAATAAAATACCTACAGATTACATGAAAGAAAATGAGAAGGGAATCAAAGCACATCACTACAAAAAAAGAACAATAAAACATAGGAGGGAAGTGAGACAAAAAAGCTAGAAGACAAACAAAACAATTAACAAAATGACGATAGTAAGTCCTTCCCTATCAATTATTACTTTAGACACAAATGGATTAAATTTCCCAATCAAAAGACAGAGTGACTGAATGAATTAAAAAAGAACACGATCCAACTGTATTTTACTATAAGAGACTCATTTTAGCTTTAAGGACACACAGACTGAAAGTGAAAGCATGGAAACAGACATACCATGCAAATTGTAACCAAAAGAAAGCAAGGGTGGCCATATTTATAAAAAACAGACTTTGTCAAAATTTCAAGCAGGATATAAAAATACCAAGTGAAAACTGAAAGCCTACTACCTTGTTATAATAGTATTTTATTAATCATCTTCTAATACATATACATATAAATAACAGAAATGTATGCAATGTATTTTACACTTTTAACAGACTTTTTTTTACATTGTTTACCTATCAGTTTCTCTGTACACACCTTCACAAGCTCCTACAACCCCCTTGTGTAGAACAATGTTAAAAATCTGATATATACACCCCACATCTTTCTCCATGTTCATAAAATCATATATATATATACAAATATACATAGTTGACTTCAATTAATATTCATAAAAGATTTAAATTTCATCACAGATAAAATGTTTATAAGTAATGAGGAACATATTTAAAAAATACACAATTGTGTAAATACAATCCAGCTTAAGAAATGGAATACACAAACTTACTCTTTTGCAAACTTATCTCTTTCTCTTTCCTCCTTCCTGAATTTTATCTTGTTTTTCATTATGTACTACTTATGCACAGAATATCATTTTTACCTCATTTCAAAATTTTATGAATGGAATCATACCGTATATTTCTGACTCTGCTCAGTAATTTTCACTGCTGTGTACTATCCTACTTTGTCCATACTAATTATCCATCCCACTTTTGACGGGGATGTTTCATTTCCAGATTTATTTGTTACTGTAATGATATACTGAAAGCAATGCCATTGAGTTTTATGACACAGAAAGTGTTTTAATGATTTTCAGCTATGATTAAACCAGTCAGGGTGAAACAAAAGAGAGAAACAAACAAACAAAAGGTGAGAAAAAAAATCCCATCTTTTTTTCATGAACATTTAGGACTTTCTTCTGAAATTGTAATAAAAAAATGAATTTTATCTTCTTCCCTAATACTGCATCCACTTACTGTTCAACTATTTTTATCTACCATTTCAGATTGGGGGAAAAAGTTGGTCAGAAATGTCAGAAGAAACTACAGATATTTAGGTTCAAAATTGCCAACTGCAACAGAGAAATCAGGCCCTGCCTAGGAAATGGAAGCCTGACTTATTTAGAATATATGAAATGCAATTATCACTTTTGGAAATAAGACAAGTCGTTTTCTGATGGACTAATTATGTAATATCAAACAGGTTCTTTGCCTTGTCTGACCTACAACTGAGGACATCTGATGCCCTGATTTTGGGCTCTGCTCTGTTCTACCTACTTCTGCAAGTGGGAAGTTATTTCCTTCATACAGGGCTTTCAAATTTATCTATGCAAGTCCCCTTTACATCACAGAAGAGTGGAAGCCTACTTTAGGCTGGATGTTACTTTGATTTATTTTTAAAAGTTATGCTGATTTGCATTCTTTCCCATTAAACATCTTTGATTCATTATAAAATACCTAAAATATCACAGTCTTTGGCAGATAAATTGCAAATCTTTTTCTGCATCTTAAATTTGATGCTCCAAGGTGTAATAACACTATTTTATAGGTAACGAAACTGGACTGTCACTATCATAACACGGTCTCAACTTCCCATATAATGGTCAGTATTAAGAGAAACAAACACTAAGCTAGGCTAACACTACACTGTTTTTCAATTCCAGCTGGACAGTGATCCACTTTCATAATCACCATCATATGCACACACAAAAAAAGTCTATCAATAAAAACCTCACAAGTAGTATCATTTTCAGTTACTGACATTAACAGAAACACACAATGTCACAGACCTTCTCACGTCTCTGTCCTATAGAGAACTTCACACAAGTCCCCATGGTCACAATATCCATTCATGACCACTGACAGTTGCTTTCCAACAGTGGCATACAATGTCTTAACACATATAATCTCCAACATAGATACTCTCCTTGCCGCTTAAGGGAACAAAGATTCACACTGGCAGAAACTATCCGATGAGTATAAACAACTCCACACAGGGTCCCAGACACCAAATGGGACTCAAACTCACCCAGAGCAAGACACACTCATCTGTTCAACTAACAGACCCTTTTCCAGTCTCTTGTACCCAGGTAAGCTCGTGGCCCCGCCCAGGGTCAGTCCCACGTTCTTTAGTTGGGATGTTCCCCGTCCCTCCCCCCTACCCCTACCCCCCCCCCCGCCTAAATCCCTGGTCAATCCTCATTTCCATCTTTGCCAGCTCTGTACTCCAGAATGCGTTCCTCTTCCTTTGCTGAGAACCTTTTAATTCACCCTCGGCCACACCAAAGATACGTGAACAGCTACGCGGTCGCCAAAGCCGGGAGCCACTACCTCCAGCAAAGTCAAGAGAGGCTTAGGTAATGCGTCTTTTATAGGCGGGGCCGAGTTGCATGCTGGTACATCCCGAGGGTCCCAGAGTCCGGGGATTTGCCCGCTGTGGACTACATTTCCCAGAAATCTCCAAGTACAGAGCTTTTCAGCGCTGGGCGAGTTTGCCTGCGGGGAGCGCTTGAAACGGCGAGGCTCCCAGCCTCCTAGGATTTTCCGCCTCTCATTTCCCATAAGCCTCTGGGCCCAAACTAGCCACGGTCTCTGAGTCCTTTTCCGGTGTCCTCTAGGTTCTTGGCCGCTGCGCGGTGAGTTGTTCGCGTCCCAGGAAGTAGTCACCGCCGGGTAAGCGCGGCAGAGCTCAGTCGACTTGGCCGGAGCGGGATTGGAACCGGCGGTGAGGGGTGTCACTGGGAGGCGCTTGAGGGGAGGGGGCCCGGGTCGCGGATGGGGCGTGTCGCGTCCGGAGCCTCACGCCTGCGTGTCCGCGAGCAGCCGAGAGTGGGGTGTGACAGGCGGCGAGGCAGGGCTGGGATGTGTCTCGGGGATGGGGTGCGTGGCCCTCTTGGTAGGTGTGGTTTGCTTCGGCGTGTGCTCTAAGTTCCCCCCAGATGCTTAGGGCCTGGCAAAGTGAAATGACCACAAGAAACTCAGCCCCGTACTAAGCCCTAGGACGAACGTTTCAAGAAAGAAGGCACAGGTCCAGTCTTGGGATGAGAATTTTACATCTGAAAGTATCCTTGTGACAGGCTCCTGGGAAGACGTGATGAGGTCCCAGAGGTAGGATTCCTAGAAGGGGCACCTCTGCTCCTTGGGAGCCAACCTCGTGTTTCAGAGTCACTGCACCCGGGCATCTGTTCCCCAGAATTACGGTCAACTCGGAGAGAGATCCCAGCCTCCACTGGAACTCTATTTGGTTGTGGGTGGTTGAAGGCAGGTGTGGCCCATGAGGTTATTTTGGTTCTATTTTTTATTTTTTAGTGAAGTCCGCTTGTGTTCCAAGAAACGCTGGTGTCTCATGATTCCCCTTTCCCCCCACTGATGTCGGGTTTCTAAGAAGGACCCCGAGGAGGAAAGAATTGTTATATATTTGTAAATCGAGGTTCAGGTGAGTTTGTTTCTTTTTTATTCGTACAATTACCTTTGCTTTTAGATCATGAGAATATTTGCTTCTTTGGCCTGAAAGCTCTTGGCTATCCTGGGGTCCTCCTTCTGGTGAATGACCCACCATGCTGATGCGTCCCTCTTCCCAGTGGCCACCCCCCATTGTCCTTTTCCTCATTTAATTGCTATCTGTTCACATGGCAAATTTTGCAGGTCCTTCACTGCATTCTCCCTTTCTAGGCATTCGGGTGGTATAGAAATACACCTCCTGGAGATTAATGGTAGAGCTTTATTTTAGACCATGATCACTTGGGGATATTAGTATTTAGGTAGTGTGGTGTACAATCTATATCTTCTCCACAGTCATGATTTTAAAAGCAAGGCAAAGTAGGAGGGGATAGATAGTTTCAGTTATTAAATTTCAGTGTTGAGAGGCTTTTTGGGGCAGGAATGTGATCGAGCTTTTGGTAGGGCTTTGCAGTTTGCACCAACAAGGGCAGAGACTTGTAGATAATCTTTAGGTAGAAATCAGTAACATTGCTAAACACGAGATACTTCAGGTACAACTTTGTGTGGGTTGTGAGAGGCAGTACTGTGTTGTGTTTAAAAGTAAGGCTCTGGATCTAGAGCATCTGGATTCATATTCTGGCTCTGTCTGTTGCCAGCTGTGTGAGCTTAGATAAATGACTGGCTCTCAGTGCCAAGTCCAAAAAATTGGGTAAAATAATACCTATCTTTGTGGGGTTGTAACGATGTGAGAAGAGTTAATAGGTGTAAAGCTCCTTAGAATAGTACCTGCCCCATGATACCAGCTTGGTGAATAGTAAGAGTTGCTGTTATGTGGTGATCCGGGATCTTTCTCCATCAACTTTTTCTAGATTGACATATGAAAAATGTGAAGGTGATTGTGATGGGTGCTTGCAAGTTTAAAAAAATGACCAGATGCTCAAATGGTTTAGTACAGAAAATCTTAACCTGAGGTCGTCTTATTCCATTTATGAACTTCCAAGGGACCACAGACCTCTTGAAATTGAGACAGTTTTGGTAACTATTTGTAAATTCATTTTTTAAAGTGGGTAAAATGTCTATAATTTCATGAGATTGTCAAGTGTACATGACCCCCAAAAGATACAGCTCCATCGGTTTGGGATAAAGATACAAGAGCTGGGACAAAACTTGTACAAAATTAGTGTCCAGTGACATTTAAACACTTAAGAGAATTGCAGTATATCTTGTGGTGGAATAATATGTACCTAGTGAAAATTAATGTTCATCAAGAATCGAAAAAAGGAAAAATGTAAATGATGTAATACTAAGCAGTAGTTAGAGGTCTGCACAAAAGTACTCAAGAATACTACGAGCTCTATATGAATCCCATTGGAAAAGACAGGGTTTTGAAAGACATTTTTCAAGGATTATATCCAAATGTTTTTTTCTAAATTATTATTATTTTTTTCAGTTACAGTTGGCATTCAGTATTATATTAGTTTCAGGTGTACAGCATAGTGGTTAGATATAATTCATGCAGTGATCCCCCGATTAGTCTAGGACACCCACCCCGCGCTACGCATAGTTGTTGCAATATTATTGACTATTCAAATATGTTGAGTATGCTCTACTCAAAATGTTGTTTTAATTGGCCATTCAGTGGAGAGGTGGAGTCACACTTGACGAGCATCCACTCTGTACCAAATATGTATGTTTCTGTGATGTTACTGTTTACATGCATGCATTTCCTTTCTCAGACTTTAAAGCTGACTTACATAATTCGTGTTCATTCACGGGGGGATCTTGACAGTGAACGTGACTTATTGTCGTGATGAGCAACAGCCACAGGATGTCCAAGAGCTGGTAGGTGTGATTTGTTTCGGGCCCACTGATTTTCAGTGTTGGCTGTTTGTTTAGTTTTCTTAATGACTTCAACATACCCCTTCCTTATCACTCAATTTTTTTACATTTGGAAGTATCTTTATAGTTTTAATAATGGAATTAATACAAGTTTGTTGCAAAAAAAAGAAAAGAAAATTCAGCAATCCAGGAAGCATACAGAGAAGGAAATGAAAATTGTATCCTCTTAATCATTCTTAATATTTTGGTGTATTTTTATTTAATTTTTTTTCCTGTGAGCCTATGTGTCTGATTTTTGTTTCTGCAGAATAAAATCACAGTAATTGGTAATATAATTTAGTTGAAAACTCTCTAGCTTTTAGTTTGAAAATGAAATCCAATCTAGGCTTGGGTTTTATTTTGATCTTGAGTATGCAGAAAGAAGAGGGAAGTGCTAGTGATTCCTTTCTTATGTGAAAAGCTTCAAGTATTTACAACTTTTAGGAATATGGAAATGCCATTTAAAAATTACCAGGGTAATAAAGACATTCAGAATTAGCCTATTTCAAAAGTTATTTCCACAGAAAATAGCAGTAATTTCTAATAGACAGCTGTCTTACGAAAATCTGTTTTACAAATAATATATTCAAGAATAGATATTAATACTAGAAAGTAGGATAAGAAACATTATTGGTATAAATATTCAAATAAGCCACCAGTCTGCACAGAACAAGACTGAGCCTCACAAGATTGAGCCTCACAAGATTGAGCCTCTGGTTAGTGTTCTCAGCTTGCCACTGATTCTGGTTGTCTTTTCTGAGCCAATTTTATGGTGCCTGATTTTGTCTCTTCATTTGTAGCTTCTGGGAGGAGGGAATATTTTCCTTTATGTCTTTTTTTGTTTTATGTTTTATTGGGGAATGTTGGGGAACAGTGTGTTTTTCCAGGGACCATTAGTTCCCAGTCAAGTTGTTGTACTTCAGTCTAGTTGTGGAGGATGCAGCTCAGCTCCAAGTCCAGTTGCCGTTTTCATCCTTTAGTTGCAGGGGGTCAGCCCACCATCCCATGCAGGAATTAACCAGCAACCTTGTTGTTGAAAGCCCTCGCTCTAATCAACTGAGCCATCCAGCTGCCCCTCCGGAAGCTCAGTGGCAGCTCATTGTCTTCAATCTAGTTGTGAAGGGCACAGCTGGCTGGCTCATGTGGGAGTCGAACCGGCAACCCTGTTGTCCAGAGCTTGCGCTCTAACCTACTGAGCCATCCGTCTGCCCCTCCTTTATATCTTTTTAAGGACCTGTTTTGCTCATCTTGTTATTTAGGAAGAATGGGGTTTCTTTAGTTCGCGTTATAAGAAAGCAAGCCTGAGAAGCATAGATTTTATTATGAGATAAATGGAAAGAGTGGCATTAATTTTTTTTAATTATAATGGGATATAACAGTAATCTTCATCTTCACTAATAATGACTAAAGCTTATTTTCAGAAAATACTGTACACCATTCAGACTTTTTTTAAAATTTCAATTATCAAATTTAGCATTTATATTTGCTTTTCTTTCATTAGTTTCAGGTGTACAAAACAATGTAACAGACATTTACACCCCTCACAAAGTGATAAGCCCCTCCCCCATCTACTCCTCCTCTGACATCTTACGTAGCTTTTACAATTCCATTGACTCGATTCCCTATGCTGTACTCCACATCATATATATGATATATAATTACATACATATATTATATATAATTATATATATTATATTATAATAATTATATCGTTATTATTTAGCTTTAGTTTCAGGTGTACAGTGCAGTGGTCTTTTATATGGATTTTCTTTATCTTGAGTGCACCCATCTGTGATAGACACTATTTGTAACTCTCTTTTATGGATGAGGAAGCAAAGGTCTGGAGAAATTGGTAACTATCAAGTTCAGATTCACATCCTGAAAATCTGACACCAGAGCCTTTTTATCTTAATTTCACATACATTTCCCACGTTATATATCCTTTAAAAAAAAAAACCTGCCTGCCTCACTAAGAAATTGATTATGCATGTCTTCGTCAATTAATGTGATCCAGTATCATAACGAATGAGGGTAGAGTGGGCCATAATTTATTAAACCTTTTACCTAGTATTATATAGTTTCCAATTCTTGGTTATCATAAATGATTTCTGGTTGACTATCCTTGTGTATTCATCTTGTGTATTTTTAGCTACTTAAGGAGACCTTTCTCTAAGTGGAATTTTGGATAAAGATTTACCCCAAATGTAAGACCCTGAGGTAGTAGCACTAAAAGACATATTTGTTACCTATAAGACAAGGAAGACAACAGGCTGGCCGGATGGCTCAGGTGGTTGGAGCCTGTGCTCCGAACGCCAAGGTTGCCTGTTAGATTCCCACATGGGCCAGTGAACTGCGCCCTCTACAGCGAAGATTGTGAATAACAGCTCTCCCTGGAGCTGAGCTGCTGAGTGCGGCTGCCCAATGGCTGGACACCGACTGCCTCAGGTGGGGGAAGCACAAGGCTCGTAATACCAGCTTGGGCCAGGGAGCTGTGTCCTACACAACTAGACTGAGAAACAACGGCTTGAACCGGAGTGGGGGGGGGGAGGCGGAAGAAAGGGGGAGAGAGAAAAAAAAAAAGACAAGACAAAATATATATAGGAACAAGTACATGTAGGACAGCCAGCAACAAAGGCCAGCAGGCAATTCAGGTGACCTGTTTTAGAAACTCATAAGAAGGTGATTGTAGGCAGTACTGTTAGGTCAGCACCAACTTTGCGGAGGCAAATGGAATTTATCCTGTGAGTTTTATATACTATAGCTTTTATCCTACTAATGTTAGTTATGAAGACTAATCGAATCAGGTAATTCAGTAATTACCTAGAAGGTATCATTCTAAGAAGATAGGTTCAGATACAAAATAAACTCATCTGTCAGAAGACATGAAAAGAAGCAGGATCAAAACCTTATCAGGGGCCGGCCCGGTGGCTCAGGCGGTTAGAGCTCCATGCTCCTAACTCCGAGGGCTGCCGGTTCGATTCCCACATGGGCCAGTGGGCTCTCAACAACCAAAAAAAAAAAAAAAAACCTTATCAATATATCCATGATATTTTGGGGGAAATTTCAGCCATGTTTTTTAGGTAGGACAAAAGTAGAAATCATATAGTTAGTGTAACGCATGGCCATTTTTACAACAATTGCGCAGAATACCTACACAAAATTCTGATTATGATCACAATACAAAATAAACATTATTATGTATAGCTATATAACTTTCCACAAATTTTCATCTATTGATGTCTGATTGTCAGTCTTTCTATATTGATGTACGCATATAGTCTATAAATATACTCATGTTATACATGCTGTAACCTGTTTTTACTGTTGACAATATATCTGGATTATTTTCCCCAAACTCGCATAGTTTCATAGTGTTCCAGGGCATGCATGTTCCGAATGCATTCAGAAATCAGATTTTTGGGCACAGGCAATTTGCCAGAGCAATTCTTTGTATAGCCTGTCCGCCTGTATGCCTTGATCAGCTTTCTCCAGTCCTTAGCCTATGAAGAATGTTCTAGCTTGGACCATGTGGTCCACTCAGTCCTGACAGGTGGAAATGGAGAGAGGAGGATCTGATCTGGGCAAGACTAAGTAGTCCAATCTCAGCCCCATATTTGCATCCCCAGAATTGGGCACTATCAGAAGCCTGCTGCAGTACCTGGAGTTTGGGATGAGAGTTTAGAGGTCACCAACAGTGTCTGGAGTGTGGAGGAGAAGCAGGAATGGAGGAGATCAAAGCTCATGAACTTGAGTCAGGACGGGACCACTTAAGCACACCTGGCCTAAAGTGTCTTCTTCCTTCCCCAGCTCTGGCTTTTCTGGACTTTGTGCTTCACCAGTAGAGGAACCGCATGGAGCGTTAATTAGTTCTTGCAATTCTAGAACCATGACTGATGTAAGTTGGTGTTTCTCTCTCCTTGAAATGTAGTGATTTTTATGTGAATATTTTCCTTAATTATCCTAAAGCTTTCTACCTAACAGAACCCCACCCCTGAACCTGCTTCTCAGATCCTCCTATGCCAGTGAAGGATGGTATCAGATCGCCCAGTGTCCTCCCTATGTCCCTTTTCCTATCAGTGTCATTATATTCATTGAACACATTGTTCAACATCTCCTGTGTTCTCAGTCTTCTATCAGGAGCAGTGAAGAAATGGAGTCTTTTGAGAGCAATATTGAACTTCTGTCAAAGACTAAATCAAAGAAATACAGCTGACAGCACACTTTCATGTGTATGCAAGGAAAACCAATAGTAGATTGATTTCATCTAGCAAAGCACAAACAGGATTTATATAAAAGAAGGAGGAAAGAGGAGAGAATGAAAGACTGTAGACATCTTGAAAACAACAGCTTTCCTTTGATTGGCAGGCAGCTTGGAAAGAAACCAGGCAAGGTATTGTGCCCTTAGACATCTGGATGGCCATCCAAGAGAGCAGTTTCACTTGTGCATTCTTTGGAAGACCTTTGGTATTTCACTGTGACACATCGATGGCAGGCCGTCTTGGGTTACCACCTCCATCTTCGTTCCTCTAGGACTGCACCACTTCCCTGATCAGAATCTCTTACCCCTGGGACAAGTTGTGGTGTGATGAGTTAGTCATGAGGGTCTCATTGGACCACACAGGAAAGCTTGGAACTTCGTCACAGACCGGAGTTTTCCAGAGCATTAAGGTGGACTTTGTGTTTTCTTGGTCTCAGCCTCAGTTTCTGTGTGATCGCATGCTTTGTGAGGCTTTGAGGATTAGAGTGGGGAGAGAGTGTTTCTTTCCAGGGATTCCCTAATTGATGAACACCAGTGTCAACGTCCATTTCTTCATTGACCAGGATGTGTAGGTCTTGGGTGACATCTGTATCCTATATCAATATCCTCCAACTTGGGAATAAGAAAGGTGTGAAGCAAGGGGTGGTTGATGGTACCAAGTAAGTAGATGATCCAGATTTTTTTTTTTTTTTTTAAGATTTTATTGGGGAAGGGGAACAGGACTTTATTGGGGAACAGTGTGTATTTCCAGGCCTTTTTTCCAAGTCAAGTTGTTGTCCTTTCAATATTAGTTGTGGAGGGCGCAGCTCAGCTCCAGGTCCAGTTACCGCTTCTAGTTGCAGGGGGCACAGCCCACCATCCCTTGTGGGAGTCGAATCAGCAACCTTGTGGTTGAGAGCCCACTGGCCCATGTGGGAATCGAACCAGCAGCCTTCGGAGTTAGGAGCACGGAGCTCCAACTGCCTGAGCCACCGGGCCGGCCCCCAGATTTTTAAGTACTAGATGATAACGGAGCCCCAGAATTAAGAAAATCGATAGGTGTTTTGTTCAATCTATATGTATACATATAATAGTTATTAATGTCGTGTATCCAAATGATGAACTGAATTGTAGCTAATAAAATATTTTATGTATTCATCATAAGAAAAAATGCTTATGATGTAACTTAACAGAATGATTTACTTGCGTTTTAACGATAATCCTTAATTTAATGGAAATCATTTTTCTGAAATAGAGATTTATAGTGCATTTGGAAAGAAAATGTTTTCATGTGTTTTTTTTTTGTATTCCTTAAAGGGAAAAAAGATGGTGTAGCAGTTCACATTTATAAAGTATTTAGGAGGCAGGCACATAGCAGGTTGCATATATGTATACACACCCATAAACACCCCTTACACACACACACACACACAATTTTTATTTAATAAAAGAGGAACTGGGATTATTTTACATATTACCAGACAGGTCTGGGTAGCTGAGTTATCTCACAGTATCCAGGAAGTTCTTTCTGCTATAACAGGATTCTTTAGAACATGTAGACATTGTGCTTTAGTAATACTAATGTCCTTACTTTTGCAAACTACTGTGTATCATAGGCTTTCAGCCTACTTGTTATATTTTCCTCTTCTTGCAGTTGATCCTTCACAACCTTCTTTTTACATCTTGGAAAAATTTCACAAGTAATGCGTGGGTTTTTGGTTTTAGGGGTCGGTGACTTTCAGGGATGTGGCCATTGACTTCTCTCAGGAGGAGTGGGAGTGCCTGGACCCAGCTCAGAGGGACTTGTACATGGATGTGATGTTGGAGAACTATAGTAACTTGGTCTCACTGGGTAAGGTCACCTGCCTGAAATCATTTAGAATCTCCTCTCTGCAATCAGCTTTCTCCACTGGGAATTACAGGGCTGCCTTTGAAGAAACCAGGTGAATTTCTTCTCCCTGTTCTCAAAGGAACGTTTTGATATTTGTTGGGTTAGAAATGGCTTCCTTTATTTAGCACTTTGATCTTTCCCTCCCTCAGCGAGCTTCCTCTGCCCCTTCCTGCAATGTCCTCTCTTCTTTAATGACCAAGGAGCTGGATTTGTATTATGGTGTATTTATTTCATAAGCATTGTCAGAGAAACCAGGTTTCATACTCTGTTTAACGTCAACATTTCTATAGATAATCTGTGTCCTTGCTACTCACAATGTGGTTCTGTTGTTGGAGGAACCGTTAGAAGGCCTGAGCTGAGTTAGTGAAGGAGAGAGTATCGAGAATTAGTGAGGGAGACAGGCGGGGCTCCAACGACAGCCAGATTTATTGGTTTGGGGGAATAATCTGGATTGTTTTCTCAGTGATTAGAAGCCAAGGTTTGGTTTACGTGGGGTTTTACCTTTTTTATTGTTAAGTATGACACAAATACATAACATCAGCTTCTCCTGTGGCTTGTTAGAAATGCAGCTTGTCAGGCCCTAGCCCTGACCAGCAGAACAGAATCGGTATTTACACAGGATCCCCAGGTGATTTGTATGCACGTTAAACAAGCACCGCTCTTAGTTTTTTTCTGACCCACATGCAGGGAGTATAGCTATTAGGTTGGTGCGAAAGTAATTGCTATTTAAAAGATTAAAAATAGTTAACAAAAACCGCAGTTACTTTTGCACCAACCTAATAGAAACAGGGTCCTGATATACTCTGGCTTGCAAAAGAGCCTCTCCTTTCATATAGAGGTGGACTGAATGAACAGAACTCGTTTCAGACTAAGCAAAGGCATTTCTTTACTTACAACAAATTTGAAGTTGGAGTAAAAATGTCTCATGAAACTTCTTGTTTTCCTCTTAGCAAAATGTGGGGCAGAGCCAGGAGTGCAGTTTCCAAGCTCTCACCCTTACATGGAAAGATGCTGGTTCAGGTAGTAAATGGCCATCAACTGTGATTGGATGGCCATCAGCTGTGGCTAGTTGGCCATCAGCTGTAACCAGTGAGCCATGGGCCACTAATATAACTGTTATGGTTACACTAGCAGCAAATGGGGGCTAGCAAGAAGATGGGGGCTGAGCCTGCAAGCGTTACAGTGAGGGTTGTGAACAGTGTGGCTCCTGCTTCCTGTGTCTCCAACCCGGCCGCCAGTGAGACTATAGTGTGTATGACTCCCCTATCTATGGCTCCGTGGGTGTTCCTTTTTGGTCTAGCCATATCCTGCGTTCTTATGTGGGGAGTGGGACCAGAGACCCCGCAGGCCGCCCCGAATGACACAGAATTATGACAGTAACAATAATAACAGTTAGCACTGTGCTTACTAAACCAGGCTCTGTTCTCAGCAGAGCAAATACATGAACTTATTTGACTCTCATAACATCCTCATGAGGTAGATACTATTACTGTTTTTATATGAGGCTCGTACAGTTCAAGTGACTTCCCAACGTCACACAGCTGATGGGAGGCGGTGGCACCGATTAAACGTAGGAAGTCTGTCTCCAAAATCTGTGTTTTCAACCTGTTCGTTCTATTTGCTTTAACAAGATAAAGCCTGAATGAGTCTAAAACACGATCTATTTCCTAGGTGATATCATGCTCTTTATTCCCATCATCCTTCTCCTCTCAGAAGTCTTTATTAGTATTATTTTACCTTTACTTTATTGCAAATTAACTAAATGTTTTGAGCTTACAATTATTTAAAAAATTGTCTACACCATTTGGCATTTCTTTTTTTGCAAGCAGACACTGCATTTGTAAGTCAGATGGGATGACACTGGAGCAAGGAGAGGAGCCCTGGATGGTTGTGTGGGGAGGGCCGAGAAATTGGAACTCAGGAAGTTGAAGATGAGAGGGAACCAACACTGCAGGGAACAACCTCACAGGTCACAGAGAAGGAGAAGGAGGAACAGCTGTTCGGGAAGCTCCCTAGGAGGGACCAAGCACTGTGGAGTGAAGGCCTGACACCTGGGAGGAAATTGAGGTCTCACTTTGGGCCACCTTACAAACTTCATCGTGATCTCATTTCCTACTCTTCTTGGTTTTCTTCTCATGTTTCCCTCACATTTCGGTGAGGAAGGTGTTCTTTTTTTGTTTCCAGTGCATCCATTGTACTTATACGTGGGATTAGGCTGCTTTTCCACTCTTTTGCATTTTTCTCTCTCTGTGAATAAATATACGCATTCATTCATAAATTCTGCAAATATTTTGAGTGCCTGCTCCCAGCCAGTTATTGTACTGGGCATTGTCAATACAGTCATGGCCAAGATTAATGACTTACCCATTCTCATGCAGTTTGCGTAGTCAGGGAGAAACATAAAATAAGTAAATAAATAGATAAATGATGTCTTATAATGAAACATGTTGTTCAGGAAATGTAAACAGCATAAGAGAATGGAAAACAATGGGACTTGATAGGCCTAATTCAGATAAGATGGTCAGGGGAAGCTATCTGGAATAGACACATGAAGCCTGGGATCAATTTAGATAAGTATCTGGAGAGGAGTATCAGTTGCAGTGAACAGTAGGTGCAAAGGCCCTGTGGTCGGAAAGGAACTTTGTTGGAGGAAGTGTAAAAAGGTCAGGGCAGAGTTAGTAAAGGAATATGTACTAAGAAATTAGGTCAGGAGATAGGATAGGCAAGGACAGGATAATATACAGCTTTGTTGTTTTAGGAATTTGGGTTGTTTAGTCTCTTTCAGTCTGAAATCGCTCATATGTCTCTCCTTGACTTGCATTGCCTGCTGCTTTTGAAGATTAGAGGTCAGTTGTTTTGTACGGTGTTCTTCAGTGTGGGTTTGTCTGCTCTTTCCTCATGCTTCGATTTCGATTATGCATCTTTGGTGGAAATATCAGAGTCGATGCTGCGTTCCTGCATTCTGTCAGGTAGTGCAAATGATTTGTCATTACGGCTGACTCTTCCTTTGAGCCATTGATTAGGGTAGTATCTGCTGGCTCCCTCCCTGTAAAGTTAATCTTTTTTCCTTTATTGAGTATTTTGTGAGGAGGAACTTTGAGGCTACTAAATATCATATTCCTTTTCACACTTGGTTTATTCATATATTGCATGTCTAGTCAGTGAGTTGTAATCTGTTCTTCCCATTATTTATTTTGACGCTCAGAATATTTGAGCTTGTCCCAGATTTGACCATTGGGAACTTTGTCGTATGGCATTTGTGTCCTTTGGCACGTCCCCATCACTCTTTAAATGCTTCTTTATTTTCTTATACAACAACACGTTCCAGGCTCATCTTGTACTTTCCCTATTCTAGCTCTAAAGCCAGCCATTTCTTCAAGGTGCCCTGGTTCTTTTTAGTCGAGAATGGTTTTTAGAAGCCAAGATCTAGGTAGTAGGTTTGCTCATTGCTCCTGAGGGATGGTTGCTCCCAGCCCCTCTTAGTGGACAGAACTAGGGTATACTTACATATATATACGTATACGTATATATACATATATATGTGTATATATATACATATATATACACACACACACACATATACACACACACACATTTATAGCTATACGAGGTCAGACAACAATTAAATTTGCGAACTTGTTGCAATGATGTTGCTAACCTTTTTTGATATCAGATGGATTATTCATTATGGATTTGTACCAACTGGACAAACAGTTAACCAAGTTTACTATTTGGAAGTGCTGAAAAGGCTGCATGAAAAGTTAGACGAAAATGACCTGAACTTTCCGCCAACAATTCATGGCTCTTGCATCATGACAATGCACCAGCTCACACGGCACTGTGTGTGAGGGAGTTTTAGCCAGTAAGCACATAACTGTATTGGAATACCCTCATCTGATCTGGCCCCCAATGACTTCTTTCTTCATCCGAAGATAAAGGAAATATTGAAAGGAAGACATTTTGATGACATTCAGGACATGCAGGGTAATGTGACGATAGCTGTGACGGCCATTCCAGAAAAATAGTTCCAAAATTGCTTTGAAGGGTGGACTAGGCGCTGGCTTTGGTGCATAGCTTCCCAAGGGGAGGACTTCAAAGGTGACCGTAGTGATATTTAGCAATGAGGCATGGAGCACTTTTTTTAGGATGAGTTTGCGAACTTAATTGTCTGACCTCGTATATCGGTAACCTTGTGTCCACACAGATATCTCCCAATTCCAACTCACCACTACAGGTTTCATTTCAGCTTATTCATTTTCCATATTTCTGACTCCCTTCTTTGGTAGTAAAAAATCTGGCTTCCACCATCCTGAATCTATTATTTGATTGAACTCTCTGTATGTAACTAACCTTCCATTATCACCACCACCTTGATCATGCTATTGTCTGTCTCATCCCACGGGGCCTGTGCAAACCCATGCTACATCACGTACACACAGACACTTGGCCTTCCCCTGCTTGCGTTCTGACTCCCACATGCAACCCTTTTCTGCTGTAACCCCCTTCGTGCTGGTTGACCTTCAAATACTCTGCTCCGTGCTTCATTTGATTAAATCTTGATCCTTTAGTGTTCATTTAGAAACTATTCTGTGTGATAATATGGGAAGTAGTCATTAAGCTCTTCTGTTATATACCAAAGTGTGATGGTTGCCTTGAGGAAAACCACTTGTGAAGTTCGAATTATGAGTTAAACTGGGTGCTTTTTCCATGGAACACCATTTTTTTTCTTGAAAGAATGACTGATAGACAAACCATGGTTATCCAGACTTAAAGTTCCTCCTCACAAAATACTCATTAAAGGAAATGTTTTTTTCTGATTAGATAGGGGGTAATACTAACATCTGATGACATATTATCAATATTAACATTGATATTATATAATGAAAAATGTCAACATCTCAAAATCTGCATAACTCAGTGAACCACTGTTTTTCAAATGACCAGTGCATGATGTCACAAAATTATGCACAGATAGAAGAGCCTCCAAAGTGCAATGGATTTTTTTTCTTTTTTGCAATTTGCTAGCTCTTCCAGTGTTTCAGAGTGGTAAGGGGGTTTCAATGATCTTAGATGAATGGGACAAAAGGTGGATTTATATTGAACAAATGTCTAGATTGAATTAGACTATTGGTGTAGTTTTTCATTGGTGACAAATGTCAGGCAGTTTTCCATCCAGGTGATCTAGTAGTTCATGGGGGTAGAGGGATGTAAATGTCTTTGAAGTTGGATAGGAGTAAGACCGTGTTATGCTGGTTACACTGTCTCATACTGGTTATTTGTTATGGCGCAAGAGAGGCAGTAGGCAAGAAGGATTCTGATCAGCTGGAAGTAAGCAACACCAAAGGAAATTCCGGCAACAACTCCCATTTCTGATTCTATAATGATCATCACCTTTACAAAACAACCTTCACCGTTTACTTTATCTGCATCTCTCTGAGGACCACAATCTTCAAGTTTACAACAGCTTTCTGGAAATTCTTTTTCTGAGTAATAATTAGTATCTTTCTAGTCTCTAAAATTGGTGTCACCACAACAATGCAACGTATGTTGAATCTTGTTTACTGCATGGCTTCTGTAATTTCCTGTAGTGTTATACTGCTTTAAAGCCTTCCCATAATTATTCTTAAAGCTGTTCTTAATCTCATGTCTGAAAACCAATCTTATGATGGCAGCGACCAGTTCAACCAAAAATGAGAGTCAGAAACATTGCATACAGTTTTAGCATCTATGCAGAGGCTTGGCAGGTAGCAAAACAGCCAAAGGTTCCCAAAAGAATGATAACAGTGCCAGTGCCAATGAGTATAAAGGGGACATTGGTGGCCTTCCCATTTAAAAGGGAAAAATAATTCTCTAGGCTCACATTGCCAATTCTCCAGGCTCAAACGCCAACGGCCAGAACATGAAAGTAGATAAGGAGGATACTCTTGAAATAAGTAATGACTGGTTTAGCCTGCAGTCTCCGAGATGGGGGTGCACGGGGTCATCAGAACAGCTAAAGTACAATGGATTTTAATGTAACATAGTATGAAAAATTCATAGGTATGGTTGCATATTGCACATTGCAACTAACCTTTAAGAAACTACCGCTTCTCAAGTTTTACTGTAGTATCAAAGAATAACATCCCCAATTATCTGAACAGACTCATAAAATATTTTACCATTTTACAGTTATCTGTGGGAAGCTGGGTTTTCTTCAACTACTTCAAGCAAAATAGCATTGCCACTGACTGAATGCAGAGACAGATACCCTGTTTCCCGAAAATAAGACCTAGCTGGGCAGTCAGCTCTGATTTGTCTTTTGGAGCAAAAATTTATACCCAACCCAGTATTACATCATATATCATATCATATCATATCATATCATATCATATCATATCATATCATATCATATATCATGCCCGATCTTATATTACATAAAACCTGGTCTTATATTATAGTAAAATAAGACTGGGTCTTATATTAATTTTTGCTCCAAAAGACACATTAGAGCTGATTGTCCGGCTATGTCTTATTTTTGGGGAAATGCGGTAGTCATTAAAAGTTCAGCTGGAACCACACCTGGGCACAGAAGGGCTTGGTTGATGGAAGGGCACATTTTGGTTTAAGGGACCATCTACATAGGAAGATGAGGGACTTGTTAAAGTGATCTTTGTCAAATTCTCCAGACAATTGTCAGATCAGAACATTAAGATCACAAGAGCTGAAAAATCAAAGCTGAGTTTGATAAGGAGAGACTGGATGGTTAGGAGTTCAGTAAGTTTACTAATCCAATTCACTTATAGGTATTATTTTTTTATTTTTATGCATTATATATATACATATATATATATATTTTATATGTATTATTTTCAATTTGTCTTTTATTTTTACTATAGAGGTCATTTTTCTGGTAGAGGAAGTAAAATGTGTGGTTTTCTTGTTTTCTTTCAGATTTGGAGTCAACATATGAGACCAAAAATACATATTCAGGAAAGAACATTTTTGAAATAAAATTTTCCCAGTGGGAGATAAAGGAAAGAAATAAGACCCTTGGCCTTGAGGCATCCATTTTTAAGAATAATTGGAAGTGCAAAAGCAAATTCAAGGGACATCAGGAGGACTACTTCAGTCAAATGATAATCAGCTATGAAAAAATGCCCACTTACAGAAAAAGTAAATCTCTTAGTGCACAGCGAAGAATTCATACTCCAGAGAAACCCTGTGTTTGTAAGGAATGTGGGAAGGCTTGTAGTCATGGTTCAAAACTTGTTCAACATGAGAGAACTCATACAGCTGAAAAACACTTTGAATGTAAAGAATGTGGGAAGGACTTTTTTAGTGCCTATAAACTCGCTGTGCATCAGAGATTTCATACTGGTGAGAAACCCTACAAATGTAAGGAATGTGGGAAGACCTTTAGTTGGGGATCAAGTCTTGTTAAACATGAGAGAATCCATACTGGTGAGAAACCCTACGAATGTAAAGAATGTGGGAAGGCCTTTAGTCGTGGCTATCACCTTACTCAGCATCAGAAAATTCATATTGGTGTGAAATCCTACGAATGTAAGGAATGTGGGAAGGCCTTTTTTTGGGGCTCAAGCCTTGCTAAACATGAGATAATTCATTCAGGTGAGAAACCTTATAAATGTAAAGAATGTGGGAAGGCCTTCAGTCGTGGCTATCAACTTACTCAGCATCAGAAAATCCATACTGGTAAGAAACCTTATGAATGTAAAGTATGCGGAAAGGCTTTTTGTTGGGGCTATCAACTTACTCGACATCGCATATTCCATACTGGCAAGAAACCTTACGAATGTAAGGAATGTGGGAGGACATTTAATTGTGGCTCGAGTCTTGTTCAACATGAGAGAATTCATACTGGTGAGAAACCCTATGAATGTAAAGAATGTGGAAAGGCTTTTAGTCGTGGCTATCACCTTACTCAACATCAGAAAATCCATACCGGTGAGAAACCTTTTGAATGTAAGGAATGTGGGAAAGCCTTTAGTTGGGGTTCAAGCCTTGTTAAACACGAGAGAGTGCATACTGGTGAGAAATCCTACGAATGTAAAGAATGTGGCAAAGCCTTTGGCAGTGGCTATCAACTTACTCGACATCAGATATTTCATAATGGAGAGAAACCCTATGAATGTAAGGAATGTGGGAAAGCCTTTAATTGTGGCTCAAGTCTTGTTCAACACGAGAGAATTCATACTGGTGAGAAACCCTATGAATGTAAAGAATGTGGAAAGGCTTTTAGTCGTGGCTATCACCTTACTCAACATCAGAAAATCCATACTGGTGAAAAACCTTTTAAATGTAAGGAATGTGGGAAAGCCTTCAGTTGGGGTTCAAGCCTTGTTAAACATGAGAGAGCCCATACTGGTGAGAAATCCTATGAATGTAAAGAATGTGGGAAGACCTTTAGTCGTGACTATCACCTTACTCAACATCAGAAAATCCATACTGGTGAGAAACCTTTTGAATGTAAGGAATGTGGGAAAGCCTTCAGTTGGGGTTCAAGCCTTGTTAAACATGAGAGAGCCCATACTGGTGAGAAATCCTATGAATGTAAAGAATGTGGGAAGACCTTTAGTCGTGACTATCACCTTACTCAACATCAGAAAATCCATACTGGTGAGAAACCTTTTGAATGTAAGGAATGTGGGAAAGCCTTCAGTTGGGGTTCAAGCCTTGTTAAACATGAGAGAGCCCATACTGGTGAGAAATCCTATGAGTGTAAAGAATGTGGGAAGACCTTTAGAAGTGGCTATCAACTTTGTGTTCATCAGAGATTTCATACTGATGAGAAACCTTATCAATGTGAGGAATTTGGGAAGTCTTTTACTCATGGCTCAAGTCTTGTTCAACATGAGAGAACTCATAGTAATGATAAACCCTATGAATATAATGAATGTGGGGAAGCCTTTATATGGCCATCTTACTCAAATGAGTCAGTTGATACTGATGAGACCTTATGAAGAGATGTCAAAGAACATTTTTCTGTGTGTGTATGGACGACTTACAACAAGAAGAGAAATTTTACTCTTGAGAAATCTTATGAATGGAGGGAATGTGCAAAAGCCTTACCTGTGTATGGACAGTTTACTTGATATCAGAGAATTCATACTAGTGAGAAATACTTTGAATATAAGGAATATGAAAAAGCTTTTAGATTTCTGCACGATTTTATTGAATGTCAGTTTACACTGATGTAAAACCATTCAAATGAAAGGAATATCTTTATTCATGGCACAAAGTCTGATAAACATTGGAGAATTTATACTCATTAGAAATACTTTAAGGAGTGTGGAAAGACTTAAAGATGAGGTAAACGTCTTAGGGTACATCATAGGATTCATCCAAATGAGAAACCCTTTGAATTAGAATGTAGGACCGCCTTTAGACAAGTGCTGTTCAAATTTGTCTAGAGACTAGTGCTAGCCCACAAAATTGTTACCTGTCCATCATGAGATAAATGCAGAAAATGAGAGTGAATGTTTGGAAACTTTTACAGCAATTTGATATGATATTGCCATGGCATCATTACATTTTACAAAAGTATCAATCAGTCCATGAATGATTGGAAATTAAATACAAAAGTTTGCCCTTTTTCAGAAATAATTTGAGACATTTACACTTTTAAAGACATGAGACAAGTCATGATATGATTTAATTAGAATAAGAAACCCCTCACTTGTCGCCTCTCTGATTAGAATAGCAGAATATTCATACTATAGGATTTGGCAAATGTGGGAATCACAACTTCCTTAAGCCCATAAAAGCATAAATTTATACGAAGTTTGTTCATTTAGCAAATGTATAGAAGACTTCCAACACTTCTGTCTGTTAAATTTCAGCAAATTCATCCTAGAGAGTAACTGTTAACGTAACAAAGGTAGAAAGCCATTTATCCATGGCCAAACCATACTTGTTGTCCTCACCATTCCACCTCCTTACTACCTGTGGAATGTTGGACAAAATGCCTATCCCCAATGGGCATTATCATTAAATTGCTGGTGATGGTAACTAATAGTGCTGTTGTAGAGATCGAATGGATTTAGTGTGCATCAGGTCCTTTGAAGAGCATCTGGTATGAAGCTTATGCTCAATAGATATTAGCTGTTCTTATCCTCCTCATTCGTATTACTAGTGAATTCTCAGGAGAGGAACACACATTGGTATAATGAATTTAACAAAGCTTTTCATAATCACTTATTCATTTGAATTTCAGATAGTTCATTCTGGATGAGATTTAGGCAAACAAAGAACTTGAGAGGATTTTTATTCAGAATTTAGCCCTTAAGCTGCATGAAAAATTAAGGCTGAAAAGTAAAGTGGATTTAGCAAGTGTTAAGATGTTGGGAATATGCCTCTTGAAGAACCGGGGAAAGGTGTGAAACAATTCTCCTGTGATAAATTTCGAGACAGGTAGGCAATAAATAAATTCTCTGTTCACATTTCAAGATAAATTAGAAATTTAAAAGAGAACTGTCCAAAAAGAAAATTGTCCATTTGGGAATTCTCTCCCAAAATTTTATTACGACAATTTTCAGACATTCAGAAAAGTTTAAAGAATAGTATAATGAATATACTCTGTCTAGAATCAATAATTGTTAATATTTGGCTGTATTTGCTTTCTTTCTGAACTTGTATATGTGTATGTATGCTCATGTACCATTTGACTTACGATGTACAAATCATGATAGTTCATTCGTGAACACATTAACATGTACCTTTTAAAAACAAGAACACTCTGATTCTTTAATACAATGGTCACACAAGAAAATTACCATTAATTCTGTAATATTCTTTTATATTCATTTCTATTTCCCAATGCTCCCAAGACTTTATGCTATTGCTATTTATTTTCTAACCAGCATCTTCTCTATATTCATGCATTGCATTTGGTTGTCATGTCTCTAGATTTCAGTCTTGAACAGACTTTTTTGGGAGGTCAGTAAGCACATGAAGTAAATTTATTAATCATTGGGGAAATGCAAATCAAAAGCACAGTGAGGTACCACTTTACACCTACTAGTATGGATATATATAGGATTTTTGGGTTAGTTTTAGGTTTACTAAACAACATAATGATTAGACATTTATGCCCCTTACAAGGTGATAACCGCCGCCCCCCCCCCGTGCCCTCCCCCCCGCCAAGTCTACGTTGAACAGACGACTTTTTGAAGAGCTCAGGAAAGCTGTTCTGTAGAATGCCATACATTCTAGGTTTGTTCCCCCATGGTGAAATTTAATTTGTGCCTCTATTCTTCATATCTCTTATAAAATCCAGTTAGAGCTAGAGGCGTAAACAGCTTTGGCCAGAACACTTCATACCGTGTTTCCCCCAAAATAAGACCTAGCCGGACAATTAGCTCTAATGCATCTTTAGGAGCAAAAATTAATATAAGACCAGTCTTATTTTGCTATGTTATAAGACCGGGTCTTATATTAATTTTTGCTCCAAAAGACGCATTAGAGCTGATTGTCCAGCTCCGTCTTATTTTCAGGGAAACACAGTAGGTGCTGACGTGTTCTTGATGTTGGCAACACATCACAAGCACATAATAGCTATTTTCCCACTATCACCAGTGCTACATTTGATCACTTGATTAAGATGGTGACTGTTAGAGCTCCCCATTCTAGAGATTCATTACACAACTAGAAGGATTGGTGAACCTTGGTCAACTACTTTTGGAAATGTGTAAACATGTATATGTGTAAGTTCTGAATTAAAGAGAAAATTGATACAATTATAGATTCTTCAGAAAAAATTATAATGAAAAGATTGTGTATTGGAACTTGTAGGAGGTAGCTGAAGCTCTACTCAGTGGCAAACTAATACCCAGACGAAGGGCCAGAGCTGTGCCTCATTTTCCCCAGTGTCTACATGGTCCATGTCACACTGAATTAAGGAACTAGAAACATAGCAGCCCCTAAATCAAGACACAGAAGCAATTAGGACAACTAAAATTTGAGATTAGTGATTAAGAATTTAAGGGGTGGCCGGTTAGCTCAGTTGGGTAGAGTGTGATGCTGATAACACCAAGGTTGCCGGTTCGATCCCCTCATGGGCCACTGTGAGCTGCCCCCTCCTTAAAAAATAAAATAAATAGAATAGAATGGAATAGAATAGAATTTAAAGCAGTAGCCGTCAATCAGTATTTTTCTGTGAAAAATCCATTTACCTCAATGAGACTGATAAATCTGAACAAGGAAAAATCAAGGAAGAAAGAGGGCAACATTATAGAATAATGGATAAGGAGATATTATAGAGATGGAGGGTATTTTTAAAATTTAAGGTAATACAATGTATTTAAACCCATTTAAATAAACAAAGGAAAAGTTTGAAAAATTTGGTCCAGGATCTCCCTTTTAGGAATAACACTTGGAAATTGTTAGTCCCTTAGGCAAAAATTTCAAGGTGAAAATAATTTCTGTTTTACTAGCTCATCTTACCTGGATAACACAAATCTAGTAACAAAACTGAATGGAGGTAGCTTCTAACAAGAAAAAGCTACATGGATTGGGTGGGGGGAGGGAGATGAGGGTAAGGGGGATCAAATATATGGTGATGGAAGGAGAACTGACTCTGGGTGGTGAACACAGTGAGATTTATAGATGATGTAATAGAATTGTGCACCTGAAATCTATGTAATTTCACTAACAGTTGTCACCCCAATAAATTTTTTAAAAAGTGTAAAAATTCTAATGAAAACATCAGCAAACAATCCAAATATAAGTTGTAAGAATTGTGCAATAGAAACAATCTGTATGAAATACCCAGATCCAAATTCTTCTGGTTTAAATATAAGTAGAAGCTAACTGACAATAAACGGAGTCAGCACAAATTTAATTAATTTGCATATTTTATCTTAGATTTATATGGTTTTTAGAGTAGGAAACCACACATACATGAAATGATTTAATCTATTCTAACAAGAAAGACTTAATATTTGGAAAGCAGAATGCATCTTAAAATTGATGGCTTCTCATGATGACTTTCAACCAGGTGGCTGTCAAGACTTAGTGCTAGCATCAAAGCATATTAGTTATAGTGAAATAAGAGTGTTTATATACTCACAGTTAGAATTCAACCCTTTAAAAATTATTCATCTCCACAATTGTCGGTTCCATCGAAACTTCTGCATTGGCAAAGATGTCTGTGGTTCATTTTGGTCATTATTTTAATCTGCACGTCACCCTATGTCCATTTTGTGCAGATAGGCCGTCCACGATATCACTGTTCAGTTATTCATCTAGTGATTGACAGCATTGTTCCACACAAGTGCAATTTTAATAATCAAATGTACCATAAAGCAGAATACTTTGAGGGTTTTAGTAGAATAAAACATTGCTAATGAGTCTGTCACTCCCAGATACCATGTTTTCATGTTAACTAGCATTTCTGAAATTATGTCTCAAAAATCACGAGTGCTTAATAGTACTTGAAAAACGAGGGGGATATCTGGTTAAGGAAGCAGAATCTACTAAATTCCCCCTTAAGGCATAACCTAAGTACCTTATCAGCTTGTCAACAGACTAAAGAGTATTCTAGTGAAGAAAATTGTTCAACTTTGTTTAAACTGGTGCATCTCAAACTTTGCCATCTTAGAGATGTGAAACTGCACTGGGAAATGCTGCCATAACTAAAAGAGACTTAAAGCTGGAAATATTAGTCATCAAGTCTGCTTGTTAGCTCCGATGAAATGGCAGTTAGCTTCATGCTCTCAAATGATTGCCTTCTAATGTCTTACCTTGTTTGTGAGTAAAAATCTTTATTGTTCTAAGTTGGAGTGGGCCCTGAGTTTTTATCAAATGACATATCATCTCTTCCTGCAATTGTAGAGTATTTAATTTGTTAACTGGGATCATTTATTCTGACAGATTGACTTCTTCCCATTCCTAGAAACACCCAGGTTAGTCACTGATATACTACTTTTTTTTTTTTAATTAATTTTATTGGGGTGACAATTGTTAGTAAATTTACATAGATTTCAGGTGTACAATTCTGTATTACATCGTCTATAAATCCCATTGTGTGTTCACCACCCAGAGTCGATATATTACTTTTTGATGCACTACTTGATTTTATTTGCTATGTTATTTAAACTTTTTACATCTGAGTGAGATTGTATAATAGTTTTCCTTTTAAACATTTTTTAATGCAATTACCCATTTTTAAAAATTGTACGACTATATTGGTTGTTTTGTTTTTGAATTAGATACCCTTAATCACTTCTAGTTTCATCTGTCGGTTTTCTCTGTGAATTTCTAGTTTGGACACAACAAATTCACTGAGTGCCCAGCATAATTCCTTTAAGGAGCCTTCGTAGCCATGTAGCACCAGCCAAGGTCCACATAACAGGAACCACAGTCCCTCGCCGAAATCCTTCATTACATTTTGTTAGGAAGTCAGGGCTCCTTATGGGACTATTACAATCAGACTTGTAAGTGTGTTATAGAGCATACATGTGTACATTTTTTTCTGCATATACTGAATGTGGAATTGGCTTGGGTTTCGTCATAGATATGCCTGTGTTAAAACATTTGTAAGTTTAATTCTTCTAAATAGATTCACAAACAAATATTCCAACTGGCACTTCCACCAGCAGTGTATGAGTGTGCTGCTTTCTCCAAACCCTTCACAGTACTTAGCATCAGTTAGAAAACTTTTTTTTGCTACTCTAATCGGTATACAGTAGTCTCTGATTGTGATGATTTTTGTTTCTATTTCCATTTTTCTGATTGTTTATTGGCTATTTGGATATTCTTGCAATTTCTCTCCACTCCTGGCTCCTGATATTGGATGCATTAGGTATGTCTAGCTTCACAGCTTGGATAACATTTAAAGTGTGTGTGTATGTGTGTGTTTTCATTCCCCACCAGACATTGAGTTGGTTGATGGCTGGGGGTGAATCAGCTTTATCTCTGCATCTCCAGCTCTTAGTATGAACCATGACCCTTAGTTTTTTGATACAGATAGGATACACTCAGCAGAAATTAAAATAAAACTAACTGAAGCAATGAGAAAATAGTATATTGAGTCACATAATGGGCTTTCAGAGGGAAAGCCCAATCCAGAGATTTTTGATTTATCAGCAAATGAAATATTCAGAGACTCAGATTCTCTTCCATTTTCCAGTCTGCATTCCCCAATGTTGGCTGGTACCATGATGGTTGACAGATTTCTAGACATTCTACAGACACAGGACAACATGAGAGATCATTTTCTGTGACTTTTAAGAGTAAGGAAACATTTCCTGTTAACCAGTGGTCTGCTAGGCTACAATACGTCTGCTCTTAATTGCTAAAATGGGTTATAGATAATTTCTGAAATAATCACTCGTATTCCTTTAAATTAGTTACAGACTCATAAGTTTTATTTAAATAAGAAATCTAGCAGATTCATAAATTCCATTAACTTGTGTATGGACAAAGAACCTGTGATCCTTTATTTTAACAAAAATTTGCAAATATGTGGACAATTCATAAAATAGATGACAACTCATATGTATATATTATTAAAACCACAAAACATAATTACAGACTGTTCAGAGGTTAATGTTTACTTCAAAAAGACATAGCAAAAGTTCTGAAGTATTGAAGTCTGTATTATTAGTGAGAACATTTCCTAAAAGTTTTTTTATTATCTGATTTTTTTGTAGCTGTGGAGGAGAGGAGGAGTATTATTGGTCTAACCTTGTAAAGTTCTTTTTTCCCCCCGAGTCAGTTCTTTTCACATTCTTTTTAAGTACCCTTTTACTTACAGTGAATTTTGGGGTGGCCATTCATTCACATAGCAGACAGGACCTGTTTGTGCCTCACTGTTCTATGTTCTGTTTCACAGCTTATGAAACTGAAAGCAAGCAGAGCTCAAGTATTCTTCCTACATTCCTGCTTGGGATGTTATTAAAAGAGTTCCCAATCTGCTTCAGGGGCTCATTTTATAAAAACTTGGAGGACATGTCTTAAACAAGAATCACATCCTTAATTCCTGTAGCTCTGGAGGTTAACATTTGGGTCAACACATTCACCCTGCAAACAGAGAGGGCTGTGCAGGGGCAGAAAGAAAGCCAAGAGCTCTGTATTGAGCTGAGGTTTCAGCCTCAACTGGAAGCCTCTTCCAGAGGGAAATTCTCCAGTCTCTGAGGGAAAAAATCATAAGGGAATCAGACTCCTTCAGTAAGAGAAGTGCAATGACATGTGACCCAGGGAATACTGGACTTTCAAGTGTCAGTTGTGCTTAAAGTTGACTTTGCAAGATTGCAAATTTGCGTTAGCAATGATGAGAGTCTGTTTCCTCTTCACACCCTCTCCAACCTCCACTGCACAGGTTCTCTGTCAGACTCTTCCTGTCTCTCTATACACTTGCGTTCCTGGTTCTAACTAAAAAACAATTTTTAAAGGATTTGAATGGAAAAGAATAGAATAAAATAGAATCCCTCTTTCTGACCTTATTCCAGTATCTTCATAGAGCAATGGAATGAGGATGAGAGAGTTGGGAGTTAACAGTGCTCTTCTGCTCCCTGGGATTCAGGAAACTTCTAGAATAAGTAGGCTTGTCAAGATGAAGATAAGTAGGCGTATAGTGGTCCAATCATGTGGAATGTGCCACAGCAATAATGGCTCCATGCCTTGTGTTCCAGAGAGCACGTCCGTGGATTTTGTTTTGGGGTTTCAGATTTCATGATGAGATAAAAGCAAAGCTTAATAAGCTGTTTTTGCAGCTGTGCATTATCTTACTGTTATTTGAGGGTCTCTAACGATAAGCCCCTCCAAAGGCTTCCAGTCACACTTGCAATTATACATTTGTTATTAGGTCCTAAATGACCTTGACTCCATGACTCTGACATTATTCCCATGGTTCCTCTTACCTCCCTGCTATGGTCCACCACGCTATGTCCAGAATACAGCCTTACAATGGCAAGCTGTCTGTCACGGGACACTATCAGAATGCCTCTCCTCAGCTCTCCACAAGGCTTCTTGTAATTCAGGTCTCTACCCACATGCTACCTGATTGGGCATGTCTTCCTTGACCACCCAATCTTGACTAGCTCCACCCTTATGCCCGTCACACTGCTTCACTTTTTTTCCTTATTGTACTTAACACTAAGTTATTTATTTGTCTATATGTTGATGGTCTTTTCTCACTCTTGAATGTAAGAAGTTTCATGAAATCAGGGATCAAGTCTCTTATGATCGTTGTAGATCCAATATCCCGAGAAATGCATAGCTCAATGAAGATGCTCAATAAATACTTGTCAGAGGAATAGAAGAGCAAATGGATTAATGCATGTTGAAGAATTTAGATGGAGGTAGAATACTTCTACCTCATTTAGAGACTAGACCCATCCACTCAGGGCTCTGGACATTATCAAAATGAGTTCCTCATCTTTAGAGAAGGAAAATACGTGAGCACTACGACAGTTAAATGTACCGAGGAACATAATCTCTATGAGGATGCAATTTAGAATAATTTTATATCCTGGATTTAATTGAGCTCTGGTAATATCAGTGTAAGTGGAATCAAACCTTATTCATTAATTCTGGAATGAAATAGAGGAGTGGTGGAGAGGATTGACTCAGAGAGTAAGTGGGTTCCCAACATCGGTAATCACCACTTACTAGTAGTTTAATCTCTTAATCACTTTTGTATCTTTAATAGAGAGATAACGATAGTGTATGTCTAGGACTGCGAAGGGTGTACAATCTGCCCCTGTATGCCTGTCTTACCTCATCTCTTACCAATTCTCAGATTACTTCATAAATCCTAACTACATTAGCAGTTCTATCAGAGACACATGTGACCCTGAATAACAAACTGCAGTAATTTATATACTCAATTTTTATTAAGTATTAATTTTTTACATTATTATAAGCAAGTAACTTCTGAGTGCGATGAGTTAACTATGTTGCATTTTCATTCTACTTTATTTTTATTTTGAATTTCCAATTTGTTCATTTTTAATATGGTTTCTTTTCTGTATAAAAACTATTTACTATTCATTTCTGAATTCTTGAGAGACCATATCAGGAATTCTGTCATAGTTTCATTTTGGAAATATCCAATAGGCATGTGTCCGGACTGTGCAATCTCTGTAAACCCAGTTGTCATACATGGTTTTCCTTCTCCATCACTGAAGTGGTCTTATTAGCATTTTTCATACATCGAATTCCAATTCCTAGATCCCATATTTTTATTTTTTCCCATTTGTTTAATAAGTGGAGAACACCTTTAATAATTTCTGGAAAAGCATTAATAAAAGGAGAAAATTTTGAGACCTTGCCTTTCTGAAAATATATACTAAATCATCCTTGATTGATAATATGACTGGTATCTAACTTGAGTTTGGAAAACATTGTAGAAATTTGAAATAATTGCTGTGTTGTCTTCTGGTTGTTAAGAAATCTGAGGTCTTTGATTTCTCACCCTTTGCATAGGACCTGTCCCCTCCACCCCCAAAAGCCTTAAAAATATTTTTTCTCCCCAATTTTTTGAAATGTAGATGTGGATTTATTTTATTTCTCATTAGATTAATGAGCCATTTGAGTCAGCTTTGGCAAATTCTGTTATAGTTTCTTTGATACTGTTCTCCTCTCCATGTTTATATTTCTCTCTTTTGGGGAATAGCAGTTAGTCAGACATTCATTTCCAGGAAAGTTTTGCTATTTTTCTAATGTTTCTTTCCCATTTCCCACCTTTCCCCACTTTCCTAGAGGTTCCTCCATATTATCTTCCAACCGCTCTACTGAATGCCTGTCTCTTCCATCTGATTCTAATTTCCCAAACCTCTTCATTCTTCTATCATTTATGTTAATAGCATCCTTTATTTGCTTCAGGGATGCAACATTGTCTATCTGACAATATTAATTATAATTTTTGAATTTTATTTTGCTTCATTCATATGCTGTGTTTCTCTCATGTAATTTTTTCCTCTTTGTTTTTATTTTTCAGAATAGAATATTTGTCCAAGAGCTTGCTGATCCTTAGTTATCTGTTCATATTAAAGGGCAAGGCCTTAAAAACCTGATTCAAATCACATGTGGTGGGACAGGAATTGTATCAGGTGAGTCTTGCATTAGGATTATTATATAGGCCCTGCAATTTCATTAGGGTAATGCTAACCCATATAAATAGGCCATTTTTTCTTGAGGTGGGCAGTTTCTGCAGAGCAGAAAACTCGTATTTGCTGCATTGGAAGACAATATTCAAAGAGAAAATAACATTTAGGAAAATAATGCACTTAGGAAAAAACATAAATCACATTACTAAAATCTCACATGAAAAAATAACCAGGATAAATTTTAGATGAGTCTGTACAGTTAGACCCAGAGTGGTCAAATATTGAGTGCTTCAAAATTGTCGAATGAATGAGAGCTGTTTGTAGAAGGACTAGTTGGAGTTTTGCTTTACCACAACGGATGAAGTCAGTTCTGAAGATTTGTGTCACAGCTGATGAGCACAAAGGTCCTGGGGGCTGAAAAGCAAGCAGCCAGGACCGTAATGATGTTCACCAGTGCAGGCTTTGGTTGGCAAAGCCAGTCATGTAAAGTGATAAGATAGGAGAGAATAAAATGAAACAAATGAGCTCACTGGGAGGACAGTGTGAGGGGTGGTAGTCAGTCTCTGAGGAACCCCCCTGACGACACTAGTCTCTGTTTACTGCCTTACAGCTGAGGTAAACTTGACTTTTCAGTAGCCAGGGATTTTCTTGGACTATTAGCCCCACGGAGACCTCTTGTTTTCCCATTGCTGGAAGAAAGCGATTGCTTTTAACAATACAGCTCTTTAAGTAAATGCCTGATGTTTCAGTGATACTCCAAACTTGGAACGATAGAGTCTATTACCTGCCAAGTATTGTTCCCTGTACTGAGTACAGAGCAGGAGTTGGGAAATTTTTTTCTGTACAGGGTCTGACAGTCAATATTTTAAGAATTTGTTGGTCACAGAGTGTCTGGCACAACTACTGAACTCTGAGGTTTTAGCATGAAAGAAGCCATAGATAGTATGTAAATGATTGAGTGTGGCCATGTTCCAATAAAACTTTATGGACAAAAACACTTGAAACTCATAATTTTCAACTGTCAGAAAGTTATTATTTGTCCTCTGATTTTTCCAACCATTAAAAAAATGAAAAACCATTCTTATATTTGCATATTTGCCGTAGTCATATAAAAACGATGGCTGGATTTGGCCCATGAGCTCTAGTTTTCTGACTCCTGCTATAGACAAATAACCAAAGAGTCAAAATTCTTGCTGTGATGGACATTATATTTGACATAGAATAATCCGAATATAAATAAACAGAAAGTTACACATTGTGATGAGTGGTAAGCAGGAAAAAGAATATTTTTTTGAGTACATAAAAGATATCAAATTTTAGATGGAGATAAAACAAGATAAATATTAGTTTAGATCATTTTGTTACAATATTATGAAAAAAGACTAAAAATTGTATTTTATAAAAAGTGAAAAAAAATTAAGCTGCCTAACAGGTACACATAGAATACAAGATCTTTCTAAAACTATCAAAGATCAATTAGTTCAAAAACAGAAAAGCTACATATACTCTTCTTTAGTTTTAGATGAGTTGTACAATGTGAAATACTGTCCAATTAATACTCTGGGTACATTTTGCCTCAAAAGACTTCCAAATCAAAAAGAAAAGTTGTCAATTTGTAGCCTACAAAATCAGATTCATAGCATAGGTTTTTAAAATCAGATATGTCAAAAAAGAATTTCCACAAGGTATGAAAAAAAGTCATTTCTGTTATAACAGATGGTGCTCCAGCTATGTTAGGTTAAAAATGTGGATTCCTTGGAATTTTAAGGCAAGAGATTGATGTTTTCCTAATTGCGTTGCTCCACAGTATGAAAAGTATAGTTTAGTATTTATACATGTAAACATTATGAATCAGAGTCACTTTATGGAACTGTTGAAAGAAACAGAAAAACAATGAATTTATTTTATGTTCTTTGCTAGTACTCAGTGGTTGAATGGTGGCATAGTTTTATAAAGATTTACTGTACTTTGAACTCCAAGACATTCTTTAAAAAAGTACTTACCAAATATTTCATAATTAAATCACAACAAATGACAGTATGATTTGTTTTCCCACCAGTATCACACTGCATATGAACAAACAAAATCTGAAACTCCAAGGACAGAAAAACCTTTTTTATGACCTACCTAAAAGGGTAGGAACATTTGTTGAAACTGAAACTTTTCATAAGTTAATGATAATTTTATATATATTTATAGGATGAGTAAATATATGGAAGTATTTCACTGGAATCAAAAGTCTTGTGAAAGTATATTTTCAATGAAGAAATAGGAAATCTTGGTAAAGAAACAGAAACTATATAAATACTAAATGAAAATTCTATAACTGAAAAATGCAGAACCTCAGATTAGATGTGATAGATAAGCTGAATATCAAAGTGGAGATGGCAGAGAAAAATATCAGTGAACTTGAAGACAGAGCAATAGAAATTATCCAATCTGAAAAACAAACAAAAAGACTGAATAAAAGAGCCAGTGAATAATGTCAAAAGATTTAACATATGAATACTTGGAATCCCAGGAGAAAAGCATAAAAAATACCTCAAGATATAATGGCCAAATTTTTCTGAAATTTGGTGAAAGGCATAAAGGTACAGATTTCAGAAACTCAGAGAAACCCACACAGGATTAACACAAACCATACCTAGGTACATCATAGTCAAACAGTTTGATAACCAAAGGTAATGAGAAAATCTTGAAAGCACTCTGAAAAATGACATATTACATACAGAGGAAAAATAATTCAAATGACTTATAACCCAGAAAGGCCAGGAGTCAGTGATACATTATCTTTTTTTTATAAAAATAAAAACAAAACCCATAATTCTATAGCAAGAACAAAATATCCTTCAAGAACAAAGGCATTTCAGTAAAAGAAACTATGAAAATTTGTTACCAGCAGATGTACATGTCAAGAAGTGCTAAATGGATTTCTTCTAGCTGAAGGGAAATGATACCAGATGGAAATTCAGCTCATTGGGAAGGAATGAAGAGCATGAGAAAAGGTAAATATATGGGTATATATAAAAGATGGGGTGTTTTGGTCTTAGTTTCTTTAAAACACATAAGACTTTAAATTTCAAAGTTGAGTGCAGTGTGATTTTCCATGGGTTACTTATTAATTGAAAAGAAAAAATGTACTGATACAATATAGAGAGCTGGTGAACAAGAGATCAAACATAATTTCATTAGTATGTCACCTGATATTTTACAATATTAAGTACATAATACTATCTATGAAGTAGTCTTGCCAAAAATGTTAAATCTGAAACCTAATCAAGTTTCTAGACATAACCTCTAGTTCACAATACAAATGATAGAGAAATAAGTTAAGCTTATCTTGAGAAGCAATAGGACTAATACAGAATATACAACATTATATAGGTTACTTCTCTTGAGTCTTCAGAATGTCTAAGTCACAAAAAAGGTGACCAAAATAGACTTAAAAGCCATAATCATATGAAAAATATGAGCTTAGTTTGGTTCTCAGGTTTTAAAAAAGACAGTACTTTTAAAAAGACATTCTTTAAACAATTGGAAAAATTTGTAGATGGACTGAATATTACAGGACACTATAGAACATAACTATAACATAGTTATAACGTAACAACACTATAAAGCATAACTATAGTTAATGTTTTTTTTAGGTGACAATGGTATAGTGGTCATGTAGATTATCTTTAAATCTAGGAATTGTATGTTGATTTCTTAGAGGTGAAGTGATACCTAAAACATTCACTCACAAAGCACAGCAAAATGATATGTAACATATATGTCATTTACATATTATTATATATTCAATATGTAATGAGTATAATATATGTTCATCTGTATATATACATTTTCATACAGAGAGAGAGAGAGATCTATATCAGGTACACTGAATCTAGGTAGAGGGCAATCAATTTTTCATTGTTTTACCTTTTATGTAAATTTGAAAATTTTAAAAAACTGGAGGAAAAGTTCTCCACGTCAGCTTCTGTCTTTGGCTACCCAATTGTTAATTTCTAATTTCTTTGAATTATAAGGGATGTCGAGTGTACGTTATCTATATTACAGAATATATTGTAAGAAAATTTCTTTAAATCACTCTTTTTTCAACAATTATATTCAACAACTATATTTTTCAATAACTGTAGTCAACATTCAACAAAGGCAAGGTTTTTTTCCCCATTATTGATCCTCAGGGGGATGAGCTTTAAATAAAAAAGCTTCTTGTTTAATATATTCTATGAGATTTTATCCAGAATGAATGATCTGAAATAAAATATGACTGAGAGATGACAGAAATATTTTTAAAATACCATACTCAGTGTCTTCCTTCCACATGAATTTATTTATAGTAATACTAGTGATCATCATAAATATAATATTTAGTGAGCAAATAGTATGTGCCAAATACCCTTCCAAGAATTTATATGTTAAATAATTTAATCTTTACCATAACACCATTGGGTAGTAGAATAGTGATAATGATCAAGGATGTGCCACGGCGACAGGCTTTCAGACTCTAATTACATTAGGAGTTTCTCACCACTGTGAAATCTTAGATGTTGAGTAAGTTGATAGCAACGACTAAAGGCCTTCCCACATTCCTCACATTTGTGTGGTTTCACACCAGTATGGATTCTCTGATGTTGAGTAAGTCGATCGCTTCGATTAAAGGCCTTCCCACATTCTTTACATTCATAGGGTTTTTCACCTGTATGAATTCTCTTATGTTGAGAAAGACCGGAGATAGAACGAAAGGCCTTTTTACATTCTTTACATATATATGGTTTCAAACCAGTATGAATCGTCTGATGATAAATTAGTTGAGAATTAAGTCTAAAGGTTTTTCCACATTCCTTACATTCATAGGGTTTCTCCCCAGCATGAATTGACAGATGTGTTTTAAGGTCTCCAACACGACTGAAGGCTTTCCCACATTGTTTACATTCATATGGTTTCAAATCAGTATGAATTATCTGATGTTGAATAAGGTACGAATGAAGTTTAAAAGTCTTTCCACATTCTTTGCATTCATGTGGCTGCTCACCAGTATGAATTCTCTGATGTTGTGTAAGTTGAGAGCCTCTACAGAAGGCCTTTCCGCATTCCTTACAATCATAGAGTTTCTCACTACTATGAATTCTCTTATGTTTAAGAAGGCTCGAGCCCCTGCTGAAGGCCTTTCCACAGTCCTCACATTCATGTGGCTTCTCGCCAGTATGACTTCTCTGATGTTCAATGAGTAAATAGCTGCGAACAAAGGCCTTTCCACATTGCTTACATTTATATGGTTTCTCACCAGAATGAGTTTTCTTATGTTGATAAAGACTTGAACGATGACCAAAGGCCTTCCCACATTCCTTACAGATAGGGTTTCACACCATGATGAATTTTCTGATGTACACACATATGTCGGTACAATCTAAAAGTTTCTGCACATTCCTTACATTCGTAGGGTTTCAAACCAATATGAATTTTCTGATGTTCAGCAAGGTGAGAATGACGTCTAAAGGCCTTCCCACACTGCATACATCCGTAGGGTTTCAGAGCACTATGAATTATCTGATGTTGAATAAGCTGTGAATAAAACCTAAAGGCCTTCTCACATCCATTACATTCATAGGGCTTCAAATTGGTGTGTATTTTTTTATGTCTGATAAAATGCTGGAGAACTATAAAGGCCTTTCCACATTCCTTACATTCATAGGGTCTCACATCACTGTGGTCCCTCAGTTGTTCAGTAAGGTGTGAGTATTTTCTGAAGCCCTTCCTACAGTCCTGCCATTCACATTTCTCTCCAGTGTGAATTCTCTGATGTAGAGGAAGGGCTATATGTTTTCTGAATATCATTTGACTAAAATATCCCACTTTACGTTCCTGTTGTCTGCCACAGTCAATTCTGCCCTGTGGGTAATTTCTGAAAATAAACCTCATAAGGTTCAAGGTTTTACTTCTTTTCATTGTCTCCCAGTGGTATGAATTTACTTCATAATTGCTTTTTTCTGAAGATAATTTGTTGGTCTCAGTTGTGAAATCAAAGTCTGAAAGAAAATGAGAAAACAAATTCTATTTTCCTGTACTGGGGGTGGTGAGAGGCCTTCTATAGTAAAAATAATAATAAATTGACAAGTATTTCCATAGAAGTAGAAGGGTCATAAAATTCTAAAACACTGTCATGAAATTCTTTAAAGGCAAGAAGAGCTCAGAAAATTATGAACGTTCATGAGAATGTAGTTTTGTGAGTAAGCAAACAGAAAAAGTCAGTAGTTCTCACATTTAGTTCAGGATTAGAATTACCAAGGGAACCACTTACCTTTTAGATACCCACTGAGACTCTGTGAATCAGAAGCTATAGGAGTAGGTCCTGGTCATCAAACTACATTTCTAACATTATCTGCCAGATGGCTCTCTATGTAATTTTTTCAATGATTTGTCTTTATCTTAAACTGAAACCCAAACACATAACCATAATTTGTGTCCCCTATATCCTACCACTCAGCATCTTTTCAGCTACTAGAACACACCACAATCTTTCCCATCACCCGGGGCTCATGCAGGGGCTCATGCTCCACCTTTCAGGAATCCTCTTAGGTGGCTTCTTTTAGTGACCATCTTCAGGTGTTGCATGTTAGAAACCACTTCCTCAGAAAGACTGCCTCTGCTAAGTGTAAGTAAATTCATACCCTTATTCTGTATTCCAACACCTAATCTCTGCTTTCATAATGCTTTTATCACATATTGATGGTCTCATTTGTTTTACCATTTATTTTCTTACTCTAAAGCTCAAGTATAGATGCAAAACATTCTTCAACTACCACTGAAAAACAAGTCCCTATCACAAAGTAAGTGTTAAATAATTAACTGTAGCATAAAATATTGAATTAAAAAAGTAATTTGGATGAAAATAAAAGTAAACAGTGATGAAAATCACTGTCACTGAGGAAGGCAACTGAATAAAATAACCATTTAGTTTCTGAAAATGATGCAACAGTTAACTACACTGTTTCCCTGAAAATACGACCTAGCCAGGCCCTCAGCTCTAATGCGTCTTTTGGAGCAAACATTAATATAAGACTTGGTCTTATTTTACTGTAAGACTGGGTATAATACAATATAATATAACATAATACAATACAACATAATATAATGTAATTAATATAATATAGGGTCTTATGTTAATTTTTGCTCCGAAAGACGTATCAGAGCTGATGGTCTGGCTAGGTCTTATTTTCAGGGAAACCAGGTAGTTCTCCCTGATCCTAATCTCTTACACCTTATTATAGTAAACTATGCTTTTCTCTATCATTTATATTACAGATGAGAAAGATGCACATCCAAATTAGCTCAGTCAAAAATGTAAGTGGAAAAAGTTGGTAACTGATCATTCTCCAGTTGCATTTCCCTTTAAAAATATACATGTCTCTACCACTGTTGTTCAGTCTTTCCTGTGCATAGTCATGACTATTTTCTGTTTTTATCTCAGTCAAGGTAATCAGTTATTGTATTACCTTCATTGATAGAGTTTTAATATCACCCATCAGTCCTACAGATGTTCAGTCTGTTTTGTTTCTCTGATACCTTTCCCAAATTCTCCCTTCTACTCCTTTACAGCCAAGGCTAATTTTTCTTGAATTTTGCAGAAATGTATTTCAGTAATTTTTCTTTTATTACAGTATATATTTCAGTTCCGGATTTTTCTTGAGTGGTTACCCTTAAGATTATGTAAAAGAACGTTTGATATTTAGAGTATTCCATTTTCTCAGTAATTTTTCAGTAATTGTATTAATATTATTTCTAAAGGCTCATGTAAATCTAAGCAAATACATTTGGCGATGTTTGGGAAAAAAATTGACTAAATAATATGAGGGAAGAGTCTGGGAAACTGAGTGCCTGGGACTCCGCAACAAAGGGTACGTTGAAGGTAGGCCGAAGACTGGTAAACCAGATGACAGAGCAGCTTGACGCAATCTAATGTGGTAAATGGGTCAAGTACGAGGTCAAGACAAGCAGAATTCTTCTACAAAGAAAGTATGGTATGTTTACAAAGTTGAAATAATACAAACAATATTCTCCGAAGCAATAAGAAATAAGTAACAATCATAAAAAGCCAAAAACACTTTCTGTTTATAAATAAAAAGCTCTCAATGACTACTGTTAAGTCAATAAGAATGTAAAACCACAGAACTTTTTGAGGACAATGATAATGAAAATACCAGGCATCAGAATCAATGGCCTTAACTATAGTGCTGCAGACTCAGACTGAAAGGCCTGCATCTAATGGGAAATAAAATAAAATGAATGAATTAAGCATTCTACTTAAAAATTAGGAAAATAAAAAAATTAGAAAACGAATGATGATGTAGGTTGAAGAAGACAGAAAAGGGAAATCAATACAATAAGAGCAAAATTTAACTAAAACTGGACAATTGACCCATACAGACCACTAACTTACCTATATTCTGGGAACAAAAGGAGGAACATCCACACATCATGACAATAGTGAAATAGTCATCAATAAAGAAATAGAGAATGTTAAAAAAAAATACAACTATGCAAATAAGTTTGAGATATACATGAAATGATGAGTCTCTCTGAAAATATAATTTATCAAAACTGACTCCCAACTAGATTTACTGACTTTGTTTCTAAAAAATACAATATGGAAAGGAAAAAAAAAACACGAAAAACCTTAAAGTAAAGAAAACTGACAGATGCTACGTTAAAGAAGTTTTTAAGGTTAACCTCCCAGAATGAATCATGTTATCACATAGTCCCAATGTGATACGATGAGAAGGGCACTTCTCTGGTATTCTCCCAAATCCATAATCTCAGTTTAATCCTAAGAAAACATCAAACAAACCCAAGTTTGGGGGCACTACAAAATACCTAACTAGTACTCTTCAAAGGTATCCAGGTCATGAAAGACAAGGAAATACAGGAACTATCACAGATTGGAAAAAACTAAGAACATATATGATGACTGAAAGCAGTGTATCCTGGATTGGATCCTGAAACAGAAAAAAAGTGCAAAAACTGGTGAAATATGAATAAAATATGGAGGTTAGTAAATAGTATTAATATTTTAAAATGTTCATTTGATAGTTTTCATAAATGTATACAATTATGTAAGATACTATCATTATGATACTGGAACTCTTTGTAACCCATTTGTAACTCTTCTGTATAAAATTAAAAAGTAAAACAACAACATACCGACTCCAGAAGAGATGGAAAACCTGAACAAACCAATTTCCACTGAAGAAACAGGAAAAACATTTGTATATTTATCTTCACAAAAAGCTGGTCACAATTAGCTCCCCTGTTGGCCAGGTTTCAGTCTCTATAAAACTATTTTCTGCTAATGCGAACTGGGGTGCCTTGGAGTAATAATAGCTAATTCCTAGTCCAGGGAAGATAAGATACAATGTGAATCTGGGACCTCTTGTACTGAAATGCAAAGGAGCTTTCAGAGACAGAGTCAGTAATTTGTGCTTCTGGTCATGTAGCATTAAGAAGGATATGAGTCACCCTCCTACCTTAAATAACTAGAAAATCAAACAAAATATACAAAACAATGGTTTTCAGATATTGAGCAGCAGGTAGTGCAGGATAGTAATCTCCCGAGAGAAGAAACAAATAAAGAGAGTCCTACAAGAGCCACAAAGCATGGGCAGGGAGAGCTAAAATAGAGCCCAGCTATATCCTTGAGTTGAAAAGACAGAATAGAGAGTTAAAGAAGAGAAAGAAATACAGAAGTTGCAAGGCTGAGTTTTGGAGAGCAGGGAGCTGCAAGGAGAGATACGTCTAGAAATCTGTAGAAGGATCCCCTTGAGACTTTGAGTACAAATCTGGACAGGCCTGTGAGAAAACGAATGAGGCCACTGAATGTACTACCAGATAGGATTAGGCAGAACAATCCCTGGAAATCACACAGGTTAGGGGATAATTCCTTTTCTACCAACCAGAGTGGAAAACCCCTGTAACACATGAGATTTCAGAGTCCCCAGAAGGGTATGGCCTCAGTAGTGGGGCCAAATTAGCCCTTGTGTAAAAGCTGTTCTGGACCCACTCTAGCAGAGCTTTAAAAGCAAACCACAAAAAGGACCAACATGTTTTATATTACATAACTGCATCCCAGAACAAAGCCCAAAAACATACAAAAGAATATTAAAAATGCAGCATCCCAACATAGTAAATTTCAAACAATATCTGACATCTAATAGAAAATTATCAGGTATGAAAATAGGAAAATAATGACCCTTACTAGGAGAAAACCCAAAAGAAACAGACCAAGGAATGACACAGATAATGGAATTAGTAGACAAGGATATTAAAAGAGCTATTATAAATATACTCCATATTTTTAAAAAGATAGTTTTCCATTTATCTCTTACTTTCTATAGCTTATTCTTTATTAGGCTCAACATACAAAGAGCTCATAGGGAAAATTTCCTGTGTATTTTTTCATGTTCAAACTGCTGCACTTATACCTTAATGACAAACCATCTAGGCCTGAATCTTCCAATTTATGGGAAGACTCTTGATGACTAATTCAATTGTTTTAGTGCTTATGAGACTTCAGGTTTTGGTCTTTGTTTTTTCCTCAAGAGGAAATTTTTGTACATTAAAATTTTCTAATATATTTCATTTGACTTTTTAAAGTTTTTGGCACAATGTTTTCCAAAATATCATATTTTCACTGTTTCTAAGAAGGTGCTTTTTTTTCCCTTACATAGGGTTTTTTCTTGATTCATGTTGAAAAAATTTCAGTTCTTTGAGATAATCAAATTTATAGTTGTGACTTACTCTTTTGTATGTTTAGTTTTTATTTCATTAATTTCTGTTATTTCTTTTATTATTTCCTTTCTTCTACACTCTTTGAGTCTACTATGCTCCTCCTAACTTATCAAGTGGATGATTTGCTTATGAATTTTCCGCATTTCTTCTGGAAATAAAAGATCCATTGGGAGAGGAGGCTTACCTACCACCACCTTTCTCCTGCAGAAACTCAGTGATTCTGAGTACAGCTAGAGGTAAAGGCACAGTGATTAAAAAGAGAGGTAGCTGAGTGTTGCCAAAACTGAAAACCAGCACTGACCCAGCCTAGTTCCTGATTGTATTATAGTGATCAGCCTATTCCATCAGACTAAATAGAGGAAAATGTAAATATTCTCTGGTAGAAGAGACCATCATTTAGAGCCATCTTTAGAAGATACCATCATTTAGAATCACGAGTACACAATGTCCAGTATACAATCAAAATTACTAGTCACTTGAGGTGGCATTGCCAATATGATCAATAACAAGAGGAAAAAAGAAACAATAAAAGCAGACCCACAGATGATACAAAAATATGAAAGCATACAAGATTCCAAAACAACTACGAACAAAATGTTTCAGAAAACAGATGAAAAACAGTAATGAAAAGAAAGTAAATAAAAGAATGAAGAATTTCAACAGATTGGATGTTACAAAGACAATCAAATTGAATTTATAGAACTGAAAAAGACATCTGATATGAAAAACCCCCTCTTTAAAAGCAGATTCATCAAAGCAGAATACAGGATAAGTAAGCTGGAATACAGGTCAACAGAAAATAATAATATAGAGAAAAGAAGATAATACATGATAAAATTGAGATATGGTCCAAAGAATTAGCATAGGTATAATTGGAGTCCCAGAAGAGAGGAAAGAATGGTATTTTCCAAAAACTGAACAAAGACTATCACTTTGCAGGACAATCTATCAAATCACTGCAAGCCAATATTTCCACTGCTATAAGTATAAAAAATAATATGAAAAAAGATAATGTTCTAGAATCATTCTACTACTGTAAAAATTATCAAGCGTCTTTTGTAGTAAAGAGAAAATCAGGACCTTGTGTTACCTGTTCTCCATGTAGGTAGACCAGCAATTAAAATAGAACGTTTATGGCTATTCTGAACATACACACAATATGAAATTTGTTTTCTTTGCCAGTGGGTATGCAGAAAAACTCCAAGAATTCAAATCTTTAGTCATTTAGAAAAAGGAGCAATTGTAAGACGGGGCAGAGGGAGGTAAAAAGGTAAATGAAAGATAAAGAAGATTCAGGAGGTGAATGGAAGTGCCCATTTCCATATAACAAAGTCAAAATAGTCTTTTGCTAATAAGGAGAAATTGAGCTTGTTTCTTGGCACAGAGCATAAAATATACAGTGGAGAAAGCAAATATTCCAGATAGCAGATTTTACATCATTTCAGGCCGACGTCCTTACCCAGTGAGACCAGGTTACTGTAATTCTCCAACATTACATCTCTGTACAAATCCCTCTGATCTGAATTTAGGCACTCCCACTCCTCCGGAGAGAAGTCTATGGCAACATCACTGAATGTCAGTGGCACCTGAAATGACAAACCCATGTATTATTTGTAAATAAGGAAAAAACATTCAAGATGGAATATTGAATTGCAGTAAAAGGACAATATATACAAACAAGTAGGATGAAGTTACAAGGTCATAACATGAGTAGATGAGAATAAATAAATTAGTACCTGAAGTAGAGTGCATACACACTTTTGAAGAATCCTTTTGAAGCACACAACATTTCTTCAAAAATACAGAAAAACTTAAATACCAAATATATGAAAATGAAGAAAGTAATCAGAGTTTTCCCAATTAAATGACATTGTCTATATATAAGCATAATACAAACTATGTACCTAAATCACAGACTATTAGTAAATGCAATTTCTTACATCGTTTCTCTTCAAGGAATACGTAAAAATAATGGATTGTTTCCCCCCCCCAAAAAATAAACTATAAAATCTCTTCCAGCCAAAATGGAATAACAGGAATTGGATTTACCCTCCCACATGAAATAACCAGAAACCTGTATAAAATGTACGAAATGATGGTTTTTAAGACAGAAAACATTGGGCAATGAAAAACTATCTCTGAGAGACAAGTAACAAATGAAGTGAACTTTATGATTGCCCTAGCTTACTGCCAGGAGAGAGTGCTACTCCACAACTATTAGAATATTAAAAGTAAAAACACTGACCATTTTAAGTATTGGCAAAGATGGGGAAAAAATGGAACTGATACACTGCGGTAGGAATGTAAAATGGTACAATCACTTTGAAAAATAGTTCACTGGTGTCTTAAAAAGTTCAACATCCATATGACCCAGCCATTTCACCCTAGTGTTTACCCAAGAGAAATGAAGCAGAGATTCCATGAAGGTTCATAGCAGCTTTATTTGTAATAGCCCAAAATGGAAAGCACCCAAATATCCATGAACAGGGGAGTGGATAAACAATTTGGTATATCCTGAAAATAGAATACTAGTCAGCAATAAAATGGAATATGCTACAAATTAATATGCAATGACATGGATGAATCTCAAAGTAAACGTGGAATGAAATAAGAGACAAAAAGGAGTGTATAATGTATGATTTCATTTATATAAAGTTGTAGAAAATGCAAACTAACCTATAGTGACAGAAAGCATACAGCGGTTGCCAGGGCACAAAGGTCAGGGTGGGAAGGGGCAGGAAGGAGCAATTATGAAGGGGTATGAGAAAAATTTTGAAGTAATGGATATGTTTATTATCTTGACTGTGGTGATAGTTTTGCAGGTGTATACATATGTCAAAAATTATCAAGAATAAATAAAAATAAAAAATAATTATCAAATTCTGCACTTTATGAGCAATTTATTGTCTGTCAGATTTCAATAAAAGCAGCTTAAAAAGACAAAGTACATATACTTAATTATATGTCAATTATACCTCAAAAGACTGGTAAAGTTTCTATCTTAGGACATAGTTTGTGTAAAATTAAATAATTTTAGACACAAATTTATTATGTCAGAATTCGTCCAAAGTATTTCTTTATTCTGACAAATCAATGTTTTCATTTATTCCTCGTAGACATTAGACTTAATCTTTCTTAAAGTATTAAGGTATTGATAATTATATTAAATATTATAATTAATTATATTAAAATACAAAGTATTGTACTATTATGATATTTCGGTTGGACAGAAATCCTAACCTCTTCCCCACAGTTCAGTATTATCTAACACATGTAGTTCTAGATGATACTCCTTCCCACAATCCCTTACTGAGTTTGACCACACCAATGCAGGGTGATTCAGATTCACTCAAGACCAGCTGTGTCTGTTCCACTACATCTCTCCAGGCAGGCACCAATCCCATTTCTACCCAAGCCTAAAAGCTTTTCAAAGCTGAGATTTCATCTCACACTGAGACTGAGACCACTTAGAACTCAATTCTCTCTTATCTGCTTGGAAAACTATAGAGAAAGTTTTCCCTCTTATGGTCAAATAGAACCGTGATTTCTATAGCGTGAAACCATGAACGTGACAAGGGAAGCTCAAGGTACTTCACTCTTTCACTGCTCTTGAGACCAGACTGAACACATAGCAGATGAATAAACTATCTGATGAATAAGTGAAAATCAGTTCGAAACAAGGGAGCAAATGAGGAGGACAGCATCCTTCTCTGTAATGGGAGAAACTGAAATAGGGTCAGAGATACAGCTTTCTTAGGTAGGAGGTTTCTGGATAAAGAATGAAAGTATTACATTAATTATATATCACAATATTTCAGGAGGGGGAAAGAGACATCCACGTACCTGGGCCATGTTTTTAGAATTGCCAATCCTCCTCAGGTTTCCTCTACTAGAGAAGCAGAGTTCAGAGAAGCCAGAGCTGGGGGAGGAAAAAGAGGCCTTGAGACCTGGTGTATCTCAGAACTCCAAAAATTATTTAAGGTAAGATAGCCTTTTTAAAAAAAATTCCTTCTTCCCCGTGTCCTTGCCAACTCTCCCACCTCCCAAACATACCAACACATGTCAGGGGACATGAGAAGTCTAGACAAACTCAAGCCCTTTCCCATACCTAGAGAAACAAGCCACACAAGTGTGGTTACAGAGCACAGGTAAGTGGAGTTACACTAATAAAATGTTCTTATATTAGTTATGTGGTAAAAACTTTAATTTAAAGGAGATTATATTAAAGACGCATCTTATAATATCTAAGGGAATGACTAAATAATTATACAAAGATGTACAACCAAAATATCTAATAGAGGAGATAAAACGGAATACTGAAACATAACTGAGTAATAAAAAAGCGGGCAGGAAAAGAGGAATAAAGAATGGATGAAAAAAAGAAAAAGAATGGATGGGACAAAGAGAAAACATTTTAGCAAGATGACATACTTAAGCCACAGTGTCAGTAATTGCATTAAAATGTAAATAGACTAAACAGCAATTAAAAACTAAGATTGTCAGATCAAATTAAAATGATAAAATAGGATCGATTATGATGTTTACAAGAAACATACCTTAACTATAAAGTCACATGTGTTAAAAGTAAATGAGTGAAAAAATATATTTGACAGTAATTAGAAGATCTGCATTAACAACAGATAAAATAGACTATAATGTATTAAGTATTATTATAGAGATGCGTCCTATATTTCAACAAGAACATAACAGTAGTTCTACATTTGTTATGTACCTACTAACATAGCTTCATAATATATAAAGCAAAAACAGAATTAAGGGACAGATAAATTTCTAATTAAAGTTGAGGTTTTAATACCCTCTCTTGGTAACTGATAAAGGGAAGAGAAAAAAAATCAACGAGGCCATAGAAGTTTGAACAGGATTAATCAAATTGACCCAATTGAACATTATACCCCAAACTACAAACTACCTGTTCTTTTTAAATGCTCACCTCCTATTCATCAGAATAATATTATCAGTTGTAAAACAAGTATTTATAAATTTCAAAGGATTAAAACCCAGTGATAATTATGACCAAGAAATTTATTCAAATAATGCAAAGGTCATTTAATTTTCAAAAAGCAATCAATGTAATCTTCCAACTTTAAATAATAAAGGAGAAAACCATTCAATCATTTCATTAGATGCAGAAAAATCATTTGATGATATTCAACATCATCTCATGATAAAAATTCTCAGCAAGCTGGGCAGAAAACATCTTTGATAAAGGGGATCTACAGAATAAAACTACAACTACTGTTATATGAGAGGTGACATATGGAGCACTGTCCTTCTGAGTTCAGAAACAAGCTAAGGTTGTCCACTCCCATCACTTCTATTCAAATTTGTACCAGCAGACCTATCCAATACCATAAGGGAAAAATGTGAAATGAAAGGAATAAAGATTGGAAAGAAAGAAGTAACCCATCTTTATTTGCAGATAATATCATTTTGTACACAGAAAAATTTCAGTTCTAGAAACTATTAGAATAAGTGCATTTATTAGCAAAATTGTTGACTAAAAGATCGATGTGTTATGCCTGATCACTGCCCTGTACACCTGAAGCTGAGGCTGAACAATAATGAATGTCAACTATAATTTTATATGTATATAGTTACAAGAAGCGGAGTACAGCATTGGGAATAGAGAGTGGAAATGTAAGGGCTGTGTGCGATGGCAGAGGGCTAGTGGATGGGGGGAAAGGGGTTGTCCCTGTGTGAGGGATATAAATGATAAACATCTAACTAGTACATTGTTTTGTGCACCTGAAACTAATTAAAAGTTTAAAAAAAAGATCAATGTGTAAAACACAACTGTATTAAAGCAAAGTCATTGGAAAATGAAACTTTAAAAACCGCAACAGTTTATAAAAAATATAAAACACCTTGCAATAAATCTAACAAAGGTGTGCCTGACCTTTAGATGGAAAATAACAAAACATTAATGAAAGAAATGAAAGATGAATGAAATAAATGGAAACATATTCCATGTTTGTGAATTGGAAGACTCAATTTTAAGATTATCAATTCTGTCTAAATTGATCTATTGATTTAGTGCATCTTCAACAATATCAGCTATTTTTCTTGAGAAAAATAACAAACTCATCCTAAAATTATGTGGAAATGCAAAGAAACCGGAGTAGTGAAGACAGTTTTGAAGAACAAAGTTGGGGAAATCACATTACCAGATATCAAGACATAATGTAAAGCTACTATAATTAGAACAGTGGGACTGACACAAGGAATGAAGAATAGACCGACAGAATAGAACAAAGAATCCAGAAAGAGACCTGCACATATATAGTCATGTTTTTTACAATAAAAGTGTAACTGCAACTTAGAGCAGAAAGTATAGTCTTTTCAACAAATGGTGCTCGAGCAATTGGTTATCTGTATAGAAAAAATGATTCTGACCCTGATCCTACTACATACACAGATAAAAATTCAAGATGGATCATAGGCCTAAATATGAAAACTAAAACAATAAATAAAGTTTCTGGAAGAAAAAACAGGAAGACATTTTCATGATCTTGGAGTAGGCAAAATTTTCCTTTTTTTATTTAATTTTTATTTTCATTTATTATAGACTTAGAGAAAAGTTGCAAGAGTAGTACACAGAATTCTTATATACCCGACCCTAATGTTAACATCATAGATGGTACAATGATCAAAACCAGGAAATTAACATCGGCACAATACTATAAATAGCGTATTTACTCAAACATCACCAGTTTTCCCGCAAATGTCCTGTTTTCTTTTCCAGGATCCTCTAGATGATCCCACATATCATTTAGCTGTTATTTCTCCTTAGTCTCTTTCAATACGTATAGTCTTTCTTGTGGTAGTGATTTGCAGTTGCTGCCCTAACAAATTACCACAAATTTAACTTAAAATAACACACATTTATTTTTTCACAGTTTCCATGGACCCAGAGTCTGGACACAGTTTAGCTGGGTACTCTCCTCAGGCTGGTCTCATAAGCTGCAAAAAAAGTGTCGGTTGGGCTGTGTTCTCAGTAGGAGGCTCAACTGGGGAAGAATACACTTCCGCATTCATTCACATTGTTGGCAGAATTCATTTCCTTGAGGCTATATGACTGAAGGCCCAACTTTTGCTGGCTGTCAGCTGGAGGATGTCCTCAGGTCCTAGAGGCCACCTGCAATTTCTTGCAATATGAGATTCTCCAATATTGCCACTTCATCAAGCGGGTAAGGCGCGTCTCTAGCTCCAGTCTGCTATGATGGAGTCTTACATGACAAAATGTAATAACCAGAAGTGACAGCCCATTACTTTTGCCATATAAAGTAACCTAATCACAGGAGTGAAATCCCTTCATCTTTGCCATTTTCTATTGATTAGAAACAAGTCACAGGTCCTGCTCACCCTCCAAGGGAGGGGATCATATACGATTATACCAGCAGGCAGGAATCACGGGGCGATCTTAAAGTCTGTCCACCATACCTATCTTCATGCCTTTTCGTGTTGGAGGAGTACCAATCATTTATTTTGTGAAATGTCCCTCTACTTGGTTTGTCTGATAGTTTCATAGTTAGAATAAGGCCATGCAGTTTTGGCACTGCCACAGTGGTGCTGTGCCCCTCGAGTATGAAAGGGATCGTGATGTCAGTGCTTTATTACTGATGTTAACCTTGATCACTTGGTTGGAGTGCATTATGCTGGGTTTCCCCTCTGAAAGTTACTACCTTTCCTGTTGTTGTCAGTAAGTATCCTGGGTGCTGGAAAATACTTCGACACCATGAAAATCCTCTTTCTCCTCAAACTTTCAGCCACTAATTTTAGCATCTATCCATGGATTTTGTCAGAAGCAATTGTTACTGTGGTGTTTTCCTAATGGCCATTTTTTGGCCTTTCTTTTCAAAATTTAGGTATAATTAATGTATAATTTAGTCTTGTCGTCAGAGGGGCAGAGAGGTCCAGCACAAGGGACAAAGTAAAGCCACTCAAGGGACCAAGATGATGATGCTTGAAGGAAAAGAGGGAATGATCAATGACTCTCAAACAAGTCCTTCATAAATTCAAATACCTGAGCCTCCCTAGAGGGTCATATTGAGGGAATAAGAAAGCTCCAGAGATCACATTTTGACGTTAAAGATATGGTCACACAAATTCTGCTCCTGTGGTTTTTCAGCATCACATCCCTGTACAAGTTCTTCTAAGAGGGCGCAGTCATCAGTACTGCACCCAGAAGAGGCTGCTGCCACATTCCCAAATGTCACTATCTTTGAAATTGCAAAGACCTAAGTTCCTTGTGGCACTGAGAAATTGGAAGACGTGAATTTGATCAAGATATGGAAATGAGGCAGCATGTAGAAGCGATGTTTTCAGCATTCTGAGTTCAGGAACAGCTGATTGTTTATGTAACAGAACATCCATGTAATGAAATTTTAAGCAGTCATTAAATGCTAAGTTTGAGAAGCTGTTAAGGGAATGAAAATATTCGCCATACAGTGTCAGTAAACAAAATTAAGTTACAAAGACCAAAACCCAATTAAAAAATGGGCAAAGAATTTGAAGAGACATTTCTCCAAAGAAGATATACAAATAGCCAATAAGCACATGAAAATATGCTTAGTATCATAAGCCACAAGGGAAATTCAAATTGAAACCACAAAACCAACTTCCTACCCACTAGGATGGTTATAATAAAGACAGATAATAACAGGTGTTGGTGAGAATGTTGAGAAATTGGCTGCTGGGAATGGAAAATGGTGCAGATGTTTTGGAAAACAATCTGACAGTTCCTCAAAACAGCTACCGTATGAACCAGCAATTCTACTCCTAAGTATAATGCTAAGAGAAATAAAAACATGTCCGTACAAAACGTGTACACAAATGTTCATAGCAGCATCATTTACAACAGCTAAAAAGTATTAACAACCCAAATGTCCATCAGCTGATGAATGGATAAATAAAATGTGGTATACCAGACAATGGAATGTTATTTGGTAATACAAAAAAATGAAGCACTGTTCCATGCTAAAACATGGATGAATCTTGAAAACACTATGCTAAGTGAAAGAAGCCAGTTACAAAAGATCACATATGGTATAATTTCATTTTTCTGAAGTGTCCAGATGGAGTGAATTAATATAGATAAGTAGAAAAGTGGTTGCATATAGCTGGGGAAATTGGGGGAAATGGGAAGTGACTGCTAATGGGTTTAGGATATCTTTTGGAGTGATGAAAATGTTCTGAACTTGAATGTGGTGAGGTTGCACAACCCTGTGAATATACTAAATATTTTAAATTGTACACTTTAAATGGTTGAATCGTGTGTATGTGAATTGTATCTCAATAAAGCTGTTAAAAAATTAAGTTACAAATGCGCAAATTTATACAAACACAAACTAGGATTACTTTATTTATCAATATGGAGAGAAAAAGTGACAAACATCAATAAATAGAATAAAGTTTGGAAAACTATATATCCATACATTAACATTGCTTATTTGTGCATTATACTCCTGGTTTTCTTCCTTTTCCTAAAAGTTTATGTAATAAAATTTTAAACAATGGCCATTCCTTAATTTTACACACACACACACACACACACACACACACACACACTTTTTAAAAATTTTTTAAATAGGTGGAAAAAAATTTCACCCCACCCCTTTTAATATCCCTGAACCTGAAGATGAAACCTAGTACATTCTAGAACAAAAGTCCTCAAAATTTTGTGTCTGGGAGCTTGTTAGAAATGCAGATTGTCAGCTCAGACCTACTAAATTAGAAACTCTGGGGCTGAGGCCCAACAATCTGTGTTTGAACAAGCCCTCAAATGCACCCTACATTTGCGAACCAATGCTGTTCAAAAAATAGCTGCTGTGTTTTTACTGAAAGGTTTTACTTCATTCCCGTCAGGTTCCAGTGTCTCAACCCACCCTACAATTTGTTTGCCTATAGAAATGTATTTTCATGTAAACCAGAGACCATATTTGGATGTTTTGAAATGGATTAATGGTAGTCTCAATGTGGTTTCCTATTATATATGAGTATTCCTGATGGCTGGGCTTATTTTGCTTCTGAACCTGCCCTCCTTAGCCACAATGTCCTGAAAACCGCTATTGAGACATTTTGTCCCATTTAATGCCACTTTGCATTTAACATCACTAGAATAAAAACAGTAAGGTATAAAAACCAAATTATGAATTCTCATAATTTGAACATACTCTGTAAGTGCTCCTATAGTCAAAATGAGGGCTCTTTTAAAGAACTTCAATGCAAGTCACCTGACTTTCTCTAAGTGGCAATTCACACCTTCTATCTTACTTATTCTGAGTTCACTTCCTTACTGGATAACAAGTTGTATGAAGTATATCATTGTAATCCAATGAGTACAGCATATTGGTATATTTTAAATACCTGGTATTTGACTCCCAATTTCAAAACAGAAATATATCCTAACAGAATGACTATAAAAGGACATAATCTATACGTAATGTTCATTATAGACTAATTTAGTTTTGTCAAAAATTAGAAATAAAAATTAGAAATAATTTTGTTGCTAACAGTAGGCAACAGGTTACATAACTTATGGAGAGAAAGGGTTTAGGGTCCTGACAAGGGTGTCATGTGCATGACCCCACGATTTACAAATATGTCACTACCGTGTTTCCCCCAAAAGAAGACCTAGCTCGACAATCAGCTCGAATGCGTCTTTTGGAGCAAAACTTAATATAAGACCTGGTCTTATTTTACTATAAGACCCAGTCTTTATAATATAATACTGGGTCTTATATTAATTTTTGCCCCAAAAGATGCATTACAGCTGATTGTCCAGCTAGGTCTTATTTTCAGGGAAACACAGTATTAGCAAAGACATTCGGCAGAAGAAAAAGAAGGGTCTTGTGTCTTTAAAATTAACGTGTGTTTTATGAATAATGAAGAAACATAAACTCACCTGGATTTTAACTTTTAGATGCCTAACAAAAATTCTTTCCTCTTCAGCATCCATTTTTTAGACAGGCACCACTGGAAAAATAGGAGGCAATCATGAGACATCAGGATTTTCTTGGATATCACAGTAACTTAGAAAACACCGTCCATAACCACACCCTCTGACCCAGTCCACCACACACAACCAGTTGGCCATAGGAAGGAGAATGGAACAGTGTTGACCTTCCCAGTACAAGAGAGGCCAGGGTCACTGATGTCTAAAGTGGAATCTGTCTCTATAGCAGGTTCCTGGGGCTAGAGTTGGAAAATGCTGTGGTCATGAAACATGTAGCTGGCCCCTCGGTGCTTCCGAGGCAGAACCTCCCACGAGGGAATCTTACTCTTAGGACCTCTTCCTCGGAGTCGCATACAGCTTCAAAAAAACAAAAAAATCTCAAGATCAAGTCTTCTTGCTGGGATCCTCCATTCTTTCGTTCTAAGGCTCAGGATCTGGCTTCCCTCTTTTATCTCCTGGAGACCCCAAGTGGCTGTGAGGGGCGAGGGCGGAGGAATCAGCGGAGGAATCAGCCTTGAGTTCCGCTGACAACCCATACGGCCACACATCCCTCGCTCAACCATAAGCCAGGTAGTTAAGCACAATCAACAGCAGTCACTGACACAAACGCACACATTCACACACTGTTACGGACACACACCTGATCTCCCATCAGAGACACAGATCTCTGACGCTCACGCAGACACGGGCCTGACACTCCGGGCCCACACGCTTCTCACCCCCACCGCGGGCTCCAGTCCGGCTCGGGCCAGGGACTGTGGAAGCCTCCGCTCATGATTACCTTTGGACACGACTAACTCACCACGTAGGGACCACAGCTGCTTGGACACCGGAAGAGGACCCAGAGCTCGAGGTCGATGAGAGCCCCGTGGCTTCTGGGAAATGCAGTCCAGACGGGATAGTCCGAGCGACTGGGAGCCGGTGGTGCCGCAGCTTGTTCTCGGTGTGCGCAGGCGCGGGGGTGCGCCCGCGCGAGGTGGAGGATACCCCGAGGGTGCCCCCACTGAGTATGATGGTGAGTTCAGGTGGTCTTGTGTAGGTGGAGGAGGCAAGTGGAATCTGCGTCGAGGCTGTAGAAGACACAGCAGGGGCATGCGGACTCGGAGCCTCAGACCTGCGTGCAGGAAGATGAGGTGGCGGGTTCCTGGGTATGGTGGTTCCCTGGATACGAGCTCTGTGAGGACAGGGACTTTGGTCTTTTCGCCGCCTAAGGTAGCGCCAGGAGCACAAGCGGCGGTGAGTATACATTTGTTTTAAAGAAAGAGTGCCTGGGCGTCTGTATATATTCATGTTTTCATTCTCTGTGACATTCTGGGACCCACTGTGTGTCTGTACCACATATGGGTTTGTATTTCTGTTTGCGGGTTTTTTTGGAGTGTGTCCCTTTGGGTATGAAAGTGGTTTGTATTTCAGATTTTGAGATTATATAAAATTTGTTAAGCCCTCTTCTTTCCCACCCTGAAATTCCTCATGCCCAGTAACTTTCTCTTCTCTCCATTAAAACCCGAGTCTGGCTGACTTTTGTCCAAGACACATCCTAGCAGGACCAACTCATCCATTAGGCACAGTAGACAAAGTGCCTAGGGCCCACAAAACTTTTAGCGGCTCACACAAAATTCTTTTAAAAATCAGAATTAAAAATTTATTTTTAAGTTGAAGAAAATGTTTACGTCAAGGAAATTCAATATATTAACTTATTAATTACTAGACCAATACAACTATAAAATGTAATTTTAATTTTTATGGAAAAGGGGGCCCACCAAAGTCGTAATGCAGCCCTGCATATAGCCAAATCAAATCAGATTTCAAAACATTTTTATCTCTTCCAATTCCCATTTGGGACTTGTGAAAACAGCATGACCTTAGATGAAACTGTGTGTAAACTCTGTCACTCATGCTAGCCCCCTCTCCATGGCCCCAATATAGACTGGAACACTTCCTTCCCCAGCTGGACGAGCACCTTGAGAATGAAGTTTGAACACTTGTTTTAGTCTCCTAATAACATTTTCTTTCCCAGACTCTTTGGGAAAGACAGTAAAAAGTTAAAACTTGAGTGCTTGTGTGATTGTGTGTGGAATTGTACCATATGATACACTTTTTGAGGCCTGTGGGATTGTAACTTGAGTTATGACGTTGTGTTTTTATCTGTGAGCGTGATTTAAAATTTATATGGTGTTTTGAATAATATGCTTTTTTTAAGTGAATTCTGTGGAGAATGTGAAGGTGAATCACTGTGTGAACAGGATTGTTGAGTGAGAAACTGCATGACTGAGTTGGATATGTGTGTCTTTGATTATATAAATATAGAACCCTCTGACATTATGACTGTGTATATTTGTGAATGACCGTAAGCCTTCTTATCTTCTCAACAATGAAATAAAGAGAGGAATGTTGCATCTTTTTGGAGCAATAACTTTACTTCAAGATTTGGATGAAAGAGGATTTGCTATTTATCTAGAAAATCATTTGATATTTTATATTTAGTCAGATAGATTTTTTTCCCCCTCAGGAGAATACATCAGCATACCTTTTCAAATAAGAAAGAATTTAGAGCCACATGCTCTGTATGCTAAAGGTTTCAACTTTCATGTCCATCTTAGACACCCAGAGGCAGGATTCCATTCTCTTGTGCTGTGAGGGAGTTTTTAGTGAATACATTTGGAAAGCCCTTGAAGAAAAACATAATTTACACTTAGAGAGGCAGTTTCGCTGAGAGCAGAGAACTAGGAGTAGGGAGTATTGTCCTGGATTTTACATCAAGTATCATTATTTCTATTTTCTGAAAAGAAAACAATGACTCAGAGAAGACAATAGGTTTAAGACCATTCAATTTATCCATCAGAGAACTACATGCCATGCTTCAAATTATAGATAATTAATACATTGTTATATGATTCCAATGAAATGCAAAATTAGAGTTCTGTTTGCTGTGTAAGGCTTTATTACTGTTAAAATATTTCAACTTTGAATGACAGAGTGGTCATTGTCAGTAATAACACAGCGATTTTATCTTTGGTACATTCCCATTCCTCACATTGAGTTTTTAAAAAACATTTCCTCCTACTTTTTTTTTTTTTAACTTTTATTTATTTTAAGTGTGTTTTTCCAGGACCCATCAGCTCCAAGTCAAGTAGTTGTTTCAATCTAGTTGTGGAGGGTGCAGCTCACAGTGGCCCAGGCAGGGATTGAACTGGCAACCTTGGTGTTGAGAGCACTGTGCTCTAACCAACTAAGCTAAGTGGCCACCCATTTCCTTCCACTTTTAATAAAATACTAAATACTTCAGTATGCATCTCCTAAAAATAAGGTTATATATACATGTATGTGTGTATATATACACACACACACACAGACACGCGTGCGAGGTCTGACAATTAAGTTCTCAAACTCATTCTAGAAAAAGTGCCACATACCTTATTGCTGAATATCAGAACGGTCACCTTCAAAGTACTACCTTTGGGAAGCTATGCACCAATGCCAGTGCCTAGGCCACCCTTCAAAGCAATTTGGGGACTCTTTTTCTGGAATGGCCATTAGAGCTGTCATCGTATAATCCTTGATGTCCAGAATGTCATCAAAATGTCTTCCCTTCAATATTTCCTTTATCTTCAGGTAAAGAAAGAAGTCATTGGGGGCCAGATCAGGTGAGTAATACAGTTATTTGTTTACTGGCTAAAAACTCCTTCACAGACAGTGCTGTGTGAGCTGGTGCATTGTGGTGATGTAAAGGCCATGAATTGTTGGTGAAATTTTCAGGTCATCTAACTTTTTCATGCAGTTTTTTCAGCACTTCTAAATAGTAAACTTGGTTAACTGGCCAGTTGGTACAAATTCATAATGAATAGTACCTCTGATTTTAAAAAAAGGTTAGCAACATCATTGCAACAAGTTTGCAAACTTAATCGTCATACCTCATATGTGTGTGTGCAAGTGCGCGTGTACTATATATATATAACATATATGTATATAACATATATGTTGTATAGATAATGAAATTACTGGGACAGAGATTATATACATTTTTAAGCCTCTACAAGAGAACTTTGCAAGAATAGATGAGTAATGTAAGCAGAGAGAGAGAGAGGGAACGATGGAAATCCTAAGAAAGATTCCAGAGGAAATGCTAGACACCCATGTTCATAACAGCATTCTTCACAATAGCCAAAAAGTTAAAGCAGCCCAAATATCCACTGATGGATGAGTGGAAAAACAAAATATGGTATATACATACAATGGACCATTATTCAGCCTTAAAAGGGAAGGACATTCTGATACATGCTATAACTTGGATGGACCTAGAGGACATTATACTAAGTGAATAAGCCAGTCACAAAAAGATAAATATTGTATGATTCCACTTATATGAGGTACCTAGAGCAGTCAAATTCATAGAGACAGAAAGTAGAATGGTGGTTGCTAGGAGCTGTTGGAAAGAAGTGTGGGAGGTAATTAGTTGATGATTATAGTTTCAGTTTTACAAGATGAAAAGAGTTCTGGATGTGAATGGTGGTGATGGTTTCACAACAATGTGAATGTACCTAATACCACTGAACTGTACACTTAAAAATGGTTAAATGGTAAATTTTGTTATATATATTTTACCAAAATTTAGAGAGAGAAAAAGCCTGAAATGCTCCAAAAAACAAAACAAAACTGATGAAACGAAGAATGCCTTTGATGGAATCACCAGTTGACTGAATATGGCCAAGCAAACAATCAATGAACTTAAAGATATATTAATAGTAAACTGAAATGCTATGAAAAACAGAAAAATGGAATGGAATTTTTAAAAACTTGAGGATAAATACAAAAGGTGTAATATATGTATAATGGAATACAGGGAGGAAAAGAAAGAGAAAGGAGTAGAAAAAAGATTGAATTGATAATGGCTGACAATTTTCCCCAATTAATGACAGGCACCAAACCACAGTCCAGAAAGGTTAGGATAAATACCAAAAACTACACCAATGCATATCATATTAAAACTTTAGAAAACCAAAGACAAAATCTTGGAAAGATGCCAGAGTTTGGGGGGTGGCAACTAACTAGAGAGACACAAGGATGAAAATTAAATTAGACTTCAAAAAAACAGACAAGCAAGAATAACATGGAGTGAAATATTTGAAGTGTTGAAGGAAACACCCACTAACATAGAATCCTATATCCAGTGAAATTATCCTTCAGAAGTGAAGAAGAAATAAAGGCTTTCTTAAAGAAGTAAAGATAGGGAATTTGTTGCCAGTAATTCTGCCTTGCAAGAAGTGTTAAAAGAAGTTCTTCATAGAGCTACAAAATGATACAGGTCAGAAACTTAGATCTATGAGGTGTGATCAAACAATATGGTGAATGTTTAAATTAAAATAATTATTACAGTAAAAGACACATTGCCATTAATCCCCCTCAAAATACTCTCCCTTGCTTCGAACACACTTATCCCATCGTTCTTGTCAATTTCTGAAGCAGTTCTGGAGGTCCTCTTTCATGAGCGTTTTTAGTTGCACTGTCGCATCTGGAATGAAGCATGATCAGTACCCTATCTCATCCAGATGATTAAGGTCAGCATCAACAGTGATAAGTCATGTTGATTGTGCATCCTTATTATGATGTGATAAAATAAAGAGACACTTCACCTTTGTGATAGGCTAAAAGAAAAAAACTGCCAACCAAGAATGTCCTATCTGGCAATGTTAGCTTTCAGAAATGAAGAGGAAATAAAGACTTTCTCAGACTAACAACTGAGGGACTTCATCACCACTAGACCTGCCTTACAAAATGCTGAGAGTTCTTCAAGCTGAATTGAAACAATGCTAATAAATAAATTGAAAATACATAACACACTGGCTAAGGTAAATGCACAGTCAAATTCCAAATTTGGTCGTTTGTTAACCACTTAACTATAGAATAAAGGTTAAAGGACAGAATAGCCAGGTAAAATTAATAAGACAGCACTAGTAAGTCCTTACTATCAATAATTACTCTAAATATAAATGGATTGAATTCTCCAATCAGAAGGCATGAAGAGGCTGGATGGATGAAAAAAGAGCAAACAACATGCTGCCTAGAAGAGACTAACTTCAGCTTTAAGGACACACATAAGATCAAAGTGAAGGAATGAAAAAGATTCCTTGCAAGTGGAAACCAAAAGAGAGCAGGGTAGCAATAATTATATAAGACAAAATAGACTTTAAGCCAAAATGGTTAACTCTTGTTATTATATAATGTAAAAGGTCATTACATAATGTAAAATGTGTCAATTCATCAAGATGGTATATCAATCATAAATATATCCACACCCAACATTAAAGCACCTAAATATACTAAGCAAATGCTAACAAATCTCAGGGAAGAAATGGACAATGTTACAATAATAGGGGACTTCAGTACCCCAATTTCAAGAATAGATAGATCATCCAGAAAATCGACATGAAAATGTTGGACTTAAACCATACTTTAGATTAAATGGACCTAACAAACATGTATAGAACATTCCACTCAACAGTGGCAGAATATGCTTTTTTCTTAAGGGCACACGAACATTATCAAAAATAGATCATATGATAGGCCACAAAACAAGTCTTAGCAAATTTAAGAAGAGTGAAATTATATCAAGTATTTCTTCTGGCCTTAATAATATGAAACTAGAAATCAATAACGGGGAAGCTGGAAAATCTACAAATATGTGGAGATTAAACAACAAACTATTGGACAACCAGTGGATCAAAGAAGAAATCAAAAGAGAAATAAAAAATTCTCTTGAAAAACATGAAAATGGAAACAAAACATACCAAAACCTGTGGGATGCTGCAAAAGCATTTCTAAGAGGGAAGTTTATAATAATAAATGCCTATATTAAGAATATAAAATCTCAGATTAACACCTTAACTTTACACCAGAAGGAACCAGAGAAAGAAGTACAAACTAAATCCAAAGCTAGCAAAAGGAAGGAAGAAACAAATATCAGGGCAGAAATAGAGACCAGAAAAGCAATAGAAAAGATCAATGAAACTAAGAGCTGTTTTCTTGAAAAGGTAAACAAAATTGATCAATTTTTAGCTAGACTGAAAAAAAAGGGACACACACACACACACACTAAAAACCAAAAGACATAAATAAATAGAAATGAGGCAATGCTGCTAATATCACAGAAGTACATAGAATCATAAGGAACTAGTATGAACATTTATATGTAAACAAATTGGATAACCTAGAAGAAAAAGATAAATTCCTAGAAACATAAACCTACCAACACTGAATCAGAAAGAAATAGAAAATCTGAACAAACTAATAACAAGTGAGGAGATTGAATTAGGAATAAAAATCCTCCCAACACAGGAAATGTCAGGCCACCTGGTTTCTCTAGTGAATTCTACCAAATATTTAAAGAATTACCACCAATCATCCCAGCTCTTGCAAAAATTTAAGAGGAAGGATCACTCACAGACTTATTTTGTGAAGCCAGCAATTATCCCGATACCAAAGCCAGACAAGAACATTACAAGAAAACTACAGACCAATATTCCTGATGAATGTAGATGCAAAAAAATCTCAAAAAAATATCAGCAGACTGAATTAAACAGCACATTAGAAGGATCACACACTGTGATGAAGTGGAATGTATCCCTGCAATGCAAGGATGGTTCTGCATACACAAATCAATAAATGCGATATACCACATTAATAAAATGAAAGATAAATCATATGATCATCTCAATAGATAATCAAAAAGCATTTGATAAAATACATCCTTTCATGATAAAAACTCTCAACAAATAAGGTATAGATGGACCATACTTCAATATAATAAATGCCATATACATCAAACCCACAGTTAACATTATACTCAATGGTGAAAGGTTGAAAGCTTTTCCTCTAAGATGAGGAACAAAACAAGATTGCCCACTCTCACCACTCTGATTTAACAAAGTACTGGAAGTCCTAGCAGAACAATCAGGCAATTAAAAAAAAGACATCCAGATCATAGAGGAAGATGTAAAATTGTCTTTGTTTGCAGATGATATAATCATATATATAGAAAATCCTAAAGACTCTACCAAAACTCCCCAAAACAGTTAGAACTAATCAATGAATTCCCTAAAGTTGCACAACACAAAATCAACATATAGAAATCAGTTGTACTTATGTACAATAACAACAAAATATTTAAAGATGAAATAATCCCATGCCCAATAGCATCAAAAACAATAAAATACTTAGGAATAAATTTAAACAAGGAGATGTAAGATCTGCATGAAGTGTAATAATTGAGTTTGCGAACTTGTTGTAATGATGTTGCTAACCTTTTTTGACATCGGAGGGATTATTCATTATGAATTTGTACCAACTGGACAAACAGTTAACCAAGTTTACTATTTGGAAGTGCTAAAAAGGCTGCGTGAAAAAGTTAGACGACCTGAACTTTTCAGCAGCAATTCAAGGCTCTTGCATCACGACAATGCACCAGCTCACACGGCCTGTCTGTGAGGGAGATTTTAGCCCGTGAACAAGTAACTGTATTGGAACACCCTCCCTACTCACCTGATCTGACCTCCAATGACTTCTTTCTTTACCTGAAGATAAAGGAAGACATTTTGATGACATTCAGGACATCAAGGGTAATACGATGACAGCTCTGATGGCTATTCCAGAAAGAGTTCCAAAATTGCTTTGAAGGGTGGACTAGACACTGGCATCAGTTCATAGCTTCCCAAGGGAAGTACTGCGAAGGTGACTATAGTGATATTCAGCAATGAGATATGTAGCACTTTTCTAGGATGAGTTTGCAAACTTAATTGTCTGACCTCATATACTGAAAACTATAGGAGTTCAGTTAAAGAAATGAAGAATACACAAACAAATGGAAATACATCTCGTGTGCATGGATCAGAAGAATTAGTATTGTTAAAATGTTCTTAATATCCAAAGCCATTGATAGATTCTATCCTATCAAAATTCCAACTGCATATTTCATGGAAATAGAAAAAACAATTCTACAATTTTGTATGGAACCACAAATGACCTCTAATAGACAAAGCAATCAGGTGAAAGAAGAACAAAGCTGGAAGTGTCACACTTCCTAATTTCAAACTATACTACAAAGCTATGGTAATTAAAAAAGCATGGTTCTGACATAAAATTAGACACACAGACCGATGGAACAGAATTAAAAGACCAGAAATAAACCCCTGAATATACAGTCAAGTAATATTTGATGAGGGAGCCAGGAACACTCAATAGGCAAAGGATAGTCTCTTCAACAAATGTTTTTGGAAAAACTGGATAGCTACATACAGAAAAATGAAATTGTACCTCTCTCCACACCACTCACAAAAATTAACTCGAAATAAATTAAAGACTTAAAGATAAGACCTGATAGCATAAAACTCCTAGAAGAAAACATGGGGGTCAAACTCCTTGACATAGGATGGGGCAATAATTTTTTTTGGACATGACACCAAAAAACAACATATGGAATTCTACATCAAACTGAGAAGCTTATGCACAGAAAAAAAAAAAACCCAAAACAAACAGACAAAAAAACTGAAACGTGTATATATGGAAAGGTGCAACCTATAGAATGTGAGAAAAGACAAAAACTACCAGATAAGGGGTTAACATCCAAAATATATAAAGAACTCATACAGCTCAATAGCAACAATAAAAAATCTGATTGAAAAAATGGTCAGAGGAACTAAGTAGACATTTTTTTCAAAGAAGCCATCCAGGTTGCCATCGCGTACATAAAAAGATGCTCAGCATTACTAATCATTGAAGAAATGCAGATCAAAACCACGAGATATCACCTCACACCTTTTAGAGTGGTTATCATCAAGAAGACAAGAGATAACAAGATGTGGAGATAAGGAAACCTTGTTCACTGTTAGTGGGAATATAAATTGGTTCATCCACTATGGAAAACAGGGTAGAGGCTCCTCCAAAAATTAAATATAGAACTACCATATGATACAGTAATTCTACTTCTGGATATATATCTTGAGGAAATAAGAGATACATGCACTCCCATGTTTACTACAGCATCATTCACAATAGCCAAGATATGGAAACAACCTAAGTATCCATCAGTGAATGGATAAAAAAAGTTATGGCATATATACAATGGAATATTATTCAGCCATGAGAAAGAAGGAAATGCTGCCGTTTGCAACAACGTAGATGGACCTTGAAGGCATTATGCAAAGTGAGCTAAGTCCAACAGAGAAAGATATACTGTATAGTATCACTTTTATGTAGACTCTAAAATTTATGAAGTCATAAAAAATAGTAGAATGATGGTTACCAGAGGCTGGGGGTTGGGGGAATGGGGGATATGTTGTCTTAAGAGTACAAATTTGTAACTAGTAGATAAGTCTTGGGGGGCTAATCCACTGCTTAGTGATTATAGTCAACAATTCTGTATTAAAACTTCAAAGTTGCCAGGAGACTAGATCTTAACTGTTCTCAACACAAAAAAGTAATGAAAATTATGTGAAGTGATAGAAGTTTTAGCTAACACTCAGGTGGGAATTATATCGGAATATATCAATGTTTCAAATCAACGCGTTGTACATCTTCAATTTACAAACCTTCTCTGTCAATTATATTGCAATAAAAAGAGCAAGAGTTATGTGATGTGATTCTTTAATTTGAACTCAAAGAATTTTTATCAAGATATTATATAGTGTGGACCCTATTCTATACCATATTTTCTCCAGTTCCCTGCGAATGCAAGAAAACTAAACAAGGAAAAGCGGAGAGTTTTGCAGCTCTGTTTCATATCCTGCTTGATGGTTACATCTCCTTTTTATGAGTTCTTGGTCACAGGTGAATAAAGGCCCATGTAATAAAGGCTTATTCAGTGCAACTCAGCCCGCCCCTTTCTCTTCTGGTCTCTATTTTTAGTTCAAATATGGCACTCCTTTGTAATTATTTTCCATTTATTTTTCAGATTTCCAACTTCTGTCACGTGTAAAAGAGAACAGTGAGAAAAAAGAAAAACGCAAACGGAGTTCCACAAGGACCCGCTGGTTTATTTGGATTCCACCTGCTACTCTAAAAGGAAACTTGCACGCCGGCGGGAAGCTCAGCCCTCCAGAGGATTCTGGGACACGTAGTCCAGACGCTTGCTGTGATTGTAGCTCTTCCGCTCCAGGACAGTGCGGGCATCTTACTTGCTCTCCCGGGGAAATAAGGATGTATAATTCTGCATGTATGGAGGCATTTCGGCTACCGGAGGGCGAGGATAGGAATCCTGCACCTTTCGTGGATTCTGGGAAATTCGATTCAGGTCGTCGGTGTTGGAGCGGGTACTTTTACCCCAGGCAGGCGGGGCAGCGACTCTTGTTCCTCTCGAGGATGCTGGGAAATGTAGTCCTTGAGCTCTCTCTCTCCCCCCCCACCCCCAAGTCAGAGACACTTCCGCTGCAGCAGGTTGAGCTCGCGGCCTTCTTTTCTCTCTGGGAGGTGAGTGAGGTGGGTGACCATGGGGACCTCGCGGCTTCTTTCAACTTTTCTGACCGGGTCGTGAGATCCGCGGAGCTGGCGGTGGGTCTCAGAGAAGAAAAGCTGCGGCCAGCGGCAGAGGGCGGGATTGAGGGGCGGGGGCGGCCGCTTGCCTTACCCTGGCCGGAGCCTCTGCGTTAGGGGCGTTTCGCGAGCCCCCGTTGCAAGCGGACCGGGATCGGGCAGGGTTTGCAGGTCTCCCGGGCTGTCTGCTGCCAACCCACCTGCCCCTACCCCTTCCACACGCACGGTCACTTTCTAACCATACAATGTTGGCTGAGAACTTTAATTAGCTCGGTGCCTCAGTTTCCTTTTCTGTAAAGGGATAGTACAAGTACTTGCCTTATACGTTTGTTTTAAGAATTAATGGTATGGTACAAGCGAAATGTTTACAACACTTCAGGCATGTGGCAAGGTGTTAAAGGTTAATGTGATCACAAAATCTCCTTTTCTCTGGAAGCTCCTCGAAGTGTCACTTGTCATTCTCTCGTCGTTTTGACCCCTGCAGAAAAGGAGGCTGTGCCAGGACTACTGACCGTTTTTAAGAAAGAATGCGTCACAGGTATTCTCTGTGGTTAGGACCAGACAGAATCGTAGTATCTCCCAGCCCCCTTTCCTTTCCCTGCCCTGACTTTCGAAAGGGGGCTGTAGGAAGGAGGGGAGCCAGCCCAGGGCTCCTCTCCACAGAAACCCACTGCGACAGTACTTAGCATTTCTCTTCCTTTTGTGTTCTGAGCCACAAAAGGTATTTTATTCATTAGCAAATGTTTCTGCTACAAAGGTGTTCAGTTGGTGTTAACTAGTTGTGAAAATATGTAGAACATGTATGTACAGGGCATGAGTGATAGTCATAGCAGTTAAACACTGAGTGCTAAGTATCATTCTAAAGGCTTAATAAAAATTAATATATTTAACCTTTACAAGGCCCTCTGAAGTGGATACTGTTACTACCTCTATTTTACAGGTGAGGAAATGGAGACAGGGTAAGAGCAGTGGGATTTGCCTCTAGAGCTAGTGTTCCGTATATCTTTGGGTATCCTTAGTCCCACAGTCTAAAATCCCACAATTGGAATTAGGAACCAAAATACAAAAAACAATCTACAGAAATAGTCAACCATAGGAAACTGGCTGCAGAGGAGTCAGTTTTGATTTGGAATCAAATTGTGGAGATAGGTTGGAATTTATTGTAGAGGCTTTTCAAAGTGGTTAGTGAATTTGGACTTCGTCATAAAATTTTGAAAATGTTTTCATTTTATTTTATTCCAAACAACATTTATAGTCCATATTCTGATTATAGAAGAAATGTACACTCATTGTAGTGAATTCAGAAAATACAGGAATCTACAAAGTAAAACATTAAGAATTACCCAAAACACTAGGATATAGACAGTTATTAATATTTTAATGCGTTTCTATTCAGCAGTTTTAAAGTATTTACGTTTTTTGAAATTGTTATCTATTCATAGTTACCCCCTTAACTCTTTTTTTTTTTTTTTTTTTTTTTTTTTTTTTAGCAGTCACGTCATCTTTTATTAGGTGTCAATTAGGATACGAAAAGATTCAGGGGTGCTGGGCAAAAAGGCCATGGTCAGGAATGCAGTGTGTGTCCTCCACACTGAGCCCTCTTCAGCGGTACTTGCGTCAGTGGTACTCATGCTTGAGTTCCTTGTAGGAACGGCAGTAGTTGAAAAGCACATAAGCTGCCAGCACCATGGAAACCCCAGCTACACTCCCTTGCTTCACATTGACGTACTTGTTGTAATACCGGTAATAACCTTTCTGAAATGCTCCAGCAATGCCTTTAGGGGTGAAATCTCGCATCAGTATCCACTTTGGCAGCTCCGCTATTTTGACATCCATGAGTTTCTTGTCCTTCATTGGTAGGACCAGCGCCATCTTGGAGTCCAGGACCCCCCTTAACTCTTTACTGTGGAAATTTCCAAACATACCCAAAGTATGGTATAATGAACTCCTATGTAACAATCATCCTGCTTCAATCCTTGTTAATAATCTTGTTGCTTTTTCTTCTCCCCATGCACGTATTTTTCCCATTGAGTGTTTTAAAGCAAACCCCAATGTTGAGTCAGTAAGACTTGAAAAATTAATTATCATAACTTGTTTATATATAAAGACCAACGGGGGCTGGTGGGGGCAGGTTGTATTAATTTGCTAGAGCTGCTGTAACAAAATATCAAAGACTGAGTGACTTAAATAACAGAAATTTATTTTCCAACAGTTTTGGAACTAGAAGTTCAAGGTCAAGGTGTGGGCAGGTTTGGTTTCTTCTGAGTCCTCTCATTTTGGTTTACACATGGCTGCCTTCCGACTGTGCTCTCACATGGTCTTTCCTTCGTGTGCTTACATGCCCCTGCTGTCCCTATGTGTATCCAGATTTCCTTTTACAGGGACACCAGTCAGATTGGTTTAGGACCCACCCTGATGGTCTCATTTTAACTCAGTCACCTCTTTAAAAATGCCCTATCTCCAAATATAATTACATCTGAGGTACTGGAGTTTAGGGCTTCAACGTATGAGTTTGAGGGGCATTCAACCCTTACCAGATATTAACAGCAACTCTGTTTTTCTCTGTTGGCAACTAGGAGAATATTACTTACATGAAAAAGTTAGAAAGCTTTGCAGTTAGTGAAGGAGGATGAATAATTTTCTCCTTTGGAGTTGCTCTTGCCCCTAGCATGTACCTCTCAGTTTCTTCTCTCTCTTCCATTAGGCTACAGGGACCTTTGTTTCATGGACCTCGTCATGCTCTCAGAGTGCCCAGCACGAGGTCAGCAGAGAAGAGTGACTCAGTGAGTGATTCATGTAGCTGTCCAAAAGGGTGCTACATCCTGGGACTAGAGAACAGAAAAGAAAGATAGTCCATATCCATATTCCTTGTCTGTTTTTTTACTTTCGGTGGGCTGTAGAATCCATCAACCTTTTCAGAGTATTCAAAAATTGCTGTGCAGTTATGCATTAAATTAATATTGTCCCGATCTATAACAAATTTCCTTAGAAACAAATCCGTGTTAATGTTCAATGTTTTTGTTTTTTGCATGGGGATCATAATGGGAATGAGAATGGTCCACATATGTGGTGTACCTCTTGGACTCAGAATTTCCAGTGCTTTCTATGTACTAACTCATTTTTCATCACAATGCTATTTTTAGTCTCATTTTTAAAAATGAAGAAACAGGCAAAGACAGTTGAATAAATGACCTGGTGGCACAGTCAGCAAGCGACAGAACCAGGATCAAACCTCAGCAGCTAGGTTTGCAACCTAGCTCCAGTACTCTGTGACTGGGTAACCTTGGGCCAGTTTCTTAAGTTCTCTGTGCCTCCATTTTCTCACCTGGCAAATAGGGATAACATCACTACCCACATCCTGAATCTTTCTGAGAAGGTGAAAAGAGAGATGATACATAAAGGGCTTGAAATAGTGCCTGGCACATCGTAAATCCTCTATATTACAGACTAGAGTTGTCCATTATCTATTACAGGTGAGTATACAGCATGAAAAATGCAGCGAGTTATTGAAAGGGCAAAAAGATATTTTAAGGTATTCTTTTCTCCCCTGCCTTCTGCTTTTGGTACTTCAACTCTGTCTTACAATGGAACAAAAATGAATAGTTTCTACCATTGTTTAAACCTAAACCAATTTGCTGTCTTTTGAACCTAGAGAGTCCCGGGAGGCTGAGTGTATGGTCTCTGCTGCTTTAAAAAGGTCTGAGTCTGCATTAATATAGGAACCATTAGCCACATGTGACTGTTGAGAACTTGAAATGTGGTGAGTGCTAATTAAGACACAGAATGGATTTCTAAGACTTGGTATGAAAAGAGAATATAAAATATCTCAAGTTTTATCTTGATTACAAGTTAAAAGTGGTAATATTTTAGCTATATTGGGTTAAATAAAATATATTGTTAAAATTAAGCTCACTTGCTTCTTTTCACATTTTTTTAATGTGTCTACTAGAAACACTTAAAGTACATATGTAGCTTGCATTACATTTCTGTTGGACAGCACTGGTCTGGCATTTACAAGTCACTCTTGCCTCTGAGACCTCTGAGGGCATCTTACAATAGAGAGTTGGTAATCAGGAGGCTTGAGCCACGCATAGCCCTGCCCTTGGCTTCCTAGATGTCCTTGGACGTTCAGATAACTCCCTAAGAGGCGGAATAGAATAATGTGGTTCTCAAACTTTGGTCATATCAGAATCACCTGGGGAACATGGTGAAAAATAAAGAGTCAGGCCTTTCACTATTTGAGTAAGTTTGGGCTTTATTAGCTTTCTCTGTAATCCCGATTTTGCTCTGACCCCCTCCTGTTCACCCTGTTTGGGGAGGAGGAATTCCTTTCCTAAATAGGGAGATGGCTGAATACGTGACTCTTAACACTGGACAAATGAGACTGGCAACTGTTTATTAGTCACATACTCAGAGCTTGTGGGAGGAGGACACGTAGCATGCAAGGCCATACAGGGCGTGCACTTGGGATTAGGATGAACCAGCAAGGGCTGTAGTGGGCGGGCTTTGTAGTGACAACAGGGTAGGGTGACCCTCGGTTCCCATGGAGGATGTGATTGTCTTGTTTGAATAATGTCACAGTCTGGCAGGGAGGTGAAACCTATTAGATTGAGGACCTGGTGGGGGTGCAGTTGGTCCAACTGATAGGGTGAATCGTGTCAGGTCTTAAGTTATAAAGGTGACTGAGTGACAACGTGGAGAGATTGATGCCACTGAGAAAGATCTAATACAGTTCCCCCAGATAGGAGAGGCGTAGCATGCCACAAGGCCACCTGAAGCCTGTCACACACAGGAAGCAGGAAGCAGGGGATGGGAGTGGGAGATGGAACTGGAACTATTCCGTTAGTCCTATACTGGCAGGAAGGAACTAGGCAGAGACATCCCATGTTGGATGCTAAGTAAAACCAGGCAGGTCAGGGTCAGTGGTTGGGGGAATTACATTAGGTTGGTGCAAAAGTAATTGCGGTTTAAAAGGTTAAAAATAATTGCAAACACCACAGTTACTTTTGCACCTACCTAATAATGTGACCTAATAATGTGACTCATGTCCTCGAAAGCTTGCTTGCAGAGAAGTGGTACATAACGTTGGTCAATAGTCTGGCCCTGTGCTTCAGCAGATGTATGGAGAGGTCAGGAATAACAGCAGTCAAATAGCCAATATAGAATCTTAAAACATGGTTAACATACAGGGGAACTAGCTGAGTGGGGTGCCTTTCCCCCAGGGTCAGGGCCATATCTGGAGAGAGCAGAGGAACTCATGGCTAGGGTTTTGGGGCCATGTGAGGCCAAACATTTTAAGGCAGCACCTGGCATTTCAGACTTTACAATACAGACACACATCAGTTTACGGTATGGTCAAGGGCATGGGTGCTGATGTCAGATTGCCTGGGTTCAAGGTCTGGGGCGGTGGGAGGGGTGCAAAAATGCAGATATCCGCCACCCACCTCCACAGATTCGGATTTAATTACTTGTGGATATGACCTGAGCATTGCTTATTTTTAAAGCTCCCTTATGAGTCTAATGTAGTAAAAAAGGCTCTGGGTGAAAATCTTGACTCTTGTATTGGCCACTGATTAATCACGAGCCAAGTTAACTTAGCTTCTCTGTTTCTCAGTGTCCTTATCTGTAAAATGGGGCGAATTATTGCCTCAATCTCTAGAATCGTTATGAAGATCAAATGACATGCTACATGGGAAGCATTCAGGTAAACGATGCCGTGTAGGTGGTAAGTCAGCTGCTATATGTAAGGCTTGCCGTGAGATAATGAGGCTAGTCAGGCGGGTTGAGAAAAGTGAGTGCTTTATTCTGCGCTCCCGAGCGAGGTTCACCGGTCCGCAGACCGGAGCGGCGAAGTCGGCCCAGGGTAGAGGGAGGGAGGCTTATATGCGATTTTGGGGGTGAGGGGTTGGCTGAGTGAGGTGGCAGATGAGCAGGCCCCCCTAGCAGCAGATCGGGGGCTAGAGGCTGTGTCCGGAGTTGCTTATCGCACCAGCGGTCTGCTGCCTTTTCTGGGGAACGCGAGGGGTCCCAGTCTCTGTCAGGCGAGGAAAGATCTAATTTAGCAAAGGGGAATGACTTGGCTCCTGGGGAGGGGTCTAATTTGGCAGAGGGGTAATGACTTGGCTTCCGGCCGCTTTGACCATGCCCGCAGCTGACCTAACACTATAAAGGTCAGCTACCACAAGTATTGGGAGTATTTTATGGACGGCCCGGGTTTCCTTGAGGGTAAAATTAGGTACTTAGAGTTGATCTTGGTACTCCTTTTGATCCTAACAAACCTTGATGGTAATTCTGTTTGTTAGGATCAGAGAGAAAGAGAAACTTGAGATTTGTGTTTACTTTCTTTAGTTTGTTTGCCCTTGAGCACTAGGGCAGTCTATTGGGGTTAGTAGTTGGAGGTGAAAAGCTCAAGTTCTTAGTCTGTCTGAAAATATCTAGAGGGCTGTATGTAACTGATGCCACTCAAACTGCCCTCCAGGCACCAACACCATCAGCATCACCTGGGCTGTTGTTAGACTATAGATTACTCTTAGTCCCCACCTGGATCTTCTGATTTAGAATCTCTGGGGTGAGACATAGGCAGCTGAGTCTTCATGGGGTCCCCAAGCGATTCATGGAACATTACAATTGGTAGAGAGAACAGTCTTTTTAACAACAAATATTTTCTGTTTCCCTCTGGCTAAATTACATGTCCTTGAGATATCAGATACTGACTTGGCCCCTTTGCCTTTGGTTCGGGGCTCTGCTGAAATGGAAGGGAAGCCTTTCGTGACACACTTCCTCTGTGACAGCCCCTCTTTCCATCTCTTGTATTCCTTTACCCTGCCTATTGTTCTTCAAAGCATCTCTCACTATGTTATTGGTTTGTTACCCTTGTGTTCCATTATATCAGCTCCATGAGATCAAGGTCTTGGCCTGCTCTGTTCACTGCATTTTTCACGTCTAGGATCGTTGGCTCTCGATAATTACATGTGGAATGAGTGATTCAGGTGACAAATAACGAGGCCTGATCTGTATGATGGATCTGCCGGCCATTCACTACAGCAATCATTCTGAAATCTCTGTTGAGTTCTTACCAAGTGCTTGTAGCAGCATATTAGGAGTTGGGGATCCAGAACAGGCAACAAAACTCCCTGTGGGACGGATGTGATGAATATAAATAAGTAAAATAGCTAGTGGTGTTAGAACGTGGTGTGTGCTAAAGAGAACAGAATTAGCAAGGACAGGGGATAAGAAGTGTGGGATGTGATTAGGAGATCAGAATTGTCTATACGGTGGCCCAACAGAACCTGTCTGAGGAGGTGACATGTGAATAGAGAAGGAAGTGATTATAATTAGTTTAGTTAATTAGTTTCAGGTGTCCAAAACAATGTGCTAGACATTTTACACCCTTTACAAAGTTATAACCCCCTCCCCAATCTACTACCCCTCTGACATCGTATGTAGCTGTTATAGTTCCATTGACTCTATTCCCTGTGCTGTACTCCAATCCTGTGACCATATATATGTTAAATTATAGTTGACATTGTTATTCAGCTTCCGCCTCAGGTGTACAGCACAGTGGTCAGGCATCTACACTGTCCCTTAAGTGGCTTCCCTAATAAGACAAGTGCCCATCTGACACCCTACAAAATCTTTACAACATTGATTATATTCCCCAAACTGTCTTTCATATCCCTGTGGCAATCTTGTGGCTACCAATTTGTGCTTTCTAATCCCCTCACCTTCCCCTCATCTCCGCCCCCCTCCCATCTAGCAATCTCAGGTTTTCTCTATATCTCTGAGACTGTTTCTGATTTGTTCATTTATTCTATTCTTTAGATTCCACATATTAGTGAGATCATATGGTATTTGTCTTTCTCCATCTGACTTATTTCACTTAACATAATGTTCTCTAGGTCCACCATATCTTTGAAAATGGTAAGATTTCATTCTTTATGGCCGAGTAATACTCCATTGTATAAATGTACCACAATTTCTTAATCCAGTCATCTACTGATATTCAACAAATGGTGGTGGGAAATCTGGACAGACACATGCAAAAAAAAAAATGAAGCTGGACCACCTCCTTATGCCATATACAAGAATAAATTCAAAATGGATTAAAGACTTAAATGTAAGATCTGAAACCATAAAACTTTTAGAAGAAAATATAGTAAGTAAATTGTAGGCATTACCCTTAGCAATATTTTTACTGATATATCCCCTCGGGGAAGGGACGTAAGAGAAAAAAATAAACATGGGATTACATCAAACTAAGAAGTTTTTCACAGCAAAGGAAACCATCAATAAAACAAAAAGGCATCCTACTGAATGGGAGAAAATATTTGTCAGTGATACATCTGATAAGGGGTTAATATCCAAAATTTATAAAAACTCATTCAACTCAACACCAAAACAAGAAACAAACCAATTAAAAAATGGGCAGAGGACATGAAGAGACACTTTTTTTAAAGAGGACATACAGATGGAAGTGATTCTTGAATTGGCTCTCCTAACCACATTTTTCCCCTCAAGTCTCCTCCTGTCTGTCTGCTTGGAGAGTAATCTGTTTCCAACACAGAAGGAATCTTCTTACACTCCCTTCCTCAAGTCTTTTGCTGCTTTCTGCTGACCTGTGGATGAAACTGAGACTTTCACATCATCGTAGTATGAATCCTGCCTTTCTGCACATCTTTTTCTGCTTCTGATTTTTATTGGGGAAGGGGAACAGGACTTCACTGGGGAACAGTGTGTACTTCCAGGACTTTTTTCCAAGTCAAGTTGTTGTCCTTTCAATCTTAGTTGTAGAGGGTGCCATTCAGCTTCAAGTTGTCCTTTCAGTCTTAGTTGTGGAGGGCGCAGCTCAGCTCCAGGTCCAGTTGCCGTTGCTAGTTGCCGGGGGCGTAGCCCACCACCCCTTTCGGGAGTTGAACCGGCAACCTTGTGGTAGAGAGAATGCATTCCAACCAACTGAGCCATCCAGGAGCTCAGTGGCAGCTCAGCTCAAGGTGCCCTGTTCAATCTTAGTTGCAGGAGGCGCTGCCCACCATCCCTTGCGGGACTCGAGGAGTTGAACTGGCAGCCTTGTGGTTGAGAGCCCAATGGCCCATGTGGGAATCAAACCGGCAGCCTTCAGAGTTAGGAGCACAGAGCTCTAACTGCTTGAGCCACCGGACCGGCCCTTTTTCTGCTTCTTGTTTGTCCTCATGTTGTAACGTTCCTTCTCTTGCAGTTTTTCAGTGGTTCTGCTTCTCTTTGGCTGATAGAAGTCAGTAATCCTCCAGGACTTAAATCAAACCACATGTTTGTAGAACTCCTTGCAATCAAGTGTGGGTTGAGCCCAGGATCTCTTCCAGAGGACCCTGCTCACTACTCTGCTACTTAGTATGTGTAGCATATGAGGTCAGACAGTTAAGTTCTCGAACTCATCCTAGATAAAGTGCTACATATCTCACTGCTGAATATCACTATGGTAGCCTTCGCAGTACTCCCCTTTGGAAGCTATGAACTGATGCCAGTGTCTAGTCCACCCTTCAAAGCAATTTTGGAACTCTTTCTGGAATAGCCATCAGAGCTGTCATCGTATTACCCTTGATGTCCTGAATGTCATCACAGTGTCTTCCTTTATCTTCGGGTAAAGAAAGAAGTCATTGGAGGCCAGATCAGGTGAGTAGGGAGTGTGTTCCAGTACAGTTAATTTGTTTCCTGGCTAAAATCTCACTCACAGACAGTGCCATGTGAGCGGGTGCATTGTCGTGATGCAAGAGCCATGAATTGTTGGTGAAAAGTTCAGGTCGTCTAACTTTTTTTTTTTACGCAGCCTTTTCAGCACGTATAGATAGTAAACTTGGTTAACTGTTTGTCCAGTTGGTACAAATCCATCATGAATAATCCCTCTGATATCAAAAAAAGGTTAGCAACATCCTTGCAACAAGTTCACAAACTTCATTGTCAGACTTCTAATGTGCCAGTTTCCTAATCACTAGACTAAGTTGAGACTGGGTAGTTGGATTTCTCTTAATAAGGTTTCCATAAGTGTTCATTCAATTAATAAACTCATTTATTTAACGAAGAATAAGTTAGCCTGTCTAATGCTAATTGTGCAGGCGATGACATAGTTGTTCTGAGTATTTTGAAGGGCACGTTCTGTAGATTTTGCAACAGGATTCCACCCACGTAGGCAGCACCTTGGAAGAACAGAAAGCACCTTCCTTCGATGATATTTTTATAAGTCCTTTTGGAAGGCTCTTTTCCTTTCAAAGAGGACTTTGATTTTGCCCAAGGACAGCAAATACGGTGAAAGACTTAGAGGCAAAACTTGGAAACAAAACCCCACTCTCCAAATCCTTTCCACTGGCCTCAGCCTTAGAATTTCACAACTCGGAGACCTTTTGACTACTTAATTTAGTCTCTCATGTGCCTCTGCCTGATGGCGGGTTCATTCATCAGGACACTGACAGTGACGTCTGAGTGACTGCTGGAGCAATTGCTATGTTACAGGCACCGTTTTAGGTGCTTGGGATATAAAGCTAAGTAAGCATGAATCACCAGGCAGACAGTTTATATGCTAATGATCCCCTTTCCCCCAGAGGTGATGGGGGGAAGATTGTCCTGCAGAACACTCCTACTGAGCAGAAGTCACTGGATAAATACACGGTCAGAACACAGTGAGTTACAGATTCCCAACGGGTATTTCTACGAAGATGGGAAAGTTTTACATTGCCCTTTTCCCTACTAGCGTTCTTCTATCTTCAGTTGGATGGCTAATAATAGTTAACTCATAAATAAGTAAAATGTAATTAACTAATGATAATCTGTTAACCTGGGCATTTTACTCTCAATGTCCACCCTCCCCAGAATCGGAATCAAACCTTGGGAGCTACAAGGAGAACTTCAGGGCCTCCATGTGTCTTTGGGCGGCTCATGGCTGAAGGGGAGAGTGGTGTCTGGAGCCCAGCCCACACTCTGCTCGTCAGGCTGTGTGCGGCTGAGCCACCCCAAGGAGGTGGTTCCTGACTGTTTCATGCAAAGCCGCCACACGGGTAACTTCTACTGAATGTTTAGGCTGCCAGACACTGTTCCAAATGCTTATGTGTAGTCGCTTAGATTGACCTTCGTATGCAGTTTTATGAGATGGCGTCTATCATCATCACCAACATATAGATTAGACATCGAAGCACAAAGTCCTAGCAAGTTGGAGATGCCAGTATTCAAATACTAGTGGTCTGATTCCAGAGCCTACACCCTTCACAACTCTGTTCTCTTTTCCCTCAAGCAGATCCTTTGGCTTCAGAGTCCTCTCCCTGTTTCTATGTCTTTTATCCCTAGCTCTGAAGTTCTCATTTCTCTTTCTGTGAGCCCTTAGACCCCCCGCCCCCATCTGCTTATTTTCATCTTTAGAAGCAACAGAGAGACAAGATCTTGATGTGAGAGCTGGATTCAGGTTCCGCCCCTGCCTCTTGACCTCGCCAAGCCTCAGCTTCCTCATCTATTAAATGGGAACAACAGTCACCATCATCATCATTTACTGAGAACTTCCTAAAATGCCAGGTACTCTGCCAAAGGTGTTGCTTAAATGAGCTCATTTATTCCTCACAACAATCCTATGACTAACATTCTGTTTTTCTGTCATGTTATAGGTAAGGATAGGCACAGAGGTGTAGGTGATTGGAATAGAGTCACCCAACTAGTCCAACAGTAGGGTCTTCACAGGTGTGTGGGCGGTACCTTAATGAAACAATGCATGCCAAGTGCTTCGCAAGGTCCCTAACCCGTCCTCAGTGCTTATTCAGTGTTAAACATTACCACGTTTGTTGTTTTTATCGTTACTGTGATCACAATAGCTTGTTAATTTAAATGACATCTTGATTACCTAACTTACAGTTAAATAAATCTTGCAGAGTCACAGGTTTTTATTAATTTTTCTTCATCTCCATGATATAGTCTTTTTAAGGCCCTACTGTTACCAAAGTAAATTTGGCAAGGTCTTATATCTTTGAAAAAACAGTCGCCCATAGAGTCAAATTCAGCGAGAAAGAATAGTGGACAAAGGGGGGATGGGGAGTTATTGTTTAATGGGTACAGTGTTTCCATGTACCCAGGGATGGCGAAAAGTTCTGGAGATGGATGATTGTGTAACAATATGAATGCACTTAATGAACTGTATACCTGAGAATGGTTAAAAGGGTAAATTTTATGTGTATTTTACATTGAAGAAAAACCACAGTCGTCCATGCAATCTTAAATATTATTGCAAAGGCATCAAATTAAGTATGACAAACCAAGGGAGAATTAACAGGTATTTCAGAGGTGAGAGGTGGTTTTCATACGGCAGAGCAATGACTTACACAGGCTCCATTGATAGGAACCATTTATGAGGACAGGTTTTATGTCAGTGAATATTAATCTGCTTTTCTGCTGCTACTGAGAATTAAGTTACTCTGAAAGTAACCTTTGAGCTTTATGCCTATTCACTTAATTCTTACAACAATCCTATGAGGAAGGCATTGTTAATCCCTCCATTCTTAATCCCTCCAGATGAAAGAATTAAGGCATCAAGATATTAATAATTTACCCAAGATGTTACAACTAGTAAGTAGCAGTTCCATGAACTCAGGCATTTGGCCCCAGATATTACTGTCTTAACCTGGGTACTTGACTCTCAGTTCTACCCTCCCTAGAATCAGGATCATACTCTGGGAGCCACAAGAACTTGTATCAGGGCCTCCATGTGCAGTTTGGCGGGTCATTCACTGCACAGGGTCTCTTGGCTGAAGGGGTGCATGGTGTCTGGAGCCCAGCCCACACTGTGCTCATCAGGTCCCCCTGAGGAAGGGGCACGGTTGCTTTTCCACATAAAGTAGCCATATGGGTTACTGACATCCTTGGCCCGACTGATGGCTTTTTTCTCCTTCTCCCCTTGTGCCTTCCCAAGACTGAGCCCTTCCCCAGAAGAAGGAGGACAAAATGACCAAGTTCAAGGTGAGTGGGGCTTGCCTCTCTAGGTTTTAAATTGTCATCTCATTTCTCAGTCGTTAGACACAGCCTGTTTTTTTTTTTCTTGGGAAGGATTAAAGAGAACAGTATGCATTTGGGAAGCTCTTATGTGCCAGATAGTCCCTGCTTTTTATTTTAGCGTAGTTTAATTTTTGTTCTTTTATAATTTCAGAAATAAGACTAAAATAGAAAAAGTCAACACCAGTGGAAAAAAAATCTTCCACTTTACTACTGTTTTCCCATGTTCTTTTCCTTGTATGCATTCATAACTGTATATTTGTAATCACTGCATAGTTAAAATTCTCAAATTATAATTAATATTATATACCTTAAATTTTTAATGGCAACATCATCTTCCCGTGAATTGATGTACTGTGTGTGCCTCTCATAACTTTTCCCCATTCGTGGACATTTATGTGGTTTTGATTTTTTTACTGTTTTAAAGAATATGGTAGTAAGTTTTCCTAACATAACCATTTTTCTCCAAAGGGAATTTGGAAGAGTTTGCCATTCTTTGTTCTTAATGTTTTAGGAATGCTAAATTGAAAAAGTACTTTTGACATGCGGTACCTTGGCTATTTTGTATGTAGAATATTCAAATAGGGCCTGGGACAAAAGGGTCCTACTGATGCTTCACACGGAGAAAATATTGTTAGATATTTTCCCATAAGAAAGCTAGATTGTTTCTTACCCATGTCTAAATCATATCACGTGCATGTTTTACATACCGATTTATATTTTTTATTCATGTATTAATTTATCAAAGTAATAATGTACTTCATTTAAAAAGTCCAGTAGTACAGAGGACTTGCCAGATAATTTTCTTAGTCTTAGACCAACCTTAGGTAGTACTTGGTCTCATCTGCATTTTTTAATTACAAAGAAACAGGATTGTAGAATTTCAGAAAACTGCTTAAGTTCACACAGGAAACCAAAGATCCAACTCATCCAAAAAGCCCTGTAGGATTTTTACTTGGAGAAAGAGAGAAGCAAGGGAAAAAGAATTCTCCAATCAGTGACTTAGTCCTTTGTGTGTGGGGCCTGGTTATGCTAGTGGGTAGAAGACACCACATATATACGCCTTCCCTGGTCACTCTTTGGTAGCCCCTTCTCGGTTGCTCATTTACGGCACCTGAATGTGCAGCAGTCCGGTGATGCACACAGTTTTCATATGAAAAATTAAGACAATACTGTATACCAGTGATTCTTAATCATGGGCGATTTTGCCTCCAGGCAATGTCTGGAATCATTTTTGGTGTCACAACTTGAGGGATCCTACTGGCATCTAGTGTGTGGAAGCTTGGGATGTGCTCCACATCCTGCTGTGCACAAAACAGCCACCACCACAAAGAATTACCTGGCCCAAAATGTCGGTAGTGCTGAGGGTGTGAAACTGTACCAAGGATGCAGAACTATACAGGACCAAGAGCAAAATGTGGGTGAAAACATTGATAATACGTATGCTGAAAAAACAGAAGCTGAAAACCTCGATTAGAAGTTGTACAGAGTCATATGATAAAATCGCAATTGGAGTGTGAGCAAAGAACATTAACTGGCAAGGTACTGAAGGAAAAGTGAAGATGGCCAGTAAACGAAATATGATGAGCTTATTAAGTATAAGCATACAGATAACCCCAGTAAGTTGTTTTTTTACTGATCAGGTTACCCAGGATTTAAACACATTGGTTATGTTCAGTGTTGTGTATGGTATGGGGAATCAGGAATGCTAATATTCTCTTGGGGGAAGGGTAACATAGGGAAAAAGTTGGAAAGAAAATCTGCCATTGTACATAACTTTGAAGTTGCATATTCTTTGACATTGTAGTTGCACTTCTTGGAACTTTGGTCCAAAGAAAATAATTAGATGGGTGCTAATATCTATGTAAAAAGTTGTCCTTTCAACATTTATTATGAAAGGAAACAATTTAAAACAATTTAAGAGACTCAGGTCTCTTAGAATCTGGAACCACTTCGTACACATCCTTTCCACTTTTCTCAGTGCTGCCCTTCTCCCAGTGGACCTTTGTTGCAAGATTTAGGTGGAGTGTGTTTGGTGTTGTAGGAGCCATTGACTTTCAAGGACGTGGCTGTGGTCTTCACGGAGGAGGAGCTGGGGCTGCTGGACTCCGCCCAGAGGAAGCTGTACCAAGACGTGATGCTGGAGAACTTCAGGAACGTGGTCTCATTGGGTGAGGACAGGGGCTCTGAACTTCAGCCCCCTGCGGTGTTTGTGTGTCTTTGGATGTGTGGGGCTTTGGAGCACTTGAACTGGTTGCCAGTATTCTAAGCCAGTATTCTAACACAGCTCAAACTCTCACAAAGCATGGGACACAGAGATGGCATTTTTCTTGTCTTCTTCCCCAGCTATAAAGTATGTGTTTTGTAAATGAATTGTAAATGGCAGCACGACTGCTGTACATCTTTGATCTTTCCCAAATTGTGATTGTCTTCAATTAGTGGGTCATGACACCCATTTAGGGAATTGTACCAGCATTTTTTAATGAAATAGAGTAGAAAGTATCAGAGCCCGTGGCAATAACTGCACCTGGCAGCAAAAACTGCAGCCTATTGCCAAGAATAGTGTGAGAAACGGTGGAGAGGGTGTGATGAAAATACACATTTTTTTCCCCAGTAGTTCGTACTTAGATCTATATATCCTGGGGTTTTGCATAAAATGTATTTCCTCTGATGGGTCATAACTGACAGTTTTGAAAACACTAATTTTGATGTCCTAAAGATGATGCAGTGAGAACCCACAATTTATAGTAATTTTGGCGGGTAATATATTAAATGCTTGTCCTTACCTTTTCACAGGGCATCAGCCTTTCACACCAGATGTAGTCCCCCCGTTAGAGAGAGAAGAAAAGCTTTGGATGACAAAGCCAGCCAGCCAGAGCCACGGTTCCTTAGGTGAGAGCCGTGCGCCTCTGGGTCCATCCCACTGCTTGTCGCCTCCACTGCTCTGTATGACTCTGGGCTCCGTCACTCCCTTGGCGGTGGTTTACTGCAGGAGTCTGAATCGCTCTCACTCTCCTATTTTGCTGTTTCACAATGAATTCCCCACTCCAAGTGATCCTTGTAAATGTTTGTCAGATCCTATGAGTCCTCTGCTCAAAACCTCTAGTAGTTTCTTACCTTATTCAGAGTAAAATCCACGTGTTTAACGTGGCTTAAGATATTCCATGTTGCTGCTGTGTCCTGTTCCCCCAGCCCTCTGTAAACACGACCTGCCACTTCCCCCCTTGTCAGTCCACTCCATCCAGGTGTGCCTCTTTGCTGCGCCAAGCAGGCTCCTGCCTCAACACCCTCCTTGTTCTCTCTGTCGGTAGTGCCGTTTTGCTGTAATCCTCTTGATCTCTCCCTTACGTCACGTAGGTCTTTTCTCAAATGTAATCCCATGAAAAAGGCCTCTTGTACACCTGAAATTAATATAAAATAATATTGAATGTCAAAATAAAGTGTGAAAAGAAAAAAGAAAAAGATAAAAGGCCTCTCATGACCCCTCTGTTCATAATACCTTCTTCTTCCTCCACTCTCCTTCTCCTTACCCCGTCGTAGTTGGTGTCTAAGCACTGATCACCACTTAACATATTAACATATAATATATTCCCACGGGACTGTAACCTCAGGAAAGGAGAAATTCTGTCTGTTTTCTTTATTGCTACGTCCTCAGTGTATAGAACAGACATGGAAGAGAGTAGATGTGCTATAAGTATTTGTTAAATGAATGAATGAGTTCATAATCGTTACATGAACTTTTTTCCATTAGTCGTGGGGATCCTTAAAGGGTGGTAATCAAAAATGTATGATGAAGGCATAGTCTAGAGCAGCTATTTCTCCCCAAGGAGTGTCTAATTTTTATCTATCAGGTGCTTTTGGACACATGTAGATACGTATCCATTACACCACATCTAATGAAAGCTTAGCTTTGCACTTATAACAAAATTGATTATCATTTCTCCCCTGTGGCTTTCCTGCAGCCTTAGTAATGAATCTTACTGTCTTGGTAGAGAACTACTTTTTAGAATGAAGATTCTAATAACCATTTTATACAGATAGATAGCTGTACTACTTACAAAGCACCTCTGATAGTTTTCTATTGTTAATGCTCATCACAAGGTACTACATTTATTTTAAACTCACTGAATCCCAGCCTTCTGCTTGAAAAACAGTGGTGTGATCCATATAGAAAAATGTATCTACATCCATCAATTTGATAGTCTGCTTTCAGACATCATTCCTGAGGCTCTAAATATTGACTCCTACTTGAAAAAGGAAAACTTTTTACGCACAGAGAAAGGAAATACACAAATTCCAGAAGTAATCAATCCATAAGCCCCATGGCCACGTTTATGCCTTATGCTTTTCTTTCCCTCCCAAGTGATTCTTAACATGATTTCTGATCAGTATGATTTTCTCATCAGCAACATCCACTGAGTTTAGCCCTGAATCTGGTGAAGCTTTTCCCCTTTCCAGCAAAATTGCTCTTTCCGAGCCCTTTCCTATTATGGGTAACTTAATTGGAAAAGCTCTTTTTACTTTTGTAACACAGCTCAAACTCTCACAAAGAAGTCAAACTGGGATCTACATACAATGCATATTTATTCAGTGTATATTTATTAAACACTGAGTGCCAGGCATTGTTCTGGGAGTGGTGATAAAGCAGTGAACAATATGCCTGTCCTGTGATACTGCATTCAAATGGGAGAAGACAGCAAAAAAAGGAAGGTAGTATGTCAGATGGTAATGTGTGTTGTGAAAAAACAAAGCAGGGTAAGGTGAATGAAAACTGCCAGGGGTGTATAGTGGATAAAGAATTTACTATTTGATACTGGGTGGTAAACGGTCCCACCACTAAGGTGTTATTTGAAGAGAGACCTGAAAAGTAAGTAGCAAGCTGTCTGACTAATTGATAGAACAGAGTTCCAAGGAGAACATAACTCTTCCTGTTCAGTGTTGACTTGGAGAATCTGTATTCTGCCCTGTTTATTTCCTCCGTACCAGTTCTTGCTCTAGTCCTCTTGAAAGCTGTTTCCCAGCAGGAGATGAAGGACCACTCTCTGCTTACACTCTGAACTTCAGACTCTTTTTTTTTTTTCTGATTAGTTCATTTATTCTTTTCTTTAGATTCCACATATAAATGAGATCATAGGATATTTGTCTTTCTCTTTCTGACTTATTTCACTTAACATAATGTTCTCTAGGTCCATCCATGTTGTTGCAAATGATAATATTTCCTTCTTTATGGCTGCATAATACTCTGTTGTATAAATGTACCACAGTTTCTTACTCCAGTCATCTACTGATGGGCATTTCAGTTGTTTCCATGTCTTGGCTATTCTGTATTGTGCTACAATAAACATAGGGGTGCATAAATTTTTTTGAATTGGAGTTTTGGATTTCTCCGGATAGATACCTAAGAGTGGAATTGCTGGGTCATAAGGTAGTTCCATTTTCAGATTTTTGAGATACCTCCATACTGGCTGTGAACTTCAGGCTCTTGAGTGATGTTTTCTCCCAAATGTCTTTCCAACCCACCTGGTGCCTCAAAGGCCAATAACATTGGAGTAAACTTCCAATAAAATAATTCAAAGCAAAGGTTTTCAACATTGCTTGGGGACAGTTGGTAATCTATTCGTAAGAATTTTACTAGACATTTTGAGCAAGGCTCAAGTGTAAGGATTTTACTAGACATTTTGAGCATTTTGGTCAGATGTGTTTGCAGTAGGCAGAATTATGTGGAAATTATTTGTCAGACACCAGCTTCAGCTAAAGAAGAGAAGGCTTCTAGTAAGGTTCAGCTTGGTCATTGTAAAGATGCTCTAGGAAGTGTTTTTCTTGCAGCCACCAAATTTTGAACCTGTAGATCTCTAATGAAATTTAGTACAATTCTGAATGGGTCTTGTTAATGTGTAGTGAATGGGGACCTGGTGAACCAACCTCCTTTTGGTTTGGGGAGGCATGTAAATCAGTGAACGTGATACATGATAAAAATGGAACTTGGTCCTGGTTCAATAAAGCCTGAGGGTATAGGTCTAAGTTTATAACCTCGACATTTCTGAACGAAGCATTTACATGCCCCAACTTCAAATTCTCTTTATCCTTTTAGGAGACAAGAATCTAAATGATATGAAGATTGTTCAAGAAGTTGGATTAAGGTACCTGTCACATGAAGAGCTTTTCTGCTCACAGATTTGGCAACAGGTTACTAAGGAGTTAACCAGATGTCAAGATTTCATAGTAAATACTCAAGAAACTGGCTCACAGTTGGAAAAACAAGATGATGCACTCTATAAATTTGAAGAATTTGGTATAGGCTTTAATCTGAGTTCACATCTTGAGGTTCCCCACAGAGTCCACACTGCAGAAAAGACTTACAAAGGGGAGGAATGTGGGAAAGGTTTCATTCAGGACTTTCATGTTCAAATTAACCAGATGGCCCATGCAGGAGAGAAGCCCTATAAATGTGAAAAATGCGAAAATACCTTCCGTCGGTTTTCAAGTCTTCAAGCCCATGAGAGAATGCACAGCAAAGAGAAATCATACAAATATGATACGTCATGTAAGAGTTTCAGTCAGAGGTCATATCTTAGTCATCATCAGAGAGTTACCACTGAAGAGAATTCACACAAATTTGAGGGGTGTGAGAGGAACATCGGGAAAAGCTCACATTGTCATGCTCCTCTGATAATCCACACTTTAGCAAAACCCTATAAATGTGAGGAGTGTGGGCTGGGTTTCAGTCAGAGCTCATATCTTCAAGTCCATCAGAGAGTCCACATGGGGAAGAAACCTTATAAATGTGAAGAGTGTGGGAAGGGCTTCAGTTGGCGTTCACGACTACAGGCTCATCAGCGGATCCACACTGGAGAGAAACCATACAAATGCAATGCATGTGGCAAGGGCTTTAGTTATAGCTCACACCTTAATATTCATTGTAGAATCCATACAGGAGAGAAGCCCTATAAATGTGACGAGTGTGGGAAAGGCTTCAGTGTGGGTTCACACCTTCAAGCTCATCAGATAAGCCACACTGGAGAGAAACCATATAAATGTGAGGAGTGTGGGAAGGGCTTCTGTCGGGCCTCCAATCTTCTGGACCATCAGAGAGGCCATACTGGTGAGAAACCGTATCAGTGTGATGCATGTGGGAAGGGCTTCAGTCGTAGCTCAGATTTTAACATTCACTTTAGAGTCCATACAGGAGAGAAACCCTATAAATGTGAGGAGTGTGGGAAGGGCTTCAGTCAGGCCTCAAATCTTCTGGCCCATCAGAGAGGTCACACTGGAGAAAAACCATACAAATGCGGTACATGTGGGAAGGGTTTCAGTCGGAGTTCAGATCTGAACGTTCATTGTAGAATCCACACAGGTGAGAAACCCTATAAATGTGAGAAGTGTGGTAAGGCCTTCAGTCAGTTTTCAAGTCTTCAAGTGCATCAAAGAGTCCATACGGGAGAGAAACCATATCAGTGTGCAGACTGTGGGAAAGGCTTCAGTGTGGGGTCACAGCTTCAAGCCCATCAGAGGTGCCATACTGGAGAGAAGCCATACCAATGTGAGGAATGTGGGAAGGGCTTCTGTCGGGCCTCAAATTTCCTGGCTCACCGTGGAGTCCACACGGGAGAGAAACCATACCGATGTGATGTGTGTGGTAAGCGCTTCAGACAGAGATCATACCTTCAAGCCCACCAGAGAGTCCATACTGGAGAGAAACCATATAAATGTGAGGAATGTGGTAAAGTCTTTAGTTGGAGTTCATACCTTCAAGCCCATCAAAGAGTTCACACTGGAGAAAAACCTTACAAATGTGAGGAGTGTGGGAAGGGTTTCAGTTGGAGCTCAAGTCTTATAATTCATCAGCGAATCCATGCTGACGATGATGGTGATAAGGACTTTCCCTCATCAGAGAATTCATACAGCAAAGAAGCTCTATAAAATTATATGTTTTAGTACCTCAAATGGGTGCTGAAATAGTCCAATTATCAGGCCTGTCATAGAAGATGAAATATTTCTTTTATAAGTCAGTATTTCAACCAGAGTGTGACATGTCATAGTGGTTGGGTGACCACATAGCAGAGAAGCCTCATGAGAGTGGAAAAATAAGGACTTCATGCATAACCTTGATATTCAGCACATGTTACACAGAGGAGGGGCTTAAGAAGGAAGGATGAGTTTGATCTGGAGTTAGCCAAAAGTACTAAGACGGAAATGCCAGGATGTATTCCACTATCACATAAGTGCAAGAGGGTAACCACTTTGTTGACTGCCAAATATACTCTGCCTTTCAGTGCCTAACACATAGATGTTCAGTAGTTGTTAACTGAGTTAAAGAGAGCACAGTCTTATTTCAAGTTTTTATTCAGTTCATCTCCAGATATGTTTATAAGATTGTACTTAAAAGGGGAATTCTGCAAGGCTTGGAGGACATTTAAATTAGACACATGGGCTCATTTTCCCAACCTGCAGGTCCTGTGAACTAAACTTTATCAAAAATTGAAGGTTGTAACCCATTAGTGGATCCAAAAACAATTCAGTAGGTTGTAACCAGCACTTTGTATGATAACAATCGAGGTATAATTTGCATGCAGTAACATGCATAAATCTCAGTGTTTACAGCTTCATGAATTTTGACAAACGTGTACACTTGTGTAATCACTGAGATCAGCATATACAATATTTCTATTAAACCAGAACTTTTTTTGGTGCACATTTCCAGTCAAGGCCACTTCCAGTGGCAACAGCAAGTATTGTGATTTCTACACCATAGATTAGTTAGGTCTGTTCTTGAGCCTCATGTGGGTTCAGTACGTATTGTTTTGTGTTCTTTTGATCAAATATATGATCATCTCAATACATTGAGAGAAAGCTTTTGACAAAACATCCCTTCCTGATAAAAAGTCCTCAGTGATATAAAAGGCATCTATAAAATTCTTACAAACTAACATTCTCTTTTTTTAATTAAGGAATGATTTATATAGAGTAAAATTGACTCTTCAATGTATCATTTTGTGTTTGGGCAAATGCTTACTGTCATATTTATCACCACCACAATCAAGACATTTAACAGTTCCATCACTCAGCTTCCGTCCTGAAATTCTTTTGTACTTTTGTAGTGACCCTTTTCCTCATCACATCCCCTACATCCTTAGCAACCATCAATCTGTTTTCTGTCTATATTGTTTACCTTTTCCATAATGTCATATAAATGGAATCATAACAGTATGTAACCTTTGGAGTCTTGGCTTCTTTCACTGATGCTCCTGAAATTCATCAGCCTTGATGTATGCGTCAGTAATCATTCCTTTTATTGCTGAATGGTACTCTGTTGTATGATGTACCATACTGTTTATCCATTTATGATTTGAAGAGTTTCCAGTTTTTAGCTGTTATGAAGAAAGCAACTATAAACATTCACATACAGCTTTGTGTGTCAACATGAGTTTTCTTTGTCTTAGTAAATACTTAAAAGTGGGATTGCTAGGTTGTATGATAAGAGTGTGTTTAACTTTATGAAAAACTGACAAACTTTTCTAAAATGGACATACCATTTTGCATTCCCACCATCAGTGCATGTCAGAGTTTTGTTTTTAGTATTTCAGTAGGTTTATAGTGGTATCTCATTTTTGGTTTTAATTTATATTTTCTTAAGTATGTTGAGCATTTTTATATATGAATGTTATCCTTATACCAGTTTTCTTTTGTGAACTCTTCTTGTTCTTGATTTTTGAGAATTATTTTTATGTTCTGGATACATGTCCTTTGTCAGTTATGCATTTGCAAATATTTTATCCCTGTGTGTGGACTGTATTTTTATTCCATTAACTTTTTCACAGAGTTTTTTAATTTTTTGATAAAGTTTAATTTTTGTCTTCCATGGATTATGCTTTTCGTTTCTGATATAAGAATTCTGCCTAATCCAAGGTCACAATACATCATTGTTGACTATAGGTGTTATAGGTATAATAGGTATATTATAGGTGTAATGTTGTATAGCAGATCTCTGGAATTTATCCATTTTGCTTAACTTTATGCCCATAGATTAATAACTTCCCATTTCCCCCCATCCCCAGCCCCTAGCAACCACCATTCTACTTTGTATTTCTATGAATTTGATTACTTTAGACACCTCATATAAGTGGACTCACATTTACTTATTGTGACTGGCTTATTTCACTTGGCATAATGTCCTCAAGGCTCATTGATGTAACATATTACAGGATTGCCTTCCTTTTAAAAGGCTGAATAATATTCCATTGTATGTATGTGCCATATTTTGTTTATCAGTTCATCTGTCAGTGGACATTTGGGTTGCTTCTACCTCTTGGCTAGTGTAAATAATGCTGCTATGAACATGGGTGTTCAAATATCTCCTTAAGACCCTATGTTCAATTTTGTATATATACCCAGAAGTGGGGTTGCTAGATCATATAATAGTTCTATTTTTAATTTTTTGAGGGATCTACATATTGTTTTCCATAATAGCTGCACCAGTTTGCATCCCACCAACAGTATGCAAGTGTTCCAATTTCTCCATATCCTTGCCTACACTTGTTGTCTTTTTTTTTTATAATAGCCATCCTGATAGGTGTGAAGTGATATTTTTATTGTGCTTTTGATTTGCATTTCCCTGATGATTAGTGACATTGAGCATTTTTCATACACCTTTTGAGTGTCTTCTTTGGACATATGTCTATTCAGGTCCTTAATCCATTTTCAAAATTGGATTATTAGGCATTTTTGAATTATTGAGTTGTAAGAGTTTCTTATAATTTTTGGAGATTAACCCTTTATCAGATATGATTTGCAAATGTTTTCTCCCATTCTGTAGGTTGCCTTTTCACTCAGTTGATTGCTTCCTTTGCTGTGCAGAAGCATTTTAGTTTGATGTAATCCCTCTTATTTTTGTTTTTGTTCCATGGGCTTTTGGTGTCTTATCCATGAAATTATTGCCAAGACCAATGTCAAAGAGATTTTCCTTTAGTTTTTCTTCTAAGAATTTTACACTTTCAAGTCTTAGATTTAAATCTTAATCCATTTTGAGTTGACTTTTGTGTATGATGTGAGATAAGGGTCCAATTTCATGTGGATGTCATTTTCTCAGCACCATTTCTTGAAGAGACTATCCTTTCTCCATCATGTGTTCTTGGTGCGCTTGTTAAAGATTAGTTGATCACATATGCATGGGTTTTTTTCTGGGCTTTCTATTCCATTGGTCTATGTATCTGTTTTTATGCCAGTACTGTACCATTTTGATGAACATAGTTTGAAATCAGGAAGTGTGATGCCTCCAGCTTTCTTCTTTCTCAAGATTGCTTTGGCTATTTGGGGTCTTTTTTGGTTCCACATGAATTTTTTGGATTGTTTTTCTATTTGTGTGGAAAATGCCATTTGAATGTTGATAGGAATTAACATTTAATCTCTAGGTAGCTTTGGGTAGTATGGACATTTTTAACTATTAATTCTGCTGATCTGTGAAGATGGGATATCATTCCATTTGTTTGTGTCTTCTTCAATTTATTTTATCAATGTGTTATAGTTTTCAATGGACAGGTCTTTCACCTCTTTGTTTAAACTTATTCCTAAATATACTGTTTTGATGCTATTGTAAATGGGATTGTTTTCTTAGTTTCTCTTTCTGAGTTTTTTTTTTTTTTTTAGGTTTTATTGGGAAAGGGGAACAGGACTTTATTGGGGAACAGTAAGGATTTTTTTCCAAGTCAAGTTGTCCTTTCAATCTTAGTTGTAGAGGGCGCAGTTCAGCTCCAGGTCCAGTTGCTGTTGTTAGTTACAGGGGGCACAGCCCACCATCCCTTGTGGGAGTCGAGGAGTCAAACCGGCAACCTTGTGGTTGAGAGCCCACTGGCCCATGTGGGAATCGAACCAGCAGCCTTTGGAGTTAGGAGCATGGAGCTCCAAACACCTGAGCCACTGGGCCGGCCCCTCTTTCTGATAGTTTGTTAATATGTAGAAATACAACTGTATTTTGTTTGTTGATTTTGTATCCTAACTACTGACTTTGTTTATTAGTTCTAACAATTTTGGTGGCATTGTTAGGGTTTTCTCTATATAAGGTCATGTCATCTGGAAACAGACAAATTTACTTCTTTTTTTCTGATTCCTTTTTTTTCCTCCTTTTTCTTGACTAATTGCTCTGGTTAGGTCTTCCAATACTATGTTGAATAGAAGTGGTGACAGTCGGCATCCTTGTCTTATTCCTGATTTTAGAGGAAAAACTTAGAGCTTTTTCATTTTTGAGTACGATTAGCTGTGGGCTTGCCATCATATGGCTTTTATGATTATGAGGTACATTCCTTTTATACCTAATTTGCTGTGACTTTTCTCATAAAAGGATGTTGATTTTGTCAAATGCTTTCTCTATATCTACTAAGATGATGATATGATTTTTATCCTTTATCGTGCTGTGGTCTAGCACATTGATTTGCATATGCTGAACCATCTTTACACTACAAGGTTAAATCCCACTTGATTATGGTGTACCATCTTTTTAATATGCTGTTGTATTTTGTTTGCTAGAACTTTGTTGAGGATTTTTGCACTTATATTCCTCAGAGTTACTGGCCTGTAGTTGTCTTTTCTTGTCTCTGTTTGGTTCTGGAATGAGGCTAATGCTAGTCTCATTAAATGAGTTCGGAAATGTCCTCTCCAATTTTTTGGAAGAGTTTGAGAATGGTTGAATTAATTCTTCTTTAAATGTTTGGTAAAATTCATCAATAAAGCCGTCTGGTCCTGGGCTTTTCTCTTGGGATATTTTTGATGACTGATTCAATCTCCTTGTTATCGGTTGGTTTAGATTTTCTATTCACGATTCTGTTGGTTCCATTGGTCAGAACTTATTACATGACCACACTTGTACTTGAAGCTAAGGAGTGAAGATGTTAGTGAGATGGACATGTGTTGATTTGGCTAGCCCTTGGTGATTGTTTTGCTAAAGGAAAATTGGGAGAATAATGTTATTGGTCACTGAAACAACAGATGATTTTCATTTCACACAGTCATCTAAATCTTATCATTGTAACGCTCAGGGAATCAACTTTTCAAACAATATATGAAAAACCAGTTGGAGTATTATGAAAAGCCTTCGCTGATGGTGAGAAAACCTGAAGGAGATAAGATTCATAGCCATTTGAGGACCCGGCAGTTATAATACCTCACAGGTAAAATCCCAGTTACTTAGTGAAAGGCTGGTCCCTTTTGAATTACTGATGGGAGAGCCCTTCCTAATTTCTCCCCACATTTAATCCTTATGCTTCTCGGAAGGAGTCTGATAAAATTCAGAGACCATCAATATGTTTGGAAAATCTATAATCAAACAAAGTACATAGATCATTGTAGACAAGTATTATGTAGAGGTAGAAAGTATGGACTCGAGCCAGAATTTCTTAAAATCCTAGATCTTACTAGCCATGTAACCTTATGTAAAAGCTTTACTTCTCTATGCCTGTTTAAATTATTATGTATTGTGGATCTGGACAGAATTTACCTAAAATTTTCCCAGGGTTAAATAAAAGTATAAGTACTTAGAATAATGGTGGCCACCTAGAAAGTGGGTTTTAGTGACAGATGATTTTTACCAATATTGATGCCAATATTTCTTAACTTTCTTAGCCTCCTTAAAGAGCCTTGTTAGACTTCTTTTAACCTGCCCCTGACCCTGTGAAATTTTAATATTGTAGATGAACTCTATTTGTTCATGTATTGTATGTATAAACTGTGCTTTATGCACAAAAAGTAGTTTGGTTTGATTTGGTTTTTAATTCTACAACATACAAGCCCAGCCTAGTGGACAATATCATTCTCACTGAGAATACTTCATACTCATATACACCAAGGTTTCCCTATTTCAGCACTATTGGCCATCTGGGGCCCCATAATTCAACCATAGTTGACGACCTCTAATTATTGGTCTCTAATCATTTCCTCGTGCTTCTCAAAAGGATATTGACAGAGTTAACAGCTCATGGTCTGTACAATCTATTATCAAATGGAGCAAACCAGATTTTTGTTAGCAGAGCAATATCATAGAGCAGTTAATTCTAATTTTTCAGCATTCTTGTGTCTATACAGATAGATATGCATTATTTCAATTTATCATTCCCCACTTCCACAAGATGTAACAAGTAAATAAAGCCAATGAACACCACTTGAAAACATTTTAAATCATTAGAATTAACCTGTTAAATGTTAAAGAGCAAAATTCACTTTGTTTACTTTGGCAATTTACAAAGACTTTATAAGTAATCTTTGATCCCAAGAATTATACTGGGCTCTGCATAGAAAAAGCATGAAAATGAGTCATAGACTAACATTCTTTAACATGTGTAAGGTCTCTTGTAATTTCATTAAAAATATTTATTAGATATTAATATTGTTAATAAATATTTATATAGTTATTTCCCAGGCATTGGGTTGTGTGTGTTCAACATGCAATTAATCTTCATTCCTCTCATGTAACACTTTCCCAATTTTCATATTTACAAGTGAAGTCTTCAAGAGGTTAAGTCAGTTTCCTGAGGTCAGGAAGCTATATGTGGCAAAAATAGGTGTGAACACAGGTTTGCCCAACTGATTTCAGTTCTGCACTACCCACCATCAAGCTGCTCTTAGTCTAGACATCTGCCGGGTTTAAAATGCACACAGTACATTCCTCTGATCTTCCCTTTTACAGGATTCTGACTATTAGAACCATATTAATGTTTCACATGCTAATATATATATATATATATATATATATGTATATACATGTATATACATATATATAAATAAAAGGAAAAACATAAAACTTTAAAGCAAAAACAAATGAACCAAACTATTATTTCATTTAGTAACATAATCACACTGAAGAGGGGAGCAGCAAATTTGAAGAATCTGAACATTAAAATGTTTATAATGTAATATGAAGAAAGATGTGAAGGAAGGAAGGAAGAAAAAAGAAAGAAAAGAATATAAACTCTTATAGTAGAAAGCTAATCCATAAATGTAGAATGGTGGAATGAGAAAATGCCTGGCAACCATCATCACAAATACTAGGATCATCAAGGAATGCTAAAAATGTTAGGTGAAAGTTTGAGGAACAGAATATTATACCGTCCCAATATCTCTACAAACTATTAATTACAAAGAAATGTATAGTAAGTTTACTGGGGAGAAATGTGATGATCATATTAGCTCAGAGATCAAAGTTAATGTTACAAACAATAGAACCAACCAACATTTCAGGCCTCCGGATATGATTACTGAGAAGGACACAATATCACTTCTGTATTATTGTTCCTGCCAAAAATATTCAACCTGCAGAAACATCAGATAAACTCAAATTGTGAGACAGCCTTCTACTTTACAAAGATCCAATTACAGGCAGCACAACTGAACAAAACTCCCAGCTGTTTTGTACTTTGGAGGCCACTCTCCTATTGGATGCTCCTAGCTAATGCAGCATGGATCCTCAGCAGACCCATTTCTGGAAACCAGAATTCCTCTTTACAACAACTTTCTCCAAGACCCCCTGATGGCGTTGGTGAGTATTTAACAGCTTAAAAGGCTAAGTGATCAGTCCACTAAATCTTCCTTCCCACTCTCCTTTAGTCTGGGTCATATCTGCATCATGGTCATATGATTCTTATAGATTCCCCTGGCCTCCTGCTTTTTCTTTAATATAATGTTCTTATACATTAAATTCTTAGTCTTAGTGTCCATTTCTTGGAGGACCAGAACAAATCCAACACCCTAGAAGCATCCCTGATGCCTCATTCTAGTCACAGTCCTTTACTGTGGCATTCACTAACTCGTAATATGATAGATTTGCTGAGGCTGTTTTTGTATTTTACATAATGGAATCAGACCATCATACAGTATTTTGTGTCAAACTTCATTTCCTCAACATTATGAAATTCAAATTTGGAGACTAGATGAGTTTTATTCACTCTCGTTGGTGAATATTTTTACAATGTGTACATTTACCAATAATCCATTTTATTATAGCTGGTCATTGGGTAGTTTCCGCTTAAAAGTAGTGCATACTGGGAAATGTCTAGCTAAATGTATGGATATATTAATTTGAGGAATGTATGTATGGGTTGAACCAAAAGGTTATGGGGTATGAATATCTTTAAGTATCTTAAATAATAGATGCTTGAAAAAATGTTTCAAAGGGTTATACCAATTTACACTCTAGGAGTGGTATGAAAGTGTTGACATTGTGCAATTTTTTCTTTCAATTTTAGCTTTTCTGGTTAGAATGTAGTGCTATCTCATATTAATTTAATTTGCATTTCCATTATGATTAATGGTGTTTAGTAACTTTACACATGATTCTTGATTGTATCACTATATCCTATCAAACCACTGGTACCACTAGGTCAAAAGTAAAGTTGAATACCTTATTTGCAAATCATTGCCTCCCCAAAACCAGTCTACCTGCCCCATTCTTCGAATTCCCAGCTTCACTTATCATACTGTCAGATTGCATTACCCTGCTTTCTGCTCCCTACTGCCCCTAAATTGAACATTTCCCAGGTCGAAATTAATTTTTAATCTCGTGACTCACTGTTTACTCTTTCAACTAATAATTGAAGACATTTAGACTTCAGGAAGTCACGTCTATCTAAAATTTTCCGCTCACGGATTCGGGAGAGGGTAACACTAGCTCTCAGTGCAGGTACGTATCCACACAACCACTCAAAAGTTGACAGTGGGAACTTTCTCCCCAAGGGTATTGTGGGAATTGTGGTCCAACGCCTCCCAGAGGTCTCAAGTACTTCCGCCTGAGGGGCGTGAGAATGTTCTCCTCTGGCTTTCTGGGAAATGTAGTCCACAGGTCCCGCAGAGACTCGGATACTTCCGCACAGGCAGCCGGGCAGGGGAATTCTGGGAAGTGTATTCCTTCGTGGCACTTCCGCTCTAGGTTCCCAGGTTGCTGCTGTCTTTCACCTTGCTGTGGTGAGTTGGTTCTGCTTGTTGCTACCCTTCCGAACGTTCCTGGGTTCTGGTACTACTCGGCCATGAATTAGGAGAAAAAGGTTGCATGAGAGCGCGGTGGCTTTCGGGCTGGGGGGCGGGCAGCACCCTCCTTGGCGGAGCCTCTGCATTTGGGTCGGTGGGTTGTGCATCGCCTGGTTGGAGGGTCTCCAGCGCTCTCCGCCTCCCCAAGCCGCGCACCTTCCACCCTCTGTGTCGTTTCCCGCCGTAGAACGTTCTGCGAGTTACCTAAATGTCTCTCTCCGATGTTTTTCTGTAAAATTGGGATGACGTTACTACCTCCTACAGTGGTTTGAAAATTAAACGAGATAGCATAAATAAAAATGCTGCTCCTAGCATGTGGCTTCCACTGTTGAGTTTTGGGTTTGTGCTCAGTTCCCTGAAAGCCGTGAACGCTAATATCTTAAGTGGTCCAGCTGCAGTGTCCCTGGCACTTCTTTTGATCTATGCAGGAGGTCAGACTTAACTCCCAAAACCATTTTTCACTGGAAAGGAGGAGAGGATGGGAAGGGCAGAATATCCAGTTTCTCAGAGACCGAGATGTTAAAAACGAGACAACGGGCCCAGAATGGAGTCACTTATGGTAAGTCTTGAGGACAGAAAAGCCGCCACAAGTTAAACCTGACAAGGTCAGGAGACGGAAAATAACCACACAAGATAGGCTGAACATAAAAAAATTCATAACTAAGGTGGGCCACAGCGGGAAGTCACATCTTTAGCCTGAAGCTTCCTTCATAAAGTCAATCTTCATCTTAAGAAAGCCTGTCTATTGTCTTTTTGCATCTAAGATGACAACCTTGGAAGGTCAGTAATCCCTTTTTCCAGACCAAAGCAGGAAACTACAGACTCCCTCGTTATTCTTGTCCTTTGCTTAATGTCTCTATGTGGACTATTACCATAACTGTGCTGTGCCCACCTATGTAAAACAAGTACCTGTTTCTCCAATTTACTTTTATCCAGTCCCTGGGATTCCCCACTTTGCTTTCTCCCACCCCCTTAATCTACCATCAGTGGATTTCATGTAACCCACCTCCTTTGATTCTATGTATAAAATAAGCTGCAACTGCCGTTTTTTGCGGTGCGTTTTCTCAATCCGTTGAGATTTTGCTTCCCAGCAAGTGTCAGTTTGGCTGAAATAAACTTTTAGAAGCTTTCTCTTAGGCTGGTTGTTTTTCATCGACAGTCTCATCTCACCAAAGTGAGATTTAATAAGTTTTGACTCTCTCAGAAATAGAATCTTAAACCAGTCAAGCAGGAATCTCCAGATCAACACTAGTTAGGAAATGTGCCTGATAGGCCCTTACCATCCCCTAAAGTAAATGACCTTGCAATAACCAAGCTGCTTTTTGCCTAGTATAACTTCCTTATTCCTACTCCTTTCTGCCTATAAAAGTCCTGATAGAAATCATGTTTACAACAGCAAGTTCACATTACAGAGTATCATCTTTTTTACTATAGCTACAAAAATAAGAAATCCTGATAGTAGTATTCAAGGTGCTGTCCAGCTGCAAACTGTTTAGTGAATTGAAATTAATATTCTTGCAGTTGTACAGATCACAAAATTCAGGAAAAGAGGTGTTGCTAGTTTGCCCAAGATGACCCAGTTAAGTGAGAAGCTGAACTAGAATTTGAACCTAGATATTGTTTCCCTAGAGATGATTCTTGCATAGTATTGTCTCAGTTTCCATCGTATCAGAATCCAAATTTCTACCGTGGGAGCCACAAGTTAACACTGGAGATGGTGCCAGTGTATGTGTGTTTGTTGTGCAGGAACAGAGTACCCAGGCCTTGATCTGCTCTTCAAGCTGTGTACAGCAGCAGCCACCCCAAGGAAGAGGCTCCTTGGCCAATTCACAGTAAGCATTCATGGAGATAAGCAACATCCTTCGTCATCCTTTCATGTCCTTTTTCTGTCTTTCCAGACACTCACAAGGCACAATTCTGCCTAGCAGGACTCTCCATATTCAGGAATCTGTACACCTGCAGAAGTGAGAAGAAAAAATGACCACATTCCAGGTGCAAATGGCTTGCCTTTGTTGCTGTTGTTAAAAATCTCACCACACAGAAGGTCAGGTGTAGTGACTCAAGGAGAACACCAAGCACTTAAAGACCTGTTTACTTTGCACTTGTTTTTAGTGTTTGTTTCATTTTGTTATGATTTATTTTATTTCAGGAATAAGTGTGGAAAAATTAATAGGAATGACGAGTTTTTTCTGTTTTTTTTAATTAAAGTTTATTGGGGTGACAATTGTTAGTAAAGTTACATAGATTTCAGGTGTACAATTAGGAATGACTAGTTTTCCCTCTTCATTACTTCACTGCTGACACATTATCTACTTTTCCTCATGTGCATTCATAGTTTTATTAATATTCATGATACACATCTATTGTACTTTTTCAATTAATATGATGTAACATTTGTTACTTATGGTTATGTAATATTCCTATTAAATTGATGTACTTTTTTATTTTTAACTACTTAGCACTCATTGACATTAAGGTGGTTTGTGGGTGGCCGGTTAGCTCAGTTGGTTAGAGCACGTTGCTACCAACACCAAGGTTGCCGGTTCCATCCCCGCATGGGCCACTTTGAGCTGCGCCCTCCTTAAAAAATAAAGGGAAGGACATTAAGGTGGTTTGTGAATTTTATTGTTTCAAGCAACACTGAAGTGACACTTTTCCTACCTGCAACCTTTTCCTCCAAAGAAATCAAGTCTCCAAGTAATATGCCTACTTTTTTTTTTTTATAGGACTTTATTGGGGAACAGTGTGTACTTCCAGGACTTTTTTCCAAGTCAAGTTGTTGTCCTTTCAATCTTAGTTGTGAAGGGTGCCTTTAGCTTCAAGTTGTTGTCCTTTCAGTCTTAGTTGTGGAAGGCGCAGCTCAGCTCCAGGTCCAGTTGCCGTTACTAGTTGCAGGGGGCGCAGCCCACAATCCCTTGAGGGAGTCGAACCGGCAACCTTGTGGTTGAGAGGACACGCTCCAACCAACTGAGCCATCGAGGAGCTCAGTGGCAGCTCAGCTCAACATGCCGTGTTCACCTGGTGGCTCAGGCGGTTAGAGCTCCATGCTCCTAACTCCGAAGGCTGCCGGTTCGATTCCCACATGGGCCAGTGGGCTCTCAACACACACATACACAAAAAGGCAAAAAAAAAAAAAATGCCGTGTTCAATTTTAGTTGCAGGGGGCAGAGCCCACCATCCCTTGTGGGACTGGAGGAATTGAACTGGCAACCTTGAGGTTAGAGCCCACTGGCCCATGTGGAAATCGAACCGGCAGCCTTCGGAGTTAGGAGCATGGCGCTCTAACCACCTGAGCCACCGGGCCGGCCCAATATGCCTACTTTTTTGTCCTCAATGTACTAGGGACTCAATATTGAAAAAGTTCATTTGATAAATGCCACGTTGGAATTTTATAGATAAATTGTTCAAATGTGGCACCGTATAGGCTCTAACTGCTGCTTTACACAGATATTATTAGAGATTTTCACACAGGAAGAGCTAAATTCTTTCCTATGTCTGAGTCACATCCTGCATGTCTTTTACTTACTGATCTATTTTTATTCCTTCATGTGTTAGTTTTTTTTCCAAAGTAATAGTGTAACTTTAGGTTGGTTTTTGTGTATTTTTTAAATAATAGTCTTTACATTTTAGGGCAGTTTTGCATTCACACTAAAATCCAGCAGAAGGTAGGGAGTTCCTATGTCCCCTCTGTGCCCACACATGCACCGTGTCCCCCATTGTTAACGTCCCCCACCATATTGGTACTTTTGCTATAATAAATGAACCTATCGGACATTATTATCACCACATCATTATCACCCTGCGTCCACAGTTTACATTAGGGTTCACTCTTGGTATGTATTCTATGGGTTTAGACAAATTAATAACGAATGACATGACCCCACTGTTACACTATCACACACAATAGTTTCACTGCTCAAAATATCCTCTGTGCTCCACCTGTTTATTCCTCCCTTCCCCCGACCCCTGGCAACTGGTGATCTTTTTACAGTCTCCATAATTTCACCTTTTCCAGAATGTCATGTAATTGGAATCATACATATATGGCCTTTTAGTCTAGCTTCTTATTAATATGCACTTAAGGTACCTTCAGGTCTTTTTATGGCTTGATAGCTCATTTCTTTTTAGCACTAAATTACACTTTGGTCTGGGTATACCACAGTTTATCCATTCGCCTTCTGAAGGATATCTTGATTGCCTCCAGGTACAAACTAAGGTAAAACTTTGGTTAAAAACATCTAGTCTTGCTGGATTTGCCAAGCCCTTAGTTCTGTCTCTGCATTTACTCCTTTGAGCTGCTGGATAAGGAGGTTTTTGATCTCATCTTCCATTTAAATACACAAAATATGAGAAAACTGCTTAGGTTCACACGGGAAACCAAGCAAGTGTCAAGGAATAATAACCATTCTGTTTGAAAGTGACAGGCAAGAAGATAACATGTACTCAACACTGTCCCTCTCCCAGTGGCCATTGGTGGTAAGGTTGGGATTATGTGTGTGGTGGTGTAGGAAGCGGTGACCTTCAAGGACGTGGCTGTGGTCTTTACGGAGGAGGAGCTGGGGCTGCTGGACTCCGCCCAGATAAGCCTGTACCGAGACGTGATGCTCGAGAACTTCAGGAACCTCCTGTCCGTGGGTGAGGACAGGCGCCCTCTCGACTCAATGTCCGGTTCCCTGGACGTCTTTGTATCTGTGGGTTTTCAAGGCTTTGGGGCCCTTGACATGGTTCCCTGAGTTTGGGGGTCTGACTTTTCTAATATATGTGCGACACTAAGAGGGAATTATTTTGGTTTTTATCAACAGGCAAGTTTGTGTTTTGTTCAAGACTGTAAATGGACAGCGTCCTGGTCTATATTATCCATTCCTGACCCTATCATGAGTTATAAAAGCAATTTATTGCATACTACTATCATTTTTTAATGAAATAAAATGAAATAGATAACATCAATCCTTGTCACACTCTTCCAAAAAAATCGAGAAGTACTTTTTAACTCATTATGCGTATATGTATTGGTCTTCACAAATGGCATTTCTTCAAATGGGTCACGAAGAAAAAAGGTTTGAAAAACACTGCCTCTGATTACTTGAAGAGTATGCAGTGGGAACCTAATTTTCCAGGAAATTTTACCGCAAATGTGTTGGTTTTAAGCATGCAACTTTGCATTTTCACAGGGCATCAACCATTCAAACAAGGCATGGTCCATTTAGTAAGGGGAGAAAAGTTTTGGATGATAAAGGTGGCAACCCAAATAAAAGAGAATTCAGGTAAGAACCAAGCAACTATGAGTCTTAGAGGCAGCTCTCCTGCCACTTTTTCTTTTCTCTATGCTGATTTCTGTCACCTTGTTCTAAATCACCAAACCTCAATACTGGATTGTTACGACCACCTTCTTACTGGTTGCCCTGCTCCCACTCTTTCCATTCTAGACCTATTCTTCATATAGCAGCCAAAGCAATCCTTTGGAAATGTAAGTCAGGTTGCCATTTGTCTGTTCAAAATCCTTTATGGCTTTTTTATTTTCTTAAAACCACTTAAAGTGGCTCTTGGAATCCCCTGGGGTCTACTCTGCATCCCCACTCTCTCTTTGAAAACATCTCTGATCCTCTCCCTCTTGCTCCATTTTTTTCCACCCACATTTGTCTCCCTCCTGGTTCTCAGACCTGTCAAGAATACTATATAGTGCCTATTAGAGCTTTAACAAATTACTATAAATGTAACAGAGCTAACAACAAAATTTTACCATGTTTTAGTTCTTTAGGTGTGAAGTCTGATATACCTCACTGAGCTAAAATCAAGATGTCTGTAGGGGCTGGCCTGGTGGCTCAGGTGGTTGGAGCTCTGTGCTCCTAATGCTGAGATTGCTGGTTCGATTCCCATGTGGGCCTGTGAACTGTGCCCTCTACAGCTAAGATTGTGAACAATGGCTCTCCCTGGAGCTGGGCTGCCGTGGGCTACCATGTGCTGCCAGGAGCAGTGGCTGGCCAGTGTGAGTGGCCAGCAGCCAGTGTGAGCGGCCGGCAGCCAATGTGAATGGCCAGTAGCTGGCAAGAGCTGCCGTGAGCGACCGACCCACAACTGGCTCAGAGGAGGGGGAGCGCAAGGCTCATAATACCAGCCTGGGCCGGGGAGCTGTGTCCTACACAACTAGGCTGAGAAACAATGGCTTGAACCAGAGAGTGGGCAGGGTGGGGATGGAAGAAGGGGAGGGGGAAAAAAAAGATGTCTATAAGGCTGCGTTTCTTTCTGGATGCTGTAGAGAAGAAACCTTTTCCTTGCGTTGCCAGTATCCTTGGCTCTTGTTCCCCTTCCTCCATTTTCAAAGCCCATCATGTTGCCTTACTGACCATTCTTCTGTACTCTTCCTCTGCTGCTCTTCCACCTTTGTCTTCTGCCTTTCAGGACCCTTCTGATTACATTCATCCTTCCTGGATAATCCCAGAAGCTCTAACTATTGTTATGGTCAGCTGATTAGCAACCTTAATTGCATCTGCAACCCAATTCCTCTTTGCTGTGTAATAACATGTTCATAAGTTCTGGGTATCGGATCTTACTGTCTTTCCTGCTGGTGGTGATGTTTTGATAGTTTCCATCTCGTTAATTTTTGTAAGTGCTTATTACAAAATTTTAGATTTATTTCACAGCTCACAAAAGGTCTGTCATTTTCAATTTGAAAAACTGATGTGAAAGGCCCGTTTATCTACATTGAAAGTTTTTCCATACTGTTTTCAGACAGTCCAGCACCCACCTAAGAAAGCAGTGCATGGGCCCTCATGCTTCCTTTTCACCCCGTTGCTCCATGACTCATGGAGACAGCTAATAAATGATACATAAACCAGAGTGAATCAAAGATACTGCAGAACATTTCTTGTCTTCAAATGGCTGCCTGTCCCATTTCTACTTACTCAGATGCTCTTAGTATGATTGTGTGTTTGTGTGTGTGCACTTGACCCATAGCCCAGGGAAACTTGTAAGCATTGTGGTTGTGACCACAAACATGCCTTCTGTGTAACTCTCCTGGAGTCTTCCTTAGGGGCCATAGTCATTCCTGGGGAGAATACTTTTTTTAATGAGGACCCTGGTGTCTACTCCTAGACAGTTCCCCACAAATGGGGGGGGGGAATCTATTTCCTGAGCTCGCTGACAATAATCAGCTTACAGGCTGATTATTATGGTACCTATTAAGAGGTGCATACTCACCTACAAGTATTTTTCCAGATTTCCACCTTTCGAGCTTATCTTTGTATTTGAATAATTAAGGACTTGCTAAGTTCCTGAAAAAAGTTTTCAAACTTTTTAGACCACAAGCCGTACTAAGAAATGCATCTTTCAGTGTAACCGAAAGAAATATTGTACATGTGTGTAGATTTATATGTACGACTTTGCGAGCCAGTTCATGAAATGACCCCATCCTTTCTCTGATAGTTTCTATCCTGATTCTTTTTTCCAGATGCTTATTGCATGATTTGAAATTTGTTTTACAGCTAACTAAAAGGCTGCAGTTTTCAATCTGAAAAACTGATGTGAAAGCCCAATTTATCTCCATCCAAAGTTTTTCCACACTGTTTTGAAAGAAACGGTCGAGAAACCTCAGAAGAAACCATTACATAGGCGCTCGTGTGTTTCTTTAACCCCTACTGATTCTTGGTCATCCGTAGTATCACCCTTTGTGTATTCCCATGGGGTACAGACTTGGCTTCATAGCAAAACAGCAGATTCCTCTCTCTTTTATATTTCAGATATCTTAACTAAGTTATTGTATCAACACAGAAAAACAAGATGAACTATAGATATTATATAGAATTTGCAGGAATGCCTTGGATATAAAGATATAAACAATTCTAGGTTTTGATATATAGGGTTACAAAGAATTTAATGAACTACATAATTTAGAGAGACAGTTGACACTCATCCACTTGACACCAAGACCTCCTGCACTTGACACCAGCTGCAAGTTTGGGGGTTCCCAAAGCAACCTTAAGATTGAATAATTCTCTATAAGTCCTGATAGAATTCACTGAATGCTGTTAAGCTCATGGTTAGAGTTATTGCAGAGAAGGATACACCTTACAATTAAGTAACAGAAAAGACACATGAAAGGGAATCTAGGGAAGAACCAGATGGAGCTTCCACTGTCCTCTCTGCATAGAGTCAAGGGAGTGTTTCTGTATTACTTTCCAACATGAAGGTATAAAATTATACACAGGGTAAGTCCATTCAGGGAAACTCACTGGAGTCTCAGTGTCCAAAGTAATTAAGCTCCATCATATGGCCAGTATACATTGCATAGTTTCATGTGGTTATTCTCAGTCTCCTGGTCCACACCATCGGGTAACTGAAAGCCCCATCCGAAATCACATTCTTGGTCTTTCTGGTGTGGTCACCCTTATTCCTAAATCATATTGTTACATCAGCCAGTATGACCCAAGAACCTCAGGAACTCTTTTTGGGTGTGACATTCCATGGGGTTAGAGCTTATCTGTCAAATGTCCAGGGCAAGGACCACACCCCTTTTTTGGTAAGATTAAATTTTTTTACTACCTAAGGATATGTAACATAAATCCAAATATACAAAGAATTGTATATACTAAGTATTTGTATATACAAAGTATTGTATATACTTTGTATATACAAAGTATTTTATGTATATTATATATATAATATAGCTTTTCCTTAAAGTTAGTGTTGATTAGTACTTTATTGTGTATGTTATTTATTTGCTGCATAATTTACTATCCAAGAGTTTATACTGATTATGAAATTCAGTAGAAATAGCAACAGATTAGCATTGTGCATCATATTATCATTTTTGTTACGAAGTCTTTGGTTTCTAACTTGTACCTCACATAGGAGACTTGGTGTGGTTCTAAATTGGTTTCATTGATGGTTAGTGGAGAGGAGCCTACTGGACTACCTCTTGATTTCTGTGGGCATGTAAACCAGAGACCATGATACATGCCCAGAGGACATAGTGAATAGTGCCTGGATTCATTAAAGTCTTATGCTTTCTCCTAACTGAAATCTTGAAGACAATAAACAAAGCCTTCACTGGTCCATATGTCTGCATTTTCTGTCCTTATAGGAGACAAGATCCAACAAGAGATGGAGATCATTCCAGAATCAGAACCACATGAAGAACTTTCCTGCTGGCAGATCTGGCAACAAATTGCAAGAGACTTAATCAGGTGTCAAGACTCCATGATAAGGAGCTCTCAGTTCCCCAAACAAAGGGATTCTTCCAGCCCTGTTGGGACAGGACTGTCTTTAACTCACACAGGCCAGAAATCTTACCAGGGAAATGAGTGTAAAAAATTCTTCAGTGATGTGTCCATCTTTGATCTTCATCAACAGTTAAACTCAGGAGAGAAGTCTCATACATGTTATGAGTGTGGAAAAAGCTTCTTCCATAGGTCAGCACTCCGTATTCATCAGAGAGTTCACTTCGGAGAAAAATGTTATAAGTGTGATAAGTGTGGTAAGGAATTCAGTCAGAGCTCACGTCTGCAAACTCATCAGAAAGTCCACACTGTAGAGAAACCGTTCAAGTGTGAGGAATGTGGGAAAGGCTTCAGTCGTAGATCAACACTTAGTGACCATTGCAAATTACACTCAGGAGAGAAACCTTATAAGTGTGAGGAGTGTGGGAGGGCCTTCATTCATGCTTGCCATCTTCAGAACCATCAGAGAGTCCACACTGGGGAGAAACCGTTCAGATGTGATATTTGTGGGAAGAACTTTCGTCGTAGATCAGGACTTAATAGTCATTGCGTGGTCCACACGGGAGAGAAACCATACAAATGTGAGGAGTGTGGGAAGTGTTTCGGTTGGAGCTCACATCTTCACATCCATAAGAGCGTCCACATGGGACAGAAACCATACAAATGTGAGGAGTGTGGAAAGAGCTTCTTTTCTAGGGCAGATCTTTATTGTCATCAGAGGATTCACATAGAAGAGAAACCCTATAATTGTAAGGACTGTGGGAAGAGCTTCAGATGGGCTTCACATCTTTTGGCCCATCAGCGAGTCCACAGTGGAGAAAAACCATTCAAATGTGAAGAATGTGGGAAGAGATTTGGTCGGAAATCATACCTGAAAGCTCATCAAAAAGTCCACAGTGAAGAAAAGCCATACAAATGTGAAGCGTGTGGGAAGGGCTTCAAGACAAGTTTGGATTGTGACGTGCACCAGAGTATCCACACGGGAGAGAAACCGTACACATGTTGGGAGTGTGGGAAGTGCTTAAGTAAGGCCTCACATCTTAAACTTCATCAGAGAGTCCACACTGGAGAAAAGCCGTACAAATGTGACTTGTGTGGTAAGGTCTTCAGTCAGTTGGCACATCTGCAATCTCATCAGAGAGTTCACACAAGGGAGAAACCTTACAAGTGTGAGATATGTGGTAAGCACTTCAGGTCAAGTTCATATCTTAAAATTCATTACAGAAACCATGTTGGTGGTAAATTTCATCCAGTCTTACAGGAAGGAAAACAATTTGTTTTATTAAAGTGAGTGTTTCAGCCCTAGCTCAAAATATCCCAGTGATCCCGAACCCACACAAGTGATGCACGAAGGGCTTCAATCAGAACCTTGACAATTACAGTTACCACTCAAGAGACAGGCCTTAGAAATAATAACTTGTTCAGACATTTACAAAACTAATGTTAGATGTTAAAATTGGTGTCCTCTAGGATGTAATCTACATGAGGGCAGGAAGCTGGTTTGCTGCTGAATCTACACAACCTTCACACTGTGTGCTTGTTAAATGAATCAAAGGGAGAAAATGTATATTTAAAAATTGTGTCTGGAACAGAAAACCTGTGAAAATTCAGAGAATCATGAGTTGAAATACAGAAATACACTGGGTACTGCATCCCACAGCATTATTTTGGTAGTATCCTATTGCAGTTGGCTCCTAGCCTATCCTCTGCCTCAGTTCTGAGGTTGGGTTCTTATTTGGGTTTCTGTCTGGTGTTCCATTGCTGTATATAATGTAAATTCAACACTATTTTGTGATTTTTTTCTCATAGTGCAGACTGAAACAGTTTCAACTTTGTAATAACTGGCTACTACGTTTCACAATTGAAATTTTCAATGTTCAGTAAGTGTTCAAAGCAACACATTAAAAGTATCAGATTTAGTTACCAGTGACAAAAGTTTCCTTATTTCATCTTCAATTTATCATTGCTTTTTAATTTTTGCATTTCCATGCAGGCTTTAACATGATTGCCTTCTAATTTATAGCATTTCTCTATCAAACTTCATGAAATGTATTCATTCTGGTATAGGAATGACAGTTACATGCTTTTTTTCTTGGTAAAAATACATTAAAAAAAATTTTTTTTAATTGGGGAACAGTGTGTTTCTCCAGGGCCCATCAATTCCAAGTCGTTGTTCTTCAATCTAATTGTGGAGGGCACAGCTTAGCTCCATGTCCAGTTGCCATTTTCAATCTTTAGTTGCAGGGGGCACAGACCACCCCTCCGGAAGCTCAGCGGCAGCTCATTGTCTTCAATCTAGTTGTGGAGGGCGCAGCTCAGTGGCCCACGTGGGAATTGAACTGGCAATCCTGTTGCTCAGAGCTCGCGCTCTAACCAACTGAACTGTCTGGCCGCCCTGAATTTCATAGGCTGTGAGAGTCAGAGTGACACCTATGCCAAGCTCTTCAGCCGTCGTGTTTGGTTTGATAGTGGATATAATTCTCTGAAATTTGGTGTTTTCATTGCCAAAGGAGGGATAATAATAACTAATGAAAAGTTCAAATGAGGGCAGAGCTCTTTTCCATGAGGACAAGTTTCCACTTTGGCCCTGAAGTTGTTTTTCCTACCAAATTAGTGGTGCCATAAGGTCCCGAGTAGGGGCTGGTACCTTCGTCGCTCTTCATCAAATCATTCTACCTTGCTCATTATTTAAACTCTCAGTTTTAGTCTCATATTATACTAGTCATTCTCCTTTCAATCATCTGGGGTCCCCTAGACAGCCATTCACCGGTAACTTCTTGAAGAGTGTATCTTCTCACTTGTTCCCTTTCCAACAATACACCTGTCATAATTGGAAGCATGTGGCCTTCAGGAAGTCATGTCTTCGGAATATTTTCCCTGGAGGACTCAAGGAAAGGTAGAGCCGACTCTCAGTGTCAGAATCCATATCCCCAACCATGAAGTAGGGACTATGAGTTTCTCTCCGCTCTGGCAATTTGGGAAGTGTAGTCAAGGAGCTTCCTGCAGTCGCAACACTTCTTCCTAGAGATTAAGATTGTTCCTAAAGGTTTTCCCTCGGGCTTTCGGGAAGTGCAGTCCAGACGCCCCGTTGTAATTGCGGGCACTTCCGCTCAGGACGGCGGATCTGGTGACTTCTGGGAAATGTAGTCCAGGAGCTCCGTGGAATGGGAGGCACTTCCGTTCCCTGAGTGTGGGGTTGCCATAGTGTTTTGCATGGGAGTGGTGCCTCCGCTGTACCTCTCCGAACTTCCTGGATGCTTGGGACCCACAAGGACCGGTCGGCCGCTTTAGGGAAAAAGAAGCCTTGGCCGATAATGCAGGTATCGAGGGGCGAGGTCGGCGGAGCGTCTGCGTTTGGGGCAGTTCTCGCGTCCCCCAGTGGGTCGCGCGCGTATCGCCTGTTTTGAGAGTTCCCGCGGCTCTCAACTCGTGGCGACTTAATCTCCCTGTGCCTCCCGTTACTCTTATTTAAAACGGAGATTTAGGACCTTCCTAATAGAATAGTTCTGGGAATTGAAAGAGGTGGTACAAATCTAAATCTTCAAAGAGTTCTTGCCTTCTGGTCAATGGTGGTGTCTCAATTGCCCGAGGAGCGATCAGGTCCCCAAGTTAGGGTCAGAGCTCCCCAGCTGCAGCGACCCTGGCTCTTTTCTCTGATCACGGCATTCCGCTGGGTAATCCTGGACTCCTTCTAACTTCTTTTTTTTTTTTTAAAGAAAGGTGAGGATTGCTTCTAGATTGCACGGAGGGAGAGGAGGCTTTAATTTTTCTGGAGGACGGCGTCACGATCATGGCATTTCATAGCATTGTTTCTTTCCCCAGCTGGATTTCTCAAAAAGGACTGAACCGAGGTAGAGGGAGTGACTCCTTGGCTACTGACAGCAGAGCTCCACGTGAGTGGGACTTGGCGTTTTCCTTTTACAATAGTTCAGATAAATCGGAGAATGTGTGTGGGACGTGTAATCGAGCATGGGTACTGGTGATAATTAATCCTTAACTGCTAACTTCGATGATGAGGGCTTCATACAGATGAATACATCATGCCACACCGTGGCTCTGTGACGAAATACTGCTTTTTTCTTGTTCTGTAAATTGAGATCGCGACCCAGGGAGCGTAAGTTATTTGCCCATTGTCACCCACCATATAAGAGGCTGACCTGGGGTTGGAATTTAAGACATCTGAGTCCAGAGTTTGAGTTCATAATCTCATGGATGTATTCTCCTTAAACAATAGGAACTACCTGGAATCAGGCCGGGGAGTTAGGACTTGGTTGTGGGGGACCTTAAAAGCAAGACTAATGAATGAATGGGCTTGGACTTTTCTATGATTTTTTTTTTTTTAAGTTTGATTGGGGAATATTGGGGAACTGTGTTTCTCTAGGGCCCATCAGCTCCAAGTTGTTGTCCTTCAGTCTAGTTGTGGAGGGCGCAGTTCTCTGGCCCATGTGGGAATTGAACCAGCAACCCTGTTGTTCAGAGTTCGAACTCTAACCAACTGACCCATCCGGCCACCCCTCCATGATTTTTAAAACATTGTCAACTGTTTTGTTTCATTTATTACAAAAAATATATTTTTAAAAATTTTACCATCTTAAACATTTTTTAAAAATGTTTCTTATAGAATCATATCATTGTGATTCATTCAGAAATTACAGAATTATGAGAGAAAAAAAATTGAAATTATCCATTCACCTAAGATGTAAAGATAGCAATTGTTAAGCTTCTAATGCATTTCAGTTTAGTAATTCTTTGTGTATATTTGTGTATCTCTTTATAAACATTTTATAGATCTTTTATCATACTTTTCTTAATGCTTTTCCCTTTATGTGTTTTAACTACAGAAATTTCCAAACACTGCCAAGAAAGAATAAACTAATGAACTTCCATATAATTTCATGATTATCCTTATTATTCTCGTTAATATTGTTATTCCAATGACTGTTTCCTGATTTTTGAAAACTTTTTGTATAATTTTAAACCTAGAGAAAAGTCACAAAAATAGTATCGGGAATTCGCATATACTCTCTACTCAAATTCACGAATTGTTTACATTTTATCTTTATGCTTTGTGGTTCCATCAGCCAAATAGCACCAGGAATATACCTATATTTAATGGCAGCTTATTTTAGCTTTCTGCAGGAAATCAGGAAGTGTCTTGGGAAGAGAGATTTAGGATAGGTTGATTATAAGATTTTAGCATCACGTACTTGGTAATATTAGACATTATTCTAAATAAAGTGTCATCTATTAGATATTAGGTGCCTGTTAAGTTATTACTAATAGTGGTTGTTAGTGTTACCTATTAGATAATGTTAGAAAACATATTAGATAACATACTGTTATATAACCCACAGTCCTTTATTTCTTTTGTTCTGTTTTTCATTTGAAGTCCTTGTAATATAATATTTTTGCTGGAGGACTCGGAAAGGCAATGCAGACTTGCAGTGTAGTCAGGCCCCCACACCCCGACACCATTTCAAAGTCCAATTTTAGGCATTGCCTTGATTTGTATATTTGTTTATAAACATTTTACAAATTTTTGTTATACTTTTCTTTATGTTCTTTAATGTGGAACAATTCCACAGCCTTTGTCTTTTTTGTTCTCGTTGTCGTTGAAGAACATAGAGGTGAGTTATTTTGGAGAAAGCCCTTCATTTGGGGTTTAACTGATATATTCCGTGTTTACGTTCAGATCATGTGTTGTTGGCAGGGATTCCACAAAAGTGGTGAGTTGTCCTTGTCATTGCAACATAACAGGAGCTGGAGGATGTCGGTTTGTCCCTATGTTGGTGAACTCAACTTTGTTCACTAGGCTAAGGTGATGTCTGTCAGATTTCTCTATTGTAAAGTTACTTTTTTTTTTTCTGAAGTTAGTAAAGTTTTTTCTGGGGAGATACATTTATTAGTGGGTATTCTATAAAGGCGAGCTTCCCCTTGTCCTCCACTTAGTCATTCATTCAGATATAACTATTATATCAGTGTGGACTCAGAATCCCTAAGTTAGTTCCTGTTAATAATTTAAATGATGTGGAAATTAACAAACATTTATTTTTACAACTTGAGGTATTTTGTACATATCATAGAATTCATCCATTTCAGGTGTTCAAATCAATGATTTTTTAACTTTGCTGAGTGGTGCAGTCATCACCATAATTTATTTAGAACATTTTTGTTCGCTCAGTTGTATTCCCTCATGCCCGTTTGCACTTAACCCCCATTTGCCTCCCAGATACCCAGGCAACCATTAACATACTTTCTGTCTCCATAGATTTGCTTGTACTGGGCATTTCACTAAATGGAATCATACAACATGTTGTCTTTTGTGACTGGCTTTTTGCACTTTCTACGATGTTTGTGAGGTTCATCCACACCGGAGCTTTATCAGCACTTCATTCATTTTAATTGGCAAATAATATTCCATTGTGTGATTATGCCACAATTTGTCTATTCATTCACACATAGGTCGACATTTCGGTTGTTCCCAGTGTTAGGTTATTATGGATGATGCTGCTGTTCGCAATAATTGTCCTTGTGGGTGAGTAGCATCCAGGCCACCCTTTCATGTCTTGTTTTCTGGCTTCGCAGGCACTGCCAGGCACAATTCTGCCTCGCTGGGACCTATATTACTCAGGACTCCACATGTTCCCAGAAGTTGGAGGAAGAATGACCACATTCAAGGTGAGTCGGGCTTGCCTTTCTCACTTTGAAAATTCCATCTCATTACTCAGTTGTCACCCACTTTTCTTGGGACAACTTAAGCAGAACAACGGGAAATTGAGGACCTGTTGTGCTCCCAGGTCTTACTTTGTCCCTTTTGAGTTTACTTTGCATGTGTTTGTAGTTTTTGTTTTATTTTATTATTATTTTATGGAATGGAAAAAATTCTTAGACATGAACAATTCTTCCACTTTACTGCTTCTCTACTGACAAATTGGTGGTTTTTATTTTCTCATACTCTTTTTCTCATGTACATTCATAACTATATTTGTATTTATGATATACAAATCTTATTTTAAATTGTGACTTTTTTCCTCTGATATAATATAATGTTTATTTTTAGGGTTACATCACATTCCCATTGAATTGATGTACCTTTTAATTTTAACTACCCCCCCAGTCATAGACATTTAGATGATTTAAGAATTTTACTGTTTTTTTTTAATTTATTTTTATTTTTCAATTACAGTTGACATTCAATATTATATTAGTTTCAGGTGTACAGCATAGTGGTTAGACATTTATATAATTTATGCAGTGATTCCCCCTGACTAGTCTAGTACCCACCTGGCACCATACATAGTTATTACCATTTTATTGACTATATTCCCTATGCTGTGCTTTACATCCCTATGAGGAATTTTACTGTTTGAATCAACACTGCAGTGATGGCTGTCTTACATAAAACCTTTTCCCCCAAAATCAATTCTAAAAGCAATCTTCCAAATTTTGGTCCCATAACAAATTTGATATGTGTCAAGTTGTCTTTTTTCTAGGTAGAGTATCCAAATATAAGCACGACCCAGCAGACTCTCACTGCTGCTTCACACAAATATCATTGGAGATTTTCACACTGGAAGAGCTAGATTCCATCTTCCCCACGCCTGAGTTGTGTCTTGTGTGCATTTTATTTATTGGTCTTTGTTGTTGTTTTATGTATTAACTTGTTTGACTAAAGGAATAAGTAACCTTATTTTAAAACGTCCAGAGATACTAGAAGATTTGCCAGTAATTTGTATTCTGCTACTGCATTTACTCAGAGCAGCTGAACGAGGAGATTTAGGTCTCATCTTAATCTTAAATACATGAAATGTGAAAAACCTGCTCAGACTCCCACAGGAAACCAAGGACCAGGAATGGTAACACAGAAATGCTCAGCGCTCCCGACACACAAAGACATAACTTAGCACTGTCATTGTATAAAATCTTTACACTTTTCTGTGGCTAAAGACACCTTACATAGTATTACCAGAAAAAATAGCAACGTAGGCCAAGAATACGTACCACACAAATGCCAAAGAAGACATAATAGGAATCTTATGCATAGAATAAAGAAAAAACCCAATGGAATATGAACGAAGGACACGAACAGGCATGTTTAAAAGAAGAAATAGAGATGGTTAATAAACATTTGAAAAGGTGAAGATATTCATTTATAATCAAATAAGTGAGAAAAAGAAAAAAAATCATTCTTCCAATTACCAAAACCATGGGAAATTTTATAACCTGCTCTTGGCTGTCATATGGAGAATCAGGGTGCTTGTATTCTTTTGTAAGATTTGGGAAATAGGAAAAAAATTGGGACAAAAATCTGCTATTGTATGATCCTAATTTTAAGCATGCTTATTTTAATTTTTATTTACAATTATTTTAAATAATTAGCAAAGTTAAGTCTACAATAAATGACATTCTTTGCAGGATGAGTTATAGTGGAAAAAATATGTAAATAAAATATTCGTTACTTAGAACAGATAAATATAGATCTTCGGTTCCCTGGAATAACAGAGATGAAATAAATATTAATAATGATAATAAGAAATAAGAATAACAGCAAATGTTTATTAGGCACTTAGTCTGTGCCACACACTGTCCCAAATGCTATAGATATACCCTTGCTTAATCCTTGAAAGAATTCTGTCATATAAGGACCATTATACAGAGAGGAAACTCGGGCAGGTAGGCACACTTGTCCCAGGTCACACAGCTGGTAAGGTAGAGACCTTTGGGATGCGTGCTGAGGCATGCCGGCTCCAGATGCTGCCATTAAGAGATGTGCTTGGGCCGGCCCGGTGGCTCAGGCGGTTAGAGCTCCTTGCTCTTAACTTTGAAGGCTGCTGGTTCAGTTCCCACATGGGCCAGGGGGCTCTCAACCACAAGGTTGCTGGTTCAACTCCTCGAGTCCCACAAAGGATGGTGGGCTCCACCCCCTGCAACTAAGATTGAACACGGCACCTTGAGCTGAGCTGCCGCTGAGCTCCCGGATGGCTCAGTTGGTTGGAGCGCGTCCTGTCAACCACAAGGTTGCCGGTTCAACTCCGGCAAGGGATGGTGGGCTGCGCCCCCTGCAACTCTAACAACAGCAAGCTGCACTTCCACAACTGGGGCTGAGCTGCACCTCCACAACTAAGATTGAAAGGACAACAACTTGATTAGGAAAAAGTCCTGGAAGTACACACTGTTCCCCAATAAAGTCCTATTCCCCTTCCCCAATTTAAAAAAAAAAAAAAATCTTAAAAAGAAAAAAGAGATGTGGTGTGTGGCTTGAGATTACACAGGATGACCTACATAGCTGTGCCCCCCAGGTTACCAAAAACTTGTTCATTAAAGAAAGTGATAGCATCCAGGATTCATGTGTGTGAGAGAAAGAAGGTGCGTGATATCAAATATGTATCAAATATGTTTGGACTAAATTACTAAACGCTTCTGGGGGAATTTGGCAGTAATCACTGAAAAGTAAAACATGTAGCCCAGGATGCATGTTTAGGTTTCCTGGGGTTCCTTGTAAGTAGACTCAGTGAGGGCACAAAATTAAAGTGGAGGACTATTATCGTTGCCGCACTTTTGATGAGCTGAGGAAAGGTGTGGCATTGGCAGGATGGATGGAGAAGGGCTGGGAGGTCTACAGGTTGACGTAAGCCCCTCACGCTCTGGCACCACTTCCACCCATCCACTCCACCTTCTCAGTGCTATCCCTCTCCCGGTGGCCATTGACTGTGAGATTGAGATTACATGTGTTTGGTGTAGGAGGCAGTGACCTTCAAGGACGTGGCTGTGGTCTTCACTGAGGAGGAGCTGGGGCTGCTGGACTCCGCCCAGAGGAAACTGTACCAGGATGTGATGCTGGAGAACTTCAGGAACCTTCTGTCAGTGGGTGAGGACAGGCGCCCTCTCTAGCTGAATGTCAGCTCCCTGGATTGGCTTTGTGTCCTCAGGTGTTCAAGGCTCTGGGGGTCTTGAAATGGTCACCTGCATTCGTGGACCTGACTTGTGTACCAACAGTTTTTAAAGAAATAAAATTAGGTAGAAAATACCCGTTTATTAGGAAGAACAGAATGCGTTGCAGCAAAAACTGCGGCCAATTGCGTGAGCGATGTAAGAACCACTGTGAGGAGATTTAATGAAAATAGACATTGGTTAGAAATAGCTGTTAGTAATACATTTTAGTGCATATCTTCTGGGTCTTGAGATGTTGGTATTTCTTCAAATAGGTGATGTTTTTTTAAAAACGTTAGAAAAACACGGGTTTTGATTAATTGCTCAGTATACAGTAGGAATCTAAGTTTCCAGTAAATTGTACCTTTAGTGTGTTCATTTTAAATATCTGACTGCTTGGTTCCAGGACGTCACCCCATCAAACATGATATATTTCACTTAGAAAAGGAAAAAAGGCTTTGGATGATAACAGTAAGCCAAAGGGAAGGGAAATCAGGTAAGAACCAAGCTGATGGGAGTCCTTGTAGATGTTTTTCCCATGTGTTTTACTCCTCTCCACCCCTTTTGCTGACATCTGGTCCAAATCACAAACCTCTTTCTTGAATTACTTCGTCCGCCTTCGTGCTGGTTGTCTGCTTCCACTCTTCCCTTCCTTTGGTCTATTCTCCACGTAGCAGCCAAAGGGAGCCTTAGGAAATATACGTCAGATTGCCATCCCTCTGCTCAAACCCCTTTACAGCCTCTTATTTTTCTTAAAACGTCTTAAAGTGGCTTCTAGAGTCCTCCATGGTCTGCTCTGCGCCCCACTCCTTCTCTGAACACATCTCCGATCCTCTGCTTCTTGCTCCATCTCTTCACCCACATTGTCCTCCCTGCTGACTCCCAGAGCTGCCAGGGAGGCTCTATTGCCTGTGGCTGCATAACAAATTTCCATGACGTCATGGCCTAAAACAGCACGTTTATCTTACAGTCCTATAAGTTGCACGTGTGGCCTGGTTCTTCAAGGTGTCGGCACAGTTGCATTTCTTTTTGGAGGCTCTAGTGGAGAATCTGTGTTTGCGTTTTCTGCTTCAAGAGAGTCCCCACATTTCTTAGGTTGTGGCTCCCTTCCTCCATCTTCTCAGCCTAGTGCTTCTCTCTGCCCGCTCTTGCTCTTTGGTAGACACATTTCCCCCTTCTACTTTGAAGGACCCTTTCGGTTACATTGAACTCACCTGGATAATAGAGGATCGTCTTCCATTTTAAGGTCAGCTGGTTATCAACCTTAATTCCCTTTTGCCATGTAACCTGACATATTCCAGGCTCCAAAAATTAGGATGTGGATTCTTTGGGGAACACTTTACTTTGCTGCTACAGGTACTTCTACCTCAGAGCCCTTACTTGCTTTCTCTCTGCCAGACATATTCTTTCACCTAACATCCTCCTATTGCCTCCTTACTTCATTCAGGTCTCTGCTCAGTTTTAATTTCATGAGAAAGGCCTTCTCTGACCAACCTGTGTAAAATACCATCCTTTGTCTGCTCTCCTTGTTCTGCCTTTTATTGTGTCTGATGTATTTTTGTTTACTTGCATATCATCTCTCTCTGCATTAGAGTGTAATACCCACGAGTGAGGAATTTTGTCTCTTATTTATTGCTCTATCCGTAGTGCTCAGAATAGTCTGGTATGTGGCAGGTGTCTGTAAATATTTGTTGACTGAGTGAATGTGTTAATAGATCTGTCCATGGGTAGTGGAGATAGCTCTAGGTCCTGTGTAAACCAGAGTGAACGAAGGATGTCGCAAGTCATTTGTTGTCTTCTGACGAATGCCTGTCCAATTACTTTCTACCTCAATTGCTCTCTTGGGTGCCCTTGGCATGAATGCATATTTGTGTGTGTGCACTTGACCCACACTTAGTTTATATAAAGACTTGTAAGCATTGTGGTTGTGACCAGACTGAGTAACACACATTCCCTGTGGCTTTCCTGAAGCCTTCCATGGCGGGACATGTTCATTTCTGGGGAGAATTCTTTGGAATGAGGATTCTGATGTCTAATTCTGAGATAGCTCCCCCGCAGAAAGATAAAAGACCTGTTTCCTACAGTGTCAGACAGTCACCAGGGTACAAGCCGCCTTTCCCATCTGCAGCCCATTCACCTCTTTCAAAGTGCCCATCCATTTCGTTGTCCCCAGGTTTCCTCTTCCTGTCCCTGAAGGGGAGGATTTAAGATGATTGAGAGTGACATGAGACACACACCTGAATGTTGCCTATATCTCTGATTCAAAAATCTGTTTTGTTTTCTACAAATTTAGCCATTTAACAAATATTAAAGAATATAGATTTCATCAATTTTCCCTTTAAAGACTTGGTATTTTCTTAACTAGTGAATATTATAACCTGCAAAGAATCAGGAAACTTCCTGCTCAAACTTGACATATCTTCAGAGAGACTCTCTGTCCCCCTCACACAACTACTTTTAAGGGTCAATTTGTTAAATATAACCATAAACGACATTACTTACCAAGAAGTACTACTCACTGAGTAAACATTTTTCCAAGCTTCCTCTCTTGGAACTTACCTTTCCATTTGAATAATTTGTTTAATTAAGGACTGGGTAACTTTTAGAACCAAACTTTTCAAGGTTTTTTATTTTTTTAAAATCATGAACCATAGTAAGCAACGCATCTTTCATTGTAACCACGACAAACATTTCATGTGTTGTGGAAGTACCGTGTTTCCCCCAAAATAAGACCTAGCCAGACAATCAGCTCTAATGCGTCTTTTAGAGCAAAAATTAATATAAGACCGAGTATAATATTTCCCGGGTCTTATTTTCCGGGAAACACGGTATACATATGGCTTTCATAGGTGTTTCATGGAATGACCCCTTTCCTGTTGAAGATGATGCTCTGATAGTTCCTATCCTGGTTCTTTTTCCAAACGCTTATTACAAGCTTTTCAATTTATTTCACAGCTCGCTAGAGGGCTGGAGTTTTCAACTTGAAAAACTGTTGTGATAGGCTATTTTATCTATATGCAAAGATTTTCCACATTCTGTTTTCAAAGAGATAGTCCAGAAGCTTCAGAAGGAACCAATGATGGGCCCTCTTGCTTCCTTTTCACTCTAAGGAATTTTTGCCGCCTTGTTTTCTCATTACCATCTTGATTGGTGTACCTCTGTGTCTGGAACAGTGTTTCAGCTTTCCAGCAAGACTGTAGTTTTCTGCCCCTTTTCTGTTTCAAATAACTTACCTGAAAAAGATGTATATCACCAATGCCTTCTATGGCTTGACTTCAACACACACCAGAAAAGTCAAACGAGGCTGGCCCAGTTGCTCAGCCGGTTAGAGCTCCATGCTCCTAACTCCGAAGGCTGCCGGTTCGATTCCCACATGGGCCAGTGGGCTCTCAACCACAAGGTTGCCGGTTCAATTCCTCGAGTCCCACAAGGGATGGCGGGCTCCTCCCCCTGCAACTAAGATTGAACACGGCACCTTGAGCTGAGCTGCCGCTGAGCTCCCGGATGGCTCAGTTGGTTGGAGCGCGTCCTCTCAACCACAAGGTAGCCAGTTCGACTCCTGCAAGGGATGCTGGGCTGCGCCCCCTGCAACTAGAACTGGCAACTGGACCTGGAGCTGAGCTGCGCCCTCCACAACTAAGACTGAAAGGACAACAACTTGAAGCTGAATGGCACCCTCCACAACTAAGATTGAAAGGACAACTTGACTTGGAAAAAAGGGCTGGAAGTACACACTGTTCCCCCATAAAGTCCTGTTCCCCTTTCCCAATAAAATCTTTAAAAAAGAAAAGAAAAGAAAAGAAAAGAAAAGTCAAACGAGGGTTTATTTATTTATTCATTCAACATGCATTGGTACTCACCATGCTCCAGGCACAGTTCTGAGCCATGGACATAAAGCAGAAAAGTGAAATGTGTTCAGTGTACAAGGTGCAAAATGCTTCCTTCTTCAATGCTGCATTTGGTGGGAAAGACATACATTAAACAACAAATGACTTAATGTGTCACATGGTAAAAAATGCTACATGGAACATCAGCAAGGAGCATGGAAGTTGCCAGAGGTAAATTGAGTGAGGACAAGATTGATTATTTCACATTGGGTGGTAAAGAGGCCTCGTTGGTGGCTGACATTGAGCGGAGACCTAAAAGACATCGGGAGCCATCATGTGTCTGTCTGGGAAGAGTTCCTGGCAGAATCTAACTCCCATTGTAGGGCTGGCTTTCCAAGTTTATCCATGACCTCATTTTTCCTTCTCCTAGGCTGTCTCCATTGTAAAAGATTACTTTCCACTTTTTCACTTTTTTTTCTAGAGGTCTGAATTACTGTCAGGTTTTAGAAGAATGCATGTTATCTGTTCAACTTTATTTCCTTTTTGTGCTTATGAAGAAAACTTGCCAGTAAGATCTATCGTTTCATTCTCTGCTTTACACTGTGTTTTAATCAATATATGATTATTATATATTTGCTCCCAAACCTGCAAGTCATTCTAATCCGTCTGGTCACCTTGACATTGACGTAACTTTCCAATAAAATGACCCAAGGCAGAGTTATATAGAGGTTATCTATCATTTCCACTGGAGCAAAAGAGGAGGCAGCTTTAAATTGATTATTCCTACAGGGAGGGGAGTGAGTTTCTCCTTATAAAACATTTTTTCAGAAGTATTTTCTATGTTTAAAAAAAGACTATTTTTTAAGAGCAATTTTAGGTTCACAGCCACATTGAGAGGAAGCTACAAGATACGCTATTTATCCCCTACCCCCACTCACCCACAGCCTCTTGCATTATCGACATGCCACACCAAATACAGTTGATGGACCTACATTGACACATCATTGTCACCCAGAGTCTATACTTTACATTAGGGTTCATGCTTGGTGTTGTACATTTGATGGATTTGGACAAATATATAATGCCACATTTCCACCATTATAGTATCATACAGAGTAGTTTCCAAAAATGTCCCAAAAATCCTCTGTGCTCCACCTGCTCATCCCTCCTTCCCTTAACTCATGGCAACCACTGAATCTTTTTTTAAAAAAGATTTTATTGGGGAAGAGGAACAGGACTTTATTGGGGAACATGTGTACTTCTAGGACTTTTTTCCAAGTCAAGTTGTCCTTTCAATCTTAGTTGTGGAGGGTGCCGTTCAGCTTCAAGTTATTGTACTTTCAGTCTTAGTAGAGGAGGGCGCAGCGCAGCTCCAGGTCCAGTTGCCGTTGCTAGTTGTAGGGGGTGCAGCTCACCATCCCTTGCAGGAGTCGAACCAGCAACCTTGTGGTTGAGAGCTCACTGGCCCATGTGGGAATTGAATCGGCAGCTTTCGTAGTTAGTAGCATGGAGCTCCAACCGCCTGAGCCACCGGGCCAGCCCAACCACTGAAATTTTGATTGTATCCATAGTTTTCCTTTTCCAGAATGTCTCATAGTTGTAATCATACAGTATGTAGCCTTTTCAGATTGGCTTCTTTAATGTAGTGATACCATGTTTCTCCGAAAATAAGACCTAGCCGCCGGACAATCACCTCAAATGTGTCTTTTGGAGCAAAAATTAATATAAGACCCAATCTTATTTTACTATAAGACCTGGTCTTATATAACATAATATAATATAAGACCAGGTCTTATATTAATTTTTGCTCAAAGAGACTCATTAGAGCTGATTGTCTGGCTAGGTATTATTTTTGGAAAAACATGGTATGCACTTATCTCCATGTCTTTTCATGGCTTGATAGATCATTTTATTTTAGCACTGAACAATATTCCATTGTGTGGATTCACACAGTTTATTTATCTGTTCACCTACTGACGGCCATATTGGCTGCTTTGAAGTTTTATCATTGTAAATAAAGCTGCTATAAACATCTATGTACAGGTTTTTGTCTGAACATAGGTTTTCAACTTCCAGTAAATATCAAGGAGCACAATAGCTGGATTGTATGGTAAGAGTATGTTTAGTTTTATAAGAAACAACCAAACTGTCTCCAAAGTGGCTGTGCCATTTTGCATTCCAGCAATGAATGACAGTTCTTCTTCCTCCACATCCTTGTCAACAGTTGGTGTTGTCAGTGTCCTGGATTTTGACCATTCTGATAGGTGTGTGGTGGTATCTTATTATTATTTGAATTTGCTGTTTCCTGATGACATAAGATGTAGAACATCTTTTCATATGCTTAGTTGCCATCTGTATACCTTTTAGGTAAGGTGTCTGTTAAAGTATTCTGCCTATTTTTTAAATCGGGTTCTTTGTTTTCTTATTGTTGAGTTTTAAGAGAAGTATTTTTTAAACTAATTGAGAAGTTTATTGAAAGAATACTCACCAGATATTTAGATAACGTTACATAAATATAGAAACTTTAGAATAACAACAAGGGTAAGTCTTTTAGAAAACACATTTCTAAACTTAAATTATTAAAAGTGGACAAAAGTTTGTAATAGTTGTCAACTCATTTAATGTCTATGAACACACAAAAAAACGAGGTGTATATGTGCTAAATTTCCAGCAATACTTTGAATATATAAATATAAGTACTTCAAGGTGTTGGATATCAGAATATGTTATATTAACCCCAATTTGAAGTTTTGATTATGTTATTGCTCTTCCTTAAAGTTCTAGTTGATACATATTTATATATAACTTTTCTGTGTACAGTTTATTAACTACATAATTTACTATTCAAGATTCTATACTAACTTTGAAATTCAGTAGAAATGGCCAGAGGTTAACAGTTTGAATCATATTGTCAATTTTTTAAATTAAGTCTTTGACATCTAGCTTGTATCTCACATAGGAAACTTGGTGTGTGCTAATGGGTTTCATTATGCTTAGTGGATAGGAGCCAATTGAACCACTTCTTGGTTTCCGAAAGCATTAAAACCAGAGAACATGATACATAGTGGAAAAGACAAACTGAATAGTCCCTGGATTCATTAAAGTCTCGTTCTCTCACTTAAATGTGAAATCTTGAAAATGATAAAGAAAGCCTTCAGTTGTCTGTTTCTCTGAATTTTCTGTCTTTACAGGAGGAAAGATCCAAAGTGAGATAGAGACTGTTCCAGAAGTAGAACCACATGAAGAACTTTCCTGCTGGCAGATCTGGCAACAAATTGCAAGAGACTTAATCAGGTGTCAAGACTCCATGATAAAGAGTTCTCAGTTCCCCAAACAAGGGAATTATTCCAGCCCTATTGGGACAGGACAAGCTTTAATTCACACAGACCAGAAACCTTATCAGTGTAACATGTGTAAAAATTTTTTCACTGATGTCTCCCGCTTTGATCTTCATCAACAAATACACTCAGGAGAGAAATCTCATACATGCAATGAGTGTGGAAAAAGCTTCTGCTATAGCTCAGCACTCCGTATTCATCAGAGAGTTCACTTGGGAGAGAAACGCTATAAGTGTGATGAGTGCGGTAAAGAATTCAGTCAGAGCTCACGTCTGCAAACTCATCAGAAAGTCCACACTGTAGAGAAACCATTCAAATGTGAGGAATGTGGGAAAGGCTTCAGTCGTAGATCAACACTTACTGTTCATTGTAAATTACACTCAGGAGAGAAACCTTATAAGTGTGACAAATGTGGAAGGGCCTTTATTCACGCTTCACATCTTCAGGAACATCAGAGAATCCACACTGGGGAGAAACCATTCAGATGTGATATTTGTGGGAAGAACTTCCGTCGTAGATCAGCACTTAATAGCCATTGTATGGTCCACACAGGAGAGAAGCCATACAAATGTGAGGAGTGTGGGAAGTGCTTCACTTGTAGCTCCAATCTCCATATCCATCAGAGGGTCCACACAGGAGAGAAACCTTATAAATGTGAGGAATGTGGTAAGTGCTTCATTCAGCCTTCACAATTTCAGGCCCATCGGAGAATCCACACTGGAGAGAAACCATATGTCTGTAAAGAGTGTGGTAAGGGCTTCATTTACAGTTCAAGTTTTCAAGCCCATCAGGGAGTTCACACAGGAGCAAAACCATACAAATGCAATGAGTGTGGGAAGAGCTTCAGGATGAAAATCCATTATCAAGTTCATCTGGTAGTCCACACAGGAGAGAAACCCTATAAATGTGAGGTATGTGGGAAGGGCTTCCGTCAGAGTTCATACCTCAAAATCCACCAGAAGGCTCACAGTGTAGAGAAACCTTTCAAGTGTGAGGAATGCGGGCAGGGTTTCAATCAGAGTTCACGACTTCAGATTCACCAGCTGATCCATACTGGGGAGAAACCATACAAATGTGAACAGTGTGGGAAGGGATTCAGCCGTAGAGCAGATCTTAAAATTCATTGCAGAATCCACACTGGAGAAAAACCGTATAATTGTGAGGAGTGTGGAAAGGTATTCAGTCAGGCCTCACATCTTCTGACCCATCAGAGAGTCCACAGTGGAGAAAAGCCATTCAAATGTGACAAGTGTGGGAAGAGCTTTAGTCGGAGTTCACACCTTCAAGCTCATCAAAAAGTCCACACTGGAGAAAAGCCATACAAATGTGAGGAGTGTGGGAAGGGCTTCAAGTGGATCTTGAATCTTGACATGCATCAGAGGGTCCACACGGGAGAAAAACCATATAAGTGTGGAGAGTGTGGGAAGCACTTCAGTCAGGCCTCAAGTCTTCAACTTCATCAGAGTGTCCACACGGGAGAGAAACCGTACAAATGTGATGTGTGTGGTAAAGTCTTTAGTCGGTCTTCACAACTTCAGTATCATGGGCGAGTTCACACAGGGGAGAAACCTTACAAGTGTGAGATATGTGGTAAGACTTTCAGTTGGAGATCAAATCTTGTAAGTCATCACAAAATTCATGCTGGCGATACATGTTATGAAAGTGACGAGAGTGGTAAGAACACCAAAGAATTGTCAGAGGAAAGGAGTTCTACAAAATGATGTTTTTTTTAAAACTCGTGCAACATGAATTCTTATAATCATCAGAATTCATAGAAGAGAAAGTATTTGTTTTAGTTTAGTGGGTATTTAAGCGATAGTCAAACATCTCAGTTTTCAGCAGGCCACCTTTGTAGATGCTGCAACAAATGCTTCAGAACTTTGACATTTATCAAATGTCACTTAGAACATGGGACTTATAAAGGAAAAGAATTAGGTCTGGACTTTAACAAAAGTGTAATGATGGGCAAGCCAGGACTGACACCCACTAGAATGTAAGCTCCATGAAGGCAGGGCCTTTGCTGTGGAGTCTACACAGCCTTCACATTGACCTTTGCTGGGAGGTGTGCTGCATACTTGTATGTTACATGAGTATTACAGTCCACAATATGAATGTGGCATTGCCCTGTTGCAGTGGGCTCCTGTCCTCCCCACAGCCTCTTCTCAAATTGGGCTCTTATTATTTGGGGCCCCGTCTTGTTTTCCAAGGATTGTGTACAGTGTAATTTAACTATCTTTGTGATTTTTCTGACAGTCCAGATTGAAACAGTTTTTTAACTTTACAAGAAGTTGGTGCATATTACACAGTTGACTTTTATATATCAATATTAAGGCAGGTGTTTACTTTGTGACACTTTGAAAGTGTCACAAGTAGTTATCAATGACAGTTTTCTTAATCAACTTTGAATTTATTATTGATTTCTGATTCTCTGCATTTCCATCCAACTTTGACATGTTTGCCTTCTGATTACTGTAGCATTTCTTTGATCAAAACTTCTCAGGTAGGGGCTATGTCATATTTTCCCCCATATCCATGAAATGAATACCAAAAAAAACTTGTGGGAATTTGATAAGTTTATCAAGTTTATTACTAAGGCTCTCCTGGGTAACATGAGCTCTATGTTGGTCACAAGATAACCATAGCATCTGTGAGCTTTGCAGTTTTTTGTTTGTGTGTTCTTCTTTGTTTATAGTCAAGAGCAAAGAGCTGTCTCATTTGTAGTGTGTAGTTCATGTCTCAAAGTGCATGAGGCCTCTGAACTTGACTCCCATCCCTGTTCAAGATTAATTCCCTAGCTCTGTACCAAGTTCATTCAGTTTCAGCTCCTACTTTTCACCATGAATTTGACTTACCTATACATTTCTGGCCACTGGGGATTTATTTCCCTGTCTTAAGTCTAAGCTGGCTACCGTGATGATTAATTGTGTGTCAGTTTGACTGGGTCAAGGGGTTTCTGTGAGAGAGTTTCTAAATGAGACTAGTATTTCAGCCAGTGGACTTAGACTGTCCTCCCAATGTAGGTGGGCATCATCCATCCATTGAGAACTTGACTAGAACAAAAAGAGGAAGAAGGAATTTGCCCATTTTGTTTTCTGCCTGCCCTGTTTCCGTGGAGACATTTTTCTGGCCCTCAGACTGGAATTTAAACCATAGGCTTCCCTTGTTCTCAGGCCTTGAGGTTTGGTCTGAATAGCACCCACCATCTTTCTCTGGTCTCCCTTTTTAGCCTCCATAATTGCATGAGCCGGTTCCTTGTACATTATCTGAATGCGTATTTACCTGAGATATCTGCTCACCATGCTTCCCTTTTGGAACTGGCACAGGCCACAGGCCTTGGGATAACAACATGGGTGTCGGCCTGGAGTTTCTTGGGGGCATTTGGTTAACTACCCACATTGAGTAGAGGTCAAAGACAACCCTAGATGAAGAAACAGGGATGGGGAACACCTGCTGTAGATCTAGGATTGGGCACCCCACCGGACAGCACTGTTAGTTGTGGAGGGAGATTTTAAAAACTTTGACGAAGGAACTCAAATTGTGGGGATTCTTGAGGTACAGGGTCTAGAACTTGCCTCGCCCTCACTTGCCTACTACCTAAGGGTAGTACTCCTCTTGTCACCTCCTATTGCCAAGCTCACCACATCCTCTTGGAAAGCACACCACAATGACTATCCTTGTTCATTTGTTTTTGAGCCCTAGTTTCAGTAGTGTTTCCATTTTTTGAATGGAGCCTGCTAAGATCAGGGCATGCGCACCTCAGTGAGATTTGACATACCAAAACTGTATTCTGAAACGATTGGGCATATGTCACAGGGATTGTACTACTAAGTATATTCCCAAGAGCACTGACAACATATATCCACATGAAAACTTGTGCAAATGTGTCCATAGCAGCATTATCCACAATAGGTAAAAAATGGGAACAATCCTATGTCTATCAACTGATGAATGGATAAACAAAATGTAGTGTATCCACACAATGCAATGTTTTTCAGCAATATGAAGGAATTAAGTAGTGGTTAAAGCTTCTACATGGATGAACTCTGAAGACATGCCAAGTGAAAGCAGCCAGACGCAAGACATAATGTGTGGTATTTCATTTGTATGAAATGTGCAGAATAGGCCAATCCATAGAGACAGAGTAAATCAATGGTTTCCAGGGGCTGAGGGTGGAGGATGGAGTTGGGAATGAGGAGTGACTGCTAATGTGTAGGGGGGTTCTTTTTGGGCAGATGGGAAAGTTATAGGACCATCTAATCCTATAAGACGCACAACATTGTGAGTCTTCAAACATGGAGATATGATAATCCTCCTGTAAGTGTTAAAACGTAGCTATATTAAATTAGCACAGGTTCTTCAAGAAACAAAACCAGTAGTACTACTGTACACATTCAATACACTAGAAAAACTTAGGGTGATGAGTCATCCAAAAGAAGGTGAGGAAGTGGTTACACAAAAAAACCTCATGTGCAACTCTTGGTAAGGCGGACTGCTATAGCCATTACGAAGGTCAAGCTGGCTAATATTAAATTTAAGTATACACACATGCTATGAAATAATTTCATTCTTGGGCACATATTCCACAGAACTCTAGCATTGGTCTATTCCAAAGAATTCCACATTCTCAGAGGTCTATAAGCAGATATGTGACAATGTGTATTTCATAATTGGCAAAGGCAATGGGAAGAGCAGGTAGGTAAAATGTGGGTGCAGAAAATGGAATTCTGTGAATTTCCATCTACTTTGATTTTGCCATTTTGTAACTTCTTGAGATGGATATTTTCTGAATCGATTTTCAGTTTTCCTTCTATTTTAACATAGGCACTTAAGGCTCAACATTTCCCTGTATGGATAGTTAAAATCTTCAGCTCCAATTATGAGTTTGATTTTTTTTTTTTACAACATGTATGCTTTTGCTCTTGGCAAAGACTAAAAAAATGGTTTGCTTATGAAAATAATAGCTGCCATTTATCAAGTGTTTCCCATGTTCAAAGCACTGTATTCAATACTTGACACTGTCCCTAATCCTTTTAAACAAACTGTAGAGTTAGTGATAATAGCCTTGCCTTGCAGACAAAAAAACAGACTCAAGAGTTGTTAATACGTTTGTGCATAGGTGGACAGCCTACACTGGCAGAGTGAGAAACTGAACCCATGAATGCTGGATTCCAGGGCCCATGCAGGCTCTCCCAGTGCCCCTCACTGCCTCTCCACTCACTCTCCTTCCAGGCTTTTGCCAAAAACTGTGCCATGCCGGGTTGAGAAGAGGCTTTCTGTTTAAAGAAAAATGTGTGTGTGGGGGGGGGGAGGGGAATTTACTGTTTGTTTTTGATTTTCTGCAACATTATATGGGAGAAGGTGGAGTATTGGATTATCTTTTCAAGGTTGAGAAACACTATAATGAAGTAAAGTTTAGCATCCTTGAGAATGAACAGATATATTACCCATGACCCCACAAGTGTCAGGCAGATGGCTTTTATTCATTCGTTCACCAGATATTTCTAGAGAGGCTATTTCTGGGGGAGCATTGTGTGTAAGAGATGGAACCAAATGGGCAGGATCGCCATCTCGGAGCCTTCGCTCCCTTGATGAGCCCTGCCTGTCCCAAGACTAGAGTAGGGAGCACTTGACCCTCCCTGAGAGGTTCTGTGAGTACTTTAGTCAGTTGTGCTATTGTTTGTGTCCCCCCAACATAACAGAGAGGGCTGGTGATGGTGGTGGTGATTATAAACGTATGCTCTACCCTGTCATGACCTTTTGGATACTGACCCAGTAAGGAGTGTGTGCAGTTAAAATAAATCACCTCCTTGAATCATCAGTAGCCCAGCTACAGAGCTCCTCTGCTCACTCTGGGCACTCGAGGCCTTATCTCACCAGCTTTGTGTTTTCTGTCCCCTATGCAGTAACTGCAGATGAAATGGCCTCGCCACATCCCCTCCAGCACCACAGTCAAGGACACCAGGTCAGCGTTCCCAGCACACTTAGTAAGTCTGTTTCTCCTTAAAGAGCCAAAGGGACACTCTTGCTCACCTCGCCCCATGTCACTGCCTCCCTTTCACCTTCCCGAAGCTAATAGGGTCTAGAGACATTGCTTCAAGTGTATGAGTATCATGAGGAAAAGCTGAGCAGTCAAGGCATTAGCAAGCAGGTTGTTACCCATGCATTTCCCCACCCCTTCCATCTCAACATACATGCACATACCACCTAGGATGTCGTGTGATTTTTTTTTTTTAATACTAGTTTTGCTTATTCTCAAGTGAAATTGTTGTGCCCCTGAACCCTGTTAGTCTCTTTTCCTAGCATTCAGATGTCTCAGTTTTGGAGTTTTCTGTCCTCCCCTTCATTCCCTTTCTTTCCCCTCTCCACTGTAGAATCACTTTTATTGCATTGCTTGACCAGCATTCATTCATTACATAGTTGGCTTGTTTTGATCTACACATTAAGATGATGTGTGAAATCGATTCATGCTGCAGTGTGCTGCGTGGAGACGTGGGCTACACAGCCTACAGTGCTCACTTTTTTTTTTTAACCTCTAACCTTCTTCATCCATTGAATTTTTCTCGTTGTGGTTCGGTCAGTTTTGCTTTATAAAACATGAACTTACTAGTTTCCGGTAACTTGAAACTTTTATCATTCTGAAGTGTCTCTCCGTGTGTCAAGTAACGCTTTTTTCCTTAAAGTTCACCTGGTCGAATATTAATATCATAAATCATATAATTATAGAAATAATTTGAAGCCTAGGATGATATCTTTCATTTGCTTCTGCAAGGGCCGAAAGATGCTAAGAAAACACGTTCACCTTTATGCAATTTCAGGGATTGAGATGATTTGACGTTTGGTGACTTGAGTTCCTGCCAAAGAATGCCCAGTTTCTTTTGCTCTTATTCCTGTGGTGAAGCTCTTTGGAGTTTACCAGGAAGCCTCTGTGGTAGGCAATGGATTTATGTCAGTTAGCCCCTCCAATCTGTGTAAAATGCTACTCGGCTTCTCAATGCACTGAACCTACACTCTTCTAAAGACGACAGGCTAGAAGGAACGCCAGCCAAGACATCTGCTTGTGACGTCCTCGGGGATTCCCGGAAGTGAAAACCAGGAGCTCAAAGTAGGTGGGCACTTCCGCACCAGAGGTGCGACTTTGTCCGTTTTCCGCTTGGGAATTGTAGTCCACGAAGGTGGTACTGTTGTCGTTTCTCCCCCTTAGCCTTCTGGGACATGTAGTCCAGAGCTTCGTGTAGTCATGCATACTGCAACTACAGTAAGGCCGGGCTGTAAACATTTTTCCCCGCGGAATTCTGGAAAGTGCAGGTCCCAGAGCTCCGTGTAGTCGCAAGCACTTCATTTCAGGGGGGGGGGGGCCGTGCTGGGGCATCCGGGAAATGTAGTCCAGGCGCTCCTTGTAGTCACAGGCACTTCCGCCCCAGGAGGACGACGTAGCAGCCATCTTTTCCCTGGTTAGGCTGATTCAGGTCGGTTGTTCACGACCCATTCAAACTTCCCCGAATTGCGCCTGGCGCCAAGAGCAACCGGCTTTTTGTTTGGGGAGAAAGAAGAGGAACGGCTGACAGCGGAGGTGAGAGGGCGGAGATGGCGATTTGAGTTCTTAGGGTGGAGTTGCTTTGCGGTTGGGGCATCCCAGGGATGGGGCGGCCTCGGCCGTGCTTCGCGGGGTTTGAGGGTCTCCCGGGTTCTCTGCACCCTCGAACCCAGCTCCCCCACCTACTGCTTCATGCGGTGTCACATTGGGCGCATTACTTAACCACTCTGTGCCTTCGTTTGCTGTTCTGTGAAAGAGAAGTAAAAGTATTATCTTCCTAATTAGTTTGTAGTAGAATGTTTTGAGAAAGACGAGATAGTACAAGTAAAAGGTTTAAAACTGCCTGGCACATGGATTATTGTTATTAATACTACTATCCTTCTCTGAGAACTGCCCATCTCACAGTGAGATTCTGTGAGCCCCGGAAGCTGAATTGTCCTGGACCCCTAGTATTTTTTGGAAGGAGAGAATTGCTTCTAGGTGGTACCCCGGGGGGTGTGAGTCATCGGGGATGCAAACACAGTCCTGCTATCTCACAACTTCTTTTCCTTCCCCAGCCCTGACTTCTCACGCTGGAGAAAACAGAGCTCCACGTGAGTAGGACTTGGCATTTTTCTACTACCATAGTCACAAAAATTGGAGAATGAGTAGGACGTGTAAATGGACATGGGTAATGATCATAACTAAACCTTAGTTGCTAAGTTCCATCTAAAAGCGTATACAAGTGAACACATTTCTGTCACACAGAGGCTCTGTGAAGTGGTGCTGCTAATTCTCCTAATTTAAAGGTGAGGCTGAGATGCAGAGGACGTAACCTGTTTGCCCATGGTCACCCTGCTAGCAGGAAGCAGAGAGCTGGGGCTAGAACTGAGCCCAGCACTTGAGTTCATTCATCTCTGTGGTATAGCCTCCTCCAGCGTAGGGAACCGTCTAGAATCACATCAGGGAAGTAGGTTGTGACCTGATTGTGGGAACCTTGAGAACAAGGTTTAGGCTGTTCTACGAATTTTTAAAATAGTTTTCTCAACTGTTTTACTATTTTATTTCAGATAATATTTATGTTTTAGAAGTAACATAATCATCATGGAAAACTCTGAAGATACAAAACTATATTAAGAAAAATTTAAATTACCCATAACCTTAGGATGTAAACATAACCATTGTTAACGTTTTAGTGCCTTTTTGTCTGGTTACTTGTATGTATTTCTGTTCCACGAGGCTGTTTCCTTCGGGATTGATGGTACACTGCAGTACTACTCAAATTGTGATCTGCAAACAAGCGGCATTGGCATCACTTGGGTAGACATGCCCATCCTTGAGCCCTATATGAGACCTTCTGATTTAGAATTTCTGCATTTGGGACCTAGGAATCTGTATTCCAAGAAGATCCTGAGGTGATGATTCCTGTGCACAGGAAAAATTGAGAAGCCAAAGAAAGGTTCTTGTCTGGAAACTGAGGCCTAGAGAATTGACCCTGCCAACTGTCACAGATAAAACTGAGCTGGATACACCAGAGCCCTACTCAGTTCAGTGATTTCCCCCCACTAATTATTGTCAGCTGTCAAGTCTCCTTGCAAAATTCTGGCATGAGCAGAAGGCAGCTAGCAAGTATAGAGACAAAATAGAAGGAATTAGAAGTCACAAAGATACATTTCTCCCAGCCTTTGGGGAGTGGATCCATTGCCGTATTTTGTAATACAGGATTTCTGCCTGAAGTGGGAAGATCGGCTAGTATAGTCATCATCATCAGAAATATTGTTATTGTATTATTACTATGACTTTCCTAATTTCTGTAACTTTTTTTTTTTTTTTTTGTTGAGAGCCCACTGGCCCATGTGGGAATCGAACCCGCAGCCTTCAGAGTTAGGAGCACGGAGCTCTAACCGCCTGCGCCACCGGGCCGGCCCAATTTCTGTAACTTTTTAAATGTAACTTCGTACTTACAGAAAAATTGCAAAAATAGTATAAGGAATTTGCATATATTCTTTACCTAGACTCTTCAGTTTATGTTTTGCCTACTTGCTCTGTTGATGACCATCACCCCGATACTGCCAGGAACGTACCTGTAATCAAAGAGTTAAGTTTGTTTTAGCTTGATGCAGCAAGGAAGCCTACACACCATGGGGAATCATGGGGTGTCTTGGGGAGATGCAGTTAGGAGGGGCTGCTTATAGGGTGTTGGCTTGTGCTAGCTGATTGGGGAGAGTTGTAGGCAGTGAGGGAGGGTTTGTTCCGAATTGGATGCTGTCAAGAAGCAGAAGCAATTTGGTGACTGAATGTTTTAAGAATTTTTATCTAGTAAATGGGAGAAACAACACGAGACTGGAGTTGTCACTATTAACAAAGTAGTCTCATGTTAGCTGGGAGGGGCAGTTCTTTGGCTGTTTTTGCCACTGTAGAGTGTAGTTTGTTTTTGTCTCTATATTATGGAGTGTCTTATCTTTTTATTTTTCACAATGATCACTCAGTGGCCATGATTTTCGTTCATCAGTTGAAAACACCAGGTTCTAGCTGCTGAGGCAGTTAGATTGTTAGTTATTCTTTTTTCTTTCACAGCTTTATCATGCTTAACATATTTGAGGGGCTTTGTGCTGAACCATTTGAGAGCAAGCTGCAGACAGTGATCAAGGTGGAGTTATTTATATTGATAACATACTGTTATCTAGTCCATGGTTCATATTTAAATATTTTCAGTTTTCCTAATAAAATCTTTGAGAGCAATTTTTTTTTCTGGTTCAGTCCAGTTACATGCATTGCACTTGGTTTTTTTTGTGTGTGTGTCATTAGTCTCCTTTAATCTAGAATGATTTCTCAGACTTTTTCTTTTTTGCTCTTGATATTTTTGAAGAGCAGTGGCAAATTATTTTGCAGAATGTCCCTCTTTTTGGTTTATCTGATATTTGCTCAGGGTTAGATCCAGGCTGTACATTATCAGTAGAGACGGCACAGAAGGGGTGAGGCATTCTCAGGGCTTCACATGAAACAAATGTCGGTTTGTTGGTTTGTCTCAATTGATCGTCTCACCTTAGTTTTCTTAGTCAAAGTGTCTGCCAAGTTACTGCTTTTCCATTTGCAGTTACTACTTTAAGACTACTGTATATCTATCTTATTGCTCGCCAAACTTTCCCAATTTTTAGCATCCATGGGTGATTTTCTACTATCTTTTCATTCTACATTTATTAGTTTGCATTCTACCATGACAGTGTTCTAAGAGCTTTCTCTTCTTACCTATTCACTTATACATTCCCATATTTATAACTATATTCGTAACTCAGATTCCTGTCTTTTTCATTTAAATTAGGTATGGACTGTCAAACTATTTTTTTTTTTATTGTTGCAGAATTGTGGGTTTTGTCTACCTCTGTGCATATTTGTCAAAGGGGCACTTCCTGTTTTAAAAGAAACATCATACATTTTTATACCTTTTATAAAAAGGTGTCTGTGTCAGTGTAAATATCATTATTGAGGTAACACGTTGTTAGGAAAACAAAACCAGAGACTTTTTGGAAGTTATAGAGTCTCTAACATGACAGAGCAACAACCTGTGCACTCAATGTATCTTACAATATTCTATTGGTAGAAATCAGACTTATAAAAATAGTATCTATCGGGGCCGGCCCGGTGGCTCAGGCGGTTAGAGCTCCATGCTCCTAACTCCGAAGGCTGCCGGTTCGATTCCCACATGGGCCAGTGGGCTCTCAAAAAAAAAAAAAAATAGTATCTATCTACAGACTATTGTCTGCTTTACCCCAATTACTAAGAAATGGGAAACCCTAACAGTGTTCTGAGAGCTTTCAATCTTATGACAATCCCATGAGATCTACACAGTTATTCTCCCCTACTTGTAGATGACAGAATTGAAGCAAAGAGATGTTAATAATTTACCTAAGATGACACTGCTAGAGATTAGCCTCGCCAGGATTTCAACCTATGCATATTGAGTCCAGATCCTGCCCTTACATTTTTTTGTCTCAATTTACACCATACCCAGCATAAGAATGACTACTGTCAAAGCTACAGGCACACTAGTGATGGGGCTACTGTGTGTGGTTGGGCAGGCTGTTCCCTGAACTGCTCCTGAAGGGGGCAGGGCGAGTATCTGGCATCCATGCCAAGTTCTATTCAACAAGCTGCGTGCAGCTGCCGCTATCCTGAGGACCAGGCACCTTTGGGAATTCACAGTGAGCAGCCGCGTGGGTTAATGACGACCTTGACCAGTTTCCATTGACTTCTTTTTCCTTTCCCAGTCCTTCTTCCTAGTATTCTGTTTCCCCAGAAGGAAAAAGAAAAAATGAGCATGTTCAAGGTGAGTAGGGCTTGCCTTTCTTGCTTTAAAAAATGCTGTTTCAGTACTGGGAGATTGGACACAGGTTATTTTGTCTTTCATCAAGAGTCAAGGCGTTTGAGAAGCTGTTGAGTGTCAGGTGCTTGTTTTGTCCCTTTTAAGTTAAATTGCCTGTGGTTTTAGTTTTTGTTTTATTTCATCATTTTTTTTTATCTTACAAGTAAAAGAAAAATGAATAGAAATGAAAAACATTTACTGTACTATTTCCCTACTTACAAATTAGCTGCTTTTTTATTTCCACTTTCCATCATACGTTTTCATACTATGTGTTTGTATTCAGAACATAGATACAACTTTAAATTGGTGTTTGCATTTAATACTATATAACATTTTAAAGTGCTATGTCATGTTCCCATCAAATTTATGTACCTAATTATTAAACTATTCTCTATTCATAGACATTAATTTAGGATTTTTACTGTTTTAAGAGCATTCCAGTAGTTTTCCTGCATTTAACCTTTTTCTCAAAAAAATCAATTCTGAAAAAATACTGCCTTTTTTTTGTCCTTAACATACTAGGTATTCAAAATAGAAAAAGTGTGCTTTATATGTGGTACCTTGAATGTTTTTTGTAGAATATTAAAATAAGGTGCAGTGCATTGGGGTCAAACTGCTGCTTCACAGAGAAAAAAATACCGTTAGACATTTTCTCACTACAATAGCTAGAGTCTGTCTGTCCTCCTGTGCCTGAGTCATATTCATACCTTATGTGTATTGTTATTTCTTGGGTTTTTTTTTCCTTTGCGAATTTTTTTAAAATCAAAATTAAACATGATCTTAGTTTAAAAAGTCCACTGATACTAGAGGGCTTGTCACTGCATTGACACCTCAGGACAATTTTATGAAGAGGCTTTTGGTGTCATCTGCCTTTTAAATATGAAGAAAGTGGATTGTGAAAAACAAGGAGGCTTCAGAATAAAACCTACCTTGGCAGCATCTTGATCTTGGACTTAAAGTCTCCAGAACTGTGAGAAATAATTTTCTGTTGTTAAAGCCACCAAGTCTGTGATAGTTTATTATGGCAGCCTGATAAGAACAATACACTATTAAAATATATTTAAGGTTACAAAAGAAATAAGGAACCTGCTCGAGTTCACATAAAAAACCAAGTTAGAGTACTGCACTCACATGAAAGACAGAGACAGGAGGAAACAGTTTTTCATGCAGAGACCTGGCAAGCCCTTTTATTTCCACATGTAATGCTACTCCTCACCTCGTTCCCACCTCCGTGGAAAGGTAGGTGCTAACAAACATTTTTGGGACTAAGCTGGAAAATGTGTCTGGGGCAATTAGCAATATTAACTAAAAAGTAGAACCTTTTTAGTCAGAATGAAGCAGTTAGAATTCCATGGAGTTTACTTACCACAGTGCTCTGGGAGCACCAGGCAAACATACAAAACTTTCTTTCTCATAGCAGCACTTTTGGTGAGGGAGAGCAAAGTCAGCATACGGCATTGGCAGGATAGAAGGACAAGGGCTGGGAGGTCTACAAATTGCTCAGGGGCCAGAGCAACTTCCCACCCATCCTCCCACCTTCTCAGTGCTGTCCCTCTTCCAGTGGACATGGGTGTGAGATTGAGATGTATGTGTGTTGTAGGAGGCAGTGACGTTCAAGGATGTGGCTGTGGGCTTCACGGAGGAGGAGCTGGGGCTGCTGGACTCCGCCCAGAGGAAGCTGTACCAGGATGTGATGGTAGAAAACTTCAGAAACCTGGTCTCAGTGGGTGAGGACAGCCTCTCTCTGGAGTGTCTTTGTGACCTTAGTTTGGGGACCAGACTTTCCCAATACCTGTAGGACACAAGAGACAGAATATTCCTGGTCTTTCTAAACAGGATGTTTCAGGTCTTTTTCATTTGTGTTTTGTGTGAAATAAAATAAACTATAAATGAACAGTATACTGCTATACTGTACATTCTTTTCCAGATTTACTCTTGTCGCATTAGTGAATTATAAAACCAATTTATTGAATCCTACTAGCAATTTTTAATAGAGTAGAAAATATTAGAGCTCCTTAGGAAGAATACAATACACTGCAGCAAATACTGGCCAATTGCATGAGTGGTGTAAGAACCACTGGGAGGAGACCTAATGAAAATAAACATTGGTTACAAATGGGCCATTTGACCACTGTTGAAGTAATATGTATTCATGTACCATGTGTGCCAAAAAAACGTATACAAGTGGATACTGGTCAACATTGCTCAAGCAGTAGTTCGCCATAATCAGAAGTGTCTGGAGGCATTGATGGTAACCACTTTGAGCATCTCTCTTGTAATGGCAGAAGTCAAACGTGACTTGTATTCATCTGTTGTTATCGATATATATAGAGTATTACAATTTTTATACAGTTTTCCTTTCTTAAAATGTGTATACTTTTCTGATACCCTCGGTATGTATGTCTGGGTCATGAAATAAATGCTATTTCTTCAATGGATTATGTAAAAAAATTTTTGAAAAACACTGCTTTCAATATCCTGAATATGCAGTTAGAACTCAGATTTCCAGCAAATTTCAGCTCCAGTGTATTCATTTGAAAATTGACTTTGCGTGTTCTCAGGACATCAGCCCTTCAGGCGAGACGTATCACATGTAGAAAGAGAAGAGAGGCTTTGGATGATGAAGACATCACCAAAGATAGAGAGAAATTTAGGTAAAAACCAAGTAATTGTGAGTTTTTATAGTTGACTGTCCATTGATTTTGTTTCTCACCACCTCTAGGCCCTTGCACAGTCCAAATTGTCAAATCTCTTTTCCTAGATTATTGCAACAGCTTTCGTACTGGTTGCCTGCTCCTACCGTTGCCCTCCTATCATCTGTTCTCTAAGTAGCAGCCAAAGTGACCCTTTGTGACCTTAAATCAGATTATGTTATTCCTCTGTTCAAAATTTTCTTATGGCTTATTTTACTTAGAATAAAAACCACTTAATGTGGACCATAGAGTCCTCTATGGTCTGCTGTTAGGAGCTTAATGGACCACCGCCTGGTTTCTGTGGGTATATAAACCAGAGAACTCCATATATAGTGAAAAAGATAAGCTGAACCATCCTGAGGTTCATTAAAGTCTTATGCTATGTCTTAAGTGTGAAATCTTGAATCTTTGAGCAAAGCTTTCACTTGTCCATATCTCTGAATTCTCTGTCTATATAGGTGATAACAATCAAAGTGAGCTGAGGACTGTTCAAGACCGAGGAACACATGAAGAGCTTTCCTGCTGGCAGATCTGGCAACAAATTGCAAATGACTTAACCAGGTGTCAAGACTCCATGCTAAAAAGTTCTCAGTGCCACAGAAAAGGTGAATCCCTCTGTCAGGTTGGGGCAGGACTGTCTATTCAAATTTCTGAAGATGAGAACAATGTACTAAATTATAAAATGGATGATCCCAGTGACACTGGAAATCCAGAGTTTCCAACTCTGAGAGCCCAGGATTCTTGGAAGAAAGCTTCCCTGACTGAGTCACAGAATTACCAGAATAGATATCTGCAAATTTTCAGTGAAAATAAACTGTGTCGATGTAAACGGGATGTTGACACCATCAGTTGGACATCATATCACCTCAACGATCTTGCAGTACACAAAAGTGAAAACTCTTATAGCAGCAATGATTATGGAAGAGATAGCATGAAAATTTCAGCATTGGATCAGAATAGTATGATTCACCCAGGACAAAAACCTTACCAATGTAATGAGTGTAAAAAAAAATTCAGTGATCTCTCCACCTTTGATCTTCATCGGCAATTACACTCAAAAGAGAAGTCTCAAAATTGCAGTGAGTGTGGAAAAAGCTTCTGCTATAGCTCAGCGCTCCATGTTCATCAAAGACATCACTTGAGAGAGAAACGCTATAACAGTGATACGTGTGGTAAAGAATTCAGTGAGAACTCACATCTGCAAACTCATCAGAAAGTCCACACTGTAGAGAAACCATTCAAATGTGAGGAATGTGGGAAAGGCTTCAGTCGTAAATCAGCACTTACTGTTCATGGTAAATTACACATGGGAGAGAAACCTTATAATTGTGAGGAGTGTGGGAGGGCCTTCAGTCAGGCCTCCCATCTTCAGGACCATCAGCGAGTCCACACTGGGGAGAAACCATTCAAATGTGATGCATGTGGTAAGAGCTTCAGTCGGAATTCACATCTTCAGTCCCATCAGAGAGTCCACACGGGAGAGAAACCATATAAATGTGAAGAGTGTGGGAAAGGCTTCATTTGTAGCTCAAATCTATACATTCATCAGAGGGTTCACACAGGAGAAAAACCCTACACATGTGAGGAATGTGGTAAAGGCTTTAGTCGGCCTTCAAGTCTCCAAGCCCATCAGGGAGTCCACACTGGAGAGAAATCATACATATGTAATGTGTGTGGTAAAGGCTTTACTCTGAGTTCAAATCTTCAAGCACATCAGAGAGTCCATACTGGAGAGAAACCATATAAATGCGATGAATGTGGGAAGAGCTTCAGGAGGAACTCCCATTATCAAGTTCATCTGGTAGTCCACACAGGAGAAAAACCCTATAAATGTGAGGTATGTGGAAAGGGCTTCAGTCAGAGTTCATATCTTCAAATCCATCAGAAGGCTCACAGTGTGGAGAAACCTTACAAGTGTGAGGAATGTGGGCAGGGCTTCAATCAGAGTTCACGACTTCAGATTCACCAGCTGATCCATACTGGGGAGAAACCATACAAATGTGAACAGTGTGGGAAAGGATTCAGCCGTAGAGCAGATCTTAAAATTCATTGCAGAATCCACACAGGAGAGAAACCGTATAATTGTGAGGAGTGTGGAAAAGTATTCAGGCAGGCCTCAAATCTTCTGGCCCATCAGAGAGTCCACAGTGGAGAAAAGCCATTCAAATGTGATGAGTGTGGGAAGAGCTTTGGGCGGAGTTCACACCTTCAAGCCCATCAAAAAGTCCACACTGGAGAAAAGCCATACAAATGTGAGGAGTGTGGGAAGGGCTTCAAGTGGAGCTTGAATCTTGACATGCATCAGAGGGTCCACACGGGAGAAAAACCATATAAGTGTGGAGAGTGTGGGAAGCACTTCAGTCAGGCCTCAAGTCTTCAACTTCATCAGAGTGTCCACACGGGAGAGAAACCGTACAAATGTGATGTGTGTGGTAAAGTCTTTAGTCGGTCTTCACAACTACAATCTCACCAGAGAGTTCACACAGGGGAGAAACCTTACAAGTGTGAGATATGTGGTAAGACTTTCAGTTGGCAATCAAATCTTACAATTCATCACAGAATCCATGCTGGTGATAAATCCTATAAAAGCAATAGGGCTGGTAAGAACACAAGAGAGTCTACACAGGTAAAAAGTTTTATAAAATAAATTTTTTAAAAAATGTAAGTGTCATGCGAATTCTTCCAATCAAGTTCAAAAGAAAAGAATTTTTTTTTCCATTAAAGCAGTTTTAGTTTTAGTCATAGCTTAACGTTTCCTACTAGACAGGAGGGCACACAGCAGAGAACCTTGTCAGTAAGGGCTTCCGTTAGAACTTTGACCTTCATTAACGATTACTCAGGAGAGAGGCCTTAGAAAGGGTAAGAATTTTATCAGGCCTTGTACAAAATTGTCATGATGGACAAGCTAAAGTTAACGCCCAGTAGAATGTAATCTCTAAACACAGAGACCTTAGTTGTGAGTCCATTGGTCTTAACGTTGCCAGGTACTTGACAGGTGCTCCATATTTGTTAATAAGTGGGAAAAATTATATTTGAAAACTTGAGATCACCTCCAAAATTTCATACAAATTTGTATTCAGAACACGAAACAATGAAACCTTACAAAATCAATTCAGGGAGACAAAATTGAAATGTTAGAAAACCATCCAATACTGCAATCTGTAGTATTAATTTGGAATTGCCCTGTTGTGATAAGTTTCTGTTCTCCCTTGGTCTCTCATCAAGTTGGGTCCTGTCATCTTGGACTTTGTCTACTGTTCTATAGATTTTATACAGTATAAAGTCAATTATTTTTTCTGACAGTGCAACAACAACATCACATGATTTTTTTAAGAATGTCAAAGCAGGGGTTTAAATGTTAGACTTACTAATAATGACAAACATTTCTTCACAGCCAATGAAAGAGGTGCTCTTTCGATAATATTGGGTGTTCACCATTGACTCCATATGTGCATGGTTCTTCTGACTTTGACTCCTATCTGCACCAAATAATAGACTTCTAGCTGTGTATCAAGTTTCACTCAACCTTTGTGGGTCACTCAGTTTCAGCTCCCCTTTGACACTATGGGCTCAAATTCTCTGTTTTTGGCCTCTGAGGAATCTACTTATCTTTGATTTGAGCTTGGCTACATATTAATACTCTGCGGACTTGTTATATATAATCAACATTTCTTTTTTTAAGGGATGTGAAAGCAAATCCAGTCAGTGGCTGAATGGTATGGCAGCACATTGATTCACAGCCTTATATATTCCCTTATGCCCTGGGGCATCGATGGGAAAGAATAGAGTACTGAAAAATTGAGGTGGCAATATATGACCAGATTCCAATAAAGCTAAGGACTCTGACCTCTAAACTTGGGAGCCTCCTTTGCCATTAGAAGGAAGCCTTCCTCTCTCTGAGTTAGTCTCCCCTTTACTTGAAGAACTGTTATGACCTCCCCTGAAATAATTTCCTTGCAGGGGACTGTAGGTCCTCAAGACTTGCCTCTACCACCTCCCATTTTTCTAGGTTTATTAATTATTGCAGGCTACGGGGATGGGGTCTGGGTGGGGAAAGTCATCAGGTATCTAGTATGACCATGAGGAGATGCTAAATACCTGCCAAAATAAGGATTTTTATAATTTACATCAATAGGAAGTATGGTTGTGAATCTTGTAGATATTGAATCAAATAACGTAATTTGGATTAGGCTGGATTTGTTGACATGGGTGCACTGACCATCATTTCCAGACCGAGCGTGTTAGCTTGAGCACCTGGGAATGCATTCAACAGTTTGCTCAATTGAATGACTGAAACCTGGACCAAAGTTAGCTTATGCTAAAGCCAAAATGCCAGAACTTTCTAAGTGTTGTAGGAGAGTTGACAATCAGTAAGATAATTCTTCACTGTAGGGAGGAATCCTGTGTGTCGTAGGATGTTTAGCAGTATCTGCCCTCTACCCACTAAATGCCAGTAGCACATCCTCTTTCTCCCAAGTTGTAATAATCAAAAGTGTCTCGGCACTGCCAAGTGGCCTGGGGTGGGGAGTGGGGGGAGGAGCAAAACTGTCCCCAGTTGTGCACCACTGCGATAGAAGAAGATACACAAACGGGAATGCCAGGCTGCTGGAGTGTAAGACATGCTCGCCCAACACCCTATGTGCTCTGGGAGGATTCAGAGGACACTCTTTACCAAAGATTGAAGAAATTTCATTGGTGAGGGGAGCACTGGCCATCTTACAGAGCTCTGTAGTTACTCTTTTCTGCAGGCGAGAAATGAGAGGGAGATTAGGACATCAAAATGGGCTCCCTGAAGTCAGTGAGAATGATGGGATTCTGGGGCATCAGAGGTCAAGTGGAGGCACTTTATTGGCAGAGAAAGTGTGTTTGTTATAATGAACAGCAAAGCCAAAGGGATCATCAGAATGCTTTGATTCACAGAAATTTTTGCATTTGCTCATTGTGCTGTCCCTGAGGCTGAAATAGATGGGAAGCCTATTAATATACTACTTGATTTCAATAAGTGGAAAATCTCTAGGTCTGGTGAACATAAATCTGACAAATCAATGTGAGAGTTGTGGCCCCTCAGTGAATTCCATAACATTAGTTCCCATTTCCAGAGCACCTTGAATGTGGAGCAGGCCAGGTCCTCTTGAAGAAGGACCCTGATATACCGCCACCATAAATTGTCCTAGACTTCTTCAAAGTGATTTGCAGCCATCTTTATTGGAGATTGTGTATTAGGTAAGTGAAAATGCCCAGAATAGGAAGGAATTACTGGACTCTCGAGCTGACATTAACTCCTAGAACCACTCCCACCCCCTAAATGGCTCTGTGGTCTATCAGTTAGTAGAGGGGCTTATAAAGGACAAATAAATGTTCTTGCTCAGGTTTATATGAGGTGGTCTGAAGGATCCCCGAACCCATCTTGTGTTTATTTTGCAAGTTCCAGAATGTAGAGTTGCAATAGAAATAACAACTATCAGAATCCTCACATTGGATCCCTGATCCATGGAACAAAAGCAAATATTTTGACAAGAAAGGACAAGTAAACACTATAACTGCCCCATATGTACCAAAACAAAATGAAGAAAATCCCATATTCTTGGCACGACTACAGAGATTAGTGCCACTATCAGTGTCTTGAAAGTTGCAGGGGTCATGATTTCTATCACATTCCCATTCAAGTCACTCATTTAACCTGTGCAGAAGACAGGTAAGTCTTAGAGAATGACATGGGGTTATTGTAAACTTAATTAGGATTTAAGTCCAGTTGCAGCTCCAGATGTGGTTGTATTACTAGAGCAAATCAACATATCTGTCGGCAACTGATGTGCAGCCATTGAGCCAACATGTGCTTTTTTTCTTTATACCTACTAAATATCAAAAGAAACAGTTTCATCTTGTTGGACTATCAATACACTTCTGTGTCCCCAGCTCAGGGCTACATCAATTCCAATCCTCTTTCACAGATTAGTCCAGGGATTGGCAATCTATGGTCCACTGGTCAAATCTAGCTCCCACTTGTTTTTGTAAAGAAAGTTGAAACATAGCCATGACCACTCTGCATATTGTCCATGGGTGCTTTCATGTAAAATGATAGTTGAGTAGTTGTGACAGACATTGTATGGTCTGTTATTTACTGTCTGACTTTATAGAAATAATTTTATGACCCAATACATATCTGATGTATGAAGTGTCTATTACAGGGATGCTGCATGGAGCTCAAAACACTGATGTTTAGCATTTTGGAGCAACGTTATGTCTCTCTGCAAATGGCATAACTCCTGAGAAAGCAGCTTCTGGCTTATTTGGGCTCTAGTTAAAACTAAATACTTGGCCATGAGCCAGAAAGTTACTATGCAGTGAAGTCATAAATGTGGGCATCCCCACAGCACTTCACCATCAAGTGTGATACATACAAGTTCTGACAATTAAGTTCACAAACTCATCCTAGAAAAAGTGCTACATACTTCATTGTTGAATATCACTATGGTCACCTTCAAAGTACTCCCCTTGGGAAGCTATGCACTGACGCCAGTGCCTAGTCCACCCTTTAAAGCAATTTTGGAACTCTTTCTGGAATGGCCATCAGAGCTGTTGTCATATTACCTTTGATGTCCTGGATGTCATCAAAATGTCTTCCTTTCAATATTTCCTTTATCTTCGGATAAAGAAAAGTCACTGGGGGCCAGATCAGGTGAGTAGGGAGGGTGTTCCAATACAGTTATTTGTTTACTGGCTAAAAACTCCCTCACAGACAGTGCCGTGTGAACTGGTGCATTGTCGTGATGCAAGAGCCATGAATTGTTGGCGAAAAGTTTAGGTCATTTTCATCTAACTTTTTCATGCAGCCTTTTCAGCACTTCCAAATAATAAACTTGGTTGATTGTCCAGTTGGTGCAAATTCATGATGAATACTCCCTCTGATATAAAAAACAAACAAACAAATAAAAACATTAGCCCACATTGTTGCAATAAGTTCATGAACTTAATTGTCAGACCTCTTATGACACGGCTCAAATTGAAGTCGCAAGTAATTTGCATGAGGAAGTGCTCAGATTCTGTGTTAGTATATGCTTTTAAGGCTCTACATTTCTAAGTATGTATGAAAGTTTTGCGTTATGATTGTGAATTTTTCTCCTAGTTCTGTCCATTTTGCTTTTTAAAGTTTGCTTTATATTTTGTGAACCCGTTATTCTTGATAATTTGAAAGTAATTGCTATGTTTCTTTTTATATCTTATAATGCTTTATTCAAGGACTACTTTGTCCAATATTAATATATTTTTTTAAATTATAGAAATAATTTGAGGGCTAGGAAGATGGTCTCTCTAAAGAAGTTTTGCATTTGTTCCTGCTAGGTGCTAGAAGATACTAGGATGGTTCATTCTAATCCAGTGTCAGGTGCTGAGGGATTTTTCCATCTCTGACAATCCATTTCCCTTTTATTCTTACTCCTATAGGGCAGTTGTTTGGGGTTTTACCAGGGATTCCTCCAGACCCAGACGTCCTCTGAGCCCCCTGAACGTGTTGTTCAGCTTTCAATTACAGAATCGGTAGGTGCCAACAAAGCAGACACTACCACTCAAATATGGCACTTTACGAAGGTTTCCTCTGGCTTTCTAGAGATTACTACCTAGAAGCTCAGAGTAGCCCGAGGATTTCCGCTCCATGGGCGGGGCTATGGTCTCGTTTCTCTCGGGCATTCTGGGAAGTGTAGTCTGGGGCAGTGTAGTCAGCAGCACTTCCGCTTCTCGCCGGCAGGGCTAGGGAATTCTGGGAAGTGGTCCAGGCTTCTGTCGTGTCGTCCGAAGGAGATACTTGTGACTGTAGGACGTCAAGGATGGTGTCTGGGATCCCCGGAGCCCCTCCAATCCGGGGACTGCCCAAGCCGCCGCCAGCTGCAGCGCACAGGGACGGGAGACGTTTGCGTTCCCTTCCCCTAACCTCTCGTTTGGAGCGGTTCTTGCTCGGGTTGGGGGCGGCCTGGGTCGCATACGCCTAATTTGAAGGTCTCTTGGCGCCCCTCAGCCGACTTCCCGTACCTACCAGCCAGCTCTGTCACTTCCTAGAGTAACAAACATGCGAGTTACTTAATCTCTCTTGGCTTCATTATCCCCATCTCCAAAGTCATTTCATCATTAGTACTCCCTTATCATTTTATACTAATTAATTCACTACAGCCTTATGAGGTAGGTGCCGCTATTAGCCTTTATTTTTAACGGATAAGGAAACGGAGGTAGTCTAAGAGAAATAAAACACCCTATCAACACAGAAAGTCCTTTCTTCACAATGTAGAAAAGAAAGCCATCTTATTACTGAATAAGCATATCAGAGTACAGTCATGTAAGTAATTTCCTATTTATATAGTCAAGCAATTATAAACTTTTTATAGCATTCTGTTTTTAACTCCTAGGTATATACATCCTCAAGTTAGGGGTGGAATCTTGTCTTCCTATAAGAGGACTTGACTACACCATTTGCTGTAAATTCTTTCATAAAGTTTTCCAAAATTTACATTGAATCAAATCTTAGTTCATTGATTTTATCCAAAGGAATAATAAAACTTATTTCCTCTGCTAGCAGACTTACAGAGAAAGTCACCTTAGTTAACCTCCCACAGTGATAGGGACACTCACTTTCTCAGATGTTTACATTCAAAAGGGACAAACCCAAGACATTTGAAAACACTTTTCTGGGTTGTAAACTTGGTTAAGAGTCTTAGTCTCTAACAAGATTTACATGCATACCAAAATATTAGAGAAAGGATCCAAAAGCACTAGGTTTCGTTTGGAAATGCTCTATGAAAAAGGGAAAGGGAAAATGGATTCTTTAGACATGGAAAATTCTTTTTTTCATTTACTCTTGATGAGTTTATGTTGTTTGCCCAAGATTTACAGCTAGTAAGAGCAGAACTGCTGTTTAAACCCAAGGATTTGGAGCCTGCAGTGGGAATTTTTAATCTCTACGCCGTACATTATTTTAATCATAGAAAACAGTTGTGTATATGGCTTGAGGAAGCTTTTTCTATCAGGTTTAGAAGGTGGTTTGCAGCTTTATAGTTTATATTTTAATTATAGAAGAAATGCATGCCCATTATAGAGAGATCAGGAAATGCAGAAATATAAAAAGGAAAGAATTGAAATTACTCATAATTTCAGGATTTAGAGATAAATCACTGTCAACATTTTTAATGCATTTATGCATTGGTGCTGTGTTACACATATTTTTTCCTTAAAGTTTTATGATGGAAATGCCCAAACATATGTAAACAGAGAAAATAATGTAATGAAACTTGCCCCCCCATGTTCACTCATCTGCAACCCTTGTCAACATTTGTCTATCTTACCACATCAATTACCCTTCTCACAGAAAATACTTATTTGGGGAGCGGAGACTTGGGGAGGGGGAGCTGTAATACTTTAAATCAAAACTAAATCCCAGTCATGGAGTGAGTAGAATTTAAAAGCCTTTAACTTAAATTGATTGTATAGGAAAAGCAAAAGGGTTAACTTCAGAATTTTCATTCCTGGCAGATGGTAGTTATGTGAGAAAGCTAAGGAACACACAAACGTTGAGATTTGGACAGGAATAATTACAAATTTTTTTTTTATTTGGAATTTGACTTGGCACAATCTTCTAGATCTTGGTTTCCAATCTGTTTCTTTCATAGGCTGCATGCTACTTTGTTGCAGGGAATATGTTCCATTCTTTACATTTTGCTTAGCACCCAGCCAGAGACTAGGGGAGAGCAGTTCTTTAGTGGTTGAGGCTGTTACAGTACAGGGGCCTGCAGCTCAGTTAGACTGTATTCAGAATTCCTGAAAAGGATTTAGGAAACAATAGAAGGGAATAATATAGACTTTAGTGATTCCTTATCTCACTTTCAGTGGGATGCAGAGTCTGGTGGTTTTCTCATAGGCTTCAAATTTGAATGTAATTATTGATAATATCTATTTTAATGACTTAAAGCACACTTATTTAGAAACAAACTATCCCTAATTTATGAGTCTAGTGTTTTCCACCAAGGATAATAGTTCTTAACTTTTTATAGGGTTGTCATGAGTTTGAGTTTCCAGTGCTTTTATGTGTATTTGTTCATTTGTTCCTTATATCAACCCTATTATTTATCTCCATTGTACAAATGAAGAAAAAAGGAGGGTAAGGGGGATCAAATATATGGTGATGGAAGGAGAACTGACTCTGGGTGGTGAACACACAATGGGATTTATAGATGATGTAATACAGAATTGTACACCTGAAATCTATGTAATTTCACTAACAATTGTCATCCCAATAAAAAAAAGAAAAAAGAAAAGAAAAAAGGGACAAACCTCACAGAATAAGTGGCAGAATTAGTACTTTCATCTTGGCAGCCTGATTCCAAGTCTGTAATCTTGGTTATTGCACATTGCTTTTATTAGTCTACAAAACAAAAACTACAGAAGTCTTACTGGATCAGGCAATATTTAAGCTATGGATGAAGACTATGACCTAGAAGAGAAAAGAGCAGAAAGATGTGACATAAGGAACATGGGTGGACATGTAGAGTGGAACGTGGATTTGAAGAGGGAACCAGGTATTTTGTGCAAATGGAAACAAGAAAAAAGTTGGTGTAGCAATACTTATATCTGACAAAATAGACTTTAAAATGAAGACTATAATAAAAGACAAAGAAGGACATTATATAACAATAAATGGATCAATCCAACAAGGGTACATAACCCTAATAAACATCTATGCATCCTACATAAGAGCACCTAAATATGTAAAACAAATATTGACAGACATAAAGGCAGACGTCAACAGTTACACAATAATAGTAGGGGACTTTAACACCCCACTGACACCAATGGACAGAACCTTCAGACAGAAAATCAGCACAGAAACAACAGCCTTAAATTACACATTAGACCATAGGGATTTAATAGATATTTTTAGAGCATTTCACCCCAAAGAAGCAGAGTATACATTCTTTTCAAGTGAAGAGGAAACCAGCATGTGAAAGATTCCTGTTTATGTGACTTGCTAAAACTTTTGTTTCTTCTCTTAGATAGACATGCAGGTGAAAATAATTGAATTTCCATGTTAGGATATATCTCTCTGGTAATACAAAGGACAATAAATTGAAGTTAAATATTCTGTTCATGTTGATTAAACAAGATGTGATTAATGTAGTGGGTAGCACTCAAGTTCTGGTCATCACACATCACATTTTGAAACATGGTGCTAGCACTTACAGTAATGTGGGAAAATTATTTAACCCCTTGCTGCCTCTGCCTCGTAAACTGTAAAATAGAGGAAACAATGGGACTTACTTAAAAAAAATGGTTGTGAAGATGAAGTGTCTTAAGAGTGGAATAGTCCCTGGCACACACTACATACTCCATAAGAGATAGCTGTGTGTAGCAGAATAAAAGCAGAATGTCCAGTAAATGAGAAATGCAAACATGTATTGTGTGTATTTATGGATATGTCTTTACAGTGACCATGTTTAAACATCTAATTAACAATGTGTTTATCTTTCAAATTTGTAAATTTCCTGAAAATTGATTTCAATGGCCTCTACTGCTTTGAGAAGTTGATCATACAAATCTATGCTGAAGCGTGGCTTTTCACCCTGAGTATGTCTAGTTGTCCTCAACGGGCAAGTTGTTCTGACTTATTTGTGCTATTAACAAACGTGGAAATCTGTAACATAATTCTGTCTCCATTGCTTTTTCCCCCATTCCTTGTATATCTAAAAAGTGCCTGAAACTGCACAATAGAGGCTATCATTTTTTTCCTTTTTCGGGTAGTAGTGGGTACAATCCTATCAGGAAAGCATCACGTGGTATTTCTTACAAGACTGACTTCAAATATTTACTAGTATTATGTTTTGTTTGTCAATGAAAAACAGCTAAACTCTACTGGCATCAGAGAAATGCTTGAGGTTGGCAAAATGGCGGGAAGCCATTAAAGGGATTTGTGGAAGTTGTAAGTTTACAGGCCGGGAACTCTGAGAATTTGGCGATTTTATTTTTCATTTTCAGTAGATCTAATAGGGCGGACATAGTTCTTCCTCCTCTTGGAGGTTCTGGGAAATGTATTCCCCATCTCTGTCCGGAAACAAGGTGCTTCTGGGAAGTGTAGTTCCGGGGTGCCGAGTAGTCGAAGGCACTTCCGCCCCAGGATAGCGAGGCCGTCACCGTCTTTTCTGTCCGGGAGGTGAGTCAGCCCTGCGCCCCCACGATTCCTCCGCGCCTTTTCGGCCTCACTGCGGGACTGGTCGCTACCTAGCCGGCTGTCTTAGGATGGAGGAGTCGCGGCCGCCGGCGGAGGCTGAAAGGCGGAGGGCGGAAGCTCTCCTCGCCGGCTTATCCTGCAGCGCTGCTACTTGCATCGGTACTATATGTGGCGAGTTACCTCCGCGCTCTCCTCTCCTCCTTAAAATAGCGAGAGAGAGAGCAGTTACTGGGGAGGGTTGTGATTAGAATTAAATGAGACAATACGTGTCCAAAGCTTAGGACAGTGGTGGTGGCACATGATGAGGAGTTGGCTTTGCTCTTGGTACAGTGAATTCCCTCACCGGCGTCCTGGTAACTGGAAGCCCCACTGAAGATAGAGGTTAGGGCTGTAGGAGCAAGGCCATGGCCCTTCTGTCATCCTTCCGGAAACAGAGCTCTTCCCTGACTTTACTGAGTTTTTATTTCTTTTTTAGGAAACACTGAATCACCCCGCGCTAGGGCTTGGGGATGTCCTCTGCCCCTGCAGTTTATCGTCCTGTCCCAGTGCATCCTTTTCTTCACCACTCCTGAATTCGGAAAGGGGAAGAAGAAGGGATTTCTTGGCTTTTCACAGCATAGCCCCAGGTACGAGCTACTCCAAGTACTTTCCTGGTCTGTCATCTCTGTTTTCGGTTAATCAGGTTTCCTTCAATTCAGTAAATTATTGCTAGGAAAATGTTCAAATATTTGTTGAATAAACCCGGAAATGTTTAATTTGTTTCTTAATATGTATGTGTGTATTTCTACACCCCACATATTTTATATATTTATTTTAAATACATATTCATTTTTAAACTTTTTTTTAAATACTGCGCTTTACATTTCTTTTTGTTGTTGCTCTCTTGTCTTCAGTTTAGTTTGTTCCCTTTTATTTGCTCTCAAATGGTTTGGAAATTATGGGCTTGTGGTATTCTTTTAATTCTTACAAATGATTATCTGTCTCAACAAATACTAAATTTAGTCAGCCTGTATTCTCATTCTGAAAAATATAGAAACTAAAAATGTATTTGAAATTTGATGATGGCTTCCCACCACCCCCACCAGCATCTTTTTTAAACTGCAGGCTGAGTTGTAGATACACTTTTTATTATAACCGCCATCCAAATTTGTCATATTATTTCTTGGGGGTTTTTTTCTCCCCCTTCTGCCGCCTTCCCCTGCCCCTGTTCAAGCTGTTGTTTCTTAGTCTAGTTGTGGAGGACACAGCTCCCTGGCCCATGCTGGTGTTATGAGCCTTGCGCTTCTGTCCCCATTTCCCCCCTACCTTGAGGCAGTTGGTGGTCTGCTGCTCACAGCAGCTGGTGGCAGGTCGTGCCAACCTGGGGAGGACAGCCCAGCTCCAGGTGTTCAGAATCTTAGCTGTAGAGGGCGCAGCTCACTGGCCCATGTGAGAATCCAACCATCGATCTCAGCATTAGGAGCATGCGTGGCGCTCCAACCACCTGAGCCACCTGGCAGGCTGGCTTTTTTTTTTCCTTAACAGTGACATTACCAAACATATTTACAAATGTTTTCTTACCATTGCTTCAGAGTTCATTTAGTCATAAATTCATTTCTGTTCAGCTAAAATGTCTAACATTTTAAATTAGTTCAATAATCATTTAGTTGAGCATAGAATTTCAGGTTGACTATTTTCTTCATTTTGGAAATACTCAGTTGTTTTGCATCTCTGTTGTGTTTCCCTGTTATTGTCAATCTGTCATTTCTGTTAGATAAACTATATTTTCTTTCTGGGAGCTTTAAGGATTTTTGTTGTTTTTAGTTTCTTTATTTGGTCTTTTGCATTCCTGAGTTTCAATATGATCTGTTTAGGACTATACTTTTATTTGTACTGTTCATAATTTCCATTTATGAACTCAGCAGCTAGCTCTTGAAATAAGACTTCTCTGCCTTTTTTTTTTAAATTAAAGTTTATTGGGGTGACAATTGTTAGTAAAGTTACATAGATTTCAGGTGTTCAATTCTGTAATACATCATCTATACATCACGTTGTGTGTTCACCTCCCAGAGTAATTTCTCTTTCCATCACCATACATTTGATCCCCTTTACCCTCATCTACCACCTCCCTTCCCCCTTACCCTCTGGTAACCACTAAACTATTGTCTGTGTCTATGAGTTTTTGTTTCTTCATTTCTTTGTCTTGTTCTTTTGTTGTTTTCAGTTTTATATACCACATATCAGTGCAATCAGATTGTTCTCCACTTTTTCTGTCTGACTTATTTTGCTTAGCATTATAATCTCAAGATCCATCCATGTTGTCGCAAATGGTATTATTTCATCTTTTTTATGGCCAAATAGTATTCCATTGTATATATATACCACAACTTCTTTATCCATTCATCTATCAAAGGACACTTTAGTTGTTTCCATGTCTTGGCCACTCTAAATAAAGCTGCAATGAACATTATGTCTTTATGGATGAATGTTTTCAGATTTTTGGGGTAGATACCCAGAAGAGCGATTGCTGGGTCATATGGTAGTTCTATTCTTAATTTTTCGAGGAACCTCCACACTGCCTTCCATTGCGGCTGCACCAGTCTGCATTCCCACCAACAGTATATGAGGGTTCCTTTTTCTCCACAGCCTCTCCAGCACTGGTTACTATTTGTCTTGTTGATGATAGCCATTCTGACTGGGGTGAGGTGATACCTCATTGTGGTTTTTATTTGCATTTCTCTGACGACTAGTGATTTCTCTGATGACTAGTGATGTTGAGCATTTTTTCATATATCTATTGGCTGTTTGTATGTCCTCTTTGGAGAAATGTCTCTTCAGATCCTCTGCCCATGTTTTAATTGGATTGTTTGTTTTTTTGTTCTCTGCCATTTCTTTTAAATTCTCTTACTCATACTCCTTATTATTAGACAGATGTTGGGGGCTCTGAAGCTATTCTCTGAGTTTCTTATTTTTTCTTTCATATCTTTCTCTTTGCTGTGTGTTTTTCTTTTTCTCCATGCACATAGGATAAAAGGCTTTTACCAAGAAGCCTTTTCTGGCTTCATGAAGTAAATTGACCCGAAATAACACTTTTTAGAAAGCTAATACTAATGTCAATAAAATGTTATTAACTGGGCAACGTACTATTAAATACGAAATTTTAAGTCAGCATTAGGGCTTTTCAGAGATTAAAGATGCCTTTCATAGGAGAGCAATAGTAAATGAAATCCACGTCCCTTTCAGGTTGTTTTAGTTGTTGTTAGAAAAGATGTTTTCAAATACAGACGCTTTCCGTCTTAACAATGGTTCGACTTAATTTTTCGACTTTATGATGGTTCGAAAGTGATACACATTCAGTAGAAAGTGTACTTAGAATTTTTATCTTTTCCTGGGGCAATAATGCATGATCCTCTCGTGATACTTGGCAGCTGCAGTGGGCTCCCACTCAGCATGAGGGTAAACACCCGACACTCTGTAGTGTACTGTGCTGCCAGCGGTTTTTTGGATATTGTGTTTGTGTTCTCACACCCTATCTTGTCTACAAAATGCCCATCTGTGTCTCCTGCTTCTGGCGAAAGGAAGCAAAGGAAGTCAATTACTCTTGAGATGAAACTCAAGATAATGTACAATTTAGATAATTTAGAAATTTAGAAACAATTTAGATAATTAATACAACTTAGAAACTCAAGATAATGTACAAGCATCTGTACAGTTTAGAATGCAGCGCATTATCTCCTTTTTTGCAGCTACAAGAGAAAGGGACTCCTGGTTCTTAGAACTTTCCATTCACTCATTCACTCCTTGGAACAGCCTGATGAGGTGCGTATGATCCTTATTGTACAGATGGCTGAAGTGAGGCACAGGGAAATTTTAATACCCCAGATGTTACATAGATGGTAAATATCATTTCCAGGATTTAAACCTAGGCCCCTGACTCCAGAGCCCATTTTATTTTTTTAACCCACGTGTTGTTACAATGCCTCTCATTCCCTACCATCTCCAGGATCAGAAATGCTTGTAGTAGGGATACTGCATTTGGCTGTGCAGGTTGTTCACTGTCCAGTGTTCCCTGGCTGAAAAACCTGTTAGTAGCTGGAATCTCTTCCATTTTGTGCTTACCAAGCTGTATCTGGCTGCATATTCCTGGAAGCAGGAGGGCTCTTGTGTAATTTCTGCAAAGATCATGGCAGAAAATCTGTGGGCTCGTGGCAGCTCTGGCCTGCGTCTCATGGCTTCTTCGTCCATTCTCAGTTCTGCCTTCTCAGGATTCAGACCTTCACCAGAAGGAACAGGAGAAAATGACCAAGTTTCAGGTAAGTAAGGCATTCCTTTCTGTCTCCTAAGATGTGATTTTATTTCTCACAGATTAGGACAATCTTTTTTCCCTTCCTTGGAAACATTAATGGAAAACAACAGATCTTGAGTGTGTGTTGTGTGCTGGACTGCGTGTGATTTGTTTGTTTTATTTTATCTTTATTATTTCACAAAACAATCTTTGAAAAAAAATAGAAAACTGAAATAGATAAAAGTAATTTACACTACTACCCTGCTTACAAATGAGCTCTTTTCATTTTCTCATTTCCCTGTTTCACATGCATTCGTAACTATATTTTTGGAATATTAGAATTGATGGGATATACTTATATATATTAGATAAAAGCTTAATATCTCTAATTCTTATTAAGATTAGTAAGATAAAGAAAAACCCAAGGGAATATGAGTAAAAAAAATTAATAGGAATGTTCCCCCCAAAAAAGGAAATTTATGAAGAAATTAATGATCATTAATAACTAAATGTGTGCAAATGTTAATAAAAGAGTTCTATTTATTTATTTCACTTACATTGTTAAAGATTGTCTTTTAAAAAAAGGAACTGTGTCATATGTGGCCAGAGTCTAGAGATTCGGGGCCTTTTGTACTCTCTCACATGAAAGGTGAATTGGGAAAACATTTTGAGAGGGAAATCTGCCATTGTGCTTTCAAAAAATTTTAAGTGCATATTTTATGCTTTTTAGAGTCACTACTTCTAGGCTAAGTAGGTCTCTGTAAAAGGACCTTTGCAGCATTGATGATAAGTAAAAAGTTATAACCAATTATAGATGATTTGTACTGACTAAAGATAAATCGTCAGTTCTAAGGAATGCTATACTGTCCAGTCATGAGATGGAATGCAAGAGATGATAATGACACTAATTGTTCAGATTCATTGAGCATTTTTTGTGTGTGTGCGAGACACACGGTGCTTTATATTCTAAGTGCTTTATATATATTCACTCATCTAATCCTTTCAAACACCTTGTGATTTTGATACCATTGTAGAGAAGAGAAGTTGAGATTGTGAGAGGTTAAGGATTTTGCCCAGCGTCCTGTAATTAAAACCTTGAAATTTGAACTCAGCCTATACCTTCCCCAACTGTGAATGCCGCAGTAGGTGGACTTGGCATATGCCTTGAAAACACAGTGGAAGAGCTATATACCTGTCCTGGAGGGTCGCAGAGATGGCCTGTGGACTTTGCAGACATTAAAAACTGTGATAGAGTCCAAGCTCTGTGGGGAGGCAGAGAGAGAGGGACAACTGTTGGGACTAAAACCTGCATGGAGTCCCTCCAGCTCTGTAACAATTTTTTTGGTAATCCTCTTTAACTTCTTGATACTTGCCTTCTCCTAGTTGACCTTTGTTGCAAGATTTAGGTGGAGTGTGTTTGGTGTTGTAGGAGCCATTGACGTTTAAGGACGTGGCTGTGGTCTTCACGGAGGAGGAGCTGGGGCTGCTGGACTCCGCCCAGAGGAAGCTGTACCAGGATGTGATGCTGGAGAACTTTAGGAACCTGCTGTCCGTGGGTGAGGACCGCAGAATCTCTTTCTAGATGAATCTCAACCTCTTTGAGAATCTCTGTCCTCAGTTGTTCAAAGTTTTGGACTCTTTGAAATGGTTCCCTGACCTTGAAGATAGAAGTTTTTCTAACCCCTGAGACTATAGGCAAAGATTTTCTTGGTCTTTTGCTCAAGCAAAATTCTGTCCAGGGGTGATTTTTGTCCCCCTTTCCCCCACCACGACATTTGGCAATGTCTGGAGTTTTGATTTTCACAACTTGGGGGAGAGATACTGCTAAAAGTCCCACAATGCACAGGACAACCTCCACAACAGAATTAGCCAGTCCAAAATATCAATAGTGCCTCGGCTGAAAAGCCCTGTTTTAAATAAATTATAAATGGACAGCTTAGGTTCTATACTTTGTCTTTCAAATATGGTTGTGACCCATTGGTGAATCGTGGAATCAACTTAATACATTGTACTGGCATTACTTTTTTCCTCTGAAATAGTTTCTATGCTTCTAGTTTATTCTATCTGAGTTCCTTATCAAGACTTGTTCACATTGCAGCAAAAACTGATCATTTGCAGTGAGTGGTGTGTGAGTATGGGAAATAAGCTGACAACACATTGGCTAAATCTAATTTTAATCTATATATAGACATGAACTAGGTCACGATCTAAATTTCTTATTACAGTTCATGATAAAAAATTCTTGAAGTATTGCTTTCGAGGTTCTGAGGATTATAGAATTTGAGCAACAGTATGTTTTAGCTGCGTGTGCGTCTTAGATACTTATATATGCCTTTTCATAGGACATCTTCCCTTCAAATCAGATATGGTATCTCAACTGGAGGTACAAGAAAAGCTTTGGATGATGGAAAGAGAAGCCCAAAGACATGAGAATTCCAGTGGGAGCCACACAGCTGTTCTTTCAGGTACCAGCTAATCTGCTGCTCCCCACGTCCATGATTCCAGTCTTGTCTGAGTGCTGTCATTTCCTGCCTGGACTGTGACAATGGCCTTCACACTGGTCTCCATGCTCCCCACTTGCATTCCTATAATCTTGTAGCCAGAGTGATTTCTTTGGAAAGCAAGTAAGATCATGCCGTTCCTTTGCTCAGAACCCTCTGAAGACTTCCCATGTCACTCAGCATCCTTACAGTGGCTTGCAGGATGCTACCCGATCTGGCATCCTCACCAAGTCCCTCTTTGATCGCCTCTCCTTTTCCCTGGCTTAGATCATTCCTGCCATCTTGGCCCCCTTGGAGTGGCCTTCAGTTTCATGGCCTTTGACCAGCTCTCTTCGGCCTCGGAATAGAGTCCCCAGCCACTCCCTTACTCACTCAGGACTTTGCTCAAATTTCATCTCATCAGATAGTCCGTCTGCATCTGCATGTGCCCTATTTAAAATATCATCTTCTCTCCATTCTCCATCCCGTCACCCTGCCTTATTTTGTGTCTAAGCACTGATCCCCTGTGGACCTAGAAGCATATTTTTATTTACTTGTTCATCACCTCTCTCCCTATGAAAATAGGAATTTGGGCAGTTTTATTTGCTGTGTCCACGCAAAGCCTCCAATGGGCCTTCTGCATAGCAAGGGCTCAGTATGTAGTGGCTGAATGAATACATTATTTAAATAATTCTATTCTTTAGATAGAAGTGAGGAAGCTCTCTTCATGGCTTCTAACCTATTGTCCCAGCCTTTCCCATCTGTGAGGAGTGCTTCATCCATATCCCCAGGCAGCCCTTTTACTTTTCCACCTGGCCTCTCTCCTTTACTTTTAACTTCATTTTTTATCCTCCTTCCTTTCTCTTCCCTTCTTTCCTTTTGCTTTAATTTGTATATTTCTTAGTTCTACCCATTTAAAATTTAAAAATCCCTAGGGACTATAAATTTATATAGGCTCCCTCTGCCAAAAAACAAAACAGAAGCTTGTCTATAAACACGACAGATCAGGCCCTGCATTCTGTCAGTAATTGATGGGTATAACTTGTCTTTTTTTTGTCCATCTCCCTTTTATTTACATTTGTTCACATTTGTGCATTCAGGAGTGTTAGATCCTGCCTCCACTTTACTGGGTCTCATTTTCATTTGCAGACTTAACCTTAGGAATTATGATCCTACGCATTTATCACTTCAGTTTTGCTGAATAGACCCAAGTCTCTCTTTTAACAACTCTCGTAGCATTTTCTGCCAGTTTTTCTCAAAAAAAACTCAAAGGTTTTTTGATCTATTGAACATCAACATGGTTCGGGACTTTGCAGCCACACTCCATGTACAGACACCGTCTTGAAATGCTCTTTATAGGTCCCAGAAGCACAAATTAAAAACCTGGTTTTTGTAAGGACTCCTAAAAACAAAAAGCTTACAGATAATGGAGACAAGTAGACCTCACGTCGCATTACTCCCCAAGATGGCTCAGGGGTTTAGAGCACACTGGTGTGACGAGTGGATTATTTTGGAACATTGTCTTCCAGTGAGCGTCTAACATAATTCTAATTTCTTAGACATCTTTGAATATGTAATGATTCAGAGCTGTTAATTTCAGGAGATAAAAGCTATTCACAATGATCAGAATGTATAACTAAACTATCAAACTTATCGGCACTGATATGCGAGCCCTTATAATTCATCAGCTCTCATGTAACAATTTCAAGTTGGCTACTTATGATTGAAAACTGCCTCATCCTTATGGCCAACTGCCCACTTACCTCCCTCCCCTCTCTCTTACACCTAAACACTCCTATAACCGATATGTGGTAGTTGTTTAATAATTTCAAATTGGATTTTTCCAGAAGTCAAAGGCACTGATATGCCTGTAGAGATGAGGAAAGTCCTGATTAAGAAAGAAAAGTCCAGAATTTCAAATAAGTTTTCCAGTATAACTTGTATCCTAGTGATACTAACTAGCTGATATCCCAGGCAATGTGAGTAGTCTTTGACATGTTGCAGTAACTTCTGATACCAAACAGGAATTTAGCCCCAACTTCACAGGCTGAGGGCACAGTCATCCACGAAACTGCTCACCAAGACTACACACACCAGCTGGGGTTCCCAGGGCCACCCTCACCTCTGAACCAATTCATGGGTTCCCATGATAACTCACTAGAATGACTTAGAACTCAGGAATGTGCAATACTTAAAATTATAATTTTGTTATAGCACAAAGGATACCCATTAAAACCAGCAAAAGGGATGATACATGGCGTGAAGTCTGGGAGAGTTCCCTTGTGATTGCTGTGGGTCCATCCAGATAATCCAGGATAACCTCCCCTTTTCAAGAGCCTCAGTTTAATCTAAAGTCCCTTTTACCATATACACTAACATATTCATAGGTTCCCAGGATGAGGGCAGGAACATCTTTAGGGGGCCTTTCGATTAGCCGACCACCCCCCAAAATGGGTGCATTCCTGCTCGTATTATCAGAACCTAACTTTCTACTAAGCAAATTAATTTTTCAGGACTTGGTACCCCTCCAACCCCCTTAAATATTTTAAGACAGTGGTTTCTATACGTTTTTAACCATGACCCTCAATGAAAAATATTTTACATCTTGACCCAGCATAAATATATAAAAAATGTGTATATTTATATATATGTCTACACCTGAAACAAGACTTTCATGTAGTGGTACCCTTACCGCTTGCGACATTTCTTGTGTTTTTATACTGTTTCTTTAAAAAATATATATATTTGTCACAATTGTGGAATTGGGTTCACAGTTCACTAAAACATCCCAACAATTTGCAAAATTCTGTTGCAGTGGGGATAAAGCAATGAAGAAAACAGTGTATGTTTTCCTCATGACTGTTATGTTCTAGTGGGTCTAAAAAGACAAGAAAAAAATTAGGAAGTGTGTAGTCAATCAGATAAGTGCTATGGGGAAAAACAAAGCAGGGTAAGGCGTATGGGAAGAATCAAGGGTGTAGCGGGGTGGGGAGGAGTTATTTTACATTGGGCGATAAAGAAGGCCTCACCCAGTTGAATGATATTTGAACAGAGACCTGAAGGGAATGAGAGAAAAAGCAAGTGTCGCAGCTTTCTGGGAGAAAGCTTTTCAGGCTGAATAGACCCCTCCCTCTCATCCTGGTCAGGGTTGCCTCTAAGAGTCTGCATTATGTTCTGTTTCTCTTCTCCCATGTTCTTTCTCAGTTGGACTCGATTTGTTTTCCCTTTTCTACACTTCTTTTTACAGAGACCTGAATTACTTCCAAGTTTAGAACAAATAGTACTCCAACTATTTGCCAGATTTGCTCTTAGATAATTTCTGCCAGGACCTAAAGTACTATTTTATGCCTACATTCTGAGCTTTTGTAACCTAACTGGGTAGCATCCCACTGGTCATAAGAATACTGAGAAACAGGTGAGTAGGCTTTTAACTGATGTCACCATAGGGTGGAATGGGGATTGTCTTTGTTACCTTGTGGCCATCTGATTTCAGACTTACAGCTCTTGTGTTAAACTATTACACTGATGATTGTAAACAGCTCAGATTTACATTTAGTGGATAAGAGCTAACTCTATTCTTTGCTTTCCACATGGAAAAATGGAAAAGCAAGAAAGGATAAATGATGTTGGACAGACATGACCCTTTCTCCGGTTTGTTAAGGCTTTTTCTTATGGTCTAAGTGTGAAATCCTGAGATTTCTGAACAGAGTAGTCAGTTGTCCTCATGTCTGAATATTGCTTTTTCTTATAGGCAGCAAGAATCAAAATAAGGTGGAGACTCTTCAAAAAGTTGCATTAAAATACCTTTTACATGAAGAGCTGCCCTGCTGGCAAATCTGGAAACAGGTTACAAATGATTTAACCAGGTGTCTTCAGAGGAAGAGTTCCCAGTCACTGCAAGTTGATTCTGTTCAGGTTTCTGCAAATGGGAGCGATCTGGTGAATCATAAAGGAGATCGCTCCTGTTACCTTGAAAATCAAGAGTTCTCAATTTTGAGATCCCAGGATTCTTATGGGAATACATATCTGAGTGAGTCACAGAATCAGAGTAGAGGTAAGCAAAGTCATGTGAAAAATAACCTGCATGTATGTGAAGCCTTCATGAAGAAACCACCACTTAGTGATCATATTAAAACAGACACAGAACAGAAACCCTACAAATCTAATGAATGTGGCAGAAGTGTGAGTGATGGCTTCAGTCAGCATTTACCCTTCGGAGAGAAACTCCATCCATGTAATGAGTGTGGAAAGGGTGTCAGTTACAGCTCAGTGCTTTTATGTCATCAGAATATTCCCACAAGAGAGAAATGCTCCAGTCAGAACTCACATCTGCAGACTCGTCCGAGGACTCACTCAAGAGAGAAACTCAATAAATGCCATGAATCGGGTGATTGCTTCAATAAGAACTCTTTTCATTCTCATTCTAATCATGCAGGAGAAAAGTCCTATAGATGCGACAGCTGTGGCAAGGGGTTCAGTAGCAGCACAGGTCTTACCATTCATTACAGAACTCACACTGGAGAGAAACCTTATAAATGTGAGGAGTGTGGTAAATGCTTTAGTCAAAGTTCAAATTTCCAATGCCATCAGAGAGTCCACACTGAAGAAAAACCATACAAATGTGAACAGTGTGGGAAGGGCTTCGGTTGGAGTGTTAATCTTCGTGTCCATCAGAGGGTCCACAGGGGTGAGAAACCCTACAGATGTGAGGAGTGTGGGAAGGGCTTCACGCAGGCCGCCCATTATCACATACATCAGAGGGTCCACACTGGGGAGAAACCTTACAAATGTGATGTCTGTGGTAAGGGCTTCAGTCACAATTCACCATTAATATGCCATCGGAGAGTTCACACTGGAGAGAAACCGTACAAATGTGAGGCGTGTGGGAAAGGCTTTACCCGTAATACAGATCTTCACATCCATTTCCGAGTCCACACCGGAGAGAAACCCTACAAATGTAAGGAGTGTGGGAAGGGCTTCAGTCAAGCTTCAAATCTTCAAGTCCATCAGAACGTCCACACTGGGGAGAAACGATTCAAATGTGATACGTGTGGGAAGGGCTTCAGTCAGTCATCAAAGCTTCAAACCCATCAGAGAGTCCACACTGGAGAGAAACCGTACAGATGCGATGTGTGTGGTAAGGACTTCAGTTATAGTTCAAATCTTAAACTGCACCGAGTAATTCACACTGGAGAAAAACCATACAAATGTGAGGAGTGTGGGAAGGGTTTCAGTTGGAGATCAAATCTTCACGCTCATCAGAGAGTCCACTCAGGAGAGAAACCCTATAAATGTGAGGAGTGTGAGAAGAGCTTCAGTCAGGCCATCGATTTTCGTGTACACCAGAGAGTCCACACTGGAGAGAAACCATACAGATGTGGTGTGTGTGGGAAGGGCTTCAGTCAGTCCTCTGGTCTTCAGTCCCATCAGAGAGTCCATACTGGGGAGAAGCCATACAAATGTGATGTCTGTGGGAAGGGCTTCAGGTACAGTTCACAGTTTATATACCATCAGAGAGGCCACACTGGAGAAAAACCTTACAAATGTGAGGAGTGTGGGAAAGGCTTTGGGAGGAGCTTGAATCTTCGCCATCATCAGAGGGTTCACACAGGAGAGAAACCCCATAAATGTGAGGAGTGTGGGAAGGCCTTCAGTCTCCCCTCAAATCTTAGAGTCCATCTGAGTGTTCACACTAGGGAGAAATTATTTAAATGTGAGGAATGTGGTAAGGGCTTCAGTCATAGTTCACGTCTTCAGACCCATCAGAGAGTCCACACTGGAGAAAAACCATACAAATGTAACGTATGTGGTAAGGACTTCAGTCACCGTTCACGTCTTACATATCATCAAAAAGTCCACACTGGCAAGAATCTTTAAAAATGACAAATGTAAAAAAAAAAAAAAATGACAAGTGTGCTAATGGCTTCAGTCGGGACGTATATCTACAAGGTTCTGGAGCATCCATGCTGGTGAGAAACACTATAAAGGATTGACAGCGGAAAGGATTTCTTCAGTTGGAATTTTTCTAACAAATCCATTAAAATGATGACATGGAACCAGAGTAACAGGAATAGGACTCAGATTCAGGAGAGAAATAGGTTGTAACCCTCTTGGTAAGATCCAATTGGTAAAAATGGTCTTTCAAAGTGAATACATGTCTAAAGATAATTGTAAAAAGGATGTTTGCCATATCCTAGCTAGTTTTGGGGGGTGGGGTCAAGGAAGGTTTTGGACTATTTTTCCTTTAACATCCATCTTATACATATTTACAGTGGCGCTTATTTTTACTAAAGCTATGAAAAGTGAATAAAATAACTGACTGAAGGTTTCCTGTAGCTGAGAACTCATAATATGATTGTTTTATTTCGTATGGTATATTGAATTAAAACTAGTAGCTCCTCGGAGATGAATCTTTGCTGTTTGGAAGTAAGTTTGTATCTGCCGCAAATGTATATAAGAGCAGCATTGTTTATGAGAGCAAACCTAGAAATAATTGGATTGACAAAGTATTTTACAATTTATTGATCTAGTAGAACACTATGCATACATCAAACGGGAGAAGATAAGCTTGTACTTGTAGATGTTGGAAGATGTCCACAATATATTAATGTGGAAGAACACAAAGTATGGCATTTTTATGTGATCTCATTTAAAAAAGAGAAGGTATACGTGAATAGATAGGTATTTACTTGTACTTATCTCTAAGTGATGGGATTTTGCATTTCTTTAAACTTCTTGTTTTGAAAAAATTGAAAACTTTCCCCCACATTGTAAAAATTATATAGTCTCTCATATACCCTTTACTCAGAATCACCAGTTGTTAACATATTTGCATCTAAGTAAGTGAATGTGTTTTTATACACACACACACATTGATACTTACGTGTACACATACATATCAAACATAAAAGATAGTTGATCCATTTTTTTCCCCCCTAAAATTTACTCAGCCTCGGAGGGGGCAGAGGTTGCTGTGGTTCCTCTGGCTACCCCACTTCATCCTCCAGGCCACTGCCACGGCTTGGTCCTGGCTGTCTTGGGACTGGCTCTGCCCCTGTCATCCCCCACCCTGGCTGGAGCCCAGTGTCCTGGGTTGATCTAAATATAATTGTAATGTGATTATGATCACATAAGAACAGAAGCCCAGGGAAAACCCACCTTCATTGTTACTGCACTTTTTTTCCTTGGAACCTGAATAGATAATTTACTTTTTCTAACTGGTCGGTCTCTCTCTTTCTCTCTCTCCCTCCCTGTTCCCCCTCTCCCTCCCTCCCACCCTTTCTTGCTCTTGAAATGTGTTTTTTGGTAGGTGACAAAATCAACTTATGGAAACTTAAAAGAAAGGTATACGCGCATATTGCCTCTTGCATAATTTACTTATTCTCCATGTGAGTATCCAGTTGTTCCTATATATAGTTGTTCCAGTTACTGAAAATTTTCCTCATTCCGCAGTACTTTGCAGTGCCACTTTTTAAGAAAATCAGTAATCTGTACAGGATTAGATGTGTGTCCTGGCTCTCATTTCCCTTTGGTCTATATTTTAATACTTTTGCCAATACCACACCACTTTAGTTACCATAGCTTTGCAATGAGTCTTGGTATTTGGTAGAGGATGTCTTTTCTTCTTGTTCTCTTGGGGTGTCTTGGCAGCTTCCTGTAAGGGTAATAGGAGATAGAAACAAAATCACGTTTCAAAAAAATATGAATCAAATTGAAATTCTAATTCTAACCGCTGGTGTACAGAAAAGATGGAGAAATATTTGCAACAACAAGTGAAACTGGAGGGCATTATGCTGAATGAAATAAGCCAGACATAGAAAAACAAATACTGCATGGTATCACTTACATGTGGAATCTAAGAAAACAACAACAACCCAGACACAGAAACAGAGTAGAATGGTGGTGGTTGCCTGGGGCTGGGAGGTGGGGGAAATGGGGAGAGGTTGGTTAAAGGGTACAAACTTTCAGTTGTAAAATGAATAAGGTCTGAGCATCTAATGTATAGCATGGTGACTATCACTGATAATGCTGTATTGCTAAGAGACTAGATCTTAAAGGTTCTCACCATAAAAAAAGTCACAATGTACTATATGTCAATTCATCACATAGACTTTAAATATATGACAATTTTTTTGTCAATTACATGTCAATAATGCTGTAAAAAAATTGAATTTGTTACAGTTATCTGAGCAGGACCCCTCACTTCCACACCTACTTTTTGAATAACCATCGCTCATTAACTAACTACCTTATAGAAAAATAAAATAGTCTATGTATGTACTTAGGATGTCAGGAAAACACTGGATGTTGAGATTTTTGAAGGTCAACTAAAGAAACATTTGCATGCTATATTCTAGGCTTTTTTTTCAAATTACAGTATTTGCTTCACTTTCTTCCAGGTGCACCTTCTTTCATTTGCTACAAAACCCCACGTTTCTAAATGAGCAATTAAAACCAACAAAAATGGGAAACTTACTTGTCGTGTGGCTGGATCAGAGGTTACTTTTCCTTCTTGTGAGTCTTTAGCATCTTGTAATGAATAATAACTCACACCAGGTAAACTGTCAGAGGTCTAGATGCAGCCAGGCACGAGTAAACTCAAAAAAGCAACAGCATCAAATGAAGTTTGAGATCCTCTCTTCACCTTTTTCTCCTATACAGCCACATTTATTATTACTGATTTTTAAAAAAATTAAAAGGAAAGAAGGAAAAAAAATAAAAGCCAGGGGCTAATAGCGCCTGAGAACTGACTGAACCGATCCATCCTGTATATCAAAAAAGAAAGAAGAAAAAGTGGCAACCTAGTGTAAGCACTACCTTGTCGAGGATTCTGGGAAATGTAGTCCAAAAGCGCCAGGTAAAGCCGCTTCTGCTGTCGAAGGGTGGAGCTGTAGCACCTGGTTTTTCTCGGGGATTCTGGGAAGTGTGGTTCAGGAGCGGTGTATAGTCCGGACACTTCCGCCACAGGAGAGCGACGTGCCCTGGTCAATCCTTTCTACGTAGGAGGTGAGTGAGAGCCGAACCCCCGTGTCTCTTCCGAGTTTCCTGGGCTTGGGACCCGCAGGTGCAAACCCTCCCCCCATCCCGGGGAATAGAAGCGGCGGAGGGCAGGGACCGCGGTTTGCATCACCTTGGCGTTTAGAGCGGTTGGTGCGTCCCGTGTGGGGGTGGGCTGTGGTCGCGATTCTAAGTTTGAAGGTCTCCTGGTCGTCCGGGTTCCCTCGCCTCCCCCATCTTCCGCTCGCTTTTCCGCCTTTTAGTGATATAATCTTTGTAGTTATGTAATTTCTCCGTTTATCTTTTGTAAAGTGGAGTTAATAGTAGTATCTGCCTAGTAGGCGTGTTGTAAGATTTAGGTGAAGTAAAAAGATGTAAAAACGCTTAGAAGCGATCCTGGCACAAGCTAAAAAGGTGGTCGGTTTTTACCAATCTATTATTTCTTTCCGAGAAGCACTCAGTCCCTGAAAGCTTCTGTGCTGAGCTACGGGTTGGTGGGCCCCTGCTTTAGCTGCTGAGCCACTAGCCCTTCTCTGATCCTTGCCGGAAGTGGGGCTGTTCATAGATTCCTACTGACTCCCCACTCCATCCTTACCCTTTTTTTTTTTTTTTTAAAGATTTTATTGGGGAAGGGGAACAGGACTTTATTGGGGAACAGTGTGTACTTCCAGGACTTTTTTTCCAAGTCAAGTTGTTGTTCTTTCAGTCTTAGTTGTGGAGGGCGCAGCTCAGCTCCAGTTGCCGTTGCTAGTTGCAGGGGGCACAGCCCACCATCCCTTGGGGGAGTCCAACCGGCAACCTTGTGGTTGAGAGCCCACTGACCCATGTGGGAATCGAACCGGCAGCCTTCGGAGTTAGGAGCACGGAGCTCTAACTGCCTGAGCCACCTGGCCGGCCCCCTTACCCTTTTTTTAAAAGGAAGGAGTGGTTCTCACCGGCCAGCTGGTGCCTGGGGGTGTCCACTGTGATTTATTCTGAGCCAGAGACAAAATTGTGCTATCTTGCCGCTTCTTTTCCTTTCTCAGCCCTGACTTCTCAAAGAAGGTGCAAAAGGGAGGGCGTGACCCGGTGGCTCCTGGTAACATTGCCCAACGTGGGAGAACTTACCGTGCTGTGTGCCATTTAAGCTCTCAGTTGGAGAGCAGACTTCCTAAACTCATTAGCAATTTTTTTCTCTTAGGCAAATGCTCCAATGTTAATAGCATACAGGGAGGTTGGATGAGACATGTGTTGACAGTAACAATTTTCTTTAACATGTTAAGTGCCAGATAGTCTTCTACAGGCTTTTATGCATTAATTAACTTAATCCTCATAATAGACAAAGACAGTAGTCCGTATTTTACAGATGAGAACGTTGATAGGTAAAAAATTTTAAGTTGTTTTCCCAAAGTCAAACAAGAGAAAAAGACAGAACCAGGAATTTGAACCAGGCAGTCTGGGTTCTTGACCTACGTACCGTATTCTCCTTCAGCCCTAAGAAATGGTAATCCCCATGACTGAAGCAGGAAGGGTTATTTTATAATATTAATAATTTAGGACCTTAGAGGACTTGAAGGCTATGCTCATTTAATTAAGTCCTTGTTATATTATGTGACATTATGTTCATATTCTGATTATAGAATTAATTTGTGCTCATCATAGAAACTTTGAGAGACATATAAAGAAAGCCAAAGATTCGCAAAGTGTAGAGATAAATAAGACCTAGCCAGACCATCAGCTCTAATGCGTCTTTTGGAGCAAAAATTAATATAAGACCCAGTCTTATTTTAATATAAGACCGGGTATAATATAATATATAATATAATATAATACCGGGTCTTATATAATATCATATAAGACGCATTAGAGCTGATGGTCCGGCTAGGTCTTAGGTCTTATTTTCGGGGAAACAGTATAAACATGTTAATTTGTTTCTCTTTTTTTTAAATTTGTTTCTCTTTAGTTATGTCTATGTCTGAGCTGTGTCTATTTTTTTCTATGCTTCTCAAAAATTGTATCATACTTGTACTTTTATATTTGGTAACTTGTGATCATGAACTATTTCAAATACAAATGTATACTAATGAATTCTCACGGAGCCATTAATCCTTGTCAACCTTTAACTGTTGTCAACCTTTTGTCAATCTTGTTATATAATTCTCCCTCTCCCCCTTTATTTATTTTTTATTTATTTATTTTTTAAAGATTTCATTGGGGAAGGGGAGAACAGTGTGTACTTCTAGGACTTTTTTTCCAACTCAAGTTGCTGTCCTTTCAGTCTTAGTTGTGGAGGGTGCAGCTCAGCTCCAGGTCCAGTTGCCGTTGCTAGTTGCAGGGGGCGCAGCCCACCATCCCTTGTGGGAGTCGAACCAGCAACCTTGTGGTTGAGAGGATGCATTCCAACCAACTGAACCATCCGGGAGCTCTGCGGCAGCTCAGCTCAAGGTGCCATGTTCAATCTTAGTTGCAGAGGGCACTGCCCGCCATCTCTTGCGGGAGTTGAGGTATCGAACTGGCAACCTTGTGGTTGAGAGCCCACTGGCCCATGTGGGAATCCAACCGGCAGCCTGCGGAGTTAGGAACACGGAGCTCCAACCGCCTGAGCCACCGGGCCAGCCCTCCCCCTTTATTTTTTGCTTTAGTAGTTTAATGTAAAATACAGACATTGAGTCAAGAGGCTTTATACTAGATTATCGTAAATATATGGAGGTCAAGGAAGAGAGGACGTTAACATTTTGAAAGTTTTCACATGGTAACTCGGAGAACTGTTTAGTGAGAAAGCTAACCACAAAAGAATTGTAGTTAAAGATGTGAAAGTGATGAATTTTGTTTTCTCATTTGGAATTTAATTTGCTCTTGGTTTCCAGTCAGTCTCTCCTTCTAGGCTGTAGATTCCGATGTTGTGGGAATTGTGTCATATTCTTTATAGTGTGCCAGCACTGTGATAAGGTTTGCAGAGAGAGATTATTCAATCCAGTGTTTGTGACTGGTGCAAGTGTCACCTGGCAGTTAGATACTAGGGCCTGAGTGTTTTCTGAATTCCCAAAAGCGGATTAGATGACAAAATAATAAAAAGGATGTACATAGGTATTTCTCATCATTTATCTCCCTCATGCTTGGCTGTATACAGAAGCTTTTTCAGCGTATTTGATAGTTTAAGTTCAGTCGTTGATAATACTTTCATGTCCTAAAACAAATTTACTTAGGAATGAACCAGGACTAATGTATCATTTCTGTATTTATTATTTATTACATAATAATGAAGGTGATAATAATAATTAGCATTTATTGGGAGCTTATTATGAGTCAGGCAAAGTTTCCAAGGCTTTCTATGTACTAACTCATTGTTCCTCAAAACAACATACAGATGAGACACGAGGATAATTCACCTGCAAAGGTCACTCAGCCAGTAATTAGAGCACTAGGATTAAAACTATCCTTTCTATAATAGCACTTCTCCATTTCCTTCTCTTCCCCCTTTTCCTGCCATATTTTTCTTTTCCTTTTCTTTCTTTTCTTTTTTCTCTCTCTTTCTTTCTTCTTTTCTCTTTCTTTATTTCTTTCTTGTTTTTCTTTTCTTTTTTTATCTTTTTAAGAGAATTTTATTTGAGTGGTTCTTACAAAGATTATTGCAATCCTGCCTTATTTTCCTTAACAGTATCTATCACCGGCTAACACATTATGTACTATTCTGTTGATTGGTTTAGTACCTGTCTCCTACTATAATATCAGCTTCACGAGAACAGGGACTGTTTTCACTATCGTGTCTTTAATATACAGAATTATGCCTGGCACATGTTAGATGCTCAATATATATTTGTTGAATGAATGAATGAATGATCCTGATGAGTAGTAATGCAGTAAGGGCTTCAGCTGATATAATACAGGATGGATATTTATCAACTATTCATTATTTCATATATATATTTTAACAAATCTAAAAAAAAAGCAAACAACAACAACAACAACAAAAAAAACCCCAACAAATCTGTCTTGAGTGTCTGCTACATGCCATGAATTGGAGAAAGAATAGTGACCAAAACAATACAGCTTAGATTCTTAAAAAATAGATAGATTAAAGTAAGATAAATAACAAAAACACAGTATGTTAGGGAGATGGCACTAAATATAAAAAGGGAGTGAATGGGAGAAGAAGGGAATCGGTGGGGTGGAGGATTTAAATTATATAAAGCATGTCCATAGAAGAACTCTTTGAGGAGAATGACATTTGGGTAAATACCTGATGGTGGGAAATAAAGAAAAAAAAAATAAACAGTTTGAAATAAATAAATAAATAAATAAACACATAAATAAATAAGGTTTGCCTTATCCAGAGCCCATGATGGACCCTTTTATGATATTTCACATTTAAGGATGACCTGGACATTGCTTGAGCAAAGCAAATGAAATAAGAAACCCAGAGGAAGAAATTGGAAGATACATTTCACCCTCTCCTCCTCCCAGTTGGAACAGCCTCAGAATTGTACAGCTCAAAGGAACCCCAGAGATCGAATAAGTGGAGTGTGTCTTCAGTCATTCTTTGATTCAACGTGTTTTGAGTACTCCCTCTATTCCAGGTGCTGGGGATAAAAAGATGTGTTAGTCATCTCATAGGCAGACCAGATGCTTACCCACTAATTATCCCCACCTGCCCTCAGGTGATGGAAGGCTTCTGGGAGAGGGATTTGAAAGGTGAGAGCCAGCAGGTAGCCAGCGGAGCGAGGCACCCCAGGCCCCACTTGCTTTCCTCTACTAAATACTCTGAAACACCAGGTCTCCTTGCAAAACCCTGTTACTGAGCCAAGCAGGAGGTTGTGGCAAATACAGGGCCAGAGACAGAGAACTGGGTATTACGCACTGCTATTTCTTCCAGGCTTTGAGAAGTGGATGCGTCACTCTCGTCCCTACTAGAGTATTTCCTGAGGTAGGAGGACCCACAAACATGAGTAGCTATCAGGTATTCTGCGCTTATTTGAATGTATTCACCGAAACCTCTTAAGGATGCTGTGGACTTGATACTGGTATTGTCCCCATTTAAAAAATGTGGAAAGACAAAGAGCTAGTATGACAGAGGAGTCAATAGTGCAGTCCTAACGATTTGCGCCCTCCGCCCTCAGACCTTTTAGCCTCAGAGTTCACTGTCATAGTCATAGCCACTACATTCCCCTGCCTTTCATGTCCCATGATACCCAGGATGAGAACGATACCCTGGGAGCTGCAAGGACTTTTAGCCTTACTGCTTAGAGCTGGGCAGGTTGTGCACTGTACAGGGGTCCCTGGCTGAGGGGCTAGTGATACGGGCCAAAGGAGGGGTTGCTTTTTAAAATTCACACAGAGAGCCGCCATATGGGTCAGGGCCTATGGCTCGTGGCTTTTTTCTTTTTTGCAAGTTCTGCCTTCCTGGGACTCTGCTCTTCCCCAGACAGAGCAGGAGAAAATGACCAAGTTTCAGGTGAGTTGAGTTTTGGTTTTTAGCTCTTAAAATTACATTTCTGGTGGCAGCCCGTTAACTTAGCTGGTTAGAGCGGGGGTGCTCTTCACAAAGTTGCTGTTTGATTCTCACATGGGCCACACTGTGAGCTGTGCCCTCCACAACTAGATTGAAACAACTACTTGACTCGGAGCTGATGGGTCCTGGAAAAACACACTTAAAATAAATAAAAGTTTTTAAAAAAAGTGACTTTCTAGAGCAAAAAGAAGAAAAATTACATCTGTGTCTTCCTTAATGATCAGACACATCTTTTTTTCTCTTCCTTGGGAAGTATAACAGAAGAAAACAGGTGTTTATGTACGTCAATTACTAGCCTTTTTATTACTTCTTTTTTTATTTGTTTTTAGTTTTTGGTTTGGTTTGTTTTATCATCTTCATTTCACAAATAGTACAGAAATTCATAGCTATCAAAAAAAATGTAAAAAGCCACATTACTATACTGCTGATAAACAGCTATTTTCCCCATGCTATATTTTATATAATCACAACCACAATCTATGTACAATTTTCAGTTCTCTTTTTTCACTTAATGTTACCACTTGAGTTTTTTGTGATTCAGCATTCTTTTATGTACCTGTCTCAAACTTTTTGCCTAAACTTCAAAAGCTACAAACAAGCATACATACCGCTGTGCCTCTGAATACATTTTGTTTTGATTCATAGCACTTTTGCATGGGGATTTAAAAATTGAAATATAATTCACTTACAAAAATTACACAGATCTTAAGTGTGAGGTCTGTGACAGTTGTATATCCCATTTTGAAAGTTGAATAATTGCATTAGTCCACCACCCAAACAAGAAATGCAGTAGGAACGATGAGTGTGGTGATGTCAGTCAGAGCTCACATCTGCACACTCATGAGAGAGGCAACACAGGAGAGAAATCCAACGTGTGTCAGGTATGCTCTAAGAGCTTCAATCAGAATTCTTCTCTTCTCACTCATGAGCCCATTCACCCAGGAGAAAATCTACACAGGTGTGATAGGTATGTGAAGGGCTCCAGTCATATCTTAGATCTAACCCCACCCTGTGTAGACAACACTGGAGAGAAATTCTAGAAATGTGAGATATGTGATCAGGGCTTCAACCAGATATCCCAACTTCAAGCCCGTTGGAGAGCCCACCCTAGAGACAAAACATACAAAGAGGAGTCATGTGATCAGATATTTAATCAGAAATCTGGTCCTCATCAGGGAGTTCACACTGGAGAGAGGTCATATGAGTATGAGATCTTCACACTTGTGGTAAGGACTTCAGTCAGGCCTCAAATCTTCAAGCTCCTAGAATCCACACCGGAGAGAAACCATACAAATGTGATGTGTGTGAACTTCAGCCATAATTCCCATCTTCAGGCCCATCAGAGAGTCCACTCAGGAGAGTAGCCATACAAATGTGAGACATGGGGTAAGGGCTTTCATCAGATTTCTCATCTTCGTGACCATCAACGAGTCCACACTGGAGAGAAACCCTTCAAATGTGCTGTGTGTGGGAAGGGCTTCAGTTGGCATTGATATCTTGAAGCCCATCAGGAAGTCCATACAGGAGAGAAGCCCTACAAGTGTGAAGTATGTGGGAAAGCCTTCATCTGGAACGCGTACCTTCATGTCCATCAGAGGATCCACACAGGAGAGAAACCCTATAAATGGGGTGTCTTTGGTAAGAGCTTCAGTCAGAGCTCACACCCTCAAGCCCATAGGAGAGTCCATACTGGAGAGAAACCCTACAATTGTTTTGTGTATGGGAAGGGCTTTAGGAAGAGTTCATATCTTCAGGTGCATCAGTACATATATATGAGGTCTGACAACTAAGTTCGTGAACTTGTTGCAAAGTATTGCTAACCTTTTTTGATACCAGAAGGATTATGCATTATGAATTTATACCAAATGGACAAACAGCCAAGTTTACTATTTGGAAGTGCTGAAAATGCTGCATGAAAAAGTTAGACAACCTGAATTTTTTGCCAACAATTCATGGCTCTATCATCACGACAATACATGGCACTGTCTGTGAGGGAGTTTTTAGCCAGTAAACAAATAACTGTATTGGAACACCCTCCCAACTCACCTGCTCTGGCCCCCAATTGCCTCTTTCTTTACCTAAAGATAAAGGAAATATTGAAAGGAAGACATTTTGATGACATTCAGGACATCGAGGGTAATAGGACGACAGCTCTGATGGCCATTTCAGAAAAAGAGTTCCAAAATTGCTTTGAAGGGTGGACTAGGCACTGGTGTTGGTACATAGCTTCCCAAGGGGAGTACTTCGAAGGTGACCTTGGTGATAGTCAGCAATGAGGTATGTAGCACTTTTGCTAGGATGAGTTTGCAAACTTAATTGTCTGACCTCATAAATCCAGTACACCTGATGAGGGTGATAAAAGTGCCCTTCAGAACTTAGACTTCTCATTTTCATCAGAAAATCTACACAGCAGAGAATGTAAAATGTTGTGTTTTAAGAATTCAGGCACGAGATAAGTTTTTTACAGTTGTCTGAATTCCACTGGAGGAAACCTGTTTGTTGTATGAATATTACCAGTGTTACTGACAGAACTTCAAAATGTCACAGTTTTTAAGAGAATGCACAAAAGAGAAACCCTCTGGTACAATATGTTTGTCAGAACCTCCACATTCTACAGAATCTACACAGGAGAGAGGCCTTAAAAATGATAAGGAAGTTCAGGACTTCAGCACAAGTATAATGATGGACATGACAAAATCCATGCCCACTAGAATGTAAGTTCCACGGGAGCAGGAGGCTTGTTTACTGCTGAATGACCATGACCTTGAATCAGTGCCTAATACAAGGTGTCTTGGAAATGTCTAACTTGATGGAGAAGAAAACCTATTATAAATAGGACAACCATTTGAAAATTTTAATGAATTCAAACAATTTGTCATAACAAATTGTACTAGGAAAAGGATTTTTGTAAGAAGCCTTAAAAATTAATTCAAGAAACTGATCACTTAATAAAAATACATAAAATCATGCAATCTGCAATTTGAGTGTAAGAGTTTTGCAATTGGCTCCTGACCTCTGCTCAGCTTCACTTTGCAAGCAGCAATGAGCTAAAGTTTTTATCTTATAATTTAAGACTTTCCCTTAAATTATAAGATATAAATTTGTGGGAAGCTGTCCCCTACCTCCAGTAAATATATACCTGTTTGAGTAAACTGTTCAACCAAGCAAAACCAAAAACAAAACCAAAACCAAAAACTACTGAAGCAGCTGAAAATCATGGGTGGTGTCCAAAATTCTCTGTGCCTTAAAGCTTGGTTCACATCCAAAATGCATGTTATAGTATGTTCCCCTTTTCCCCCACAACCCTTTCTCATGAAGCTTGATGGAATTAAAAACAAATTTCTCTTTTTTCATTCTGTCTGTTCCTGTCACACAAAAAACAAAAAGGACAGTGAAACTTATGCTATTACACAACTGATGGTACAGTGCACAGGGAAAGCCAAGAACCTTAGCTCTTTCTGTGAAGTCTGGTCCAGGATCCACACGAAGGCTGGGCTGCAATCATGGCCATTCTGGAGGACGGTTCAAATTCTTACCCAAAGCTACTTTTCAAGTTTGAAAATACTTATTCAAATTACCTGCAATCCATAGAAGACATCAAGTTCAAACTTACTCATTTAAGAACTGCAGTTTCAGTCATGGCCAAGATTCTGCTGTTGGAGTGCCTAACCAGACATAGTTACAGGGAATGTTTGGGAAGACTGGATTCTTCACCAGAAAAGACTGAGACGAAAACCTCCACTGAATTGGTGCTCTCTCCTGATATGCCTAGAATAACTAACAAATCCTTATTAACCTCATTTCACAAGTCAGTGGAACAGGTAGCCCCAGATACTGCAGATGCTGAAAGTGGAAAAGAAATTAGGGAATCTTGTCAAAGTACTGCCCAGCAGGATGAAACTACAGTGGTACCTCGGTTTTTGAATGTCTCCGTTGATGAACATTTCAGTTTACGAATGCCATAAATTTTATGGATCTATGGTATCATGAGATAGTAAAATTCATGCTAAATTTGAAGTTCTAGGGGTTGATTTTAAAGGTCTGGAATGGATTAATCCATTTTGCATTACTTTCTATGGGGAAACCATGCCTTGGTTTTCGAACATTTCAGAACTCGAACGGTCTTCCAGAACGGATTATGTTCGAAAACCGAGGTACTACTGTACAATAGATGCTAAAGAAGATCTGCCTTTTAAAAATGTTTCTTGGTCAGACTGGATAAATGTTCAGGATAGACCTAATGATGTGGTATCGTTGGTCATTAAGTGCTTTGATTCCATGAGCAGGCTTGATCCAAGGATTATTTGACCATTTAGAGTAGAATACCATCAAACTACTGCCAAACTTGATAATCAGAATATGAAAGCCATTAAAGGACTTGAAGATTGTCTGTTATGCTCTGGCTCCGATGATCGCTAGCTGTGGCCGGCTGGTGAGTGAGCAGAAAGAACTTGCTCAGGGATTTTTAGCTAATCAGATGAGAGCTGAAAACTTGAAGGACGCATTTGTATTACCTGATGTATGCCTGAGTCATGCAAATCTGTTGATGAGTATGTTGCAAAATCATAGAAAACTGTTGGATGTTAAACAAGTGTACCACTGCCAAACAAGAACTAGCAAGTAACCTACACGTCAGACTGAAGTGGTGTTGCTTTGTAATGCTTCATGCTGATCAAGATGGAGAGAAATTGCAAGCTTTGCTCCACTTGTAATAGACATTTATACAATGGAGTATTATTTGGCCATAAAAAGAATGAAATCGTACCATTTGCAACAACATGCATGGACCTAGAGAACATTATGCTAAGAGAAATAAGTCAGAGAAAGACAAACACCATATGATCTCACTTATATGTGGAATCTGAAGAACAGAATAAACGAGCAAACTAAACAGAAATAGACTCAGAGATACAGAGAAAAACTCATGGTTGCTAGATGGGAGGAGGTGGGGATGGGAGAGAAGGTGAAGGGATTAGAAAGTGCAAATTAGTAGTCATAATATAGTCACGGGGATATGAAATACAGTATGGGGGATATAATCAATAATATTGTAAAGATCATGTAAGGTGCCAGATGGGCACTGAGCTCATCGGGGGATCACTTCAGAGACGGTGTAGATGCTTGACCACTGCACTGTACACCTGAAGCTGAAGTAGAATAATATTGAATGACAATATAATTAAATATACTGGGGTGCCAAAAAATGAATACACATTTTAAGAGCTATTATCTATGTATCACTTTCCAAAGTTGAATTGAATTACAGTAGCAATGTGTAGTATGACCTTCGCTCAAAAGATGGCGTTAATCAAATGACTGCTAGTGTCACCATGTGACAGGCAGGACAGTCAAAGAAAATAATGGAAGCACGGCAAGACTATTTTGAAGTGGTATTTGAAATTCGAGAACATCGTGGAAGTACAATGACAATGAAGGCGTCAGTTTGCAACAGAACCTACAACACGCCTAACAACTGCACACATTTGTGATAAGTCTGAGATGCACGGTCCTGTGTGTGATGTGCACCAGGGAAGGCCCAGGAGGCTTCCACAGCCACAAGTCCTGCTGGCTGCTTCTGCTGTGCTTTTACTTTACAGCTCACCACGGAAGTCTACCAAACAGTGTTCGCCGTCATCGGAAGCGTCTGGACGCTGATGGTAAGCACATTGAGCACCTCTTGTCATCGCAGAAGTCAAACGTGACTTGTATTCGTCTTTTGTTATCGGTATATATTGAGTATTACAATTTTAATACAGTTTTTTCCTTTCTTAAAATGTGTATATATTTTTCTGGCACCCTCAGCCATGGGTGTGGAGTACAGCATAGTAAGATAGTGGAATTGTAACTGCTATATACGATGTCTGAGGGGGAGGAGATGGGGGGGTTATCACTTTGTGAGGGGTACAAATGTCTATTACATTGCTTTGTACACCTGAAACTAATAAATAAAATAAAAAATAGAATATATAATAATCACAGAATGAAAAGGGAATTATAGTCTTTTGACCTGGTGGAGAATGTTATAATGAGACTGAGAAAGGAAAAAGGCACTTGAAAGAGTTCTCCCTTTTTTAAGTTCAGGAAACAAACAGAAACAATCAGTATTCCTGTTTATGTAACCAAATGTACAGCAATTTGACTTCAAGCTTAAATTACTTCCTTGGTTATCTTAAAAAACAAAATTCAAGCTTGAATTTTGTAACAGAAGGGTAGCCTGAAAAAAATTCACATAATTTCTAATAGTCTTAGTATTGTCCTTTTTGTTTTAATTCTATTTTTTCCTTATAGTCAATTTTAAGAGTTAAGAGTTACTGTACTGGGATCATACAGAAGCTATTATTTCCTGTATATTGTTAAAGTAATTTAAGTTTTATATGTGAAATAAAGTATAAAGAAAACTAACAAAGTTCACAGGATAGAAAATGAATCAATAAAAAGCTTTACAATTTGATTCTGAGTTCTAAGATTATATGAATATGCTTTTGTTTTTGTTTTGATATATGAACTTTGGGCAGCACACAGTTGCACAGTCAGGGCTATCTAATGAACTACTGAAGGCTAAGCTGCTAGATTTAATGTCTAAAATTTTACTAAAAGGGAAAAAAAATCTCTTCACAACCACAGTGTGCTATACTCCATCATTTATATTATTTGGCTTTTCATTGCCAAGAACTTGAATTTGCTTCAAGCACGATTGTTTCCTTTACCATTGTCACTTCTCTGCCAGGTATTTACCGTGTTTCCCTGAAAATAAGACTGGGTCTTATACTGTATTTCCCTGAAAATAAGACCAGGTCTTATATTAATTTTTGCTCCAAAAGACACATTAGGGTATATTTTCAGTGGATGTCTTATTTTTTCCTGTACAACAATCTACATTTATTCAAATATAGTCATGTCATCATCTTCTGGAACATCGTCATAATGTACTAAATGCATCCGTCTGGCTGACGATCTTAACTGGGGCTTATTTTCAGGGTAGGTCTTATTTTCGGGGAAACATGCCATGTACTTTTCGTTCACAGCTACTGCTAACAGCCCCAGACTTATCTTCTGTGACTCCATCTCTCTCTCTCTTTTTTTTTTTTGGCCACCAGTACTTGAGTCAAACTTTAGTGTGAATTCTTCTGATTGGCATATCCTTGGTCAATAAGCTTCTCCACTAGCTCTGGTGAAAATGGGGAAATAGTTGTATTAGACAGAGGCAGAATATTAACAAACCAATGAAGAAAGTTCCTTCAAAATTTATAGCATTCAACTTAGGGGAAGAAAATAAAAAATTCTGTTTTAAGTGACGTATCTTCAAAAATAAGCATACCTCTCTTTATGTTTTATGGTTGATGTTGCTATTGGTGATGGTGATGGTTTGTACATTTGGTTGCTTTTGCTTTTATCTATTTTGTTTTCAATTCACTAAGGTAGGGTGTAGATTTAAGTTACAATGTGAGGTATTCAGCTTTATTATTAGGAAAATACAAAGTTATAAATGCAACTGTTGAAAACTATCCTACTGAGTACTATGGCAATAGCTTCCATTCTACTTTTGCTAGAAGTGTAGCCACTTGCAACATAATACGTATTTTGTCTTTGTCCAGGTTGTGCCTCCTGTTATTCAACATGAAGCTTTATTTCTAATTAGTTATTAACCTTTAAATATATTACACTTGCCAAATCAATCCCAAAATTTTCAATGAGATCATAAGTTTCATGGCATATTGTATAGTCCATTCCTCCCAAAAGTATGAAAAATACATGTAATTCTATATTTCCACAACCCTTACAATTATAGAACTTATCGAAAGATCCTAAAGTCATGCTTCCCATTTATCTTTAAGTTACTGTGTTTTCAAAAAGTTCCTTATAATTAAAAAGAAAGAATTTAAAAAAAGATGAGTATAAAATTTCATAAATTACATACTCTCATTACCTCTATTTTTCTTTTAATAACATGTTTCCTCAATAATATAAAAGCATATTTTCCTGTCAATACATATTGACATCATTATTTCATTGGCTATACAGAGATTCACTAAATGGATGTATCCTTTCATTTAGTCAGTCTCCTGCAAGGGGATGCTCACTTTATTTTTAGTGTTAAACATTATAAATAGTATCATAGGGACATTAGTATGTCTACGTCCCCTGGCATTTGTCATATTTTCTCCTTGGGATAAATTTCTATAATTGAGATTGCTAGTTCTAAAAGACAAACATACTTAAAATTGTTTTATTTTTAAAGCCTAACTTGGAAATTATGATAGTTTCTTAGGCAATTTCAAATGTGCAGGGAGGTCCAGGCGTCCTTCACCCAGCTTACCCCAGTGGTAACATCTTTTACATCCCACCATTACAATATCAAACCCAGAAAAGCGACACTGTATAAAACGCAGAATTTATTCCGATTGCACCAGTTTTACAAGCACTCCTGTGTGTGTGTGTGTGTGTGTGTGTGTAGTTCTGTGCACGTAAAATGACATGTAATTTTATGTAACCACCCTGAAATCCATAGAGAACTGTGCCATCCCCTCAGGCTCCCTCGTGCCATTCTTTATAGCCACACCCATTCCCTCCCCACCATCCCTCACCCCTGGCAACCACTAATCAGTTCTCCATCACTCTTATTTTATTTCCAAAGTGTTACATAAATGGAATCATACAGTGTGTAAGCTTTGGAGGTGCCTTTTTTCTCTCGGCATAATGACCTTGAGAGCCAACGAACTTGTTGTCTGTGTCACTTGTTAGTTCCTTTTCATTGCTGATTAGTATTCCATGGTAGAGATGTGCTACGGTTGGTTTAACCATTCACCTGTGAAAGGACCTTTGGGTTGCTGGTTTTTGACATCATGAATAGAGCTGCTATCAATGTTCATGTACAGGTTTTTGCATGAACATAAGTTTTCATTTCTTTGGGATAAATGCTCAAGAGTGTGACTGAGGGGGCAGATGGTAATGGAGTTTTAATTTTCAAAGAAATTCCCAAACTATTTCCCAAGTGTCTGTGATAATTTACATTCCCACCAGCAATGTATGAGAGATTCCGTTTGTCCACATCCTCAACAGCATTTAGTGTTGCGACATTTTAAATTTTGGTCCAGATTGTCAAAGAGTCTTCCAGAAAGGCTGTACCAGCATATTCTGACAAAAAGTTCATGAGAAACCCATCCATCTCCCCCCCACTCCCAATACCAAATTTCTCTGTGTCACATATAAGGAAACAATAAGAGGTCAGATACTGTAAAAGTTATTTATGACCTTGAGGTCTGGGAACTCGGATTTTGGTAGGGTTTCCACCATTCCCTATATGATAATGATGATTCACTGAGCCCAGACTGTTTGTACGAATAATGTGGTTTATACCAGACACCAGCTTGGTTTCTGGGCACTGGGAATTGGAGCACGTGACCAGCTGGCCATCAAAGTCTTGGACACTGAGTGTCTAATGGGCTTTCCTGGCAACCACACATCACGTGTTGTCGCAGCTTCTTGCTGGGGGGATTAGGTGTGTCCTGTGTGGCTCACAGGAAGGGGACTCTTGGAAGCCTGGACAGGTTTCCTCTAGACTTCACCCCATGAAACAAAGCTTTACATAAACCAGAGTGAAAAGGAGGGGCCCCCAGGAGGGAAACACTGAGCTTCCTGGTGGAAAACTAAGTTGTCACAACCTCTGTCCCCAGCTGTTAACCTTGTAAATGCTGGATTAAGCGCCTGGGCTTTACGTTCACTTGCAATGAGGGATAAGAGGACTTTTAAGAGCATGGCTTTGTATTTTGTGGCTCCTACACCTAGACATATGATAAAAATTGATGTAAATGTGTATACGCCTATAACTTTATAAACGCTAGAGGGATCACCCCAGTCACAGAAAGCTGCAAAGAAAAAATGTTTAGGGCCACAACTCCCTTACTACCTGCTGCCGGTTGTTGGTGGTGGTGGTTGAAATTAAAACTCTTTGAATTTTAGGAACAGAATAAGTCTCTGTAACTGATGATTTTTGCTGAGTCTCGCCTATTTGAGCCTCTGGTGGAAAAGGGAGGCCACATGAAAAGAGAGGCCATCTCCAGACACACTTCCAGAATTTCCAGAAGCAGTTTTTAGCTGCTAATGAGCTCTTGGGAAATCAGACGCCTGACCAGATAGCTGGACGCTTTTCCAGCCTGCGTGCCTATTGCTGAGAGAGCCTTACTTAGACTTGCAGCACAGCTGTCTGGCAAGAAGAGCATCTGGCATGTTTGGACTCCTGACATCACAGATCCTAGCTGCCTGGACCTGTCTCTAAGCTGAAACTAGATACTGGCTGCCTGAGCTGCTCCAGCCCCAGCACATGCTGTGTTGTACTGAATGCAGTGGAATCGCTCCACTCAAACCTGCTCAGACTATGGGACTATGACAGATTTAGGGTCCACAGTGGGGGACTCTAAACTGTTGCACAACATCATGGCGGCTCTCACTTCTGAGTATATATCCAAAGGAAATGAAAACAGGTTACCGAAGAGATATGTGCACCCCCGTGTTCACTGCAGCATTATCCACAATAGCCAAAATATGGAAACAACCTACGTGTCCAACCACAGATGAATGGATAAAGAAGTGGTGTATATATACAGTGGAATACTATTCAGTCATGAGAAGAGAAAAGGAAATTCTGCCATATGGGACAATAGGGATGGACCTTGAGGACATTGTGCTGAGATAAGTCAGAGGGAGGCAAATACCATCTGATAGCTCTTATATGTGGAATCTCAAAAAATCAAAATCGTAAAATGGTTGTTACCAGGGGCTGGGGAGGACAAACTTTCAGCTAGTAGGTAAATCATATTGGAGACCTACTACATGATGTCATGATTACAGACAAACACTAAATTTGCTAAGAGACTGGGTCTCAACCGTTGCCAACACTAGAAGAAATGATGTGTGTGTAACGAGATAGAGACGTTAGCTAAAGCTCCAGTGGCCATCCTATTGCAACATAAATGTATCAAATATGTCGTACACCTTAAATTTACACAGTATTGTATGTCAAATAGATCTCAAAAAAGGTGGGGGGAAAAAACCCCATGGATGCTGCTGGGCCCTCTGGGTCACATGGAAACGCCCCAGCAAAGGGCTTGTTACTGTCTAATGGGACGTCTGAAACTGAGCTGATTGGCACTATGTGTCAGTACAGAGACTGGCTGCACTTCTAACTACGAGCCCTGTCTGTCAAAGAACACATTTGGATTTCCATAGGAGATCATTCAAAAAGACATGCAATAGGGAGAGTGCTCCCCTTTCAGAAATCTGCAAGTGTCTCAAACGTAAACAGAAAGGGGCTTTTCTAAAGCAGGAACTTCCTGGGGGAGGAGATGGGGAGGAGCAGGTGGCCAGAGCAGGGCTTTAGCAGGAAATGTTTACTGTCAGCAGAGACATCCCAGGGATGTCCTCCAGATGCTTGAGAATTGTAGCTACGGTAAGAAACCCAGAGGAAGTGCCCAGAAAATGAAACTGCTGCACATGGCCCCTGTCCAATTGTGGGTTCATTCATTCCTTCACTCATTGTGCATTCCGCCCTTCATTGGTATAGGGGCTGGCGAGCTGGCGATAGGAAGCTGAGTAAGAATCACCTCTCAGCTTCATATCTCCAGTCCCCTGTACCCCCTCAGGTAACACAGGAGGTTAATTAATAAAATATTCCTGGAGGACGATGGAAGGCTTCCTGGAGGCAACACCTGGGTAGGGTTGGGAAGGGCACGTGAAAGGTTTCCAGGAAAATGAAGGGAAAGAGGGCCACCCAGGTGGAGACAGTGGCCTGAACAAAGGGGTGAGAGGACCTAAGGACTCAAGAAAGGCCACATCTGGAAAGTCGGGGCTAGAAAAGGGACCTGACTGATTGTCACGGACAAAACTGAGCCAGGCGCACCAGACCCTTACTTGGTCGGTGCCCACTAAACACCTGAAATTGTCACATGTCCCTGTAATTCCCAGTTACTGAGCAGAAGGCATCTGATGACCCTGGAGCCAGAGAGAGAGGATAATAGGGGTTGTGAAGGTATACTCCAAGTAGGAAGAGAAACTAACAACGACCTGTGACTTGTCTCAAATGCTTACCGCGGGCTCGCCACTGTCCTGTGTGTTTTATGTGTATTTTATTAAGTTATGCCTCACAAACACCCTGGGAGGAAGTTACGACTATTTTCCTGTTATAATGATGAGGCAGCGAAGCGCCTGTCAGCGTTAGATGGGGCTCCAGGAAACCAGCACGTCCTTCCCTGTGTCTCATTATCTGGCAAGCGGCCATCTGGTAGGGGGCGCTTTCTCCCTTTTTGGTGTCCTTTACTCCTTAGGGTAGGCTGAATACTGCCCCCGCCCAAAGATGTCCAGGTCCTAATCCTCAAAACCTGGGAATATGTTTCTTTCTATGACAAAAGGAATTTTGCCTATGTGACTAAACTCAGGGAGGTGGGGAGCGTAGTAGTCTGGGGTAACCAGGTGGGCCCAATGTAATCACCAGGATCATCTGAAGGGAAGGCAGGCGGTTAGAGAGAGGCGATGCTGGGCCGCTGGCCTTGAAGGTGGAGGACCGGCCAGAGCAGCCTCTAGAAGCCGCAAGAAACTGGCTCCCGCCTGGAGCCTCTGCGAGGAACCAGCCTTGCCGACGCCAATCCAGACCCCAACATTTAAAAATTGTTGCTTTAAGCCATGTTTGTGCTGTTTTTTACAGCAGTCATAGGAAACTAATCCACTTCTCACCTTTCTTTCACTGATTCCATGAGAATGTTCCCCATTCGTCTGCACTTGTCTTTAAAGCAGCCCGGTGACACAGGCTCCAGTCAGAGCTTACGGGAACTCGGCCTGCCCTTCTGTAAAGTCCGAGCAACAGTAATCGTAATCCTTCTTTATGGAGAGTTCATCTCACGTGCCAGGCCTTGAGCCCCGCCTCACACACATAAGCTCCCAAAACCTCTTGGTTGGATTTTGTCATCACTAAAGTCTTGTTAAGTGAAACAGAGACTCACAAAGTTTTTGTTTAAGACGATAAATGAAGAAAAGTCAAAGGTTTCATTAGTCCAGAGATCGCCGGAGAAGGGGGATGAGCGTTTGAGCCTCTTCTGGCTTCAGGAAGAAAAGTCGCCAGCAAGTGAATATTCCTTTTTCTAAAACAAATATGAACATCAAATAAGTTACTAGGCAACAAATAGGTAAAGCTGCCAGCCAGAATTTCACATTTTTTAAAGATGAAAGTCTCTGATGTTCGGGCATCTTCCAAGCACATTTGCAAAGATGGCTTTGTAAAGCGGGATAGCATCTGCTTCTGTGCAGCTGCCAGGACATGGGGTTCCCCCCCAACTTCCAAGCAGAGTTATAACAGCTTTTCTCCACTCTCACATTCATCTTCACAGCTACCCCACGAGGTTAGGCACCATTGTCATCCTCAACTTGGCAGATGACAGAATCCACTTCAGCCAAAGTTATCTGACTGGTTGGTAGCATGACTGTGATATGAATTTGGGCATTTTGGTCCCAGCACTAAAATACATTCTCCTGCCATCGCTTCCCACATTTCTGGGCCTGGGGCTGGCTGGCCTGGGAGCTCTAAGGAGCAGCCTGCTGGACGATTAGACGCATCTGTGCAGTTTGTTCTCCTCCCAGCTGAACTAGTGGTACCTGGAGTCCAGCCCAGACTCTGCTCACCAAGCCACAGGGGCTGGGTTGGCTGGTGGAAGGGGCGCCTTTTTCTAATTTTCTCAAAGATGTCAAATCAGCTGTGGAATTCCTGGCCTTTCTCTCATGACTTCTTTTATCCTTTTTCCAGGTCTGTCTTCTCATGACTCTGGCCTTCCCTAGACAAAGGAGGAGAAAATGACCATGTTCTAAGTGAGTTGCGTTTTTATTATCACGTTTGCATAGTGGCCACATCTTTTTTCAATTTCTTGGAGAGCAAAAGATGACACAAATACTTAGTGTCTGCGAGGTATTGGGCATTTGCTTTTCATTTAATTTCATTTACGGTTTTTGTTCTCTTGTTTAGCAAATAATAGTGTAAAAGTGAATAAATACATTAAAGTAGAAAATTCCTCCATTACTCCTCTGCTCACAAATCAGCTCTTTTCAATACTTTTTAATAGTCATTCTTAAATATACTTATACAATGGAATAAGTGATTTTGTATAGTGTTTTATCTGTTATTTTTTTATAATAGCATTGAGATATAATACCATACAATTCACCCATTTAAAGTGTAAAATTCAGTGGATTTTAGTATATTCACTGATACGTGCACCCATCACCACCATTTTATAGCATTTCCATCTGCTCAAACAGCCCTGTACCCTTTAGCTCACCCATCCTTCATGAGCATGGAGTCATATAGTATATGGTTTTTTATGACTGGCCTCTTTGATTTGGTGCAATATTTTCAGGGTCCATCTAAGTTGTAGCCTGTAACATTACTTCATTCCTTTTCGTGGCTGAATAATATTCCATCATGTGGATGTAGCGCAATTTGTTTATCCATCTCTCAGTTTGGATGATTCCAAACTTTTGGCTATTATGTATAATGCTACTGTAAACATCGTCTGTGTGCAGTTTATTGCGTGGACATATGTTTCCATTTCTCTTGGGTAGGAGTCGAATTGCTGGGTCATATGCTAACTCTGTTTAACCAGGCTGTTTTCCAAAGTGGCTGAATCATTCCTGCCAGCAGCGTGTGACGGTTTCAAATTCGCTACATTCTCTTCAGCACTTGTTATTATCTGACATTTTTTCATTGTAGCTACCCTGGCAGGTATGAAGTGGTATCCCATTGTGGTTTGGGTTTGCATTTCCCTAATGACTAACCTGCTCACTTTAAAGTTGGGTGATTTGACTTTGTATTAAGTTGTAAGGATCTTTATATGTTCTAGATACTAGTCCATTGTCAAATATATGAACTACAAATAGCTTTTCCCATCCTGTAGGCTGTCTTTTCACTTTCTTAATAGTGTCCTTTGCACAAAAATGTTTACTTTTGATGAAATACAGTGTATCTTTTTGTTTGTTGCTAATGTTCTAAGAGTCCATTCCCAAATCTGAGGCCATGCCGATTCACCTGTTTTCTCTGAAAATTTTGATAGCTGTAGCCTCTCACGGTTAGAGCTTAGCTCAATTCTGAGCTAATTTTGCACATAGCAGGAAGTAAGTGTCTGCTTTCATTCTCTTCTATGTGGCTAAGGAGTTGTGCAGCATTATGTGTTGAAAGAAGATCATTCTTTCCCCGTTGAATGGCCTTGGCACCCTGTTGAAAACCAGTTGACCATAGACAAAAGGTCTTATTTCCGGCCTCTCAATTCCATTCCGTTGATTACATTGGAATTCCATTGATCTAGGTATCTATCCCTATGCCATCATTACACTGTCTTGACTACTTCGAAGTAAGTCTACTTGACTACTTGACTACTTTTGAAGTTGCTTTGAAGTAAGTTTTGAAATTAAAGTGCGAGTCTTCTAAATTTCCATCCAACATTTTCTTTTGATGCCTGTCAAAGTACATTGAAGTTTTATCCTCCCAAATACTCCAGCATACATGTCATTAACAAGGACTCAATATTTGTTTATGGATGTTCCTTTTTTTTTGAGGTATAATTTAATACATTGAAATGCCCGTATCTTAAGGGAACCATTCACTGAGTTCTAAAATCTGAATGTATGTGTGCAGCCTGAGCCCCGATCGAGATAAAGATTCGTCCTGGAGAGTTCCAGCGTGCCCCTTCTCGGGGTTTTCCCACAGCCTTCTCTCCCCCACAACCAGACAAACCACTGTTCTCCTGTTTTATCCATCACAAATTAGATTTGCCTGTTCTGGTTTGTGCTGCTGATGTAGTTTGATATGTTTCTGTGGTTTTGTGGTTGTTTGCTATGCTTCCCAGGTCTCTTTTCTTTTTAACATTATGAAAATTTTCAAACATACAGTAAAATGGAAAAATCTGTTGGATTGACCCTTTGATCATTCTAAAATGTCTTTCTCTGTGTCTGGTAACAATTTTTGTCTTAAAGTCTGTTGTCTGATATTAGTATGAACACTCCAGCTCTTTTGATTATTGTTGGCATATTTTTTCCCCATCCTTTTACTTTCAACTTATTCGTGTCTTTGAAGCCCTAGAGGGTGGCTCATTCCTTGGCTTTTCCTTTTAAAGGTTTTCGTTAGCTCACTATTTGCCCCAACTATTAGGAACTGCCTCAGGTCAAGGGGATGGTAAAATGTTGAGAGAATTCTTCCAGAGGTGATTGGCTCAGTAAGGATTCTATTTTGGGGCTTTGAAAGAGCTTCTTCGGTTCCGTCCTGCTTCCTTCAGTATGGAGAATGCAGACTGTCCGTTTCTAAGGCTGCTGCTGAGCTGGGGAGTGGGAGATGGGCCTGGGCTAAGACAAAAACCACAGTTTTCGCCATTTCTGTTCCGGTGGCTGTTCTCCCTGGGAGAAGGCCGGTAGGCAGCAGCCATGGCGCCCAGCCGAAATGGCATGATCCTGAAGCCCCACTTCCACAAAGACTGGCAACGGCGTGTGGCCACGTGGTTTAACCAGCCAGCGCCGAAAATCCGCAGACGCAAGGCCGGGCAAGCCAAAGCGCGCCATATCGCTCCGTGCCCTGCGTCGGGACCCATCCGGCCCATAGTGAGATGCCCTACTGTGAGGTACCACACCAAACTGCGAGCTGGCAGGGGCTTCAGCTTGTAGGAGTTAAGGGTGGCCGGCCTCCATAAGAAGGTGGCCCGGACCATTGGGATCTTAGTGGATCCAAGACGGCGAAACAATCTACTGAGTCGCTGCAGGCCAACGTGCAGCACCTGAAGGAGTACCGATCCAAGCTCATCCTCTTCCCCAGGAAGCCATCAGCCCCCAAGAAGGGAGACAGCTCTGCTGAAGAACTCAAATTGGCCACCCAGCTGTCAGGCCCAGTGATGCCCATACAGAATGTCTACAAGAAGGAGAAAGCCAGGGTCATCACAAAAGAGGAGAAGAACTTCAAGGCATTTGCCAGCCTTCGCATGGCCCGTGCCAATGCCCGGCTCTTTGGCATCTGGGCGAAAAGGGCCAAGGAAGCTGCAGAACAGGATGTTGAAAAGAAGAAATAAAGTTCTATTGACAATTAGTGGGGGGAAAAAAGAAAAAAAAAAAAGAACCACAGTTTTCACTGCTCTTACTAAGATTCAGCTGCTTTTCTTGCCTAAACACTCCCTGGGTTGTTGCAAGCCTTTGGTTAATTTCCAGAGTTCTGAAAACAGTCGATTCTATTTCTGCCAATTTTTTCATTGTTTTTATGTAAGGGAAACTTTCAGAGGTCCTTACTCCATCATTCTCGCTGACCATTCCTGTACAAGTATTTTCATGGACTTACATTTTCACTTGCCCTAGGTAGATGCCTAGAAGGGTAATCACTGGCTCGCAGAAGAGATAAGTGTGTTAAGTTTTTTAAAAACTGCCAGACTTTTCCCCACAAAGTTGTACCACTTACAGTGCAAACATGAGGTTTTCAGATGTGACATTCATAATGAAGATGTGGGACATCATAAATGTCACATGAACTGAACTGTACAACGGAAGTGTCATAATTGAAGCATGCTTTTGTGTATTACTTACCTACATTTAACATAAAATTGAGTTTCAGCAATATTGTTCTGTTAATCAGTTCATTCCTTTTGAAATTCTGTTTCATGGTATGATGTGGGTATAAATGTATGACATGGATTCATCACAGTTTATCTATTAACCAGCTGATGTAACTTCCAGCTTTTGGCACTTACGCAAAAGCTGCTATAAACGTTTGTGTGCAGGTTTTGAATGTGTGTTTTCATTTCTTTTGGGTAAGTAGGAGTGAGATTGCTGCGTCTTATGGAAAGTTTTAGTCAATTTCATAATAAATTGTTAAGCTGTTTTCCAGAGTGCTGTTACAGTTTGTGTGTGAGTTCCAGTTGTTTTGCGTCTTCATTAAAACTTAGTATTTTCAAATTTTTGGTTTTGAATTTGATCCATTCTGATAGGTGTGTTTTCTTATTGTGTGTGTCTTACTGTGGTTTTAATTTGCATTTCTCTATTAACTAAAGATGTTGAGCATGTCCGTGTGCTTTTTAGCCATTCCTATATCTTCTTTTGAAAGTGTTCAAATATTTTTTGCATTTAAAAATGTTGGATAATTTGACTTACTGAATTGTAAGAGTTCCTTTTGTATTCTGGGTGTTAAGTCGTTTGTCAGATTTATGTCTTACATTTTCTCTCACTATATAGCGTATATTTTAAATTTTATAATAGCATCTTTAGGAGTTTTTCACTTAATGAAATTGAATTTATCAAGCTTATGTTTTATGATTCATCCTTTCTCATCCAATATAAGAAATCTTTGACTAACCCACATTCATAAAGGTTTTCTATGTTTTATAAAAGTTGTATAGCTCGTTTCACATGGAGATTGATACATTCTGAGTAAATCTGTAAATATGGTATAAGAGTCAAAGTTCATGTATTTTAACATGGTTGTTCAACTAATCCAGTAGCATTTGTTGAAAGAGTACCTTTTCTCCATCGGTGCCTTTGTCAAAAATTAACTGGTACTATGTGTGGTACTAATTATGGAGCCTACTCTGTTCCATTGAGCTGTGTGTCTGTTTCCATGCTAATCCCAACCTGTCTTGATCGCTGTATCTTTAGAGGACGTCATGAAATTAGGTGCTGTAAGTCTTCTAACTTTGTTCTTTTTCAGAATTGTCAGGAGTGTTCTAAATCTGATTGTCCATGTAAATTTTAGAATCAACTTGTCAACACCTACAGAAAAGCCTGATAGGATTTGGGTGGAGGTTGTGTTAAATCTATAGGTCAATTGGGGGAGAACTGACATTTTAACAATAATCTCTCACCCAAGAAAAATGACGTATCTCCAGTTACCTGGGTCTAGTCTCCTTCAGGTGCTGTCCGTGTGTCACAGATCATAGCATATAAATCATATTGCTCTGTCACATCCCACCTAACTCTGAAGGAGGGGGGTCACCTCCCCTATCTCCAGTCCCTCGTCAGATGCCATGGTGCTTGGAGGAGCACCCCAGACCCCTAGGCTACCCGGGAGCCCTTTGGGATGAGCTAGTGAACAGCAATAGGAGTTTGTTGACGGTGTGAATGGCTCTGCCATTTGTGCACCATATGTGATGGAGCTCAGTGGGGTGTTGCTGCTTTCCATCCCCGAGCCAGAATGTCCCTGATAAAGGATGGGACACAAACATCCACACGTGTGGCCAGGCTTCATTCGTTTTAGCACTGGATGCCCTGGCCAACGAATGGCACATCTGCACATTGTCACAAACTATTTGAACCATTGCCTAAAAATTGTCCTTTTGGGGCCAGCCCGGTGGCTCAGGCTCCATGCTCCTAACTCTGAAGGCTGCCGGTTCGATTTCCACATGGGTCAGTGGGCTCTTAACCACAAAGTTGCCGGTTCAACTCCTTGAATCCCGCAAGGAATGGTGGGCTGCGCCCCCTGCAACTAAGATTGAACAAGGCACCTTGAGCTGAGCGGCTGCTGAGCTCCTGGATGGCTCAGTTGGCTCAGTTGGTTGGAGCGCCTCCTCTCAACCATAAGGTTGCCAGTTCAGTTCCTTGAGTCCCGCAAGGGATGGTGGGCTGCGCCCCCTGCAACTAGCAACAGCAACTGGACCTGGAGCTGAGCTGCGCCCTCCACAACTAAGACTGAAAGGACAACAACTTGACTTGGATAAAAGGCCTGGAAGTATACACTGTTCCCCAATAAAGTCCTGTTCCCCTTCCCCAATAAAATCTTTTAAAAAAATTATCCTCTTGAGGATAAAGGACTCTGGGAATCTCTTTCCTCATAGATACCCAAGATATAAATCAAATCACACGTGTTTCTACGAAGGCGACAATACAAGGCCTTTCCAGGACACTCCTTATCCTCTTCGAAATGACAGAAACTACTGATAGTAACCAAGGCACACATTTCACTTCCTAAACCATGCATTCCTAGCTCTTGGAAAAGTCATCCAGTAGACTTTTATGTTCCTGATAGGTCCCAGGTTGCCGGTTTAATTAAGAGAAAAGGTCACCTCTAACAGCTTTTCAAATTTCAGTCCAGCAGGTCTTATTTCCTTTTAATTCAAGGCTCCTTGGCTGACCCACACCAACTTTTAAAAAACTCCCCCATCGCCCTTTTCTGTATTTAAAGTGGGTTTTGTCTAGCCTCCATGTATATAGACTCATTGTATATGAGGCCCTTTCATGTTTCCCCCCATCTTTATAAATTTTCCATCTTGCCCCATCCCAGAAGAGCTGGAAACCAGATTGAGGGCACGTACTCTCCTGGGACCTCTCTGAGCTCAAACTTCCACCACCCGAAAAACCTTTCCTGACTATTCAGATTATGAGGGGTGGCTAATTAACCTGTGCTCTCACTCTGATCCTCTGCAGGAAATTAAATTAGTACCCCTGAGCCATCTCCACAGACAGTGTGGGCTACCAGCAAAGGGAGGTAGAGAACTCCACTTAGTAAACAACATGTGGACGTAACAAATTCAACGCTGTGTTAGTCTGCTCGAGCTGTCATTAACAAAATACCATAGGCTGGGTGGTTTTAACAACAGAAATGAATTTTCTCACAGTTCTAGAGGGTGGAAGTTCAAGGTCAAAGCTTTGGCAGGGTTTTCTTCCTGGGCCTCTCTCCTTGGCTTGCAGTTGGCATTTGTTGCTGAGTTCTCACAGGGCATTTTCATTGTACACGTGCATACCTGGGGTCCCTTTGTGTGTCCAAACTTCCTCCTCTTATAAGGACACCAGTCAGACTGGATTAAGACCCAGCCCACAGACCTCGTTTTAACTATCGCCTCTTTAAAGACCTCACCTCCACATATGGTTGAATTCTGAGGTACTGGGGGTTGGGGCTTCAACATATGAACTTGTGGGGGAACAGGTTGGACATAATTCAGCCCAGAGCAACACCCTATTTCATAATGATGAAACCAGACATCCCCCCCCCCCCGCTAATAATACATCAGCGTCATGCAAGAAAGCCTGTCAAATGCAGCTGCACACCATTCTGTTGACTGTTGGTCTAGTTACTATTAGTTTGGGTGTTTTCAGTGGTTTGTAAACCCTCCGAGTAAGCCATTGTTTCAAGCATACCTGGCAAATGCTGAGGCCTGCATGCCATCAGATTTGGCTAATACAAGCCCTGTACCCCAAAGACCTTGCCAGTTGGCCTGTCACCTCAGTTGTTGGATTGGTTGATAAAGGGCCCACGGTCATGGGCCAAATTAGAGAGGTAGTGAGATTGGACATTTTTGCCTTGTTCTTAATCTTAGCAAGAAGGCATTCATGCTTGCAATATTAAGTATGAAATTAGCTGTAGAGTTTTTATAGATAACCCTTTATCAATTTGAGGAAGTTTCCTTTGATTCCTAGTTTGAGGAAGTGAATTGGGACTGGGTGTTAAATTTTGTCAAATGCTTTTTCATTGGTTATTGAAATGGCTGTGTGGTCTTTTTTTTCCTTTTTTTTTCTTTCTGCACAAAGCTTTATTGTTTCAATTTGGTCCATGGCATGGTAGGGGGCCCCAGGCTGATTAGAAAGCTGCCTAATGGTTGCAGGAAGAGGCTCAGGCAGAAGCCCAATGCCAGGGGGATGTAGAGGGGCCCCTCAAAGGCCTCTGGGCTCCAGAGGCTTGAGCGTGAGCCTTTCGAGGAGATACTCGCCCAGCCCAGCCTGGGTGCCCACCAGCCTGTGGATATCAGTCAGGTGCTCACCTATCTCCTTGATGAGTTTCACCTCCTCATCCAGGAAGTGGTTCTCCCGGAAGTCACAGAGATGGGGAACTACGGGCAGAACCCAGGGCATGCAGATCCAAAAGGGCCTGGTTCAGGTTCTTCTCCATGATCATGGCGGCTTCCATGCATCCTGAGTTTTACCCACTCATCTTGGGAAGGCTTCTGCAGGTCCCGGAAGAGGGTGCAGACACCACGCTGGTTTTGTGTCTTCAAAAGATGCTTGGCGCCCTCATGCTTCACCTCGGCCAACTCGCAGAAGGGGCCCATCCCCTCCAGAGCCACGTCATTGCTGTCTAAATAGCAACACAGAGACAGGCAGGTGTAGGAAGCCCGCAGATGCAGGGTGACCAGGCTGTTGATGGTGTACTCCACCTTGGTGGAATAATTCTGACGAACTTGGGAGCTCATGGTTGCTCAGCAGTTAGGAGATAAGCTTGGAAAATGGTGTTGGCTGGTCTCAGAGGCCACGGATGGCCAAGATGGTTCTGAAGGTTGAGACTGGAGAAGAAGTTAGAGGGTGGCCGGAGGCTGGAAGAAGGGGTGTCTCTGCGTCTGTTCCCTCTAAACACTGTTGAAGCAAGAGACAGATCTGGGGGGAATGCCAAGGGCACTGCCCACATGGTCATTCCTTTTAGTCTCTTATTAACATGGCAAATTATATTGATGTATTTTCTTCTTTTCAAGTCTCCAGATTTTGTATAAAGTTAGTCTTAATTTAACTCTTTGGTATAGAATTCACCAATGAAGCAATCTGAGAACTTGAGTTCTTTGTTCATTAGTTTTAAAATTTTTATTTATTTATGTATTTATGTATGTATTTATTTATTTTTTAAGATTTTATTGGGGAAGGGGAACAGGACTGTATTGGGGGAACAGTGTGTACTTCCAGCACTTTTTTCCAAGTCAAGTTGTTGTCCTTTCAATCTTAGTTGTGGAGGGCTCAGCTCAGCTCCAGGTCCAGTTGCCATTTTCTAGTTGCAGGGGGCATAGCCCACCATCCCTTGCAGGAGTCGAACTGGCAACTTTGTGGTTGAGCGGATGCCCTCCAACCAACTGAGCCATCTGGGAGCTCATGGCAGCTCAGCTCAAGGTGCTGTGTTCAATCTTAGTTGCAGAGGGCGCTGCCCACCATCCCTTGCGGGACTTGAGGAGTTGCACCAGCAACCTTGTGGTTGAGAGACCATTGGCCCATATGGGAATCGAACCGGCAGCCTTCGGAGTTAGGAGCATGGAGCTCTAATCACCTGAGCCACCAGGCCGGCCCAAATTTTTATTTATTTACTTATTTATTGATGTCTAATCGTATTTATTTGTTACTCTGACAAAATCTCATTTTTTACTGGACTCAGACTTAGAGGTAGAAGCTCTCAGAGAGGATTGCCCACATTTCTTGGCAATCTGTTCCTGGCAGTTTTCTTTGGCCTTCTTCATTCTCTTGGCTAAAAGTTGAGCATATCTTGCAGCCTCTTCCTTATTTTTCTTAGTCCGCTGTTTCTTCAGAGCAATACGCTGATGTTTGTGTTGCAGGACGCGTGGAGTCACACGGCACTGAATCTTGGGTGCTTCGGTCCTGGGCTTCTTACCTTCCTCGTTTACGGTTTTCTCACAACATACTGGCAGACATTTATCTTCTTTAGAGAGACTGAAAAGTTTGCGATTCTGCCAGCTGTTTTGGGCCCCAGGCGACGAGGCACAGTAGTGTCAGTGAGACCAGGAATAACTGTCTCCCCTTTTTATACAATGACCAAGTTGAGAACACTCAGACTGGCAGCCACCATGCAACCCCCAACAGATCTGCGCTTTCTTTCTCCAGTACTCCTTGGTCTGTAACAGGAATGCCCCTTACTCAGGAGCAGGCGGACACGGCCATGGGTCACGACACCCTGCTTCATGGGGAAACCTTGTTGGTCGTTCCCACCACTGATTCGAACCACATAACCCTTCCATTCTTCACCCAGAGTGTCAGCAGCAACTTCTGTGGCCACACGCTTCTCATAAAACGTACACAGTTTGCGTCCATCGTCCACTCCAGTGAGTTTCTGGCAGCCACTGGCTGAGAAAGAGATGTTCAGCTTCCTCCTGAAGCAGCCAACCGCCTCCAAAGCGCCACAAGAAAGAGCAGTTTTTTATTTTCTTAAGTGGGAAGGAATTTATATACCTTTATTCCATTTTTTCTTGAGTTTGCTATGGATAGTTTATATCTTTCAAGGAACGTTTCCATTTTATGTAGGTTTTATTGGTACAAAGGTATTAATAATATTTTATCTTTTAATAGCTTTAATATCTGTAGTAATATCATCCACTCTCAATCCTGATATTGGTCATTTTAGTTTTGTCTCTTTCTTCCTAATATTCGATTGGCTAGAGATTTGACGTTATTGATTTTGTCAATGAAGCACATTTTTTGTTTCACTGATTTTTTTTTCCTCCTGTGTGTGTCTGGTTTTGTTTGTTTGTTTGTTTTACTGATTTCTGCTTTATTGTTTCCTTTCTTTGGCTTACTTTGGAGTAATTGACTTTTTTTCATTTTGGGTTGTGAAAGCTTGTATTATTGATTTGAGAACTTTCTATTCTAATATAGATATTTGTTATAAAGTTTTTCTAAGCATCATTTTAGCTGCATAAACTACTTTCGATGTATTGTGTTTTCATTTATCCTTATGATTTCTTTTTTTGTCCCATCCCTTATTTATAATTTCAACTTTTTTGAAAGTTGGTTTGCACATGAAAGGAATTTGTATTCCGCTGCTATTGGGTGGAGAAGTCTACCGATGCCAGTTAACGTCAAGTTGGTCGGTAGTGTTCAGGTCTCTTTGTCCTTACAAATTTTCTACTTGTTCTATTGTTTACAAAGAAAAGAGTGTGCAAGTCTCCAGCTTTAATTGTGGTTGTGTCAATATCTTCTTTAATTTGTATCATCTTTTGCTTCATGTATTTTGAAGCACCTTAATTAGATATATACACATTTACAATTGTTATGTCTTCTTCATAAAGTTACCTCCCTCTCACTGTAGAGTATCTTTATACCGGTTAATATTTCTTGTTCTAAAGCCTACTCTTTCTGATAATAAAATAGACACGCTAGCTTTCTTTTGACTAATATTTACATGACATACCTTTTTTCATCCTTTTATTTTTCCTATCTGTATTTTTGTATTTAAAATAGGTTTTTGTATACAACATGTAGTTGGCTCTTGTATTTTTTTCCTACAACATTAGAATTTCTGCCTTTTAGTTTGGGTGTTTAGACCGTTTACACTCAATGTGACTGTCACCATGTTTGGATTAAAATCTAGCATCTTCCTGTTTGTTTTATATTTCATATGTTCTTTTTTTTTTTTTTTTTTTAATTAATTTTATTGGGGTGACAATTGTTAGTAAATTTACATAGATTTCAGGTGTACAATTCTGTATTACATCGTCTATAAATCCCATTGTGTGTTCACCACCCAGAGTCAGTTCTCCTTCCATCACCATATATTTTATTTCATATGTTCTTAATTCTTCTTTTTCTGTTTTTTTGTTGGATTGAGTATTTTTCATTCCATTTTCTTTTTTTTATTTTATACTAGCTTTTATAATATGCAATATACAATGTCATAGTCTACCTTAAAATAATACTTTACTGCTTAGAGTGCCAGATAATTACAACAGTATACTTCTATTTGTTCCCTTGTGTTCTTTGTGCTATTATTATACATTTTACTCTACATAGGTAATAAACTTCAAAACATATAATTTGTGCTTCAAATAGTCAATTTATTCCTTCAAGCTTTACTTAAAAATGGTTACACAATAAACAGACCTTTTTTATTTTGGTGTTCAATTCTGTGAATTTTAACACATGTGTAGATTTGTGTAACCACTACCATACTGAGGACACAAAACAGTTCCTTCACACCAAAAAGAGTTTCTTATTTTAGCTCTGTATAGCCTCTCCTCAGCATACCTATAACCCCTGGAAATCAGTGAAATATTCTCTATCGCTATAGTATTGCCTTGTTGAGAATGTGTGTAAATGAAATCGTATAGTACATAACATTATATGTGACTGGCTTCTTTCATTGAAGATATTGCCTTCAAGATTCATGCAAGTTATTGTGTACATTAATCATTGTTTCCTTTTTATTGCTGAGTGGTGTTCCATTGTATGAATGTACTGCCACTAATTTATCCATTCATCCATTGGTTGTTGCATTTGGGTTTCCAGTTATTTACAATGATGAATAGGGCTGGTATAAACATTCGTATACAGGTGTTAGCATGAGGATAAATTTTCATTTCAAGAATATTTTTAATTTGTTATAAAATTTCATTGTTTTTCACCAAAGTGTCTGTACGCTTTTGGATTCCCCCCACCAATGTATGTGAGTTCCAGTTGCTCTGGGACCTCATGAGAATTTGATATTGTCCCTATTTTTATTTAAGACATTCTAATAGATGTGTAGTGGAGTGGTTTAGTTTTTCATTTCCTTAATCGCTAATGTACATATTTTCATGTGCTTATTTGCCATCCTTATATCTGCTTTGGAGAATTGTCTGTTGATATCTTTAGCCAATTTTTAATTGGGTTGTTTGTTATTATTGAGTTTAAAATTCTTATTGTTGAATTTTGAAAGTTCTTTATATATTACAGAGAAAAGTTATTTTTTGAATATGGGATTGGCAAATATGTTCTTCCAGTCTATTGATCATCTTTTCATTCTCTTTACATTGTCTTTTACAGAACAGAAGTTTTAAAATTTGATAAGGTCCAATATATTGTGTTTTTCTATGGATTATGCTTTTGGTGTAGCATCTAAGAACACTTTGCTTAACCCCAAAGAGTTTTCCTTATGTTTTCTTTTTTAAAATTTGTAGTTTTACATTTTATAGTCAGATCTATAAATAATTGTTAATTTTTACATGAGGTGTGACGTTTAGGTTGAGGCTCATTGATTTTGCTCACAGAAGGCCAATTGTTCAAACATGATTTGTTAAAAGAATATCTTTCCCCCACTGAATTGCTTTTGCATCTTTGTCAGTCAATTTGCCATATTTATATGCATACATTTATGGACTTTCTGTTATGTTCCATCTGTCTCTGTGTCTGCCCCTTCATTATTACCACATTCTTGATTGTTGTAGCTTTGGAGTATTTCATAACCCCAAGTAGTACGATTCTTCAAAGTTCTTCTTCTTTTAAAATAAAATTTTGGGGGCCGGCCGGTGGCTCAGGCGGTTGGAGCTCTGTGCTCCTAACTCCAAAGGTTGCCAGTTCGATTCCCACATGGGCCAGTAGGCTCTCAACCACAAGGTTGCCAGTTTGATTCCTCAAGTCCCACAAGGGATGGTGGGCAGCACCCCCTGCAACTAAGATTGAACACAGCACCTTGAGCTGAGCTGCTGTTTAGCTTCCGGATGGTTCAGATGGTTGGAGCGTGGGCTCTCAACCACAAGGTTGCCAGTTCGATTCCTCGACTCCCTCCTCCAGCAACTAGCAACAGCAACTGGACCTGGAGCTGAGCTGTGCCCTCTACAACTACGATTGAAAGATTGAAAGGACAACAACTTGAAGCTGAACAGCACCCTCCACAACTAAGATTGAAAGGACAACAACTTGACTTGGAAAAAAGTCCTGAAAGTACACATTGTTCCCCAATAAAGTCCCGTTCCCCTTCCCCAATAAAATCTTAAAAAAAAAATAAATAAATAAATAAATAATTTTGGTCTATTTAAGTTTTTTTCCTTTTCCATATAAACTTGAGAATGAGATAGTCTATATCTACAAGAATATGCTAGAACTTTTTTTACTATTGCATTAAATCTGTAAATCAATTTGGGGATAATTGACATATTTACTGTGTTGGGTATTCTAATTCATGAACACTATATGTCTCTTCAATTCTTTAGATGTCCTTTGATTTCTATCAGCAGTTTGTAGTTTTGGGCATGCAAATCCTATACATATTGTTAGATTTATATCTAAGCATTTCATTCTTTGGGAGATTTTAAGTGGAACTATTTTTGTACATTGCTAGGACATAGAATTATAGTACATTACTAGGGTTGAAAAAAATTGCCAGGATATAGAAATATGATTTTTTTGTGTTTTGACCTTCGATTGAGTGTCCTTGATAAACTACTTATAAATTCTAGGTTTTTGTAGATTCCTTAGATTTTTCTGGGTAGCTAATTATTTTTCTTGCCTTGGCACTCTGGCCGATTCCAACACAATTTTGAATAGAAATGGTTAGAGTGGACATCCTTGCTTTGTTCCCAGCCATATGGGGAAGCCATTCAGTTCTTACTATTATGATGTTATCTGATGGTTCTTGGTAGATGCCTTTGATCAAGCTGAGGAAGTTCTCTTCTTTTCCTAGTTTGCTGAGAGGTGTTTGTTTTTTTTTTTTATCATTGCTGGATGTTTTATTTTGTCAAATGCTTTTTCTATATCAATTGATATGATGACAAAGTGTTTTTTCTTCTTTAGACCAATATTGGAAAACTTTTTCTGAAAAGAACCAGACACAGTCGTAATCCTTTTAGGCTTCGTAGGCCAAGGGGCAAAACTGATACAATTCCTGCCTTCAATCATCCCATCTGCCTGGTGGGCTGCCCAGATGGTGGGCACACTTTGCACCTAGTTGCCATCAATTGGAGACATTCTCGGGATGGAGACTATCTGGCTTGAGGAGGAGGCCCCCAGCAGGCCAGTGGGCAGCCACTGGAGTCAGTTTCACTTTCCGCCCTAGTGACATCCTGGTCCCTGCATTCCTCTCTTCCTTCCCAGAGAACCTAGCCATCTCAACTTGGGTAGCTGACTGGAGACAAGTCACCTCCTTTTGTCACTGACTCCTACAATGTGACTCCATAGCTTGGTACCAGTTCACTGAAAGCAGTGGCGTCCCCAGTGTGTAGGTGGTGAATAGCACAGGCCTTGGGAATTGGTGAGGCACACCTGCCCACCAGGGAGGCAAGCTCTCCACCCAACAAGAGGTGGAGAAAGATGCCCAGGTTTGGTCTCCATGGCTCAGAGTGCTAGACCGCTCAGTGTCTGCAGGCCTTGAAAAAAACAGTTGAGTTTATCAACGCCTGCTTTAGACTAGTCATATAGGTGGATTACAAAATTGGTTGATTTCCAAAGATTGAATCAGCCTTGAAGTCGTGAGATAAACTCTACTTGGTTAATACTTGGTTATTATATACAGGTAACCCCCGTATAACACAGTTGTTAGGTTCCTTAAAAAATGCCGTGTTATGCGAATCCGTGTCATATGAGACAAAGAACTAGTACAAAAAATTTAAAAAACATACTATTATGTTTTTATAATTAAGAAAAATATCTTTTTAAAGCAATTTTCACCGAAAGGATAACGTATTAAGATTTATGAAATAATGTTTTCTTCGTCATCACCACTAAACACCATTAACCAAGGGCATTTTCTTTTTGACAAGATACCTTCATCTTCTGAACTTAATACTCCCCGAACAAAATTGATTCAAAATTCTAATAAATTTTAAAATTCTGCAGTCAAATCTGATACAACATCCACGCTTGAATGAAAAATTTCAAATGAGATATCTTTTGCTCTTAAAAGCTCTTATTATATTCTGTGTTGTTTGGGGATTTCCCTAATTTCAATGAGATATTTTTTGCTCTTAAAAGCTCTTATTATGCTCCATGTTGTTCAGGCATTTCTCTAATTCTCAAACCGTGTTAGAGTGAAACCGTGTTTTAGGATGCTGTTGTATGAGGGTTTTCCCCAATTCTCGAGCCGTGCTATATAGAAGTGCCGTGTTATATGGGGGTTACCTGTATTATGATTTTTATGTATTGCTGGATTTGACTTCCTAATTTTGTTCATGAAGGATATTGATCTGTAGTATTTCGTTTTTTGTACTGTCTTTGTCTAATTTTAGTATGAGGGTAATGCTGGTCTCATACAAAGAGTTGGAAAGTGTCTTCTTCTGTTTTGGGGAAGAGATTGTGTAGAATTAGTATTATTTTTTAATTTAAATATTTTGAATTTACTAGTAAAATCATCTGAGCATGTATATTTATTTTTTGGAATTTTTTTAAACTATGATTTCAGTTTATTTCATACTTAAGACTATTAGGCTTATCTATTTCACCTTGGGTTATTTTTGGTTTGTGGTTTTGGAAGAATTGATCCCTTTCATCTAAGTTGTTGATTTCTGTATATAGTTTTTTTCAATTATTGCCTTATTATCCTTTTAATGTCTGCAGTATCTGTTGTGATAGCCTCTCTTTCATTCTTGATATTTATTTTTGTTTTCCCTTTTTTCTTTGTCAAATTGCTAGAAGTTTATCAAGTTTTACTGATCTTTGTGAAAAGACAGTTCACTTTTATTGATTTTTCTCATTGATAACTGTTATGTTGACCCTTTTAAAATACAAACTTAGATTATTGACTTGAGACCTTTCTTCATTTCTAATATTAAGCATCTAATATTATAAGCCACTATGTAGCTGCATTACATAAATTTTACTATCTTGTATTCTTTTTCTATTTCAAAATATTTTCTAAATTCCCTTGAGTTGTCTTTTTTAACCCATGGATTATTTGGAAGTGTAATGTTTAATTTCCAATGTTTGGAGGTGTTTCTGCTATTGGTTTCTAATTAAATTCTTTTATAGCCTGAGAATATATTTTGTATGACTTCAATTATTTTAGATTTATTAAGGTTTGTCTGTGACCCTGGAATGTGATCTATCTTGGTGACTGCTCCATGTGTCCTTCAAAAGAATGTCTGCTCTGTTGTTCTGTAAATGTCAATTATATCCAGGTGGACGATGGCATTGTTCAGTTCTTCTGTATCTTTGCTGATTTTGTCTAGTAATTCTATTTATTATTGAAACAAGACTATTGAGATCTCCAGATATAATTGTGGATTTGTCTTATTTCTCCTTTCAGTTATGTCAGCTTTTAAATAGTTGGAAATTCTATTGTTAGGGGTTTATTGATTTAGAATTATGTTAACTTAATGAATTGATCCTTTTATCATTATATAATGCCCCCTTTTATCCTTGGTAATTTTTTTTTACTGTGAAGCCTAGTATGTCTCATATTAATATAACCATTTTGACTTTACTTTTAAAACTTTTTATTTTGCAATACTTTGACACAAGAATTTTTTTTTTTTTAAAGTGTTCCCAAGTGGCCTTCATACAGCTTTTCACAATGACATCTTATGTAACCATTGCACATTCCTGGTTTCAAAACTAGGAAATTGGCATTAACACAGTATTATTAACTAAACTACAAACCTGTTTTGGTTTTCATCCATTTTTAATTGAAATTTTTATTGAGATAATTTAGGTTGACATGCAGTTGTAAGAAATAATAGACAGATATCTTGTACACATTGCCCACTTTCCCCAAATGGTAATATTTTACAAAACTAATATTACAAGTAAGATATTGACATTGCTACAATCCACTGATTTCCTCAGGTTTACTTGTGCTCATTTGTGCGTGAAATAAGTGCTATAAATTTTATCACATGTGCAGATTCATGTATCCACTTCAGTCAAGATACTGACAGTTCTTGCTCTTTTATAACACTCAGCTTTCTCCACTTCCTTACCCCATCCCTACCACTAATCTGTTGTCCATCTCTAATTTTGTCATTTCGAGAATGTTGTATAAATAGAATCTTACAACATGTAATCTTTTGGAACTGGATTTTTTCACTTATCAAAATTCTCTGGAGATTCATCCAAGTTGTGTGTAGTAGTAATTTGCCCCATTTTATTACTGAGTAATATTCCACAGTATATATATATACATTCCACAGTTTGATTAGCCATTCGCCTGTTGAAGGACATTGGCATTGATTACACTTTTTGGCTATTACAAATAAAGCTGCTGTGAGGATTTGTATACTGGTTTTTGTGTGAACATAATTTTTTTCTTCTGGGATAAATGCCTAGAAGTGTAATTGCTGGGTTGGATAGTAGAGTATTTTCATCTGTGTTTGTATGCAGTATTGTGTGTGTGTGTGTGTATGTGTGAAATTTGACATACAGATTTTGGTCACCACAATCAGAACAGAACTGACCCACGTTGTGTAACCCTTTTATACTAATCAGACCCTACCTGCTGGAAACCACTATGTTCCCGATGACTAGAATTTTGCCTGTTACAGAGCTGCTGTGAACATGTGTACATAGGCTTTTGTGTGGATACATTTTCATTTCTCCAGGATGAATTCCCAAGAGCACGATTTCCAGGTCATATGGTAGTTGCATGTTTAGTTTTTAAAGAAACTGCCAAACTCTTTTTCTAGAGTGACTACCGTTTTACATTCCCACCAGCAACTTATAAGATATCCAGTTGCTCCCCATCCTCACTAGAACTTGACATTGTAATTATTTTCAAATTTCATCCATTCTGCTAGGTGTGTAATGGTATCCTGTCATGGCTTTAATGTGCATTTCTCTAACAGCTCTAGCTTTCCTTTGATTCATGTTTGCGTGGTGTCTGACGGTGGGGCACAGGCATAATGGCCACCATAATGAGACAATAGCTTAAGATCGACAATGAAGCAGACAACTCCACAGAACATAACAGAATTTAATACAAGATAATTTACTTGCGGGAAGATTGGGTTGGACTGGAACTGACGACCCAGCAATTCCGTGCAGATTATACTCCATTATAGGCTCCGGTGACTATATTGTTTTTATGGTATAACTCAGATACTAATGATTGACAAGACAAAGGGACAAAGAATGCCGTAGCGCCAGCAGCCATACCTCCTGGTGGTCTTTGATAGATGATTGTTTAAAATTAATACCATCACCAGTTGGATATTTATCTTGGTTGTCACGCCACTCTGGTGGTTACTAATAAATATTTATGGCTACATTTTAAGGAACACAGATAATCATCAACTAGAAGGCTTTGATATATTCATTAAAGACAGTGAGTTTGGTCAAAGGTCATAGCATGAAACTTAAACATGACCTGACATCTGAGATGGAGTTGGTTTTGTTCATATCTACATGTATACATGGGATAAATCTTTTCCCATCATTTTATTCTTAGCCTACCGGTGTCATTATAATTAAAGTGCTTCTCTTGGAAACAACATGTAGTTGTCATTTAATAATATTGATTTTGGCAATCTCTGTCTTTTGATTATTGTGTTCTTCGACTGTTTATGTTTCCTGAAGTGTTTGGAATTTCCTTCATGTTTTTAATTAGGTCTACCATTTTCTTTGTTCGCTGTTTCCCACTTCCTGCCCTCTTTTGTACCTAATCAACTTCACAGAAAATCAATGTTGCACAAGGCCACATTGTTACCACAATACATCAATGCATAGCTTAGACCACTCTGCAGTCATGTCTCTACAGGGACAAAACATGAATTCCAACAACAGGTGACCAACCAGCCCCCTCTCCTGGCTGATCTGAATGGCTGCTTCTTCTTACCAGTCACACCTGTAGCGTTGGTCAACTTTTCCATCCTTCTACAGAAGACACGATAATATACCCAATCACAGAATTACCCCCACTCCCTGACCGCATCCAATCAACAAAGCCCCACTTTTTAACACCCTCCCCAACATCACCTGACACAAGTCCAAATCTTACTGAGAACCCCTGTGGTTGTGGAGTTTGTAGCCCCTTGCTGCCTTGAGTACCGAGTTTCCCCGAAAATAAGACCTAGCCGGACAATCAGCTCTAAAGCGTCTTTTGAAGCAAAAATTAATATAAAACGGGGTATTATATTAAAATAAGACCGGGTCTTGTATTAATTTTTGCTTCAAAAGACGCATTAGAGCTGACTGTCCGGCTAGGTCTTATTTTTGGGGAAACACGGTACAATTTGGGTCTTTTTATGTAAAATGACTAAGTTAATTCATGCCCAGATTAAAAAAACTTCCTTTTATGTCACCAAATTTTTCTGTTACACTTTCAATTAACAGTTAAACAGTGAGTGTTCAGTTGTTCTTAGGTACAGTGTTCTAACATCTAACACCCATTAGATCAGGGAGATTGATATTGTTTATAATTGTTTTCACTGATTTGTCCCGTGTTGTTTAAGAGAGAGAGGTGAAATCTTTACCTCTGATTTTGATTTTCCTATTTTTTCCCTTTGATTTTTGTAAGCTTTGTTTCATGTATTTTAAAACTTTGTGATTTGTCACATAAACATTTAAAAATTGTGTTACTGATGTATTGACCTTTTTATCATTGTAAAAAATTCCGCTTTAGCTCTGTAATAGACTTTGTGAGAAATCTACTTTATCTAACGTTACTATAATTGCTCCAAACCTTCTCAAGTTTACTCTTTATATGAACTTTTCCATTTATGTATTTTCAACCTCTCTCGGTGTCTAATATACACTTCTTGAAGAAAGTACATACCGTAGTTACTTTTTAATCCATTCAATCCTTGCCTTTGTAGAGTCAATTAACATTTAATGTAATTATTTATGTGGTTATATTTAGGGTTATAATTTCACTATTTGTTATATTTCTCACTCTTGTTACTTATTCTTCTGTACTTTCCTGCTGTCTTTTGGACTAAAGATTTTTAAGCATTCCATTTTTATCATCTTGGGTTTTCAGCTGTACCTCTTTGCATTTTTCACTGTTTTCATGATAAGGCTCTTTAACTTTTTATGTTAGAGTTAATATTGTATCATTCATGTAAAGTGAGTAATGTATTTGTGTACATATTACATCTACACATACCGGGGGTGCCAAAAAATGGATAGGAGTGGACACTGGTAAACGTTGCTCAGGCAGTAGTTCGCCGTAATCAGAAGTGTCTGGATGCTGATGGGAACCACTGAGCACCTCTTGTAATTGCAGAAGTCACACGTGACTTGGATTCATCTTTTGTAATCGGTATATATTGAGTATTACAGTTTTAATGCAGTTTTCCTTTCTTAACATGTGCATACTTTTTGGCCCCCTCTGTAGTATATTTTTGCATCTTCAGTAACACGTATATTGAGTAAATTAAGAAAAATAGTATTTTATACTTTTCCAGATACTTACCATTTCTGGAGTTCTTCCTTATTTCCTTATTTCCCTGTTTCCAGTGTCATTTCTGTTTGGTCTGAAGACCTTGAGCATTTGTCATGCAATTCTGCTGGCAGTGAATTCTCTCTGTGGCCCTCTATTTGAAAATGTCTTGATTTTGCCCTTATTCTGAAAGTATATTTTCTTTGAATATAGAATTATGGTTTTTTCTCCCCTTGCTGCAGCTAAAGATACTGCTTTTCTTTCTGCCCTAGTTTTCTGCTGTGACGTTATTTTCAAATGTCAGCAGTCATTTGAATCATTTGATGTTGCTTCCCTCTGCAACATCATTTTTCTTCAGCTACTTTCATGATTGATTTTGTTTTTTATTTTTAAATTACAGTTGCCATACAATATTATATTAGTTTCAGGTATACAATGTAGTGATTAGACATTGATATAACTTACAAAGTGATCCCCCTGATAAGTCTAGTACCCATGTGACACCAAACAGTTATCACAGTATTCGTGACTATCTTCCCGACACTTTACATCACTGTGACTGTTTTTATAACTGGCAATCTGTACTTCTTAATCCCTTCACCTTTTTCACTCAGCTCCCCAAGCCTCCTCCCATTTAGCAGCCATCGATTTCTTCTTGGTATCTATGTGTTTCTGTTTTGTTTGTTCATATATTTTGCTTCCTAGATTCCACCTATAAGTGAAATCATATGATATTTGTCTTTGTCTTATTTTACTTAGCATAATATGTACTAGGTCCATTCATGTTGTTGATGCTAAGATTTCATTCTTTTTATGGCTGAGTAATATTCCATTGTATATATTTAGCAGACTTTTTAAAATTTTTTTAAATTTATTGGGGTGACAATTGTTAGTAAAATTACATAGATTTCAGGTGTACAATTCTGTATTACATCATCTATAAATCCCATTGTGTGTTCACCACCCAGAGTCAGTTCTCCTTCCATCACCATATATTTGATCCCCTTTACCCTCATCTCCCACCCCCCAACCCCACCATACTTCTTTGTTCATTTGTCTACTGATGGACACTTAGGTTGCTTCCATATTTTGGCTATTGTAAATAATGCTGCAGTGAATACAGGGGTGCACATATCTTTTCAAATTATTATTTGGAATTTCTTTGGATAATTACCTAGAAGTGGGACTGCTGAATCATATGGTAGTTCTATTTTTAATTTTCTGAGGAAGCTCCATACTGTTTTCCATAGTGGCTGCACCAATTTGCAATGTTACCAACAGTGCACGAGGGTTCCCTTTTCTCCACATCTTCACCAACACTTGATGTTTGTTGGTTTATTGGATGGACATTCTGACAGAAGTGAGGTGGTATCTCATTGTGGTTTTAATTTGCATTTCTCTGATGATTAGTGACGAGTATCATTTCATGTGTCTATTAGCCGTGTATTTCCTCTTTGGAGAAATGTCTATTCAGTTCCTCTGTCCATTTCTTATTTGGATTGTTTGATTTTTCTGTTGTTAAGTTGTATGATTTCCTTGTATATTTTGGATATCAATCTCTTATCGGATATGTCATTAGCGAATATCTTTTCCCATTCAGTAGTTGTCTTTTCCTTTTGATGGTTTCCTTTGTTGTGCAAAAACTTTTTAGTTTTCTGTAGTCCCATGTGTTTAGTTTTCCTTTTGTTTCAGTTGCTCAAGGAGACATATCCAATATTATTAATACTAAGAGTGATGTCTAAGGATTTACTGCTTATGTTTTCTTCTAGGTATTTTACAGTTTCTGGTATTACATTTAAGTCCTTAACCAATTCTGAGGTTATTCTTGTATATGGTGTAAGAAAGTGGTCCAGTTTCATTCTTTTGTGTGCATCTGTGCAGTTTCCCCCAGCACCATTTATTGAATAGAATGTCTTTACCCCATTATATATTCTTGCCTCCTTTGTTTAGATTAATTGACCATATAGGCATGGATTTATTTCTGGGCTCTCTGTTCTGTTCCACTGATCTATGCGTCTGCTTTTATGCCAGTACCATGCTGTTTTGATTACTATACATTGTAATATAGTTTGATACCAGGTAGCATGATATCTCCAACTTTGTTCTTTCTCAAGATGGCTGTGGCTATTTGGGGTCTTTTGTGGTTCCATGTAAGTTTTAGGATTATTTTTTCTAGTTCTGTGAAGAATGCCATTTGTATTTTGATAGGAATTGCATTGAATTTATAGATTACTTTGGGAAGTGGGAACATTTTAATGATATTAATTGTTCCTATCCATGAGCATGGTATATTCTTCCATTTATTTGTATCTTCACTGTCTTACAGTTTTCCAAGAACAGGTCTTTTACCGCCTTGGTTAAATTTATTCCTAGGTATCTTATACTTTTCGATGTAATTGTAAGTGGGATTTTTTTTCTGAGAAGGTTTTATTACACACAGAGGGAATGGGACTCAGTCCTTCTTGGCTGCTGCCTTCCTCGTGGCTGCAAGGACATTGCTCAGCTCCTCTCTCTTCCTCTTGGCGCAGATGTGTGTTCCCACCCTTGATGAACTAACTTCAGGGCCTGCTTGTCCTTAGAGGTCTTGAGCAGCTCCATGACACACCACTCATAGGGAGCAAAGCCACACACCTCGGATCTTGTCCCACTCAAACTTGGTGTGCTTGGTGAGGTGCCCACGGTAGTGGCTGTGCCTAGGCTTGCTCACATTCTTGGTCACCTTTACAAATAAATGTTCTCACATTTTTCAGGTAGATACCCAGAAGAGGGATTGCTGGGTCATATGGTAATTCTGTTCTTAATTTTTTAAGGAACCTCCAAACTGTTTTTCATAGTGGCTGCAGTAATTTACATTCCTACCAACAGTGTATGAGGATTCGTTTTTCTCTACATGATGTCCAATATTATTATTAATTGTCTTGTTGATAACAGCTATTCTGGCAGGTGTGAGGTGGTATCTTATTGTGGTTTTGATTGGCATTTCCCTAATAGCTAGTGAATTTAAATATCGTATTCATCGATTTGTTGGCCATTTATATGTCTTGGGAAAAGTGTCTGTTCAGGTCCACTGCCCATTTTTAAATGGGATTATTTTTTTAATGTTGGGTTGTATGAGTTCTTTATGTATTTTGGATATTAGCCCCTTATCAGAGGTATCGTTTGCAAGCATGGTCTCCCATTCCATTGGTTGCCTTTTTGATTTCTTGGTTTCTTTTACTGTGCAGAAGCCTTTTAGTTTGATGTAGTCCCATTTGTTTATTTTTGGTTTTGCTTCCCTTGCCTTTGGGGTCAAATTCATCAAATCCTCTCTGAGACCAAGGTCTGTAAGTTTAGTACCTGTGTTTTCATCTATGTATTTTATTTTTTCATGTCTTATATTTAGTCCTTGATCCATTTAAGAGTTAATTTTTGTGTATGGTGTCAAATAGCAGTATTTCATTATTTTGCATGTAGCTCTCTAATTTCCCCAGAACTATTTATTGTGTTGTTAGTTTTTTCCAGTTTTTCATTTAGTCCTGTTAGATGTTTTATATATTTTGGTGGTCCCAGGTTGGGTGCATACGTATATATTGATGTGTTATGTCCTCTTGCTGTATTGTCTCCTTTATCATTATAAAATGTCCATCTTTGTCTCTTGTTACTTTTTATCTTGGAATCTATTTTTTTGATGGAAGTATGGCTACACCCACTTTTCTCTGGATGCCATTTGCCTGGAATATCATCATATTCCACATCTCTTTGAGTCTGTGTTTGTCTTTGCAGCTGAGATGTGACTCTTGAAGGCAGCATGTATAGTTGGGTTTTGTTTTTTGATTTACCCTACTACTCTGTGCCTTTTAATTGGTGAATTCAGTCCATTCACATTTAGGGTGATTATTGAAATATGGAGATTTCCTATAGGCATTTTATTTTCTTTTCTGGTTGCTCTGTTGTCTCCATTGTTTCTTTCCCCTGTGTTTCTGTCTGTGTAGTTTGGTGGTATTCTATCATTTTTCCTCTTTCCTTTTTATGTTGTGTCTCAGTTCTAGATTTTTTGTGTGTGTGGTTACCATTAGGCTTATGCAAAAGAATGTTTCATCCATACAGTAGTCCTTTTTCTTCTTATTGCATCTTACCTCTATTCACCTGTGCTAGTTCAGTCCTTTTCCCACTCCCCTTTGTTGTCACAAATTATCCTTTTTATGCTGTGTGTTCATTTCTAAATTGAAGGAGCTACTGTCATTTTCTTTTTAAATGTTTTTACCTCCTTTAACCTTTATATTTAAATGTTTAATACTGGATTCTGAACAAGGGTTGAACTTTTCTGCTTCTGTCTGAGTAATCATATTACTCATAGTTTTGTATCCTTTTGTCTTTTTTTGTTTCAGATAGAAGAGCATCTTTCAGCTCTTCTTGTATTACAGGTCTTGTGGTGGTAAATTCCCTGAGCTTCTGTATGTCTGCAAAAGCCATTATTTCTCTTTCATATCTAGAGGATAAATTTCCTGGATATATTTTTATTTGATGGTGATTTCTCTTGCATTACTTTGAATATTTGGTTCCACTCTCTTCTAGCTTGTATGGTTTCTGCTGAAAAATCTGATGATAATCTAATAGGGTTTCCTTTATAGGCTACTGTTTTCTTTTCCCTGGCTGCCTTGATAATTCTTTGTCATTACTTTTTGACAGTTTTAATCTAATATGCTCTGGAAAACACTTTTAGATTCGAGGATCCAGTTCTTTCCTTAGGTTTGACAAGTTCTTGTTGATTATTTGATAGGTGCTCTTCCCCCTTCTTCCCCTTGTCTCCTTCTTGTATAACCATTATTCTTATAGTGCCCTTTCTAATGGAGTTAGTTACCATACAGTTCTTTCATTTTATTACTCTAGATTCTCCTTCCACCTGAGTCATTTCTAGATTTCTATCTCCTATGTCACTAATTCTTTCCTCCACGTGGTCTATTCTGTTTCCTAAGCCCACTGGTTTATTCTTCATCTCTTTTACTGAGTTCTTCAGCTCTAAATTTGTTTCGTTCTTTTGTTAATAGTTTCAATCCCCATTGTTCATTTTGATTTTTGAGTTCACTGATCTGCCTTTGAGTTTTTTTGTATCTTGCCGAGTTTTTTCAGAATGGCAATCTTGAGTTCTCCATCATTTAAATCACATACTTCCATGTCTTTTATTTCCTGAAGATTTTTCATTTTCTTTCTGAATTCCCTCATTATTGATTATTCAGCATGCTTGGATTATTTCTCTGCCTGGGAATTTGTGGGAATAACTTTTAATGTATTTGATACTTCAGTGTATAGCAGATTGACATGTAGAGGTCTTTTTTCAGTAGGTAGTACTGAAGTGCAAGTTTTCCTGTCATCTGCACTGCTGGGGCTTGGGGCATCTCTGTGGGGTGTTATAGCTTTGGCTGAGGAAAATGCCCCACATTCCTTGAAGAGGTGGGTGTCCCCTTTAAGACCCAATCACCTTGGTCTCAGGGCACCTCTCCAGTGGACTGGAAGTGGTGGACTGTGGGTCTCCTGTGTGTTCCCAGAACCACTTTCCTGTAGCCAGAAGCTGCCAGCAGAGCCAATCTGAGTTTACCCAGCTGCCTCTACCCAGCTGCACAGAAATGGATGGAGGGATTGGCTGGGGGCAGGGGCAAGTGGATTATGTGTCTGCGGCTCTGCTCTTACTAGTGGGTTTAGCCACAGTGAGTAGACCACTTAAGCTGGAAAGCTTTTTTCATCCCTTTTGCAGTCTGCTGAGTGGGCCACGGGGAGGGGGTGGATGGGTTCCAGCATCTGTGGAATCTTTTGTCTGGTGCTGGCGGGCTGTGGAACACTGCGACCATCTGCACATCTCTGACTTTGACCGTGATCCTAGTAGCTTCTACGTGTGCCAACCACCCAGGCCCGACTATTATCTCTGCCTCTCTGGTTTGCCCAGTGGGGTTTGTACCCCCATCCTTCAATGCTATTGCATCTATGGGAGCCGTGGCAGGTGACGTGCTGCACCCGGCTTCTGTCCCTGTCCTCTGCCCTGTCCCATCTCTGCTGTTTGCTCAGACACATCCACCTTCAGATTTCTCAATGCACGGAGCTCAGACGTGTTTGAGTGTTGAGCAGGGACTCCTTTGTTGAATTATAGCTGTCCAACTTGTAACTTAGCGGAGAGACCTGCAGGTCCTCTCATGCTACCATGCTGCTGACGTACTCTCATCTATATCCACTTTTTCATGGCTGTACGTTATTGAAACACATGCAGATATTTTGCTGATATTTCCTTTTTTTTTTTTAAATTCAGTATGAAGATCTCTGTGTATGCTCTTTCTCACTTTTTCTAATCTCCTAAGCAAAACCTCCAGTGCTAGGGTTGCCAGGTCAAAGGGTGTTTTGATACATATGGACCAGCTAATGTTCCCTCTACCAAGAGGTGTTGAACAGAGTGCTGTGTAAGTTCCAGTACATGTAAATTGTTACATTTAATGAAATTCAATAAAAATTAAATAGTTTCTTGTACCACTGCCCCCTCCCCATTTTAGCAGGAAAAACAAGGGTGGAGTGTGACAAAATTAATGTCCTTGAAATTTGACCAAGCCCCTGCCTAAAAAGGTCAGGATGGAGGAAGGACTGTGCAGAAAAGGCAATTTGACCTAAGCCTGCATGGAAATAATGAGACAAAACCCATTATTAACAATTCAAGTTTACTGAAATTTTGTCATAAGTAACCACTTTTAACACTTTGAAACAATTACAGTAAAACCCTACCATAATGAGTTAGGGTTCAAAATTTCCAATCTTACAAATTCAGTCATTGGATTAATAAAAAAAACAGTACATTTCAGCCTATAAAATACAAGCTAATGATTGGCTAAATATTACACTGTACACACTGAGGCTCGCTGGGGGATGGGAGCCATTCACAAATCTTGTCCAAATGTCTATTATTGTGGATGGCAGAATTATATGATTTTTCTGTAGTTCAGTATTTCCTGAAACGAATCTTAAGGCTATTTGCAGGAGTCTTTTTCAGTATGTTGTTATGAATTTAAGGTAGGGAATTGACTAGAATTTTTAAATACTTGTCCTAATTATAGGATTTTTCTCCACTTTTAGTAATTGCTGGGTACCCACTACCAGTCAAGCAGTTCTACAAGGTAGAGAGACAGTGGTGAAAAGTACCCCTGCCTACGTGGAGGTTACACTGGAGTTGACATCAATATTGTTTATCCATCTTTATCCTTTTGTTAAAGTCCTATCCATACGCTTTTATAAGCCCTTTCTGCTGGGTAGACTCCAATGAAATTTAAGAGTCTTCAATAGTATTCATCTTGAGAATTATGACATTCAAAACTCTGGTATAACCACTGACCATATTTATAAAACCAGTTTTCTGTCACACGTGAAATCTGATGTTTATAAAGAATTCACCTCCCACCTGAGTCCTTAGAACAGCATTTCGTAGAGCTTCTTTCCTGTGATGATTCCTTAAAGCTTCTGAGTTCTGAAGGAACTTTCCACAATTACCAGCACAGACTTTCCAATGGAGACAAAGATGTGAACTCTTAACTGAAGGCTACATCACACCTCACATTTCTATAGATTCCCTCCAGTGTGGATTCTCTGATGATATACAAGGTGTGATCTCTGGCTGAAGCCCTTACAACACACATCACATATGTAAGGTCTCTCTCCAGTGTGGACCCTCTGATGTGTGTGAAAATGTGAGGCCTGACTGAAGCCCTTCCCACACTGCTGACATGTATAGGGTTTCTCTCCCGTGTGGACCCTCTGATGGGCACTGAGCCCAGCACTCCAACTGAATTCTTTCCCACACTCCTCACATTTAAATGGTTTCTCACCGGTGTGAATTATCTGATGGACTTGAAGATTTGACCTCTGGCTGAAGGCCTTACCACAGGTATCACATTTGAATGGTTTCTCTCCAGTGTGGACCCTCTGATGGGCTTGAAGATGTGAGGCCTGACTGAATCGCTTCTGACACGCTTCACATTTGAATGGTTTTTCCCCAGTGTGGACACTCTGATGAGCTTGAAGATTTGAGGCCTGACTGAAACCCTTCCCACACTCTTCACATTTATAGGGTTTCTCTCCCGTGTGGACTCTCTGATGATTGTGAAGGTTCAAGCTCCAATTGAAGCGCTTCCCACACACCTCACATTTGTATGGTTTTTCTCCAGTGTGGACTCTCTGATGGGCTTGAAAATATGAACTCTGACTGAAGCCCTTCCCACACACATTACATCGAAATGGTTTCTCTCCTGTGTGAACCCTCTGATGGCTCTGGAAACTTGAAGCTGAACTAAAACCCTTCCCACATTCTTCACATTTATATGGTTTTTCTCCCGTGTGGACTCGTTGATGACTGTGAAGATTAAAACTCAAACTAAAGCACTTACCACACTCGTCACATTTGTATGGTTTCTCTTCAGTGTGGACTCTCTGGTGGGTATGAAGATTTGAGCTACAACTAAAGCGTTTGCCACAATCTGCACATTTGTATGGTTTCTCTCCAGTGTGAATTCTTTCGTGGGCCTGAAGGTGGGATCTTTGAGTGAAGCCCTTTCCACATATCTCACATTTGTAAGGTTTCTCTCCAGTGTGGACTCTGCAATGAATATTAAGATCTGTGCTGCGACTGAAGCCCTTCCCACAACTTTCACATCGGTAGGGCTTCTCTCCTGTGTGAATAGGCAAGTGAGCATAAAGATGTGAGGTCTGATTAAAGCTCTTACCACACTCATGGCACGAATAGGGTTTCTCCCCTGTGTGGACTCTCTGATGAGTCTGCAGGTTTGAGCTCTGACTGAAACCCTTGCCACACTCATGACACCAATAGCGTTTTTTTCCTGCACGAACACTTGGTTGAACATGGACGGTATCCTTCTTGTTTGTACTGTATGTAAGGGACTGCTTTCCCAAGTGTACCTGCTGATGAACTTGAAGACTCGTGCAGTCACTGAATGCCTTTTCACATTCGTTACACTGGTCGGTGTTCTGTCCTGTGTGGATTGTCCTGAGCTGGGCAAGAGGTGACACCTTGGACATGTCTACACCACAGCCCTTGTTGCTGTGAGCTTCATCTCTTGTGTGGACTGGATCATCATGGTGGTGTGAAATACAACTGAAAATGTTAACACACGGAGCAAATAGACATAATTTGTTTTTCACTGGTGTCTGCTTACAACTTCTCTGGTAATTCTGTGTTTCGTTCAGATATAGTTTACTCCAGGGATTCTGGGCTCTCGCAGCTGGAAAGTCTTGCTTTTCATTAATACCGGAATGACCCTCTAGGAGATTCAGTATACAGCTGTCTTCCACAGGAGCCTGAATGGATATTCCGGTTCCCACCTGATGGGGGGAATTGTGTTCTTTACAGAGTTGAGAACTCTTTTCTTGAATATGTATCATGGAGTCTTGACTTTTGGTTAATTTACTCACAACATGTTTCTTGATTTGCCAGCATGGAAGCTCTCCCAATGAAAGGCACCTTACTCTGGCTTCATGAAGAGTGTCCATCTCATTTTCATTGCTGCCTCCTGGAAGGAACAAGAGAATAAAGAATTAAGGACAAAGAGACTGACGTCAGCAAGAAAGCGATTAAGGAAGCTGCAAGCCATTGTTCCCCCAGGAAACATTAAAAAAACAACTAGAGACAAGAAATATGTAAGAGTTCTGGAAAAGGATTGAAGGTCTACAGCAATCAAAAGAGCATCCAATCAAGAGCAAGGCATATTTACAAAGGTATGAAATTTGGGATCAGCCAAGACTGAGGGGATAAGGTCTTCTTGGGTCTGTGAGTGGTTCTTCCCATTCCCCACTATATACAACTACTTTTAAATATCGCATCATTTTTACTTTTGGTATGGTATGGTCTGAAGGATGCAGCAGGCTACCTCCCAATTCCCCACCTTGACCTGGATACAGCAGAGTAGACTTTCTTTGCAATATTGTAACCTGTCTTGGGGATGCCTGAGGAATCAGTTCTCTGCTTTGCCCGACTCAGAGACAGGATGGGTGAAAGCAGCAGACACTCTTCATGGAAGCTACAGGGGGACTACAGACTCACCAAAGCCTGAAGAAAGAGATTATGTGTGAAGGAATGGACTAGAACATCTAACATCAAAAAAACCTAGGGTGGCACTTTTTGGGAGATGAAGAGATTTAAAAGCATCTGTGTATGAGGAAATCGAGCAATCATACACACAGACCCAGGAAAGACATTAATTTAGAAAAAGACCTGAGAAGACCTTAAGCCCTCACCCTGGGGCAGACCCGTAGGCTCAGAACACACCCTGTACATGGATCGTCCTGGGGGAAAAAGCCCGTTGGCAAAGACTGGAAGAGGGGGCTGTTTTCTCAAATGCCCTATTTTCAACAAAAACAATAAAAGTATAAAATAAACAGGAAGATGTGGCCTATTTAAAGGAAGAAAATAAAGTGACTGCAACAAACTACCCACAAAGAAACACAGGTATCAGAGTATCGAAGACTCTAAAATAACTGTCACATACGGTCAAAGAGCAAAGGAGAGAGTGAGGTAAGCAACATGGCAGGGTACGCAGCTCCCGTCCCTCTCCCACGGCAGCACCTAATCATCAACACATATGGAAAAAACTCACTTTGAAAACTTGTAAAACCAGTTGAGAAGCTGTAACAACTAAGAGAACATCTAACCAAAACAAGCTGAACTCAAAACTGTACAAAATGTCCTGGTGTTTCCACTTGCCTCAGCCAGGCTGGCACAGTGTGGTGCGGGTGGGAAGCCTCTGCCCCATTCCTGGTTCCTCCCTCAGGATGGAAAGGAAAGAATAGAACTTGCTTATGGTTCTGGCTAGCCTGGGACTGGTTTCTGTCTCACCTGAGGAAGTACTATGGGAACCATGGCGTAATTAGTCATGGGGATGTACGTAAAGCATAGGGAATCTAGGCAGTGATGTGGTCATAACTATATATAGTGCCAGGTGAGCACTAGATCGATCAGAGTGATCACTTCATAAATTTCATAAATAGCTAGTCACTGTGTCGTACGTCTGAAAGTAATGTAATATTGTATGTCAATTGTAACTTAAAAATAAAACATTAAAATAAAAAAAATACCCAGTGAACATAGGTGCAAAAATCTTAACAAAGAGAAAAATCTTTGTTTCTAGAAACATAATAAAAAGGGTAGTACATAATGCATCAGTGGGGTTAACCCCAGGAATGTAAGGTTGGTTTAACATGTGATCATTTAACATTTAATCATCAATGCCTTTTGCCACATTAACAATAAAAAAGAGAAAAATCCTACGATCATCTCAATAAATGCAGAATAAGCATTGACAAAGTACCATACCCATTCGTGATGAATAGGCACTGAACTACTAGGAGGAGAAAGGAACTCTACCCAGTAAGGACACCTGCAGAGGCCCTACCGGTAACACCATCCTCCGTGGTGAAAGTATGAGCGTTTCCTACCTGCATCAGGAAAAAGGAACAAGAGGCATGCAGACTAGAAAGGAAAGAAGTCAGACTATATTTACAGAGGTTATTCTATACACAGAAAATCTTTGGGAATATACAAAAGTGCTTCTAGAATAGGTGAATATAGGAGGGTTGCAGGCTACAAGGTTGACATACAAAAATCAATTGCATTATTATATGGCAGAAGCAAATACTGAAAAATGAAATTAAAAAATAATTGTTTATATAGCATCAAAAAAATAAAACACTTCTGACAATTAAAGATATATAATTCCTATATACTAAACACTATATTGTGATTTAAAAGAAATATATATTTGGTCTTCCTCCCTGGTTCCTGGCTTACAGCTCCCCAAACCCTTGAAATTTCCCAAGTGATAAGAGCAATGGGAGCATATTTTGTTATATTTGGTCTTTTAGCCTAGCTTCCTGAAATGGCTTCAGAGGCACAAAGGGGAAATGGGTGTCTTGTTATTCCTAAGAAGTCCCTTTCAAGCACACCTGAGTGAGAATTGCAAAAGGTTCAACATTTCAGTAATTTCTCCTCTTTTCCTCCATAGGAATCTCCTTGTTTACACAGTTGTATCAGTGACTTCTATAAATGTCACATTTGAAATTGCTGCCAGAAAACTTCACCTAAGTCATATGATTGTTTAAGTATTGGAGGGAGGGACAGGGAGAATAGGATGGATGGTATAAGTGAGAGATGATGACCTGGCTGGAAATACAGATTCCACAAAAAACTAAAACCAAAACCCAAAAACAACCTGTTAAAACTATTAAGTGAATTCAGCAAAGCAGCAGCATACAATGTCAACACATGAAAACCAGTGGCATTTCTATACATAATGAACAATCTGAAAAGGAAATTAAGAAAGCAATTCCATTTACAATAGCATCAAAAATAATAAAATAGGAATATACCAAAGGGTGAAAGACTTGTACACCACAAATATAAAACATTAATATAAGAAATTAAGATGTTAAAAAAATGGAATGACATCCCATGTTCTTGTTTGGAAGATTTAATATTGTTAAGATGCTGATGCTACCCAGAGGGGATTTACAGATTCAATGCAATCCCTACCAAAATCCCAACAACATAAAAACAGAAAAGTTCATCCTAAAATTCATAGAAAACCCCGAGGGAACCCGAAGAACCAACACAATCTTGAAAAAGAAGAAAAGAGTTGGAGGACTCATTCCAATTGTACAACTTCCTATAAAGCTACAGTAATCAAAATAGTGTAGTACTGACATAAAGGAAGACATACATAGAGACCAGAATAGACCAGCGAGTCTAGAAAGAAGCCATTGCCTATATGGTCAAATGATTTTTGACAAGGGTGCCAAAGCCATTCAGTGGGGGAAAGGACTGTCTTTTCAACAAACGGTTCTGAGAAAACTGAATATCCACATGCAAAAAAATGAAGTTGGACCCTTCCTTATACTACATACAAAAACTATCTGAAAATGCATCAAAGACCTAAACATAAGAGCTGAAACTATAAACTCCTAAAAGAAAACACAGGCAAGAACTCCACGATATTGGATTTGACAATGATTTCTTAGATTTGGCACAGGCAACAAAAGAGAAAACAAATATGACTTCATGAAAATGAGAGACTTCTGTGCATCAAAAGACCTTATCAATAGAGTAAAAAGGCCACACATCAAATGAGAGGAAATACTTGCAAATCATATTATCTGATGTGGGATTAATATTCAGAATACACAGAAAATTCATAACAACAAAAAACAAACACCCTGATTCAAAAATGAGCAAAAGACTTGAGTAGACATTTCTCCAAAGATATACCAATGGTCAGTAAGCCCATTAAAGATGCCCAACATCACTAATCACTAGAAAAATGCAAATCAAAACAATGAGATACGACTTCACACCCAACAGGATGGCTATTACAGAAAAAAGGAGGAAATAACAAATATTGGTGAGGATACGGCAAACTGGAACCCTTGTGCGCTGCTGGTGGCGACACAAAATGGTATGGGCTGCTGTGGAAAACAGTATGGCAGCTCCTCAAAAATTAAAAATAGAATTACTATCTGATCCTGCAATTCTACTCTGTATGTACACAAAAAAGGATAGAACAGATATTTGTACACCTACGTGACAGCAGCATTATTCACAATAACTAAAAGGCAATTAAAACAACTGCATTTACAATAGCATCAAAAGAATCAAATATTAGGAATTAAGTATTAGGCCAACAACCCAAATGTCCATCAACGGACATATTATTCAGCCCTAAAAAAGCGGTTCTAACACATGCTACGTCACGGATCCACCTTGAAAACACTCTAAATGAAATAAACCAGTCACAAAAGTAGAAATGCTACCTGATTCCACTTACAGTGAGGTACATGGAATGGTCCAATTCATAGAGACAGAAAGTATAACAGTAGTGACGGGTGAGGGGAGAAATGGGTGTGATTGTTTAATGGCGACAGAGTCTCAGTTTGGGACACTGAAAAGTTCTGAAGATGAACAGTCGTGATGTTGGCACAACCACGTGAAAGAACTTAATGCCACTGAACTGTGCACTTCAAACGGTAAAAATGATAAATTTTATGTTATGTATATTTTACCACAATTACAATATATGCTAATATTTCTGGTGCCCTAGTGCTGAAAGTTAAGGATGTGGAGTGAAGGGAAAATGGTGTTTTAAATAGAGTGGCCAGAGAAGGCCTTGGATGAAATGAGTTGAGCAGAGACAGGACTGAATAAGAAAGAGGGGTTGGAGGTTTATGGAAAAGCAGCATTCCAGCCGAAGAAAGGAAGACGTCCTGACGCAGAAGAATACTGTCACATGTGAGAAACAGGTGAGGCCGGCGGAGCCAAAGGGATAAGGAAATGACGGGAGAAAACTATGGAATGGTAAAGCTGGGAGAATGAGCAGACACCACGGGGCTTTCCAGGCCCCTGAAGTACTTTGGGTTTTTTTGAGGGAATTGGGAAACCAGTGGAGGGCTTGAAAAGGAGGAGTGACCCGATGTGACATGTTCCCAAAGTCTTTCTCAGACTGCTGCGTGGGGGAAGAGTGCCCAGAGGCAGAATGACGGACTGTTACCTACAAAGTCTCCCCTGCAGTTCTCCCCCAAATGCCTACCTCTTTGGGTCTGGATGTCCATCATCCAGAGCTTTTCTTCCCTCTCCAGCTGAGATATCACATCTGGCTTGGAGGACTGATGCCCTGAGAAAAGATTAAGAGTTAAGCGAAAACATTCACGGTAAAAACTACTAAACATGTGGGTTCCAATTCCATGGTGCCAGGCTCTACCCACCTCTCCACACATTACCCAGAGCAGTGCTTATCAAACACTTTGATGCAACTCACTAAATTCGTGACCCACCAATGGCTCATGACCCACACGTTTTAAAAAGATGTGTGAAATTAGGAGCCAGGTACAGCCACGCTCAACTGTTCACTTATAGTTAATTTACAAAAGACAAACGTTTGCTTTGGAAAAAAGGCTAGAATTGTCTTGTCTCTGTGTTCCGAAGGGACTGGGAAACTGGTCTCTAAGGAGTCCTGATGCTTTGAAGTAGTGGGCAGAGCCCAGGGAGGCTACCAAATGCCTAAAATGCACAGGACAGTCCCCACAACAAAGAATTATCTGCCCCCAAATGTCAATAGTGCCAGGTTGAGAAACACTGCTCAAGGGGATGAAGCCACATTACACAGGGCGCCTGTCCTCACCCACTGACAGAAGGTTCCTGAAGTTCTCCAGCATCACGTCCCGGTACAGCTTCCTCTGGGCGGAGTCCAGCAGCCCCAGCTCCTCCTCCGTGAAGACCACAGCCACGTCCTTGAAGGTCACCGCCTCCTACAACACCAAACACAGGCACCCTCGATCTTACGACCAATGGCCACTGGGAGAGGGGCAGTGCTGAGAAAGTGGAGGAGATCTGCATGAAGCTGTTCCAGACTCTAAGGGACCGAACAAGTCTCTTTAGTAGTGTTTCTCCTCTTCCCCTTCCAGTCACAGCAAAAATGTTGGGGGTGGGGGGTAGAGGGAGGGAATGAAAAGAAAAATTAAAAAAAAAAACTTTGTACATGTAACATGGTGCCCTTTATATAGTTAAATAGTCTCCAGAACTGTCACCATTAAACCATAGTATGTACACGTTTTACAATTAGACTGACAGTACCAAATTTTGTAAGAAATTCTGAGCGAATTTAGTTCTAACAGTATTTAATAGAGTCTATCTCCTTCTCTCACTGGGTGAGACCCCAGGTGAGGGGCAACGTTACGCTTGGAGTCCTTCACCCACCAGACATGCCAGGCATACACGCCACGTGGCCTCATGCTCCTGAATGGTAGTCTCATTTCTTCTGGGTCTCTCCATTTACCCTAACTGGACACTTGAAACTCCTGGCTCAGGTCATTGAAACTTTAGTGTGTAAAAAAAAATATAAACGGAGACTCTTCAAAGTGGAATCAGAGCCGCCATCCCAGAGGAACTGCCTTGCAAGCTTTATTCCTCAAACCTTTGAAATGTTAAAACTGGGAAAATAACCTTTGGATGGGCTTAAAGCAGCACTGTGTTCCAAACCGTTTCCAAAGCTAACAGGAAAGCGGACAGTATGACTGCAGGACTGAAAATGAAAGGTTCTTTAGAATTAGCATCACTGTTTATCTGTACCTATAGAAATTCCTTCCTTAGCTTGTTAACACCCACAGAAACGCCTTCTTTCTATTCATATAATTGTTCCCCTTCCCTCTCTCATGAATACCCCTCACCTTGGTCTCCTCCTCAGACCACTATCTGGGTTTCTGCCTGAAGCACTGATTCCTGAATAGTTATTCTTTGGGCTCTGGGAAGCTATTGCCTCTCGCTTTGGTCTTTTATTTTTAGGTTAAGTGTCAGCTGGGGACTGAGTGGACTTCAGCAGGGATCTGAAAGTTCACAAATCTGTTTGTTACAATGAAGACAAGACCATTTATATTGTCACACTGGTTTTCACGGAGTAAATGGCTGGCCAGTCCTGGGTGCTACTGGACCTAGGATGTACTTCTTTAAAATATACTAACACGTCAGTGAGTAAAACAGGTACTTAACTATCATACATCCCTGGTTTAACTTAGAATTAAAGAAAGAATCTAGCTCTTCTGGTTTGAAAACAACTAAAATTCTTTCCTCTGACTTCAGTACCAGCTGGATTGTTGCACCAAGCCATACTTGAGACATTCTTTCCACAAAATGTGAGGCACCACGTATAAGAAAACAACTGAATCCCTAGAACTTTAAGGAAAGAAAAATTTGTAGACTTTTCCTGTTTGAGGAGAAAAGTTTTATGTAGAAAAACTCACTGCAAACATCTTTGAAGTGGTAAAATTCATAAACCACATAAATGAGGAGGAAGCGGGGAAGTATTAGGTATACTGTGGAAAATGATGTGGCCGTTTAAGTTGTAGGTGATATAAAATTAAACTTTAAAAACCCAAAATGGTACTTAAACTATGATTCGGTATACATGCAAATGATAAGGAATGTGGGAAAATGAAAACAGCTAATTTGGAAACGTGTTTATAAGGTGGGAGTTTCTATTTATTTTTTATTTAAAAAAATATCTAACTTTCACAGTATTTGGAAATATGCAAAAAGCAAGAGCCTGGCATACAATAATATGTGAAGTGCCTTTGGTTCCATTTTACCCTTCCTGAACAGGAGGAAAATGTGACCAACCTTTGAAAAATGAGAGATGTCACTTTAAGAAACAAAGACCCAACTTACCTGGAACTTGGTCATTTTTCTCCTCCTCCTTTGGGGGAAAGCAGAATTCCGGGAAGGCCAAGCTGGGGAAGGGAAAGCCATCATGAGAGAGATGCTAGGGATGCTGCTCGTCCACATGACACTCCACGGGGACATGACGGGTGCCCCTTTCTCTAGGCAGAGGCAGTGGCAACAAACCTTAATAAGAAACGGGCTGGAGTCCAGCGTCCCCTGGGCCTCCTCAACCAGCTGCCATTATTCATGAACAACCCTTAAAACAGCCCTAACCTAAGTGCTTCTTGTAGCTTCTAGAATATTCCTGAGCCTGGTATCAGAGGAAATGAGAGGCAAGCATACAGGCAGTATAACTGAATGGGGCCAAATGTCTGAAATTATGGCATTTCTACGCATTACTTTCTATTAGACTCACTAGCAGCGTAAACTTTGAGCAAGTTATTAATCTCTGAGCCTCATTCCAGTCACCTGACAATGGGGATGATAACGATGCCCGTATTCCCAATTTCCTGTAGCTAAAGACAAGCAGTGGTATTATGCTTTACGAAACTGTCCTTGCGAAAGTGCTTTCCAAAAAACGAATCTTTTAAGAAACCCAGAATTCAAAGATGATTGTTCTGTCCCATGAGTTACCCTTAGAAAAGTCTAATAACTGACTGGCTGTTCTGTCGGTCATGACCGTTCAATTGCCAGAGTCTTCCCCCCAACGGGTGTAACTACTTGCAAATGATATTAAGCTGGAAAAGCCTTAACAAAGTTCCTTCTCTCATTTGCAAGTTAAATAATGACTAACAAAAACCTAAGCAAGAGAAATCCCGTTGCATTTAAATGCACAATACGGGGTTGTTACACAACAACGCACACTTGTTAAGACCTCACTACACCTGTAGTCAGGCACCCGGCAAAGCCGACGTCACGACAGTTTGTCCGGGATAAACCCCAGAGGACCTTCCCCAGGATCCCCGAAAGATCACGCTCCTCCCCAAACTGGAGGCCGGGAGTCCGCGTGCAGCCCCACGTCAGGCAGCGACCCCATCCCGGGTTCGCGGGCGCGTGCAAATACAGGGCTCCTTTCGGATTATTGTAACAAAATGTATGGTAACAGCCAACATTTTACTATGCGCTGGGCACTGTTTTAAGCTTTTTAATATATAACTTCATTTAATTATCACAAGAACACCAATGGTAAAGAACTAACCCTCTTTAGTCAAGAGAAACTGAGGCCAAGAGCGATCAAGTAACTCTGCGAAAAGAGGCAGAGCTGGCTGCTGGGTCCTGGCTCGGAGGATGGGGGAGTGAGGGCTCGGGAGACCCTGAAACTCCAAGCACCAGGCAAGCCCGCCCTGACGCGAGAGGCTCAGCGGGGCGGATGCGTACAGCCGCCGCCTCCATGTCAGCCCTCTACCGCTGGCCGTGGCTTCCCTTAGCCAGGAGGGACAGGGTCACTGCTCACCCGACGCCAAGGCCAAGAAGGCTCGGAGGAATCGTCGGGACGTGGGGTTAACTCACCTCACTGCGAGCAATCTCCGCCCGACCTCGCCTTCCCGGGAGCGGAAGTGCCTGCGACTACATACCGTTCCTGGACTACACTTCCCAGAATCCCCAAGGGAAAGCGCCTCAGATTTCACGCACTCCTGTACTACATTTCCCAAGATGCAGCTCGCAGGACAGCACTTTCAATTCTCTTGCTTGTGTTTTGACTACAGAGGAGGGTTGGGTTTGAGTTCTCTGCCGCTGTAACTGTCAGATTCCTTTTGGCGTTAAACATTTCTTAAAGCTTATGAGAAAATAATTGTGAATTTTTGAAAATGAATCTGTATAAGAAAGAAAAGCAAAGCTTGCACTATGAAAATAAGCTTAAAACCAAATGTTTTGGGACTCGCTTGGTGGCTCAGGCGGTTGGAGCACCATGCTCCTAATGCCAGTTCGAGTCCCACATGGGCCAGTGAGCTGCGCCCTCTACAGCTAAGATTGTGAATGACAGCTCTCCCTGGAGCTGAGCTTCCTTGAGCAGCCGGAGGTTGGGGGCTGTGTGCTGCCATGAGTGGCCGGCAGCCAACAAGAGCTGCCGTGAGCTGCTGTGAGTGGCCGACTGGCGACTGGCCACTGACTGCCTCAGCCTGGGGGAGTGCAAGGCTCATAACACCAGCATGGGCCAGGGAGCTGTGTCCTACACAACTAGTCTGAGAAACAACGGCTTGAACTGCGGGGCAGGGAGGTGGAAGAAGGGAGGGGGGGGGGAACCTAAATGTTTTAGGGGAAGTAAAGGGTATGGGAAACATAAAAAATGATTTAGGCTGCCTAACATAGAACTTACGGAACACTAGATCTCAAACTTGTTTCAAATGCTGGCTCCCCAAATATCACCAATACAACTTGCTAATAAGACAAAAACGGAGTTTATTGCTTATCACAGTAAAGGGAGAACACCACCTTGACAGAGCTTTGACACCTTGACAGCAGGGTGTCAGCACAAGGAAAGCAAGGTTGAAATTAATTGAGAATTGGAAGTTTGATGGGTCCTGGAAAAACACACTGTTCCCCAATTTAAAAAAAGATCAATTGACCACATACATGTGGGTCTACTTGTAGACTCCATTATATTCTATTGTTCTATGCTTCTATCCTTTCACCAATACCACACTATCTTGATTACAGTAGCTTTATAGTAAATCTTGAGATCAGATAGTGTAAGTCTTCCAACATTGTTTTTCATTTTTTATGTTTACACATTCTTGTTTCTTTGTTTTTTTGTGTAGATTTTAGAAATATCTTGTCAATTTCTGCAAAAATGTCCACTGAGATATTGATGGCACTATGTTGCATTTATAGGTTGATCGAGGATAAATGGCTTAACAATACAGAGTCTTCCATTCCATAAACTGGTCCAATCTATTTTTGGAGTTTTTTAAAAAAATCTTTCATCAGTATTTTGTATGATGTAGCATAGAGATCACACACATCACCTCCCTCTATATATTTGGTGCTATTGTAAACAGTACTGCCATTTTCTTTCTTAATTTCAATTTCCACTAGTATAGGACTAGAATAGTGATTGTTGTATATTGCCCTTGTTTCCTGCGACTTTGATGAACTCACTTGTTAGTTCTAGTAGCTTTTTGTTGATCCTTTGGGCTTCGCAATATAATCCTGTTTTATGCAAAGAGTTTTATTTCTTCCTTTCCTACCTGTATCTTTTCTTTTTCTCACCTTAGTGCATTGGCTAGTACCTCCCGTCTGATGTTGACATGGGGTGGTGACAGCAGAAGTCCTTGCTTTGTTTCCAAAACTTCGGGTTCAATCTTTCACCATTAAAAATGATGTTACCATTATTTTATCAATGCTCTTTATCAGCTTGAGGAAGGTTCCTTTTAATCCCTAGGATTTTTTTTTAGACACGATGTTCAACTTTATCAAATGCTTTTTCTGTATCTATTTCTTTTTTTCTGTTGATGTAGTGAATTAGTTTGATATTTGTATATTAAAACAATCTGCATTTCCATAATCTATATCACTTTGTCATGATACATTATCCTTTTTATAATTTGTTTGGCTAGAATTTGCCAATAAAGCCATCTGACCCTGTTTCCTTTGTTAGAAAGTTTTTATCTATAAATTCAACCACTTTAGGAGATATAGGACTATTCAGGTTGTATACTTCTTATGTATGCTTTGGTAATTTGTTTCTTTCATGGAATTTGTACATTTTGTTTAATTTGTCCAATTTATAGGCACAACGGTATTCACAATGTTCCCATAAAGCTGTTCCTAATATTTGGGGGTACCCTCAACACCTGGAAACAATGCAGTGGGTTGACATTCTGCGACTGCTGCTCCTGCTGGTAGGAAACAGGTAGGTATCACTTGCTCAATACAGTTTAATGCCATTTGGGTCAGAGAACATACTTTCCTGATTTTACTTGGTATGGTTTATTTTATGGCCCAGAAGGTTTATTTAAATGTTACAAATGCAATTAAAAGGAATGTGTACTCAACCACTGTTGGATGAATTGTTCTCTAAGTGGCAAACACGTCAAGATGGGTGGTAGTGTTGTTCAAGTCTTCTATATACTGATTTTCTGTCATCTTGACTTATTAATTACTAAGAAAACTGCTGAGTCATCCACCTATATTTGTGATATTTATTTATTTATTTTTATACCCTAAAGGGATATGTTTACACATCCCCCCCAAACCAAGGGGGTGTGTTTACAGATGCCCCTAAATCAAAGACATGCATTGCTAAATGCCAGAGGTCTAGGCACGTCACTGGGAGAGAGATAAGAGAAGGGAGAGGGGGAGGCAATTCTACCCACAGAAATAAAAGCATTCATGCAATGTAAGGTGAGACTGCTTCCCTCTCTTGGGTCAGACTGCTCCATGTCTCGGACTGTACTTTCTTTTACTAATAAATTTCTTCCTGTCTTATTGCTGCACAAAATTCTGTCTCTTGATTGAATTCATTCCTTCAAGATGGTGAAGAGCCGAGGTTCAATGTCATTTCCCAGTAACAAATTCACAGGATATCCTTTGAAACCCAAGGGTTGACTCATTCAATGGCCTTTATCTCCTCTTTCTATTAGCCATACATTCATATGGCCTCACCTTGGAATTCTTCCATATTGGAAACAGTGTTCTAGCCTCCCCTCTAATACAAGCTCCTCTGAGAATGAAGGGTAGGGCCTAACTAATAGGGTAGGTAGATAAATAGAAGTCAGCAGGAGAAAGAGAAATTTAGCCCAGATTAGAAAGCCCCCTGCTGCATCTTCTATTTGGGTCAAGACACCTGGCAGCTACCCAGCAGGGCTCCAGGCTTACACACACTTCTAAATCAAAGGGATGTGTTTACATATCCCCCCAAATCAAGGGGATATGTTTACCCAAGCCCCTAAATCAAAGAAATGCATTGTTAAAAGAAGACATCCTGCTTATCAACACATCCTACTTGCCACCAATACCTTACTAGCCCAACAGGATTCCAGACTTTCACACACCCCTAAGGGATGTGTTTACATATTCCCCCAAAATCAAAGGGGATGTGTTTACCTACCCCCTAAATCAAAGGGATATATTTACATATGCCTCTAAATCAAATCTGATTTAGAGTATTAATCTGATTATGTCATCAGATTAAGCATTAATCTGATTATGTCATCAACCAATTTATTTGTGGTTTTATATCAGATTTTGCTTCGTGAATCTTGAAGTTCTACTGTTAGGTGCATATATTTAGGATTATATATTTCCCTGGTATACCCCTTTTGATATTCCTTGTATAAATTTTTGGTTGCTATTAATATAGCTAGTCCACCTTTCTTTTCACTTATTCATTTAATCCACTCTTTATATTTAAAGAGGCTTTGTTGTAGAAAACACATAGCTTATGGTTGGGTCTTGCTTTTAACCCAACCGGACAATCTCTGTTTAAATAGTGTGTTCAGAACATTTACATTTAATGTAATTATTGATATCATTGGATTTGAACCTACCGTCTTGCTCAGTGTTTCCTATTTGTACCATGTGTTTGTTATTAACTCAATTTTCCTGTCAGCTTTTGGATTATTTTTGTGTGTGTGATTCCACTTTAATTTTTTTTAATGGTTGCTCTAGGGCTTATAATATGCATGCATAATTTTTCAGTCTATCTCCTAATAATATTATGCTAATTCATGTACTGTACGACAGCATACATCCAATTTCTCTCTGCCCTGTTTTGTAGTATTGTTGCATTTTACTTTTATATATGCTACAAATTCACAAAACTTTGCTCCTATTTATGGTTTAGTAAATTACATTTTCAAGTGATTACAAGTTAAAAAATATTTTATATTTTCCTCCATTTTAACCATTTCCAAAGTTCCTTATTTCTTTTGGTAGATCTAAGTCTATTTCTGGTACGATCTTCTTCCTGCCTGTAGAAATAATCCTTTAATATTTCTTGTAGTGCAGATTTGCTGGTATGAATTCTATTAGCATTTGTTCATCTGAAAATGTCTTTATTTTGCATTCTCCTCCCCCAACACTCCAGTTCCAGCCGTTGTTTCTGTCTTGTTGCGTAGGACACAGCTCCCTGGCCCATGCTGGAGTTCGGTCGCCGGTTGTCAGACAACCGCCGGCTGCTCCCCGCAGCCCAGCTCCAGGGAAAGCTGTTGTTCACAATCTTAGTTGTAGAGGGCGCAACTCACTGGCCCATGTGGGAATCGAACCGGCGACCTTGGCATTAGGAGCACGGCACTTCCACCACCTGAGCCACCAGAACGGCCCTATTTTCCATTCTTTTATGAAAGATTTTTTCCACTGGGCTTGGAATTTTTGATTAACAGTATTTTGTTTCAGAATGTTAAAGATGTCACTCAATTGTCTTCTGGCTTGCATAGTGTTTGTATTAGAAGTTTGTTCTTTTTCTCACCTCTGTTCCTTGTATGCACTGTGTCCTTTTCCTCTTGTCTGCCATCAGTATTTCCTCTGCATTGCTTATTTTCAGTTGTTTGCAATAATGTGTCTAGGGTATTTTTAAATCCTGTTTGGGTATTCTGAGGTTCTTGGATCTGGGTGAAGTCCTTTATTATTTTGGGGAAATTCTCAGTCATTATCTCAATTAGTTTTCTTCTTATTCTCTCTCTCCTGTTCCCCTAGGTTTCCAATTATGCATATATTAGACCATAAAAAGTTTCCCTACAGTTCTTGGATACTCTCATTTTCTTCACACTTTTTGTGTTTTAGTTTGGATAATTTTGATTGACCTATATTCTAGTTCTCTGACACTTTTCTCAGCTGTCTTGAGCCTACTCATGAGTCTTTCAAAAGCATCCTTTGGGATAAATTTTTTCTTTTAGCATTTCCCATTTGATTCTTTATTAATTTCCACTGAAATTCCCCCATCTATTCATTTATATTGCCAGCCTTTTCCTTAGACCATTTAACACATCAGTCAGTCATATAAAATTCTGTGTTTGCTATTTCCAAGATATGTTCATCACTAATGTGGTTTTATTGATTAATCTGCTGTCTCTTTGCAGAGAGTTGTTTTATCTTGTAATTTTTGATTGAATGCCAGATAACATGTATCAAAGAGCAGAGACTGAATAGCTTTTTTGTTTGTTTGTTTGTTTTTATTTTGTTTTGTTTTGCCTGGAATGGCACATCTGTTCTGTTAGGAATTTAGTGTGGGGTGTTGAATTCACCTGGTCAGGAATAGCTTGAAATTGGATTCTGTTGTTTCAACACTTATCTTCAGTATACTTCAAAATTTTCTAATATTACCTAGGTGCTTAGCATGAGGGCTAGAATGCTGGAGGATTTTTCTCAGTGTTCTTACTCCAACCCAGATTTTGGCACCTGTGCCACAGGATTCTGTGTCCATTTTCTTCCTATTTTCCCAATGTAAACTGCTATTGCCCGTCACCAGGAGCAAGCTAGCTTATTTAAGGGAACCAGCGTTGGTATTTATTGTCTTGGTTTAGTCTCAGTTTTGAGTGGGGATTGGAGAGGTCAGACATCTTATGTATTTTGGGGAGCTAGGACTACATAACACTAAAAATGAGATGGCAGCGCTCTTCCCCCAGCTGTGAACAAAAAAGCAGGTGAAACTGCCATCTTGTCAACAATCTGAAGAGTTCACACAAAAGGACAGAGAGAATTAAAGTAATAGAAAGCCCCCTTGACCGACCCAGACCCAAGTCTTACTCTGCCTGTATCTTTTCATTTATATGAACTGAGAAATATTTTTGGTTTAAGCAACTCTAAGTTACATTTTTCTGGTACAATTAAAAGCATCCTAACTGATAACACCACCACGAGCTCTCATGATTTTCCCTTGGAAATGATGGTAGCAAAGAAATGCAACAGAAGCCCTGGATTTCTGATGATACTGTGCAACCCGGACTAGCACCTTGGAAGCCAGGTCAAGCCAGGGCCTTGGTCTCCCCACTCATCCAATGGGGGAAATCTGACAGAAAGACTATGATGCACCAATTTATAATACTACTGAATTGCACTAGGACATTCTAGGCTGCACAGACTTTGAGACCTAAAGAAATTTCACAGAAAGATAAAGTTGCTGACACCTAATTTATCTGTGTCAAAACTCTGGAGAATTTTGAAAATTAACTTCAGGGATTTATTTATTAATTTTGGCCATAATGTCATCTAATGAAATTGAGCAATCACAGCATGAGTTCCTAACTACAACGCATAACATCTCAGTAGTTTATTACTTTGGTAAAATAGGTCAATGTTAACTGTCAATTTTTAAAATGAAGTACAAAGAAGACTAAGCCAAAAATCTGCTTGCCAGAGAAAACCACTGTATACATGATGGTGAGTAATCTTCCATACATAATCTGTTAAGCATGTATTTGAACATGTAGGTATACAGACTTAAATTCACTGGGTACTATGACGGTACAATCCACGTTTTCACTAAACACTATGCGTGATCCTTTTCCATACTTTCTGGAGTTCCATATTATAGAAACAGAGAAATTTCCCCAAAGTCCTATTTACTTCTAGTTTAAAAAATTACCTTCATTGTACACATCCTTTCTGGTTTATCATAAATTATTACTCTATGATTTCCAGGTGGGTATGCACATTCTACATTTTGACATAAATTGTATCACTCTTCTCTAACAAGCTTGTATTTTTTTACACCCACCAAAATAATACATTGTTCTTGAAGATAGAGACTACCAAGTAAAAGGCAATCCAATCCTCATAATCAATGTTTCATAAAATATTTAGAAAAATTCACGATTTTTCCTTTCCCCATGTGAGTGGGAGAAGTATGGGGAAGGAGAACTTGCCAAAATTAAAGTCCTCCAAACTCGTCATAGGTCCTGCCTAAGGAGGTTTGAAGTGGACAAAGGTTATAACTCTTAGAAATCAGTCATAGTAAAAGGACTTTGATGGAAACAGAGAGACTAAAAAACAAAGTATTTTAATTTTGACATTTATTAAGAAAGTATTTTTCATTAGTAACCATTTCTGACACTTTCCTAATATTACAGTAAAACTCTGCCTTAACACACAGGGCAGGAGTAAAAATTCAACTATGTAAAATGCAGTGTTCCATTTTTGCAAAGGTTAACCAGAAACATTGCTTATCAGTTTGCACTGTCATTTCAAGTGCACACACACACACACACACACACACACACAAACTTAAACGGTATATAGAAAGAGACCAAATAGTAAGAAATTCAGTTCATCCCTGCTTAAGATGAGATAAAGGATAGAAACCAATCCCAACAAGGTTACAACCAAATTCATGTTATTTCAGATTGCAATATTGCTTGATGTTCTATATTTCAAATATTTATCTATTTGAAGTGATTATAGTAAAGGTTACTTGCAGGATTCCTCTTCCAAATATATTTTTAATGGGTTTTTTTTGGGGGGGGGTGAGCTCAACACAAATTTCAAACATGATACCTTTACACACTTACAGTCACTTAGCAAAAAGTACTGAGCACCTACAGTGAGTTATGCAATGTCATAGATTTATAAACTTAGCAATGAATGAAGCTCCTTCTCTCATTAAGCTTACATTCTAGAGGACATGTATTTAGGCATGCCCACCACTGTACTTTTGTTAAATTTCTGACCATACTCTTTATTTTTCATAAGCCTTAGTCCAACTAGTTAAAGTCATGTGCAATGACTGACGTTACAGTTCTGACAAAAATCCCTTATGGAATGCCTCTCGTTAAGATGTCTCTGCTGTGTGGTCTCCTGACTACTGTAATGTTGAGGTTGGGTAGAAATGTTACATTTTCATAGAAGAAATTCTTTTTCTACTGTAAGAATTCTAGTGAATGGAAAACTTCAGCTCCCATTTGAGGACTTCAAAACAAAACAAAAACAAAAGAGAACACTATATTACCGAACTTCATTTCTGTATGGATTCTCTGATGAAAGATAGTCCTTACCATACTCATTTTTATAGAATTTATCACCACTGTGAACTCTTTGATGAATCAGAAGACCTGAGCTCCAACGGAAACCCTTACCACATGCATCACATTTGTACGGTTTCTCTCCTGTGTGGACTCTCTGATGAGCCTGAAGGTTTGATCTTTGACTGAAGCCCTTTCCACAAACCTCACATTTATATGGTTTTTCCCCAGTATGGACTCTGTGATGGGCCTGGAGACTTGAAAACCCACTGAAGCCCTTACCACATTGTTCGCATTTATAGGGCCTCCCTTCTGTGTGGACCCGCTGATGTGCTTGAAGGCGTGAACTCTCACTGAAGCCTTTTGTGCACACCTCACATTTGTACGGTTTCCCTCCTGTGTGGACCCTCCGATGTGCTTCAAGGCGTGAACTCTGACTAAAGCCCTTCCCACACATCTCACATTGATATGGTTTCACTCTAGTGTGGACCCTCTGATGACCTTGAAGATATGCTCTCTGACTGAAGCCCTTCCCACATATCTCACATATGTATGGTCTCTCTCCAGTGTGGACACTCTGATGGCTTTGAAGGTATGATCTCTGACTGAAGCTCTTACCGCATTCATCACATTGGTATGGCTTCTCTCCCGTGTGGACTCTCTGATGGGCCAGAAGAGTTGATGCCTTACTGAAGCCCTTCCCACATTCTCCACATTTATAGGGTTTCTCTCCTGTGTGAACCCTCTGATGAATTTGAAGATTAAAGCTCCAACTGAATCCCTTCCCACACTCTTCACATTTGAATGGTTTTTCTCCAGTGTGGACTCTCTGATGGCCTTGAAGGTGTGAACTCCGACTGAAGCCCTTCCCACACTCCTCACACTTGTATGGTTTCTCTCCAGTGTGAACTCTCTGATGGCCCTGGAGGTATGAATTGCGACTGAATCCCTTCCCACACTCCTCACATTTGTATGGTTTTTCTCCAGTGTGTACTCTCTGGTGGGCTTGAAGGTATGAACTCCGACTGAATCCTTTATCACACTCCTCACATTTGTAAGGCTTCTCTCCTGTGTGCACTCTCTGATGGACATTAAGAACTGATCTATGACTGAAGCCTTTACCACAAGCATTGCATTTGTACCGCTTCTCTTCAGTGTGGACTCTCTGATGATCTTTAAGTTTTGAACTCCAATTGAAGCCATTCCCACACTCCTTATAAGGTTTCTCTCCCATGCGAATTTTCTGATGGCCTTGAAGATATGAATTTTGGTTGAAGCTGTCACCACATACATGTTTATATGATTGTTCCCTAGTGTGGACTATCGGAAGGTTCTGAAAGTGTGAGGCCAGATTGAAGCCATTACCACCGTCCTCAGTATTATAGGGAATCTCTCCCATGTGAACTCTATGCTGAACGTTAAGAGTTGAGCTGCAAATGAAACCCTTCTCACACTCCACATCTGTGTATAGTTTCTCTTTTGTGTGGATTTTCTGATGGACTTGAAGACAAGAACTCGGGTTAAAGACATTCCTATTCTCATATTCATGGGGTTCCTCCCCAGGACAAACCCTGAAAATTCTATTAAGATCTAAGGCTCTCTCATATATGCTGCATCTATAGGGCATCTCTCCTGTGTGAATAAGTTTGTAAGTGTGGAGAGAGGAGCACTGATGAAAGTTCTCACCATGCTCACATTTACACGGCTCCTCCTCTGTACGTACTCTCTGATGAGACTGCAGATGTGAACTCTCCAAAACACAATCATCTCCTCCATGAACACTTTGATGAATAGGAACTGAACTGTAACTACAGTCCTTTCCACGTGGACTGTATGTATGGGGCTCCGCTTCTAAATGTAACTGCTGATAAACTTCAGAGCTAAAGTCATCACTGAAGGCTTTTCTGAACTCATTACAGGGGTAGGGCTTTTGCCCTCTTTGCATGAAGTCTTCGTTAAGCAATGAAATCCTTATGATGTCTTCTCCACAGTCATGGCAGCTGTAGTTTTTTTCTGTTTTGTGTACTCCCAGATTATGATTGTGATGTGAGCTCCAACTGACGCTGTCACACTTAGAGAAATTATTTTTCATGGAAATTTGCTGACATCTACACTGATGATTATGTGACTCTATCAGATACATTTTCCTCCAAGAATTCTGGGCTCGCCAAGGTGAAAATGCTTGATTTTTTGTGTAATTGGAACCATCCCTTACGTGAGTCAATATATAGTTCCCATCCTCAGAAATCTGAATTGGTATTCCTGTCCAAACCTGGCATGGGGAATCACCTTGTTTTTGCAACTTAGAAATAGTATCCCCTTGAAAATTTTTCATGGAATCTTGACACCTGGTTAACGTGCCTTGTTGACAGGTCTGCCAGGAGGAAAGCTCTTTGGGGAAAAGGTAGCTCAATCCCACTTCTTGAGTCCTCTCCATATTATGCTGATTCTTGGTTCCTATAAGGATAGAGATAATTTAGACATGTGCACAAGTGAATGCTTTTATTTAGAGATTTCAAGATGTTGCACTTAGGTCGTGACATGAAACGTCAATGAACTAAAGGAAAATTCATGTTACTACCTCTAAGAATACTTAGAAATAGCTCTTCTTTCGCTACATCAGGAATATAAGTGGAATCCATAGAATTGAGGTTATCTATATGCTTCAAAATCAGGGCTTTGTAAAAATGTAGACCGCAAACATGGTGGTCCTATTCACACAGCCTAGTAAAACCACACACATATTATCATGGGTTGATGGTGAGTTGCCTGGAGATCCCAAAGAGAAAATAGAAGGGGACACTCTCAAATTGGAAAGAATATATTTTCAAGTGAACAAATGCTTTTTGTTCTGATAACTTTTTCTTTTTTCTCTGGCACATGGGCATGGTAATGTTTTTGTTTGTAAAGAGACTGTGTGTTAAATGCTGGGCAGACGAAGGTAAACATAGACTTTTAATTGATGCTTGAGGCGTCATATGGTCTATCTCTAATGAGCTATTTATCTTCATGAGAATAATAAGCTCTTCTAAGTCACTGGAAGCCATTATCAGTTTTAACTCTTTTCACAATTACCAAGGGCCATGGTACAGGTCAGAATGTGAAACACTGTGACAGAACTCAATTCCAAAGACATCAGAAAGATGGAGGCTGAGGGAGGGAAGCAGAGCCAAGTTTCACGGCAGCTGTAGGTGTCCTTTGAGGCAACTCATCAAACAAACAAAACTCAATGAACACAGACTTTGGCTTGAATTATTTTACATAAAAATTACTTTAATGTTTATGGAATTTGAGGAACCAGAAGAGTTGAAGACACACGTTTGGGTGGAAATGGCTTGCCATTTAGTTATTAAAGCTCATATTATAAGCAGACAGCAGATCTCCATAATCTGGTAAGAAGCATCCTTCCTGAGGATAACTGGTTCAACAGGGTTGAAGTAATAATGTGTGCTCTTCTAACACTTGACAGTACATTAATTCTCTATAGCATCCAGAAAAGAAAGCAGTACCAGAGGATTTTTTTCCATAACATATTATCTTCAAACATAATAATTCTTCCTTGTCTGTGTGTGTCTGTCTCTCCACATTGGAACACACTCTCCATAAGGACAAGCACTTTGTTTTGTGCACTGCCTTACTCTCACAGCCTACAACCCTCATAGTGAATAGTAGTTGCTCAATAAGCATAGATCATAGTCATTCTCACTCACAGAACTAAACAGGAATGTTTATGTAAGTTATTTTTCATGGGAAAGGAACTGGTGATGGCAATTTTGTTGCAAAGTTCAAAGGCTGCGTGAGAGGTCGGGATACACTCAGGGTATCTATCACCTGCTGATGACAAAAGCAAAGGCCCCAGAAATCTCTTGGATTGAATCTTTTTAATTTTTAAAATAACCTTTAAATTGGTGTGTTTTTTCTTGTACAAAATCTTACCTGTAGTCCCACCCTATCCCCAACTTTAAAAAAAAGTTAAAAAAAATAGGAGACTTGGCTCTATAAGCCCATGGGAATGGGTCTCAGAAACTCTTTTCACGAACATGGCACTGAAAGCAAAGAAGAAAGCCCCTTCCCCTCCCAAAGCCAAAGCCAAAGCAAAGGCTTCGAAGGTAAAGAAAGCAGTGCTGAAAGGCATCCATGGCCACAAAACAAAACAAAACAAAAAAAAAAAAGATATCTGCATGTCACCCACCTTCCAAAGGGCCAAGACACTGTGGCTCAGGCAGCCCCCATACACTTGGAAGAGCACCCCCAGGAGAAACAAGCTTGACCACTGTGCCATCATCACACGGCACATGACTGTACCAAGTCAGCCATGAAGAAGACGGAAGACAACAATACACGTGTGTTCATTGTGGATGTCAAAGCCAACACCAGATCAGACAGTCTGTGAAGAAGCTCTAGAACACTGACGTGGTCAAGGGCAGCACCCTGATTGGGCCTGATGGAGACAGGAAGGCATATGTTTGACTGGCTCCTGACTATGATGCTTTGGATGTTGCCAACAAGACTGGGATCATCTAAACTGAATCCAGCGGGCTAAATCTAAATAGAAAAAAATTTTCACTGTGAAAAAAAAAGTAAAAACTAGAAAGTCACACTGATGATTGTGTGAGACTGCACTGTGGGTCAGTGCACTGACCGCAGGGAAATCCACAAGTACTCATCTCAGTACCTTGAACAAATGCTTAATGATGTCTCTGGCTTCTCAAAAGCAAATCTTTCAGTTATTACATTAACAGTTTATCACCTAAAGATGGAATAAAGGGACATACTATAGGAGGCATGTCAGATACAGTAAATAGCTTATATGTGAGAAGTTTTGAGCTTTCAGCTAGAGTTAATCATAATGCTTATAGTTTTGTTTTGGTATCATCAAAAACACTCATAAAGATACAGTTTAATATGGTGGCTTGAGAACATGGAAGGAGCTTACTGGTCAAGCCCAATTTCTTACAAAACAATTGTTTCAACGCAAATTTGTACCAAACTTATAACATAAGAATCTCTTAAATATATAAAAGAGATTAAAGTTTCTTTCTGACCAGTGGTTTTAATATTAAAGGGATAGAAGAAGAAAAAAGGTCCTTTCACTTAGTTTTAGCCTCTTATGGAAAAGATCACACATTTAAAAAACATTAACTCTAATTTCCTTTAGTCAATGGTGTATAATGAAACACTTGTCATTTCTTTTCCATAGCTCAACATTTAAGTTCTGTTTTAACATCAATGGTAGTGCTGATGAGAAATTGTGTCAAGTCAAATTTATAAATTGTGTCAAGTCAACTTTATAAACTTATTTGATGGAGAAAATATGCACTGCAAAAAAGCACTGAAAGACCTCACCTGAAATAAAGAGAACTTACTTTATCTTCTTAGTAATCCTGCTTTACCGTTTGAAAAAGTCAATCATTCCAGCAGCCTATATCAATTCATTCAGTAACAAAGATTTTATGGTTATCATAAATCTCAAATCATTCCTTTAAATTTAATAGTTAGCCATCATGAATTAAGAGAAAAAAATCATATTTTCCCTTTTTTTCTTCTCCTTTAATAAACAATAATCAAGAATATCAACTCAAGCAACTCAGGCTAATAGTACCCTGTGTTCTTACTATGTTTTTAGAAAGTAAGAGAAACCAAAACATTTTCTGGACAGTAGAAGATACAGTAACAACATTTTGATTACAGACTAATACTTAAGCTGCTGTGTTGGCTACTCTCTTACTCTTTTAACCATACCTGAGTCTTACCTCTCTTTACCAGAGTATAGTTAGTCTGTTTCTACTTCTTTTTGTCACAATGGAATACATTCTGTCTTTCTGTTTTGGAAGGTTATAAATCATTGATTCAATTTCTTTAATAGATATAGGCCTATTTACATTGTCCATTTCTTCTTGTGTGACTTTTGGCAAACTGTGTTTTATATGGAATCGGTCCATTTCATCTAGGTTATCAAATTTGTGGCCAGAGTTTGTTCATAGTATTTCTTTATTATCCTTTTAATGCCCATAGGTTCTGTAGTAGTGTCCACTCTTTCATTTCTGATATTATTAATTTGTGTCCATTATCGCATTATTGTTCTCTCTCTCTCTTTCTCTCTCTCTCTCTCTCTCTCTCTTTCTCTCTCTCGTGCGCGCGCCTGGCAGAAGCTGATCAATTTTATTCATCTTTTCAAAGAACCACCTTTTGGTTTCATTGATTTTCTCTATTGATTTCCTATTTTCAATTTCATTGATTTCTGCTCCAATTCTTATTCTTTTCTTCTCCTTACTTTGGATTTAATTTGATATTCATTTTCTAGTTTTCTAAGGAAGAAGCTTAGATGACTGATTTTAGATCTTTCTTCTTTTCTAATATATGCATTGAATGCTATCAATTTTCCTCTAAGAACTGCTTTTGCTGCATCCCACAAATTTTGGTAAGTTGTATTTTCATTTTCACCTGTTCAAATGATTATTTTAAAAACTTTTATTTATTTTAAGTGTGTTTTTCCAGGACCCATCAGCTCCAAATCAAGTAGTTGTTTCAATCTAGTTGTTGAGGGCACAGCTCACAGTGGCCCATGTGGGGATTGAACCAGCAACCTTGGTGTTATGAGCACTATGCTCTAACCAACTGAGCTAACCAGCCACCCCGAAATTATTTTTTAATTTCTCTGGAGATTTCTTCTTTCACCCATGTGTTATTTAGAATTATGCTGTTTAATCTCCAAGTATTTTGGGATTTTTCCGGTTATTTAATCTATTGATTTCTAGTTTAATTCCATTGTGGTCTAAGAGCAGATGTTTATGATTTTTATTTTCTTAAATGTGTTAAGGTGTATCTTATGGCCAGAATGTGGTCTATCTTGGTGACAATTTCATGTGAGCTTGAGAAAGAGAATTCTATCTTTCAAAATAATCTACATTAACAATGCTCCAACATCTAACTCCATGTCACAAAGCTATCATTTTAAAATTAGTTTTAACTCAGTCCACAGGAAAAATATATAATGTTATAAAAACAAGAACAAGGTTATGTGGGGTGGGGGCAGACGGAGTGAAATGTAGAAAACAAAGACTAATCTTTGTATTACAACATAAAATTGGCCAGCCTATCACACCTGAGATAGGTTCTGAGATAAGATGTCAGAACCACTATTAATGATTAAAAAGTCATTTAAATATTATAAGAAAAAAGTGATTAAAAATATAAGTAATTTAAAAAACAGATTTGTTATATTTTTTATGAGCAACATGACATTTTAGTCATGTGTTCTTTATGTCTGCAGTTATTTAATATAAATATAGTTAAATCTATTGAAAAGGAAGTTTTGGCAAGGAATTGTAATGCTAGATCTACATCTGATTTGTACATGTAAGATATCAACATCACAAAATATCCATGGAAGTTTGTGTTAAAACTTAAGGTTTACGAGGCGTGATAAAAAAATATGGTGAATGTTTAAATTAAATTATTACAGTAAAAGACACATTGCCATTAATTCCTTTTTAAATACTCCCCCCTCGCTTCGAACATCCTTATTTCATCTTGCCACCTTCTGAAACAGTTCTGGAAGTCCTCTTCCTGAGTGTCTTTAGTTGCGCTGTCATGGCTGCTTCGCTATCCTGAATCAATTCAAAACATTTACCTTTCACGGTCATTTTGACTTTGGGGAAGAGCCAGAAGTTGCATGGTGCCAGATCCGGTGAATAAGGTAGGTGAGGACACAACATAATGTTTTTATTTGACAGAAATTGCTGTACCAGAAGCGATGTGTGGCAGAGTGTTGTCATGATGGAGGATGAAGTAAAGACATTCGCGAAAGAGGACTCCCAGAACTGCTTCAGAAAGTGGCAAAAATGTTGGGATAAGTGTGTTCAAAGAGGGGGGGAGTATTTTGAGGGGGATTAATGGGAAGGTGTCTTTTACTGTAACACATTTTTAAAAATTTAAACATTCACCATATTTTTTTATCATACTGTGTAGTTAAGGTTAACATATAAAGTTAAGTTATAATTGCAGCAACTATTAACACTGTGATGTTTGATATTCTAATTAAGCCATAAAGAAATTAAAATTATTAAAGGAAATAGTTGAGAACAGCTGTCTGAGACCTATTGATAGGAATGGGAAGTTTTTTTGTTTAGTGCCAGATAATTTTACCCTAAAGGAAGCAGAATTAGAGAGGAGAAATGTTTACGGACTGTCTTGAAAAACATCTATCTCAGCTCCTCCTCCTTTTCACTGTGGGGAGTGACATTCAACTTGGGATGGAGGAAGAGACCAGAGTAGTAGAAACAGTATCTGTGAAAGACTGTTTAAAGATAATGCTGGAGAAATCTAACCCACCAGTAGACTCACGGCATTAAAAAAACTAGATTAGTGCTATGAAGCTAGGGAATCGTCAATACTGAAAGAGCTTAATATATGTTCTGGAAATACTTTGGTCTTAATTGAGGGAACATTCCTTTTCTGGGTTTTCCAAATAGTGCTACCACTCTCAGGGGCCCTCAGGACACTGGAAGAGTCATTAGCGTCAGATGAACTGTGCCACTTTAGGAGGTGTGTGTGCACGTATACGTGAGTGCACACACTCATGCCCAAGTTGCTCCTGGTAATAAGCGTGCGGATGTTTCTCTCCAGTCATTAAGAAATGTAAAAACCTTACAACAAGCCTCCTGTTGGATCTGATGACTTTGCAATCTGTGTTGGAGTTTGTCATTCTGTCCCCAGACTTTCTAAGAGCCTAGATAGTAGATAGGAATACAAACTGGGGAGGATTGGGATCTGTTTGGCCATAAGGATTTGCTAACTAGAACATGAAAGTATATCTCTGGTGAGAAGGAGCACCCCTCTTTGTGGATTTGGTGTGCCATACTGCCAAAGCTCATATTGTGTGCTCATTGAGGCAGAGAGTTACTGCTTTCTAGTCTCTTCCCATGGAGAAAATAACAATTGCCAAATACTTTCCTGAAAAATTTCATGAATTCAGATCTAGCTGGAACCATCAAAGGGAAATAGAAGACCAAAATAATTTGTATATTATTACTTGAAAGCTGGAGATTACTACAAGTAAGGATCTCCTAGCTAAAGAAGTGGATGGATTTGATATAATTAGAGATTCCCTTGGAAAATAAAAACAGAAACAGTTTGTTACGGGGAAAAAAGAAAAGCCCAGAAGCCCTTGGTCTGTAGACCAATGATGTTTTCACCAGTGTAGAGATGCCTGCCTGGCCCTAAGGACCAGAAACTTCTTCCACCCCTATTGGGAGTCTGTGATTGCATCAGCACTGACAAGCAGTGTTCAGGTGCAGTGCTGGTAAAGGACCATCTTTCAGGCCCCTGGAGACCATGATGCCTCATCTCAGCAACAGCTGCAGGGGGCTCCATCACCTGCTGACTGCACCTCTGACAGAACTAGCAAGGCAATGCCACGAAAACAGATTTTGTTTGCTTATGCCGATTGACAAGTTGACTTCATGTAGATGTGCATGACAAATCATCCGTTTTATTATAAGGAAAATTGTTTTTCTCATCACTTTCCAAGTAGAAGACAAAATTTAATGGCTGCCAGGGAAGGGTGCACTTTTGAAAACAGATTATGGGATATTATTGGATATAGAAATTGGGAACATGTGGCCTCTAACAGCATGGAAACATGAATGACAGGAAACTATTAGTGAAGCTTGAAATCAATATAGTATATTGTGACACACAATTTTTTAAAAAGGACAGAAAATATCAGAGGTACACTGCATGTGAGGCTTATCACTGCATGAAATGTTTGTTTCAGATGTGCAGATGTGTACCTTACATAGATCTGTACTGGGTTCCATTACATACTGAGGGTCATGGCCATAAAGTATGAAAACCACTGGTATAAATAGTTAAGGGAAGTATCAGGATGGCCAGGTGGCTCAGTTGGTTAGAGAGTGAGCTGCGCCCTCCACAACTAGATTAAAGACAACAAGCTGCTGCTGAGCTTCCAGAGGGGTGGCCAAGATGGCTCAGTTGGTTAGTGCGAGCTCTTAACAAGGCTGCCGGTTCAATTCCCTCATGGGATGGTGGGCTGTGCCCCCTGCAACTAAGATTGAAAACGGCAACTGGACTTGGAGCTGAGCTGCGCCCTCCAGAACTAGATTGAAGGACAACAACTTGGAGCTGATGGGCCCTGGAGAAACACACTGTTCCCCAATATTCCTCAATAAAAAATTTTTAAAAAATAGTTAAGGAAAGTATAAAACTCATAATTAAACAATTACAAGGCTTAAATGCAAAGTTCAAATGTGGAAACTTAGAAACATTTCAATAGGTAGGTTTGTACCTCTTAGTTTCATGCCTACATGAACTGAAGGTTCAAAATATAAGAAACAAATTAGCACTTGAAAAAAAGAGTGCTACTCTTTACAATTCATGTTTCTTTCACATTGAATCTTCCTTGCCTAACACAGGAAAAGGGAACCTAGGGAATCTAATTATAAGTAAAATTATTTTTCTCATCACTTTCCAAGTAGAAGACAAAATTTAATGGCTGCTAATGTGGATGCTGACCCCCAAAGAGATAGATGGGCTGCAACTAGGAAAACTTTGCAAGGAAATAAAAATAGTTTAGAAGTTATTATTTGTTGACATCTTTTTCTTTCCTAGTGTGAATGGAAACGGAGGTGTTTCTTCTATAGGGGACCAGCCAAGAGAGTAGTTATAAGAATCCTCATTTAAAAAAAATTTTTTTCCCCCGAAGTCAACTAAGTCGGCTTCCATAAGCTGCAGAAAAGCCAATGGGAGATAATTATGTCTCTTTTGGTCTCCAAAGATAAAGCTCAGCAAGGAATGGTTTTTTCCTATGAATCTCTGACTCACCAGGTAATTTATTCCATAGAAATAAATCATTAGTAGCCCAGGATGTTAGGACTGAAGTTTTTATCGCTGTACTTTCTGTATTAGTTTTTTTAAAAAAAGGAAAAGAAATAAGCTTATGTTCATCAATTGCAAATGGAAAATGGCTGAAGGATGCATGTTAGAGGCACATATTGGACTATTATGCAGCCATGACAAAAAATAAATAAAAGAGTTACAATCTTAGACGGGGATGGACTTCTCCAAGGTATCATGAAAGAGAAAAATTAGTATCTTAAAAATAAGAATGTATATTATCAAATTTCTGCATTACTATAAGCTATAGAAATGTTAGTATATGTAAAAAATTAAATAAGATATTTTAAAATGTGACATTATGTTTCTACAGATGCCTTCAGGCAGGCGGGCGTGGCACACTACGTCCCTAGGTCTGTTTTTATATAGCCCAGGAGCTAAGAATAATTTTTGATAGTTTTTTAAATGATGTAAGGAAAAACAAAGAAAAATATGTGACAGATACCCTCTGTGGCTGGTAAAGCCTCAAATATTTACTATTTGGACCTTTAGAGAGAAAGTTTGCTGACCTCTGCTCTCGAGAGTGCACTGCTTCATGTCTGACCCTGAACCTTAACTGAGATGGCAACAAAAAATTGTAGAAGTGACGCAATTTGTTTAGAAATAGTCTATTGAGTCTTTTTCCTACCAGGAGCATCCTAAGGTTGTGACAGTGGCTTTTGATGTTGGAGTCTTGAGAACTGAAGAAACATTACTAGAATGTTTGGGTTCACATAAATGTCCACTTGAAGATTCGACTTCGAAACTGTAGCTCGGTCAAGAGACTATTTAGGTGTCAGAGGATGGGAGGGTGAGAGGAGAGGGCAGACTGGATAAAGAGCTGGGCATATGAAATAGGAAATTACCAGCAATGCAAAAGTGTCTCACTTGAAATGGCTGCATGGAGAAGGTCAATTATAATGTTGGCACTGATCATTTTTGATACCTATTCTAGCTGATTAGCGATTCTCAATCTTTTAGAAATAATGGCGACCGGTCTATGACTACTCAAGGACACCTCAACAATTAGAATGAGGACAGGCACGCACCGGATGACAAACAACATTCTGGAGTGTCCTCTGATGACACTGATTTATTCTAGGCCTACTAGCTATGTCAGGGAGGACAGGTGACAGTGAAGACCAAGCATCTATTCACCAATTCATTCGTTCAAGGCAGAGAGAAAAGCAAGTCAAGGTACCTGAAGCAGAAGCATGATTGCAGGTCTGGTGGGCAGCACTGGGGCAGTGTGGCTGGGACAGAGCAAGTGAGCAAACATAAACAATAGGGGGGGAATATGGAAAGCGAGGGGGGGTGTAAGGACGGACACTGTAGGATCTAACAGGCCACTTTGTGTACTTTAGATTTGACTCTGTGTGAAATGGGAAGCCACTGGAGATTGTCAACAGAGAAGTGACGTGTTCGGACTGGTGTTTGAGGAGGGACTCTGTGGCTGGTGGGTTTGCTGGACAGTTCTCACCTGAACACCCATCTCTCTGGGTTTCTGTCTCCGTCATCAAAAGCTTTTCTTCTCTCTCCAGCTGGGATATAAGGTCTGGTTTGAAGGGCTGATTCCCTGTATAAAGGCAAGGAGAGCAAAAGTCTTAAATATTTGAGTAAGTCCAATTTATCATTCTTTTTTTCTTTTCTGAATCATGCTTTTGTTGTCCTATCTAAGAATTCTTGCCTAACCCAAGTTCGTGAAGATTTTCTCCTATGTTTCCTTCTAGAAGTTGCATACTTTTAGATTTATATTAGGTCTCTTATCCATTTTGAGTTAACTTTTTTGTGAGTGTGACGCACACATAGAGATGTATGCAGATGTTCACCAAAGGTTTCCACACCATCTGCTGAAAAGACTATCCCTTCTTCACTGAATTGCCTTGGCACCTGTAATATATCTAAAATAGTTTCAGAATTGCTTCTTCCACATATCACTACAATAAACGAACCCACTGGAAAGTGTTCAGGATATTGCAATTCATTCTCCCCTCCCTTCCCACTGTACCTAAAACTAAGGGTCTATAGTCATATATTATATTCCTGAGCTACTTTCGTGTGTTCTTTCTTTTCTCTCTTCAGTGTGGTTATGGTACTGATTTCAAATACAACTGAGATCATTTGTTTCATTTTTCTTTTAGATTATTATCACTTTGCATTCTGATTTAATTTTTATAATATGCTGAACTATTAATAACATATTTTCAAAAGTCCAAACTAGACAAAAAGGTATAGACAGGTGTGGCTCTCTCCCACATTCCTTCCACACTGTTACCTTCATCTACTATAAGAAACTAACTTGGTGATTTTTAATCCTTTTTGTTTCTTCTTACACAGATAAGCAGAGATGTACTTACTTATTTCTCCTTCTTTCTTACAGAAATTGTAGTATGCTATTAATGCTCTTTCACACTTTGGTATCTTTAGGGAAAATTCCTAGAACTGAATTGCTGGGAGAGGATAAATATACAATCTTGTTGGCTATGTCAAATTCCTCTCCTTAAGGGTTGTACCATTTTGCATTCCTACTTTCAATGTATGAAAGTGCTTCATTTCCCACAGCTTTGCCCAAAAAAGGATTGTGTTAAGTTTAAAAATTTTTGCCAACCTCATGGGTGAGAAATGGTATTTCAGTGTAATTTTAATTAACATTTTTCTTATTTTGAATGAAACTGAATGTCTACTTATATGTATATATATTTACATGTCTTTGTATATGTGTATGTATATGAACATATGTATGTGTGTCACACACACACACACACACACACACACACACACACACACCTCCTAGTTTTAACCCCTGAGACCAAGAAACAAAAACACTGGCAATGACAATACCTAACATCCAGACTTTGGTGTTAAATATCATTCTCCAATAAATAAAAGAAATGGATGGTTCCAGAACTGGGGCAAAGTAAAAGATGAGCATAAAGTAAGGAAGTGTTAAAAAAAAAAATGTTGGGGCATATTACAAGGGCCAAATTTGGGACAATTTTCCCACCCAAATAGTTACAGCAATAAATTATAAGCCATTTTAAAAAGAATACATAAGCCGCTACAAATAACAAACAAACAAATGGCTGAGAGGCAGGGGGGGCGCTCCTGCTTACTGCGGAATGCCAAGTACTGACTGCTAAATGTGAAGGAAGTACTAGGTCAGAAAATCATCATTTTGTAAATATCATGGTGAAGACCAGATAAGGCAAGAATCATCATTAGATGCAAAATATCTGTGTGGTCTTAAAAGGTGTTGCCCTGTGACTGCAAGAGGAAAAAAGCAGTAATTTTATAGGGGAGAAATTAGACATCTTGATTGGGTGATTGAAAGTAATACTGCCAATGAGAGACAGATGCTGTGCTTCCAGATGTGATCGCCTCAAAAGGTCACACCACTATCAACGCAGTCGTCTAGCCAGGAAGGATCATGTGATTTCATTAGGAGGAAACATTGGGAATGTTCTATTAAAAATGGGGGGAGGGGTAACAGTATTCGTCAAAACTGTCACTGTCGTAAAAGATAGAGAAATGCTGTGGAAGTTTCCTAATGACAGGAGGCCAAAGAGACATGACCGCTAGACTAGATTTTAGACTAGCTCTTGCTCTGGAGGGAGAAAAATAAGCTGTAAGGAATATAACTGGCTCTGTTGATAAAATTAGAGCATCAATGATAAAGTGAGTAAAAGTATTATATCTATACTGGGGATACATAAGAGAATATTCCTCCTTCTGCCAAATACATTGTTCAGTAAAGAATTAACCTTGCCCAAAGAGGTCTGGTCTTTGCCCTTGGCTCTCAGGAGGGGATCTCTAAGCCCTTGGAATGTCCTGTTTGACGAGCATGTCTTTTTCACCTCGAGGCCTTGGGCCACACCAGATAGTTGAACAGTGTGCTTTATTGTTTATTTATTTAAAGTTATTAATTTTAATGTGGTCAAACGTATCTTCTTGTTATTTTTTTTAGTTGGAGAATATTGGGGTATAGTGTGTTTTTTCAGGGCCCACCGGCTCCAAGTCAAGTTGCCGTTTTCAATCCAGTTGCAGGGGGCGCAGCCCACCATCCCATGGAAGGAATAGAACCGGCAACCTTGTTGTTGAGAGCTCCCGCTCTAACCAAATGAGCCATCCAGCTGCCCCTGAACAGTGTGATTTATGATGGGGGCTTTGGGCCACGTGCTATCAGCTTGATTTTTCAGAACGGCTGGAAACTAAGGTCAGTCACACAGGTGTCCAACCACATGGACCTGACTGAGCCCCAATAAAAGCTCTGGACACCAAGGCTTGGGGTGTAGCACTCTGTGTGTACTGTCACGTATCATTACTGGGAAGAGTCGGTGCTGTCCGCGACTCCATGGAAGAAGACAACTGGAAGTTCGTGCTGGAAACTCTGGGAATCTGCCCCAGGTGCCTCTGCCCTTGGCTGATTTTAACCTGTTTCCTTTCCATGTACTAAACTGTAACCATGAGTATAACTGCTTTCAGTGAGTTCTGAGAGTCCTTCTAGCTAATTGTCAAGCCTGGGGGACCCCTGAACTTGCAGTTGGTATCAGAGAGAGTGTAGTCCTGGGGACTTCTGAACTCACATATACACTGAAGCATTTGGAGCTAAAGGGCCATAGTGTATGGAAATTACTTGCAAATAGTTCAGAAAGAAATATTACAAATATATATATTTAAATTGATAAGAACAGATACTACACTTGATCTTAGCCAAAAAGCCGAGAAGCAATATTATATATATATATTTATATATATATATATATAAAGTATATGGAGAGAGAAAGAACACGAGAATAAATGATAAAGTAAAGGGGTAAAATGATATCACAGGTGAATCTAGGTAAAAACTATATGGGTGTGCTTGTTCTATATTTTTACTTTTATAAATGTTAACTTTGAAGTTACTTACAGATTGTTACTTACATTGTTAAAGCAAAAAAACAAAATACCTCTGGAAAAAATCAAGTTAATAAACAGTTATGGGCACCCTGAGAAAGTTGCTCTAAGCAACTCACTAAGCTGATTTCACGACGAATCAATGGGGCAGGACCACAATACATAATTCAAGGACATTTATAGTTCAAAGGACAGATTTTTGCCAGCACAATAACATCAGAAACATCATGTCTTTGTTACACAGGGATTATTCGGACTCTCAGGTGCCCAAGCTCTGAGAATGATTTCAGGAATCCCAGAGCTTCAAACAACTGAGCACACAAACGCACCCCAGAAAGCTGACATTGAGTTGAGAGGACACCCATCCTCACCCACTGACAGCAGGTTCCTGAAGTTCTCCAGCATCACGTCCCGGTACAGCTTCCTCTGGGCGGCGTCCAGCAGCCCCAGCTCCTCCTCCGTGAAGACCACAGCCACGTCCTTGAAGGTCAATGGCTCCTACAACACCAAACACACAGACTATGTTTATGGAAGAGGAGCAACACTGAGAAAGTGTAAAGGATGGGAAATGGTTCTGGCTTCTGAGGAGCCTGAGTCACATTTAAGTAGCTGCCTTCTGCTTGCCTCCCACACTGCTAATTCCATCCCGCAAAAGGGCTGCAAGGAATCCTTGCCTTTTATATTGCCACCTTTTGTTAGCACGCTTATAGGTAAATCCCTGGAACTCTGTTGCATCATTGGCTGCTAATATTTTAAATTTTATTAATAATGCCATTTGCTACAGAAAAGGTTTAGTTGTGACCGTGTGTGAGGGAGTCTGTTTTCCCTCTTTTACACACACACACACACACCACATATTTAATCTGCCAAACTCACAGGCTGTTCGTCACCCTTACTGTCCAAGTGTGGAGCCCGTGCTCTGAGGCCCATCTGGAGTGTCTGCATGAATGGGATTGTAGTACGGGCACAGCCCTGGAGCCTGACAGCCCGTGTTCATGTTGGAATGCTACATGACCTTGGACAAGTTCCTCATCCGCTCCTGATTTACATACTGCTACCTATACCTTCAGGTGCTGGTAATAAAATGAGTGACTATAGGTAAAACACTTAGGAGCTGTCCCTAGCAAGTAGTAAACAACCAATAAATATTAGCTATTATTGTGATTATTACCATCAGCAGTCATCCCGTTTCAGGGCTGCACAGTAGTTCAAGGAATTGATGATCTAGAAGATAATGAAACTGATCCAAATAATGCTGCTCACTGAGTTTTAGATTATCTATTATAAACAATGCTGCAAAGAAATCCTTTCACAGAGAACTTAGTGCCTGGAATTCTGTTAACTCCTTAAAATAAATTCCAAAAAGTAGAAATAGTAACACTGAAGAATAACCTTTGAAGTTTTGAAATCATAATGGTAGGTGTTTCCTCCAAAAATATCAAAAATATGTTTCCAACTTATTCTTCATCCAAGAAAGTGTAAATCCCTAAACCTCTATACCCTGGCCAACACTGGACATGAATACTTAAAAAAAAAAATCTTTGATAATATCAGAAGTAAATTTGGAAACTAAAAACCAGTTATTTTGAAAATTTTTCACAAAGTTGATTAGTAATGAAGATCATTCTCATTTTATATATTTGGTCAGCTCTAGTTCTTGTTTCATAGTAATATTCATTTTGGGGGCAGTAAGTCCTTTTCTTCCATATATGTTGTGAATATTTTTTATACTACTTTGCTATTTGTCTTGTAACTTTTTGCTGTAGGGAAATTAAAATTTTTCACATAAAGACCTGTTCAACATAGCATTTATTCTGGCTGGAGCTCCAAACATTACAATTTCAACTCTTGGTCTCTGCATGAGAACTCTGGTTTGCTTTTCTGCTTCTCTTTCCACCCAATCGGTAGGCCTGATACTCTTGAACCAGACGGCAAAGCTTTGGAGTTGGTCGGACACTTGTCTGCTGGAGGAATGTGAACTTGAACTTACATGAACTTCTAATCTTCACGTTTACAGTGCAGAAGATTCTAAGTCCCCCTCAGAGCAGTGAACAAAGTGACAGATGGAAAGTGCCTGCACATCCTATGGTCTGATTAAAAATTTTAAACCAAGTACCTTTACTACTCTAATAAAATAATGCACGAATGGTGAAACACACAACGGCACACAAACATACACAGACACACACATAGAAAGCTTCAGGTTCTGGGAAGAAAGAATTTAACTCTTTTTGTATGAAAACATCTATTTTTTTTCTGATTTCAGCTTCAGTCTGCTCATGTTAGACAAAACCATCTTCTAGGTATTCTTTTCACAAGTACCTGAGACACCACTTAGGGAAAACAAAACTTTTTTAGTTTTGAGCCCCTGGAACATTAAGGCCAAATTATATTAGAATTCTCTCAGAATTGCTTTTTTAGTAAAGATTATACGTAAGAAAACTGATACTGTTCTGTAGAACTATAAGAATCCTTGAGAACTTAAAAGTTTGTAAATGGGGAATAGTTAAAAAGTAGGGGGGGTAGGGTGGCCAGTTAGCTCACTTGGTTAGAGCGTGGTGCTAATAACACCAAGGTTGCCAGTTCAATCCCCACATGGGCCACTGTGAGCTGTGCACTCCTTAAAAAAATAAACAAATAAATAAATAATAAAATAAAATGGTTACTTAAAAAAAATAGTGTGTGTGTGTGTGTGTGTGTGTGTGTGTAGGTTACCACAGTTCACTGAAATATTAGATGACAAAAATTAAGTGCTATTATTTCAAGTGAAAATAAAAACTGAAAATTGTATCAATTATTGCAAGTATGGTTAGGAATGCACATAAAAAAGGACCATTGGAAAAGATAGGTGATTTGTAAGCAGGTAATAACATGTGGGTTTTTTCATTTTCTAAATTGCTATTCTCTTTTACACTTATTATTTGTGAAATACGATAAAAACTAAAAACTAAAAGGAAATGTTAAAAATGAAATAAAAAACACCTCATATAAATGGTATTAAATGTCTGCTGTCATTCTTTATACTTGCCAAGGAAGAGAAAAAATGGTCCACTTGCTGAGAAATGACATTGTATGTTGAGTGACAGAAAAAAAAATCCAACTCACCTGGAACTTGGTCATTTTCTCCTTTTCCTAGGGAAAGGCAGGACCTGAGAAGGCAGAATAAGGTAATGAGAAAGAAGCTATGAAAGGGAATATCTTTGTGCAAACTGGAAAAAGGTGTCCCTTCCCCCAGGCAGACGCTGCCACACACATCTTAGCAGGTAAGAGTGTGGGCTGGGTTCCAGCTACCACTAGGCTATGGCCCACATGCTTGGGCCAGCCTCCACAGCTGTACCCAGCAATCCTCACACACCTCGTGGCTCCTAAGGTGTTCATTTGCATCCTGGGAAAGGAGAGGCAGTGAATGTGCTGGTTAAAAGTGGACTCTGGTGACACTTTGTTTCAAAACCTGACATTGCTACATATTTCCTGTACATTTGCTATATATTGGCACTGCTATTATATATGTTTAACCATGATGAAGTTAATTAACCCCTCTAGGCTTCATTTCTGTGATCCACTATTAGGATAATAGTAACAACATTGTAAGATTGTTGCTAGGATTATATGAGTAATGGAAAACTGCTGTAGCTACAGGAATGTCTTCTATTATCTTGTATCTTGCAAATGCGAATGCGTCTTACAAGACATCTCCGTGGCGGTGGCAGGGACTCTTGCTACTTACTTATAATTTGTGCCTGGGTCATAACATGTTTAGACATTGAGACCACTCTTCTGAAAGGTTTAATGGTTGGTGAATATTCTTCCTGAAGCCAGAGGAGTCTCAAATGGTACAGCCCTCTTCCCACCTGGACATAATGAAAGGTTAAAGACGCCCGTGATGCTACTGTATTTCTCATCTGTGTAAAGCGCTGGCTAGTGCATGACCCTTGGCGGGATTTGGAGACCAGGAGTTCAATTCCTTAGGTTCTTCCTCAAGGTTGTTCACTATTCTCAACATCTACCGTTATTTATTTACTGTTCCCAAGCAACTTCAAAGTCACCTGTGGAAGAGAAAGAACTCAAGAAAGGGCTAATCCTGGGCTATGAATGAGGCAGTCTTTTAGCACCATGGTAGAGAGGTTTTCTGCTTCTCCAGTAGCGCACCGCCCCACACATCCCTGCAAACAAGGCCACCGCTGTGGAGTCCGCAGAATGTATGCACAACCACGGAGAACGAGTGGTAACTTGGCCGCATAATTAACAGTGAGTTTTCTTTCACTTACCCAACATTAATGGAACAGCTCTAAAAGGGATCAAAAAATATAATGAATGTTTACATTTTTTTAATGTATTACAGAAAAACACACATTGCCATTAATCCCCCTCAAAATACTCCCCCTCGCTTCAAACACACTTGTCCCATCGTTCTTGCCACTTTCTGAAGCCGTTCTGGAAGTCCTCTTTCGTGAGTGTCTTTAGTTGCACTGTCGTGGCTGCCTCGATGTCTTGAATCATTTTGACTTTGGGGAAGAGCCAGAAGCTGCATGGTGCCAGATCTGGTGAATAAGGTGGAGGAGGGCACACCGTAATGTTTTTATTTGACAGAAATTGCTGTACCAGAAGCGATGTGTGACACAGAGCTTTTCTGTTGTGATCAAAACATATGGTGAATGCTGCTGCTGAGTGCCAGCCAATGGAAAGACTGGGATCTTCAATATGGGAAGTGGCACGTTGAACCTTAGTAACAGTGTGTGTGTGACAAGTTTCAACTTGCTTGGTACAGTCAGTCGGATGCGAGCTATGATTGAGAAAAGGTGTGTTTTAAAGCGTGCCGTAAACCACCCTCCATCATAACGCCCCGTGTCACACATCGCTTCTGGTAAGACAATTTCAATCAAATGAAAAATATCATGTGTCCTCATCCACCTTACTCACCAGATCTGGCACGGAGCGACTTCTGCCTCTTCCCCAAAGTCAAAATGATTCAGGTCATTGAGGCAGCCACAACAGTGCAACTAAAGACACTCACGAAAGAGGACTTCTAGAACTGCCTCAGAAAGTGACAAGAATGATGGGGTAAGTGTGTTCAAAGTGAGGGGGGGAGTATTTTGAGGGGGATTAATGGCCATGTATCTTTTATTGTAATACGTATTTTTTAATTAAACATTCACCATAGTTTGATTACACCTCATACTTCCCAGATCTCTGTCAGCTCAGAGCCCAGTGTGGGAGGTCAATTAGGGAGTCAGCAATTATACTAAACACTAATTGAGGCCAGAGCAGAGTGTAAGCAGGGTCCTTTGGGAGAACATGGAAGGGGGCCCCCAAATAAGGGAGGCAGCTGGATGGGCTCAGTGGAGAAAATGAGGCCTTGCTCTTAGCTCTGGAGGTTGACAGAGCTGTCCTGGCCACTCCGAGCTAATCAGGGTGCTCCAACAGAATGACAGTCAGAGGGAACCTGGGGCAAATAAGAAACAGAAAGGTGGTGAGAAGTCATGTGCCAAATCCCATACTTTAGAGGAACCGCCCCATTTAATCCTCACAACAACCTGAGAGGTCGGGACAATTTTTATAGCTGAGACTATTCAAGCATCGAGATTTTAAGTGTTTGCTCATGATTATCCATTTAGTCCAGAGCAGCCAAGGTTATTCGCCCAGAGTCCGGGTTCTTCATTACTAGGACAGTGGCTTTCCATCTGCTTGCTCCCTGGTATCACTGGGGGGTTAAAAAAAATAATGCTATGATTGGATAAAGAAGATGTGGTACTAAGATGTGGAATACTATTCCTCCATGAAAAAGATGAAATACTGTTATTTGCAGAAACATGGCTGGATCTTGAGATTATTGCACTAAGTGAAATAAGAAAGATGGAAAAGGACAGGGCCATATGATTTCACTCACACATGGGATATAAAACAGAAAGCAACAAATGAACAAACAAAACAAACTCACAGATGCACACACAACAGAAGGTGGTACCAGACAGTGGGAGGAGGATGAAGAGGGTAAAGGGGGTCAAATACAAGGTGGCAGAAGAAGCCAGACTTCGTGTGGTGAGCACACAGTGGAGTAAACAGATGTCGTATTATAAAGCTGTACACCTGAAATGTATAGAATGTTATTAACAAATCTTACCCAAATAAACTAAAACAATAGTAATACGAACACCCAGGCCTCAGTCCAGGATCTATAAATCAGGATCTGTGGAGGAAGAGTTTTTATGGAAACTTTCTCAGATGACTACAGGGTACAGAGAAGGTCACAAACCACAGACTGTAAGATGAATAGAGGCAGTTTGCAAAGCTGAGCCCATGCGAATTTCACTAGGCCATTCAGCCTCTCGGTGAATAAAGGAAATGACTGGAGAACATACAAGCCAGGAGCACAGCAGGGCCTGGGGCTCAGGCCTTCTTGGGCAGCCATGCACATGTTTTTGCAAACATGTCCCCAATGCCTTGAGGATTGATGTATTCAGGCCCTTAGATGTATTTAGGTCCCACTGCTCCCCGCTACATGGTGGCACTGTGAGCTGTGGATCTTTGTAGACTCAGCATGAAGACAGGATTCCAGTTTAAACCTGCCTGATCAGCTTTATCAAGCAATAGGGGTCACTAATCATCCAAGGGATTTTGAGAATTCAGAATATAAGGAAATTCATATTAAACAAGCATTTAAAACAGTGGTCATCCTACAGAGTGTTCTTGTTTCTTCATATGTTTGATAAAGTCTGATTATGTTCCTTTCTTGGTCAAAAACATGTGCACGAATGCCCATGCCTTGAGGGTAAAATCTAGATGCTTAGCAAGCCATACATAGAGGAACCTTCCTGTCTGTTTGCTCATTTTCTTCCCCAAAACCCTCTCTTCCCTGTAATCTCCAGCTGTGTAAATCACTTGATCTCACCAAGAAGCTTGCATGTGCTGGTTCTCTATCCTCCTTCCCTATTCACCTAGATCAGGGGTTGGCAAACTTTTTCTTAAAGGGACAGAGTAAATATTTTAAGCTTTGCCTGCCACAGACTGTCTCGGTTGAATATTGTTCTTTTATTTTTCTTTTTACAACCCTTTAAATGTAAAAACCATTCTTGGCTGGGGAGGAAGAGGGGATTTACAAAAACAAGCCATAGGCAGTCTGCTTACCTGCATCCCAGATCCTCTTAGCTTTTAACACTTGGCTTATAAAACAAACAAAAAAGCCACTCAGTTTATATGCACCCTGCTCCAGGATACTTTTTAACAGGTTTTGCTGCAGTCTCATTAACTCCTAAAACCCATGTTGCCAGTCTAATGAAAGTAAAGTGTTTTGGCCAAGAGCCCAGGCTACAGAATCCGGCTGCCAAACTTCAATCCTGATTCTGCCACTTACTGGCAGAGTAAATTTATGCAAGTTAATTAACCCTCTTGATACCTGTTTCTTCATCTGTAAACTGGAGATGAAAGTGGGGTTATTATGAGGAATAGATGAGTTAATGCATCAAAGGATTGGAAAGTCAGTGTGGTGCGTAATGAGCACCCAATAAAGGTTCACTATTATTAGTATAACAGTTGTCATCATTAAATGAATACGCCACACAGTAGCCTGCTTTTGTTTCTAAACATATTTATTTTAGGTAGTAACCAGCAAAAGGTATATATCATCCTTTGAGTATTCTGAAAAAGCTGATGGCTTCAGCATCATCAAAACTGATTGAGATAAAGGACAGGGAATATTTATATTGTTTATTTCTCCCACATGCGTTTTCAGAAAATCTGAATACAATCTCACTGAATTGAAGGTCCCTATTCCCTGCTGCCTGTGGGAAAACACCACCCACCACAAACAGGTACTGAATATCGCTTCTCTGCCTATTCCTATACGTGGTGATAAGCACAGGAGAACGTGACATAATCCCTAATGCATAGACACCTCCAACTGAGTGGGAGAGACAGATCAACAACAAGGAGTAGAAATGCCAGTGAACTCAAAGACAGATCAAACGAAATGATCAAACCTGAAGCTCATGAAAATCATGCGCATTCTGTTGTTTTTTGATGGCATGTTCCAGAACTGTCAATGAGGTGCAGTGGGTTAATTGTACCCTGCAGGTCTTTTCTCAGTCTGTCTGTTCTACTGATTCCTAAGAGTGCTGAAATCTCCATATACTGTATAATTGTGGATTTCTCTATTTCTCCTTCCAGTTCAGGTTTTCTTCGTGTCGTGTGAAGGTCTGTTGTTTCCGGAACACACGTAGGATTGTTCTGTCGACTTGGTGAACTGCCCCTTGCTGTGGTAAACGTGAGGCCTGGTAATAGCCACTGCTCTGATGTTTACTTTGTCTGGTATTAATATAGCCAGTCCAGCTTTCTTTTGATTGGTGTTTGCATGGTACATTTTTTTTATTCTTTTAATTTATCTATATCCTTACCGAAAGTGGGGTTCTTTTAGATAGCATATACTCGGTTCTTATTCTTCATCCAATCTTATAATCTCTTGTGATTGATGTATTTTGGCCCTTGGAGTTTCATGTAATTTTTAATATGGTTGGATTTAAGTCTAACATTTTATTATTTTGTTCCTGTTTTACCTCCCTGGTTTTCCTTCCTCTCTCACCCCTTTTTTGCCTTCTTTTGGGTCATTTGAATTTTTTAAAAATTTTTTTAGTATTCCACTCATTTTAATTTATCTATCAGCTTCGTTTTAATTTATCTATTAGCTTTTGGCTACATCTCCTGGGTTTTTTTCCCTTCTAGGGTTGCAATATATATATTTAACCTTTCACAGTGTACTTAGTGATATTGTTTTACCACTTCCAGTAAAACGCAGAAAAGCCTTACCATAAAGTTTCCTTAACCAACCCCCTTTATGCATTAGTTGTACGTGTTTTTCTATATACAATACTTTAGCCAAAAAAAGTTATAATTTTTACTTTAAACAGTTTAAAATGTTTACTTTAAACATATTTTTACTAGGAGAAAAAAATGATTTTTATATTTACCAAAAACCTTACTATTTCTGTTGCTCTTTCATTTCTGAAGTTCCTAGTTTCCATTTGATACGATTTCTATTCAGCCTAAAGAACTTACTTTAGAACTCCTTTATAGCACAGGATTGACATTTTTCCTTCTTCATTCCTGAAGGAAATTTTCACTAGATATATAATTTTGAATTGATAATTCCTTTAAGCACCTTAAAGATTTTGTTCCAATGTTTTCTGGCCTCCATGGTTTCCAATGAGAAATCTGCTTTTTTCTGAATCATGTTCTACAACATACAGGGTATCATTTTCTTCAGGTGTATTCAAGAATTTTTATCTTAATTTTCAGAAATTCAATTATGATGTATCCAGAAGTGATTTTCTTTGAGCTTATTGTATTTGGTATTCACCAAGCTTCTTGAATTTGTAAATGTATGTCTCCCACCAAATTTGGGGAGTTTTCAGCTAGTACTTCCACACAAATGTTCCTCTCCTCCTGAGACTCCAATGACATGAATGCTAGACTGTTGTCATCACACAACAGCCTAGGAGACTGCCCCCACTGCCGGTGTCTTTCCTTAAGGAAAGAATAGTCTGTGAGACTGTGCATCTCTGGGACTGTATATTTCTCTCTATTTAGTCTCCAAAAGAGGGTTTGCAGCCAATGATGAGTAAGATTCCCCATGTGGAGGGGGGAGACAACTTAAGCCAGGCGGAACCCCATGGAGATCCCCATGAGCTGCCTTAGAAAGATCTGGGAAGGGGCCTTGTCTCCCCTTCCCCCTGCCTGGGAAAAGCTGCTGCTGGCTCTGACTTTTCCTTCTCACCTAATTGGGAGAAAAGTCTTGAGAGTGATAAGAGTAAGCTCTCTCTGCTCAGCTCTGTGAAACAATTTCAACATGTGATATATGTCTCTTAAAAGAGTTGCATACCTCACCTCAAGGACTTTTTGTTTCGGCTGTTTGAAGATCAGCATAATTGGTTTGGGTTGTTTCTATAACGTGATAAGTGAGTCCCACAGACCATGCCAAAAACACTGCTACTCCCTTGTATACTTATCAATAAAAACCTCCAGCCGGCTTCATTCTGGGCTCCAGTCTTTCGGAACTGGGAGACCCCTGGCCTTCTGAGATTTAACTGCATTAAGTTTCTGTTTGTTTCTTTCTTAAAACTTAACCCAAAGCCGCCCCTTCTCGTACCCTCACTGCCCATGTTGGGCAGGACGCGACACTACATTTTTGATATTGTCCCACAAATTCCTAAGGGTCTGCTCATTTTTTCATTGTGTTTTTCTCTCCTGCTCAGATTGCAGTATTTATACGTCTATCTTCAGGTTCATTGATTCTTTCCTTTGTCACCTCTGTTATTGAGCCCATCAAATAAATTTATTTCAGATATTACATTTTCATAAAACATTAATTTTATAAGAATTTCAAATCCTATAAAGTGTTTTCTCTAAATAACAGAAATGAGAAATAAACAAACAAAAAGGTATCTGGACACTCTCCAACCATTTAGAAATTAAATAGCAACCAATGGACAAAAGTTACAAAAAAAATTATAGCGTATTCTGAATGGAATCAAAACGAAGATGTAACATATCAAAACGTGTATGATGCAGCTACAGCAGATATTATAGAGAAATGTACTCAGTGATACATACATTAGCAAAGGAGGGTCGTAAGTCAATTATCTAAGCTAAGAACAAGGAAAGAAAGGGCAAATAAATTAAACCTAAAGTAAACAGATAAAAAGAAAATAAAAAACATAAGACAGAAATCAATAAATCCAAAATAAATATAAAGCATAAATCAATGCAGTTGAAAACACAAAGACACTACATAAAATCAGAGGCTGGCAAAATACGGCCATTACAGGCCCACTGCTTGTTTTGGTATGGGCTGCGAGCTAACACTGGTTTTTACCATTCTTAATAATGGACTAACACTAATTTTTTTTAATGGTTAGAAAAAATTTTTTTAAAGATTAATACTTTATAACACGTGAAAGTTATGTGAAATTCAAATTTCAGCGTCCATGAAGTTTCACTGGCTCATCATCTTGCTCATTTGCTTATTTATTGCTTATGGTTGCTTACCTACACAGCTACAGAGTTGTGTAGTTGCCACAGAGACCGTATGTGCCACTTTCATTTCTTTGTACTGCGGCTCAGCATAATACAAGTCACAGTGACCAGTCATAACTCAAGAGCAATTCAAGTACCACAAGTATTGCCACACCAAAACACTTTAATTTTTTTATTACGAGTTACATATGCATCATGTCAAAACAAGAAGGGAAACACAGACTTTAAATGTGACACTTGTAAGACACATTGGAATTGAAATATTTGTAACTGAATTAGATGGCAAAGTCTTTTGCTTAGTATGCAGTGACAACATAGCTATGCTAAGAGAATACAATGTGTCAACATTAGCAGACTAAGCACTCATCACAAACATCCTCAATTCACAGGAAAGCAATGGTCAGAAAAATTAGAAAAATTGAAAGGAAACGTCTCATTAGAGCAGAATGTCTTAACAAAAATAAATGATGAAAATGAGGTTGGAACTAAAGGAAGTTTTGAATATCCAGATATTCAGCTTCTATTTCTGACCCAAGCAAATAATTTACCAATGACGAGTTAATTAAATCATGCTTCATTATAGCAGCCAAAGAAAGGTGTCCACAGAAAATAAACTGTTTAAGATTATTAGATTTGGGGCAAAAACAGCTACTCAAAGACTTGAACACAATGAGAACAACGTTATAGTCAATTAAAATATAAGGGAAATGATTCTGATGGTTTCTTAAGTTTTATTTGGCTCTTGATAATTCAACATGTCACTGATATTGCTCAGTAGTTGTTAAGGAATCAATGCCAAGTTTAAAGTGACTAACCTCTAGGAATAGTCTTCAGGGAACTACAGGTGAAAGTATTTTCAAAGCTGCTGAAAAGATACGAATTCAGTATCACCTAAAGTGCAATCTGCTAGGATGTGTTCAAACTGATTACAAATTTATAAAGCTTGAAAAAATGTGTTTAAAGCCTGTGGTTGGTTATTCATTGTATTTATTCATCAGCAGACAAACTGCAGAAAATATCTGAATATATCATGTGCTATCGAACAGGTAGTCTCAACAGTGCGCTTCATTTACTCTTGTGGGCTTAACCATCATCCGTTTCATGAATTTTGTCAGAGACAGAAGCTGGATATCCTGACTTGCCTTACCACACAACAGTTCAATGGCTGAGCAGCAGTAAAGTTTTATTGTGATTTTTAAAAATTAATTAATTAATCATTTTTTAAATTTAAATAATTGTTTTATTTTTCAATTACAGTTGATATACAATAGTATATTAGTTTCAGGTGTATAACAATGATTAGACATTTGTATAACTTACGAAGTAATCACCCCAATAAATCTAGTACCCATCTGATACCATATATAGCTATTACAATATTATTGACTATATTCCTTATGCTATACCCTTCATCCCCATGACTATTTTGTAACTACCAATTTGTACTTCTTAATCCCTTCACCTTTTTCACCCTGCCCCTAGACCCTCTCCCATCTTTTACCCCAACAAATCTAGTATCCCTCTGACACCATACATATTTATTACAATATTATTGATTACATTCTTTATGCTATACCCAACATCCCCATAACTACTTTTATTTATATATATATATATATATACATATATATATATATATATATATATATATATATAAAATTATAGTTGGAAACCCCGTGGCCATCTTGTGATTACCAATTGTTTTCTTTTTTTCTTTTTTTCCCCCCGACTGTTTTCTAATCCCCTCACCTTCCCCCTTATCCCCATTCCCCCACCCATCTAACAACCCTCAGTTTTTTCTCTTTGTCTCCAAAACTGTTTCTGATTAGTTCATTCACTTATTCTCTTCTTTAGATTCTGCATGTAAGTGAGATCATATGGTACTTGTCTTTCTCTGTCTGACTTATTTCACTTAACATAATGTTCTCTAGGTCCATCCATGTTGTTGCAAATGGTAAGATTTCTTTCTTCTTTATGGCTGAGTAATACTCCATTGTATAAATGTACCACAGTTTCTTAATCCAGTCATCTACCGATGGGCATTTCAGTTGTTTCCATGTCTTGGCTATTGTGTATAGTGTTGCAATAAACATAGGAGTGCATAAAGATTTTTGAATTGGAGTTTTGGATTTCTCCGGATAGATACCTAGGAGTGGAATTACTGTATCATAAGGGTAGTTCCATTTTCAGATTTTTGAGATACCTCCATACTGTTTTCCATAGTGGCTGCACCAATTTGCAATCCCACCAACAGTGCACAAGCATTCCCTTTTCTCCACATCCGCGCCAGCACTTGTCGTTTGTTGATTTATTGATGATAGCCATTTTGACTGGGGTGAGGTGGTATCTCATTGTGGTTTTTATTTGCATTTCTCTGATGGTTAGTGAGGTTGAGCATTTCTTCATATGTCTGTTTGCCATCTGTATGTCCTTTTTAGAAAAATGTCTCTTCAAGTCCTCTGCCCATTTTTTAATTGGGTTGTTTGTTTTTTTGGAGTTGAGTTAAGTGAGTTTTTATAGATTTGTGATATTAACCCCTTATCAGATATATCATTGGCAAATATCCTTTCCCATTCAGTAGGATCCCTTTTTGTTTTATTGATGGTTTCCTTTGCTGTGAAAAAACTTTTTAATTTGATGTAATCCCACATGTTTATTTTTTCTCTTACTTCCCTAGCTCGAGGAGATATATCAGTAAAAATCCTACTCCAGGTAATGCCTGTGAAGTTTCTTCCTATATTTTCTTCTAGGTGTTTTATGGTTTCAGATCTTACATTTAAGTCTTTAAGCCATTTTGAATTTATTTTTGAATATGGTGTAAGGAGGTGGTCCAGCTTCATTTTTTTGCATGTGTCTGTCCAGGTTTCCCAGCACCATTTATTGAATAGACTGTCTTTACCCCATTGTACATTCTTGCTTCTAATCATTTTTTTTTTAAAGAGGGCACAGCTCACAGTGGCCCATGTGGGGATCGAACGGACAACCTTGGTGTTATTCACCACCCTCTAACCAACTGAGCTAACCAGCCACCCCCTGTGTGTGTGTGTGTGTGTGTGTGTGTGTGTGTGTGTGTGCGCGCGCGTTGTTTTTTTTTAATCTCAGGGTTTCTGAATGAGAAAAACTACCCTCGCCCACTATTATTGAATACTGAATGACTCTGGAAATTTGTTTTAGCTGCAGACTCCATGTTTCTTAATGAATTTAACCTAAAAGTAGTAGGCAAAACAGCACTTATACTGCAGTAAAGCCATTTCAAAGACAACCAATTTTCTTAAATCACAAGTAATGCCAAAAAAAAAGAGTCAAACAAACAAACAAACAAACAAATAATGCTAGGCTACTTTATAACTGTCCAATGCTGACAAAAGTTGAAATAAGATCTCCATTCCCACACACTTTATAGTGTGATGCAATTGTCAAAACTCGTAGAATTGTACACCGAAACACATCCTACTGTGTGGAGGTTAAGCAATAAATGTTTGAAAATTCAATGAGGCTGCTCCATAAGCAAACCTTAAAGTGTGTAATAATCACCTAAGGTCCTCGTTAAAATAAAGATCCTTGGTCCTACCCCCTTAAAATTCTGAAAAAAAATTGGTTCAGGATGGGAACCAAAGATCTGCCTTTACAGAGAGCTCCCAGGTGATAAGGCAGCCAGAGAAAAGCAATGCACTACCTAGTGGGATACGAGGACTTCTCACCAGAAACCATGGAAGCCGGGGGGGAGCGGTACAATACTTTTAAAGTAGTGAAAGAAAGGAAGTGTCAATCAGAACTGTATACTCTGGATGTAGTTTAGAAAAATATTCAGGAATGAAAGTGAAATAAAGATATTCTAAGACAAGCTAAGAGAATTCATGGTGAGCAGACTTGCTCTAAAAGAATTGGCACAGGAAATTCCTCAGAGGAAAAAAAAGGAAGAAATCTGGATCATCAAGAAGGAAGGAAGAACAACGGAATGGTAACTATCTCAGAAAGTATAATAGATTATTCTTCTCCTGAGTTCTTTAAAATATGGTTTAATGTTGGAAACAAAAATTATAACATTGATGGGGGTTTCAAAGTATATAATGCACTATATGACAACTAGAGCATAAAGGTAATGCATTATTTTTCTCTGGCTGCTTTCAAGTTTCATTCTTTGCGGTTTTCAGCAATTTGATTATGACGTTTCTGGGCTTGGACTGCTCTGAGTTTATCCTTTTTGGGATTTGCTCAACTTCCTTTTCTTTTTTCGTCTTTTTAAATAATTTTTTAATTACATTTATTGGCTTGATATTGGTTAGTAAAATTATATAGGTTTCAAGTGTACATATCGATAAAACATCATCTATATTTGGCATTGTGTGTTCACCTTCTTAAAACAAACATGTAATACACTTAAGCTACTAGAAAAGAGAAGCAAAATAAACTCAAAGCAAGCAAAAGAAAGGAAATAATAAAGTAAAAATAGAAACGAATACAATTTAAAATGGATATCTAATAGCTAAAATCAATAAGACCAAAAGCAGTTTTTATAATAAAAACTCTAGCAAGAATGGCTAAGAATAAAAGAGAGACGACAAAAATTACCAATATCTGGAATGAAAGAATAGATGTCACTGCAGACCTGGCAGACATTAAAAGAATAAGGGAATACTAAGAACTGTACACGTATAAATTTGAAAACTTAGATGAAATGGATCAATTCCTTGAAAATTACAAACTACCAAACTATACCAAGATTAAATAGGTAACATGAATCGTTCTGAAATTTAATTTGCAGTTTAAAACCTTCCCAACATATAATCTCCAAGCCAAATGATTTCACTGATTAATTCTACCAAACATTTAACAAAGAAATAACATTAATTCTACACAATCTTTTTCTGAAAATAAGAGAAATGGGAACGCTTCCCAAATCATTTTATAAGGCTAGAATTACTGATACTAGACCAAAACAGTACCACAAAATACCCTACAGACCAATATCCCTTGTGAACACAACTGCAAAAATCCTCAACAAAACACCAACAAATCAAATCTAACAATTTAGAAAAAAAAAGTACACCGCTAACAAGTGAGATTTATCATGGGAATGAAAGTCTGCTTTAATGTTTGCAAATTAATCAACCTAATCCACCATGTTCAGTCTAAAGATGAAAAAACACATACAAAAAGCCCATATCAATCAACTCAGAAAAGCATTTGACAAAACACAACATCCCATCATGATAAAACCTTCACAAACCAAAAATGTAAGGGAACTTATAAAATTCTTTCCCCTGTGATTGGGAACAAGGCAGACATTGTTTTGAAAATCAGCCAGTGCAATGAGGCAAGGAAAAAACCATATGAATTAGAAAAGAAGAAATAAAAGTGACCCTATTCACATACATGTTTATCTGTGTGGAAAATCCTAAGGAATACACCAAAAAACAAACTTCTGATGAGTTTAGCAAAGTTGCAGAATACAAGGTCAACAACAAAAGTCATGTATAGTTCTAATACATTGGCAATGTACGACTGGACTCCAAAATTCAAAAACAATACAATTTATAACAGCTCTGCAAGAATAAGTAATATTCTTAGAAATAAATCTAAATAAAACACGTATTAGGATCTGTATGCAGAAAACTACAAAATGCTAAGAATTAACGAATACTTAAATAGACAGACAGACATATTGTATTCATGGATTAAAAATCTCAACATAGTAAAGATAGCTCTATAGATTTAATACAATGTTAATCAAAATTCCAGCTGAATTTTTTTCGTAGATATAAAAAGGCTGATTCTAAAATGTACATGAAAATGCAAAAGAACCAGCATAGCCCCAACAAGTTTGAAAAAGAAGAATGAAATGGGAGGAATCAAACTATTCAATTTTAAGAATTACTATCAAGCTATGATAATTAGGTAGCTTGGTACTGGTGAAGGGATATACACATAGATCAATTTAACAAAAGACAGTACAGAAATAAACACACACAACTGGTGTTGGGACAGTTGCTCATTCATATGTAAAGAAATGAATTTCTACCTAAATCCCACATTATAAAAAAGTTAACTCAAAATGAATCGGAGAATTAAAGGTAAAACTGTAAAACTTCCAGAAGAATGTAAGAGAAAATCTTCCTGACTGGGTGTTAAGCAGAGCTCTTAGACGTTATAAAACATAATTCATAAAAGACGTTATAAAACACTGATAAATCAGACTTAATCAAAATTAAAAACTTATGTTCTGTAAAAGACAATTGGGAGAATGAAAAGACAATCTACAGGCTGAAAAGAAATACTTGCAAATCACATCTGACAAGAGACTTGTATTCAGAATATATGAATAACTCAAAAATCAACAATCAACCCAATTATCCAACTTAAAACTGGGCAAAACATAAAAACAAACACTTTAGCAAAGAAGATATAAGGATGGTAAATAAGCCGAAGACAAGATATAGCTTTGCACATCATTAGTCACTAGGGAAATGTAAATTAAAGTTACAATGTGATAACAATGTGATAGTTACAAAGTTTCACACCTATTACAATGGCTAGAATTACAAAAATCAGACAATACTAAGGGCTGACAGGATGTGAAGCAACTGGAACTCTCATACATCATTAATGGGAATGCAAAATGGTAGAAACTTTAGAGAAAAGTTTGGCTATTTCTTATAAACATATGCTTTCCATATGATCCAGCAATCCCATTCCTGGTTACATATACTAGAGAAATAAACACAAAAACTTGTACACAAATGTTTATAGCAGCTTATTCATAATTGCCAAAAACTGGAAATGACCAAATATCCTTCAACCGGAGAATGGATAAACTATGGTATATCCATAAATATAATATTAACCAGCAATAAAAAACAAGTGAAGTATTGACACAACAGTTTAGATGAATGTCAAAGGCATTAAGCTGAGAGAAAGAACCCAGCCTCACAAGGTTGTATTTGGTATGAGTCCATCTGTATAACATTCTCAAAAAGATAAAACTATAGGTTTACAGCAGTTGCTGGTGGTTATAGGTGCAGTGAGGGGTGATTGTAAAAGGAAAATAGGGAGTTTTTAGGGGTGATGGAACTGTTCTGTTATCTGATGAAGATGGTGATTATACAAATCTATACCTATTTTAAAATTAATAGAATTATACCCCTAAAAAGAAAATGAGTCAATTTTACTATGTGATACTTGTTTTGAAGAAACCTGTTTCCTCATCTGTAAAATGAAAGTAATAACAGGTTTTTTTTATGAGAAGTGTTAATATCTGTAAACCATTGGAAACACTGCCTCAGTCGTAAGACACAATCTATTATTGTTAGCTGTTATCATTTCTACCCATGTGGTTCTTAGGAAATTTTAGATTATCAGAAAAATTGCTCAACTTTTCAATACTCTGGAATAGGTGGATTCTATAGTTCACCAATATAATGGGAGATGAAGGAATATCTCTATGGGTTATTTCTATTCCATTTTGCCACCTAATTCCAATTTCAGGAATTCTACACTGTAAGCCCTTGCTGCTGGTTGGCTGTTGAGTACCTGCTCTAACTACAAACTCTTGCCAACCTTGTACTGCATGATGACACACAGAGGAAAATATGACGTGGTCCCAGCAACAGAAGAACTTTCAGTGTTTAGAAAGAGCTAAGAAAGAAAGAGCTCCAAGACATAGGTAAGTCAAACTGTATAGGAGAAAACAAAATCCATCACCATTCCTCTCCAAAGTACTAAAACCTTGTGTCCCTTAGCTTTCTCAAGTAAGTACCATTCTCACTTACTCAAGTAAGTGCCTCAGAGTAATGGCTAACATCTTGGTCTTGGATATAAACAATGTATGATAATCCATTTTTGGCAATTATGACAATAAATCAATCACTGTCATACTGACTCAATGTTAAGGATTTGCTTTAAAATAGTGAAACAGAAATTTGGAGGGCGGGGTTAATACAAGACTGACAGATGGTAACAAGGGTTGAATTTGGGTGGTGGTTCCATAGTAGTTCATTGTTTTATTCTTATTACATTTGGCTATGTTTATAAATTTCCATAGGAAAAACTTAAGGGGGAAATAAAACTTTTGATCCCTATTTCGTAGAACTTAAGTAAAAATCCCAAAATAAACCTATGGAACAGGTTTATTTATTAAAATATTAAAATATTACCATTATCTCTGAATCCTGTGTTTATGGGTGATTAAATCTTTTTCTTTGTATATTTTCTTAGTTCTGTACAGTAGGCAATCAGTACTTCTATAATCAAAATTGGAACTATAAATACTATTTCAAGTAAAATACAATTAAATTGCAGGTGAGCTCTGTCTCAGTTTCCTCATCTTTAACATGGGAATAACAACACACCTGACCCCCACAGGGCTCTTGCGAAGATTAAATATTTTAATTCATCTAAAACTCCTAGAATAATATTTAGCATTCAGTGTTTAAACATGGTCGTTATTACTCATGCCCAAGGACTCCCCCATCCCTTCCTGCATTTATTCCACAAGTACCAGGGCACCTGCGTCGAAGAAGTTGCCGATGAGTGAAGGAAACTGCTTCTCCCCTTAGAAGATGCAACAGAAGAGGAAGAATACGCTAAGTCCTACTCAGGTGAGGCTTTGCTGCCAGGAGCCAAAGGGCCACTCCCTGTTCCCTGCAGCCTTTTGCAAGCGGTCAAGGCTGGGAAGGGAAGGAGGCTGAGAGAAATCCGAACTTCATCGGAACTCCCGCACCACCTACAGGGAACCTTCCAGACAAAAGTCACGAGTGACTCTCCCCAGAGATTAAAACTAAAAACATTATTAGGAATCCAAGCACGGCTCCGTCTCCCTCAAGGATGAGAGAAGGGCCAGGGCCTGCAGCAGGAGCCCCGACCTTACCCCGCGTTCGCAGAGGCTGTCAGGGCACGGAGCGCGTCTCCGGGAGTTACGGAGCACTGGCGACAAGCTCCGTCTTTGACGTCTACATTTTCATTTACCTCTCAAAATACCTCTGTTAGGTGGCCACTAACCCCAACTTACAGAGGAAACAGAAGCAGAGACTTGAAGATACTCGCCGAGTATCACATGACATTGCTAAGGAAGCGGCAGCGCGGGCTGGTGGTCGGGGAAAGGGCGGGGACAGGGCGGAACCCAGGAGACCCTCAACCCCAGCGCCGGGCGAGCGGCCGGGGCCCTAAGCCGGGGACGCACCCGCCGCCCGCGCAGCAGCAGCTCATTCAAAGAGAACACAAGCCCCGCCCTTGGCCGCAGGCGGACTCTCTTCCCGGAGGTCAAAGGCCGTGCGCTACCGGCGCACAGCGAAGCGAAGAAAGGTCAGTGCGGACGCGGGGAGGGGGTCCCGGGGAGGGGAGGGCTCACCTTTCCGAGAGCAATGAAGGCCGCGGCTTCCAGTACCTGGGGCGGAAGTGACTCTGCCTGCAGAGACCTCCTGGACTACGCTTCCCAGAAATCCCGACGGGAGCAGGGACACGGCTAAGACTCCTGTAACGGAAGTTATCCCACTAGTGTCCCCGGACTACAAGTACCAGAATTCCGAGGCCAGCTGATCGCCTTCCCAGGGCGGAAGTGGCAGCTGCTCCGCGGAGCGTGAGGATGATGTTTCCCCGCGTGCGGGTCCGGAGCGAATTCCATAACCCCGCCTTCCTGGAGCCGAAATGCTGCCAAACATAGAGCGCCATTGTATACTTGTACCATATTCTCTGCAGCCGAGCACGTAGGAAAAGGGGCTTTTCGGGAGTGTAATTCTCTCACCCTGTGGATTTTCTGGACAACTTCCGAATTTCCTGCGGTGCGGCCCTTTCCGCAAGGCTAACCCTTTCTTTCTCTTTTGGGTAATTTGGATAGTCGTATTCTCTGCAGGAACAGTCAGTTTGAATTCTATACTGTTGGGAGAGATTGGCCCCCCACTCCCTTTTTAAGTTCTTTTTTTCCTTTCAAACGTGACCAAAACAAAGCAAAAAAAAAAAAAAAAAGGCACGGAGATAAGATGCAACAAGATTAGCACATTTTGACAGAGGTTAAAGCTTGGTGATAGTTCTATGGGAATACATTATCCTATTAACGTGTTTCCCCGAAAATAAGACCTAGCTGGATAATCGGCTCTAATGTATCTTTTGAAGCAAAAATTAATGACCCCGTCTTATTTTAATATAATACTGGGTCTTACATTAATTTTTCCTCCAAGAGACGCATTAGAGCTGAATGTCCGGCTAGGTCTTATTTTGGGGGAAACATGGTAGTGCATTTGGCCATTGTAAATAGTACTACTTGGCACTAAAAGTTTAACTATCACTATTAATCATGCCCAAATATTCCTCCCACCCACTCCTATATTTATTAAAAAAAAAAAACACCACATTTGAACATGTAGCACAATGTGATAATTAAAATCTCTTTTCCTCTGATAAGAGAGATGACACAGCTGTAAGTCCTATTCAGGCGAAGTTCTGATGTTAGCAGCCATTCCCTCCTCCTTCCTGCAGCCCTCATCCAGAAGTCAGCTGCTGGGATAGGAAAAGAGGCTGTGAGAACTCAGAACTGGGGCTCCCTTCAGCTGAATCATAGAGGACATCCTCATACACTGCCCTCCTCAGGTGAGGCTTTGCTGCCAGGAGCCAAAGGGTCATTCCCTCCTCCTTGCAGATACACGCAGACACACACACCCACACCCAACTTCTTAAAGAGAAGGATGGGGGAAGAGAGAGAAAAGAAATAGAGGTAAGAACAGGAGCCCAGAAGGAAACCAAGAATAGGCTGGATTCCTCCAGGTATTAGACAAAAGGGCCAGAACACTGCAAGTGGAATTCTGCTTCATTCCTGGGCTAATACAAGCTTTGAAGTAACTGGGGGCTTCTAGAGAAATTAAAATAAGTTAATTAAAATAAAACCATCTTGCCCTATCTCACATCTCCTCGGAGGTAGGAACAGGAAGCACAGAAACAGGAGACCCTCAACCCGTGGAACAATTAAGCCCAACCCCAGCCTCTGGCGCTGCTGCAGATTCTTTTCCAGAAGGCCTAGGACGTGTTACAGCTGGCCCCACGCCGAACGAATAAGCATTGCTGCTCCGTGCCTGTCTCATCTTCCCCAGAGCAATGACTGATTGCTAGGACCTCACCTCCCTGGAGCGGAAGTGACTCTACCAACAGTTCTTGGATTACACTCCCAGAGTTCCCGAGGAGGTGTTTGTCACAGCCACATCCCCTTGCAGAGGAAGCTCCTGGAATACAGAGCTCTTTGACTACACTTCCCAGAACCCTCACGAAGAACTGACAACGTCATTGCCTTCCTAGGGCGGAAATTGAGCTACTGCCCTTAGAATTTGGATTATATTTCACATGATTCCAGAGTGGAGCACAAACTTCTTAGCCCCATCCTGTTGGAAAGAAAATGCCTCCAAAAGCACAAGATTCTAATTTATGCTTGTTTTCCCCAACAACACAGTTTCCAGAATCTTCTTTAGCCTTTCCCTTTTTCTTTCGGATTGCTAGATTCACTCTGAGTCAATTCAATTTCGTTGGTCGAGTTCCTTTTTCTAGTTTTTTTCTTTCATTACGACAAAACAAATATGAACGTCTAAAATAAATCCCTTTAATAGAGAAGAATGGAGCTTGAAAAGCGAAAGGAAACTGAGTTATGGGTTATACGTTACAGTTATACGTTATAAAGGGGAAAATATGTGTTAAAAATGCAGACATCATTGAAACATTGAACACATTATCTCAACCCTACTGTTGCAGAATCCAAGACCGGAAAGAACCCAAGGGGCACTCAGAGAGTTAGGAGAGTCAGCTTTATTATCCAGGAGGACTCAGCGGGATCCTTCCCCAAAGACTGAGCCCCTAGCAAGGTTTTGAGCAGGTTTTTATGGATTGGGGACTTTCTTGAGTCGGGGAAGGGGTAGGTGTCGTCTGGTCATTGGCTCAAGGTGTGGCCTGGAGGGGGTTATGTGGAAGTGGGCTGGGGCTTAGGCTGGGGACCTCTCTCTCCACTCAGGCCACCATTTTAGGTCAGTTCCGCGTGGCAGGGAACCATTTTAAGGTCAGTTTCCCCATCACTACTTTGACTGGATTTTCTACTTTATTCCATATGTGTTGGATGCATCTAGAACTCAGAGTGTTATCTGGTATTAGCTTTGCATTTCAAGATGCAAGAACCCACAAGAAAGTGATGCAAGCTTTATTAAGATACAAAGCAGAAGCAGCAAAAACTTTTGGCTTTTCCTTGACGTTTACTGCTCATTATGAAATGTGGGTCATGAGGTGAACGAAAGGAGCAGCATTGGTGTGGAGATATTATTACAATATGAAGAGATAAATATTATATAAAAATGTGAAATATATTTTTCTTCAGATTCAAGCATCACATAACCTACTTCCATCCCAATATTGACATTATAAATACAATAAAGAGTCTTAGGAATACGGAAACCATTGAGACCATGATTTTTCATTAAAGTGACATGGTAAGGGTTGGACTCAAATCCAGAAATTCCAACAATAAAAAATTAAGGTTCATCTTTTCTGGGAGGAATACTTCATAGGTAAGTTAATTTTGCCCTTGTTCAGTAGCACCACTTTTCTTCAGTGAAGACCACAGCACATCTTTGAATTTTACTGCTTCCTACATCAGACACTATACCTCAATCATGCATACAAATGTCTATTAGAAAAAGAGCGAAGTTGGGGCCGGCCTGGTGGCTCAGGTTAGAGTTCCATGATCCTAACTCCGAAGGCTGCTGGTTCGATTCCCACATGGGCCAGTGGGCTCTCAACTACAAGTTTGCCAGTTCAATTCCTCAAGTCCAGCAAGGGATGGTGGGCTGTGCCCCCTGCAACAAGAAAACGGCAACTGGACCTGGAGCTGAGCTGCGCCCTCCACAACTAAGACTGAAAGGACAACAACTTGAAGCTGAACAGCACCCTCCACAACTAAGATTGAAAGGACAACAACTTGACTTGGAAAAAAGGCCTGGAAGTACACACTGTTCCCCAATAAAAGTCCTGTTCTCCTTCCCCAATAAAATCTTAAAAAAAAAAAAAAAGAGCGAAGTTGAATGAGTTTGAAAGGAAGAGAGGATTTTGAATCAGTTTTTCTCTCTTTTCCAATTACCAATCTTATCCTATTGAGAACTCATCAGTGACTACACAGAGCTTTTAGACTACACTTCCCAGAACCCTCACAAAAAACTGACCAATGTCATTGCCTTCTTATGGAGGAAACATTTGAAAAGATGCTCCAAATAAGTCATAGGGAAATGCAAATTAAAAGATGAGTTTCTCATATTTTCTAATCAAAATCCCACCAATGAGTAAACAAATTGTGGTACATTATGCAATGGAAGTACTAGTCCACAGTGAAAAGAAACTAGTTGTCACATGCAACAATATGGATGACTCTCAAGTATTACGTTAAGTGGGAGAAGCCAGATCAAAAAACATTGTACACTTTACAACTCCATTGATACGGCATTCTGCAAAAGAAGAAATTGTAGGCACAGAAATTAGAATCATAGTCATCAAGGGAGTAGTTTGAATGGACTATGTAGTGGCACTGGGGACCTGTTGGTTGGGCACAGCTTTGGTTCTAGGCAGGACAATTAGCTTGTTAAAGATTAGTTTCTAAATGATAAAAATGTAACTGAGAAAGCGTTGGATGGAATAGGTGGTGTCAGAGAAAGGGGGACTTTGAACGACCCAGAATAGGCTTAAAGCAGTGGTTTCCCAATTATTTTGACTGTACCCATAGCAACAAAAGCATTTACACTGCGCTCCAGTATGCATGAGTACACACAGACTGTTAACTAAAACAGTTTATCCGCTGATACGTACCTTACTAGGTGCAATGTACTCTGGTACATTCTTTTGTGTTCTAGTCCGTGATCTATTTTGCTTTTTAAAAACTGTTGGTTATGACACGGTAACTTGTCATAAGACTCCAGGACTCACCAACGGGGTTACATCCTGCAGATTTAGGCCAAGGAGCCCTGTCTATAAGGTATAGACATAGTAGTACTTAGTTTCACTTGATTATAAAAAACACAGGGTCCAGAGCCAGATTGGAAGGGTTCAAATCCTAGTTCTTAAAACCTGTGTGGTCATGGACAGGTTACTTATCCACTCTGTGCCTCAGTTGTTTCCTTTGTAAAAGAAGGGGACGACAGCAACTATCTCATAAACTAAACTGAGGTAATGCATACCTGTATACGGGCCTCTGAGAAACTGAAATTAGGTTAGATGTTTATCAGCAAGTGAGCAAATAAGCTGACACTTATATTTCACGTACTACATAGTGGATCGTGGTTTGGTTGCTTTAACACTAATTTGTCTAAAGTATTGGTGTTTCATCCAGACCCAGGCCCTTGATAGTGCGTGAACGTTATCAATCTCACTCTGAAAAATATGAGGAGAGAATGAGAGCTAAACAAATGAGGGAGTCAGGGTAGGCTCCCTAACTGCATCGCATGCCCACAGGCCAGGGACTGCAAAATAGAGGAGAGCTCCCTCAGCAAGCCTTCCCAGGCCACCGGCTCACATTTATCTGTTAAAACTCGTTAACTGCAGGGTTCTCATGTGCATATATATCTCTTAGGAGTTTTCTCCCCAGTGGCCAAAGTTTCCCTTTGTGCTCCAACTGGAATATTCTATCTGGTTTGAAGCTGATCATTTGAGGAAAAAGGACCAGTGGGCTGATGCTTAGCCATGGGGTCACTGTCCTCCCCCAGTCACAGCAGGTTCCTGAAGTTCTCCAGCATCACCTCCCGGTACAGGCTTATCTGGGCGGAGTCCAGCAGCCCCAGCTCCTCCTCCGCGAAGACCACAGCCACGTCCTTGAAGGTCACAGTTTCCTAAAACACCAAGCATACGCCACATCAATCTAGCCACACAAATGACCGCTGGAAGAAGAGCAAAGTTAGAAGTTCTGCCAGTCAGTAAGTTACTGTCTGTCTTTCTGCTCCAAACCCTCACTTTGAAACTTCACGTTGTAATGCTGGAGCTGGGAGGCTGCAAATCACGCGTCTTATTTGACAACTGGCTCTGTGTTAGGCTCAGACCCTGAGGAGCACGAGAGGGATTCTGGGGAGGAAACGGGTGGAGCTAGTGAGCTAGGAAATGCAAATACCCTCCAGCCCACGTGGCACCAGACACTGTAGGGCCTGGGGTTAGGAGTGGAGGCTCACCCAGCCTAGGCCCTTTCTCCCTTCTTGGCCTCAACATAAAGTCCGGGAAAACAAAACACCCATTTCGCCGCCCCCCCCTTGCAGCTGGGTGGATCCCTCAAAGGGAACAAGGACAGTCCAAAAATATTAACAAAGCAAATGTATACACCAATAGACATGAATACAAAATTTTTAAATCTTTTCCTAAGCACAAGGCACCATCTATGAGTAAAAGCTTGAATCTGAACCTAATCAAGCAGCTAGTGCTTCCACTTATAGGAAATACTGTGAAAGGATGACACATTGAATGACACCAAAAAGAAGCTTTTTTTTTTTTGAGCTAAACATGGAAATTTGATTTTTGTCTGGGTATTAGATGATACCAAAAAATTATTGATAATCGCATTAATCCATGTCTTTTTTTTTTAGAAATACATACTGGACTATATAGGAGTGTGTGGTAAATTAGCCTTTTTGGAGTCGCTAGCACTTTTGTGAGGAGAAAATGTATTTACTTCTCTCAAAAGAGTTGTCACCATTGGGACCATTGTGTATTTTCCCTGATTCCAGATATTTTAGAATCAGTGTAAAGTCTACTGAGCTTCTGGACTTAGGTTTCTAGAGTCCCACAGAGTACTCAGGTTTGCCAGCATCTGGGAAGCGAATATGTTTAAGATTGTCTTCCAGACACCTTGTTTGGTACAAGTTCTTTGTGAGGCCATTTGACTGTCATCATGTCCTGACTTTTGGCAGTGGAACTTGGCATGCACTGGCTGGATGGAATCCTGAGGTATGTACTTCCCTCATCTGATAGCCCATGATGCCTCGATCCCAGAAGAACTCAGCTGCCTTTTGTGACATTGCTGGGTCAACCCTGACGGTTGCATATTTTGAGCATGGAAATGAATGTTTAGGTAGTTTTTAAAAAATATGTGAGATTCTTTTTCCAACTGCACAATTAAAAATTTTCATAGTTACAAATGTGTGTGCACAATGAAAAATAAGTCTCCTTTCCATGCCAAGTCCCCAAGTCTACTCTATGTATTTGTGTGTATATAGAGATATGTCTCTGGACGCATATTTATTCCCCCACACAAATGAGACTATGTTAAATTGTGCATCTTGATTCTTTTTAACAACCAGTTAAGGAGGTTTGAACCATGTCTTGGGCCCTCGAATCTTTTGATCTGCATGAGACACTCACAGCTCAGGAGCTGAATCAGGGTGTGTCAAGAAGAAATCTCACTTCTTTGTCCCCTCCTCTCCCAGCCACTGTCAGAGACATGTATTGAGTCCTGGGGTTCACAATGTGGTATCATCAGTTCACCACTTCGCACCTACTGACTTCCTGGGGAATAGCATCTGTCCAGCCAGCAGAGACCACTGTGGCACAACTGGTTAACTGTGCCCCAACCCTGCCACACCCACGTTTAGTTCAGCCTCACATTTAAGATCTTCTTAGACTCCTTTTGGTCAGTGGGTACCATCCTGAGAACCTTCCCACTCATTGAAGCGCCACCCTGCACCTTAGGTATCTTAAGTGTCTGCCTCTACCCTAAAAAATGGCAACATCATCAACCTGTTGGTAGGATACAACCTCACTCTCACTATGAACTGTATTCCTTACCACTCATCTCCCCCACAACCCACCTCAGCTACAGCCAACCTCCTCAACATCTACCTTTGTGTACTACCAACCATCCTCAAATTTGTTTCAATATTTTTTTGTTTTTAGTTTTCAATGTAGAGGACTTGCACAATGTTCATTAGATTTACTCTAAGGTATCTGAGGTTTTTATACTATTATAATTGTTTAAAAATCTATTTCTGTTTGTTTATTGCTGTTATATAGAATATGAGTAATTTTGTGATCTATTCACTTGCTAAATTCACGTGTAAATTCTAACTTTTTGTAGATTCTTTTACTTTACCTAAGCAAACAACCACGTTGCCTGTGAATAATGGCAATATTTTTCCTCCTTCCAATAATCATGCCTTTCATTTTTATTACATATGAATAGTTGCTTCATAGAAAGAAACTGGAGGTTTTTTTCTTCACTTTTAATTGGAACACACACTGGAGTCTGAGTCTATGAAAGGAGCCTTGGGGACCATGATGGGCAAAAGGACAGGCACAGAGAAAACGAGTGGGCGTACCCTGGGCATGTTAAACTTGTTAACCCCTCAACCAGACTGAGCCAAAGAAGGAAGAATTGGGAGGGACGTTTGTCTCATGACTACTGAGGAAAGGACCACCAGAGCTTCCAGAAATCCTCCTTTATGCACTTGATATGCAAACACACTAGGCCCATTTGAATCTGAGGTTGTGCTGACTCTGCAGGAGACCATACTCTCAGCAGGAGCTTGTGACAGTCCCATAGGGTTTAGAGGGATTCCCAGAGGTCTCTGACTCAGCACAAGGTCAGTGAGCATGAACACAAGCAGGGGCACTCACAAAAGGTATGAAATAAAGTAGGGAGCCAGCTTTATTTCCCCAAATGGCCAACCTGTGATATCATTTACTGATGAGTCCTCCTCTTATAAACCCTACCTCAATTGAAACACTATCTTCATCACACAACACCTTCTTATATATGGTTGGGTGAATATTTTGAGTTCTTTAGAGTCACTGAATTTTCCATCTCTTATTCTCCTAGTTGCAAACTATTATAACTAACAAACTTTTGCAATACAGTTAAATACCCAGTCCCATTCCTTTTATCTCCTCAAATGCTTTATATATTTTTTGGCAAGATTTTTTTTCACCCCAAGAATTTTAGAACCTAGGTTTAGTTAAAAACAATTATTTTGGAAATTTTGGTAGGACCCTACCACACTTATGGATGAATTTTGTGAAAACCAGCTGCTGTGTAAAACTGAGATATGTTATACAAGAACAGTGGTGTATTCAAGTCTTCTTTATACCCCTCAATTGTTTCAAGTTTTATTCACATAAGTCAAGTTTATTCCTAGGTATTTTGCCTTTTGTTGCAATTGTAAATTTGGTCTTTACTACCATTATATTCCTAACTGCCTAGTTGTTTTGTCAGAACAAAAGTTTATTTATTTTTTTAATTAGGGAAAATTCTTTAAATTTCATATAATTAAGTTTATGAAAAACTTACTACTAGTTGTTTTTTTCTTGTTTGTTTTAATAGTTGACATACAATATTATGTTTCTGGTGTACAACATAGTGATTAGACATTTATATACCTTACTAAGTGATCACCAGCATAAGTCTAGCACCCATCAGGTACTATACATAGTTATTACAATATTATTAACTATGTTCCCCATGCTGTACTTTACATCCCCATAACTTTTTTATAACTGGCAATTTGTACTCCTTAATCCCTACACCTTTTTCACCCATCCCCTACCCAATCTGTTTGTTCTCTGTATCTCTGAATTTGTTTCTGTTTTGTCTAACTGCACAGTTTTTCAAGATGAACTTTTGTATCAAATTTTAATAAAATTCTTTTAGGTATACTAGTTAATATCATTAAGAGAACTTATGTAAAGATTAAGATCACAACCTCTAGAGCAGATTAGAAAGTCAGCTCTAGAAAAGAAGGAAGATTAGGAAGTCAGGCTAGAAATCTGACTTCCCCACTCAGTAGCTGTGTGACACTGAGCAAGTTGATTATCCTCTCTGAACTATTTCCTCATCTGTATACAGGCACACCTCAGAGATATTGAGGGTTCGATTCCACACCACCACAATAAAGTGAATATTGCAATAAAGTGAGTCATGCAATTTTTTTGGTTTTCCAGTGCATATAAAAATTATGATGACACTATACTGTAGTTTATTAAATATACAATGGCATTATGTCTAAAAAATGTACATACCTTAATTCAAAAATACTTTGTTGCTAAAAAAAATACCCGGCTAACCATCATGTGAGCCTTCAGCAAGTCAGAATCTTTTTGCTGGTGGAGGGTCTTTCCTTGATGTTGATGGCTGCTGACTGATCAAGGTGATGGTTGTCGAAGGCTGGGGTGGCTGTGGTGATTTTTTGTAATAAGACAATGAAGTCTACTAAATTGACCTTTCCTTTCACAAATGATTTCTCAAAGATCACTGATCACAGATCACCACAACAAATAAAAAGTTTGAAATATGCAATAATTACCAAAATGTGACCAGAGACACAAAGTGACCAAATGCTGTTGACTTGCTCCATGCAGCATTGCCACAAACCTTCAATTTGTAAAAAATTTAATTATTTGCAAAGTGTAATAAAACAAAGCACAATAAAACGAGGTATTTTTTAAAACATCTTCTTTATGCATTCAACCATTGATGGACACTTACGTTGTTTCCATATCTTGGCTATTGTGAATAATGCTGTAATGAACATAATGTGCATATATTGTTTTGAATTAGTGTTTTCATATTCTTTGGGTAAATACCCAGAGGGAAAATTGCTGGGTATTAAATAGGTCTATTCTTAACTTTTTGAGGAAGCTCCATACTGTTTTCCATAATGGCTGCACCAATTTACAAACTCACCAACCATCTCTTTTCTCCACATCCTCTCCAACACTTGTTATTTCTTGTCTTTTTGATGATAGCCATTCTAACAGGTGTGAGGTGATAGCTCATTGGCGTTTTGCATTTCCCTGACAATTAGTGATGTTGAACATCCTTCCATACGCCTGTTGGCCATCTGTATGTCTTCCTTGGAAAAACATCAATTAAGATCCTCTGCCTCTTTTTTAGTCAGGTTTTCGTTTTTGTTTTAGTTGTATGAGTTTTTAAATATATTTTGCATATTAACCCCTTATTAGAAATATCATTTGCAAATATCTTCTCCCAATTGGTTGCCTTTTTTTTTTTGTCAATTGGTTTCCTTTGCTGTGCAGAAGCTATTTTTTTTTAAAGATTTTATTGGGGAAGGGGAACAGGACTTTATTGGGGAACAGTGTGCACTTCCAGGACTTATTCCAAGTCAAGTTGTTGTCCTTTCAATCTTAGTTGCTCAATCTTAGTTATGGAGGGCGCAGCTCAGCTCCAGGTCCAGTTGCCGTTGTTAGTTGCAGGGGGCGCAGCCCACCATCCCTTGCAGGAGTCGAACCGGCAACCTTGTGGTTGAGAGCCCACTGGCCCATGTGGGAATCGAACCAGCAGCCTTCCGCATTAGAAGCACGGAGCTCCAACTGCCTGAGCCACCAGGCCAGCCCAAGTGTAACGTTGTTTTAAAGTTAGTAGTTACATTTTTCTCCTTTATGGTTTGTTCCCTGGATAGTTAATTTACATTTTGCCTGCTCCACCCAACCCCCATGTGATGAGATGGACCATATTCACATTTTTTTCATTTCCTTTCTGTTTTAACAAAGAGCAAATGAGAGCTCTCGCTGAAGGTGAATTGTCAATAATCCCAATAATTTTTATTTAAAAACCTGCTCCCTTCAATGATAAACATGACCAAATACACCTGGGGTTGGGTCCATTCATTGATGGCATCTTTGTGTATCCTTCCACAGCCCATGGCCTATCCACCAGAAAGGCAAGTAATAAAGAGGTAAACCTCTGCCCATCAGTGAGGAGCCCGAGCTGGAATTTTAGATGCCCTTTCAGGGTGAGATAAGCAGATCATCAGTAGTGTCCAGATCATTAGTCTAGTGAAGTTTCCATTTCCTGTACAAGTATGAACCTACATATGAGCCTATTTTAATAATTTGTCACAAACTTGCTTGCAGGACAATTTGGACTAATCAATATAAGTACCTTTTGTGAAGACGATTAGAAGTTGAGTTTGTGTCTTTTAGGAACTAAATGCTTGTGTACCCCCAAATTCATGTTGAAATCCTATCTCCCAGTGTGATGGTATTAGGAGGTGGGGGCTTTTGGGGGCTGATTAGGTCATGAGGGTGGAGTCCTCATGAATGGGATCTGTGCCCTTATAAAAGGCCCCAGAGATCTCTTGTGACTTGCCATGTGAGGACACAGCAAGATGGCCATCTAATAACCAGGAAGTGGGTCACCAGACACCAAATCTGCTGGTGCATTGATGTTGTTTAAGCCCCCCAGTCTATGGTACTTTTGTTATAGCAGCCTGAACAGACTAAGGCAGTGCCTTCTTTAGCACCCATGATACTGCCTCTCATGATGAACTCAAGGCTCTGTAGAGACCTACCTTTGTCCAGGTGTCCATGACTAATGTTTTCTCAATGCTCTAAGTGTTCCTTCCTGGTGGTAGGAATCCCACTTAGTTGAGTAGCCCCCGTGATCTATGTAACACCCAAAAAAAGTGTCTCTGAAAGTGTTTTATTTCTTATCCACAAGATATTACAAGCCCATTTCTATTTTTCTGCCTTCAGATAAGCTACTCACCAGAGCCTTGGTTCCACATTGTTGCTACATAACTGATGGATCCCCAGAATGATCTGTGTGACCCAAGAGCCTGCTCAGCCTTTGAGAGTATGAACGAATGATGCTGTTTCCAATTTGACTCTTTGTTTTCACCTAATCTGCATCTTTTACTTAAAATTTTTTTTCATTCAATGTTGTCTAATTTGAGTATTTCATAAACACAGCCCTCTCCACACACACACACACACACACACACACACACACGCACAATTTTACAGTTTCTTTTAAAGCTAGAAACTTTAGTTTCTCTTTTATAAAAGAAATACAACAGGACTTCATCCAGTGATACCACAACAATACCCCAAACACAGTAGTCATCCATCTTCCCATTTGGACATAGGAGCCATAATCGGACAGTTATATGCAAGCAGAGGCTACAACACCCAGGAATGGGTGTAGCCTGTGGTGATTGGGCGTCCAACTTCTTGGGGCCGCATCTTGGAAATGGCTGCATTGAATACAGGACAAAATGTCAACACTATCAGCAATATCTAATTAAAGCACTAGATTATGAAAAGACATTTCAACCCCCTTTACCCCTGAGCAACATAAAGAAATACTAAAGCAGAGAGTACACCAGTATCAATGACGGAATCCCCAAACAATTAGTAGAAAATAGTAATATCAGAGAACACAGATAAATGGCTTTGCGATTTCATCAGAAAAAATCTTCTCTGGCTTTTCCATAGGTTTGGTTCTTTTATAAACTAAACATCATTCCAAAAATTCAGGACATTCCACTTATGATTGCTTTCTACATATTATTATTTAAAAAAAAATAACCAACCCAGGTTAATGGCATATCCTTGAAGTTTTTCAAAAGTATAGACAAATCAGGAACTTACATCCACAGCAAGTTCCAGCCTGCCACAAAATGTCCTGTGAGGGCCGGACAGTCCTTGTCCTTTCAGAAAGCGAGTTACGGTGGAGAAAATGTGGAGAAACCAGATATAGAACAAGAGCAAGAGCTTACGATCAGAAGGGTCACCAACCTGTGGATCTGTGGTGCAGTCAAGCAAAGGCACAGATGTCAACCATCCAGACCTGAACAAACACTGCCAGAGAATGAGCTAGAACCTGGGCAAGAGAGAAGAATAATATCCAAGAGGAATATCCACGGTTCAAGAACTTGACCCAACAGCTAAATTGCAGGAATCTTCCATGAAGAAGACAGGAAATGATCATGAAGATTGTCATGACCTCAGAAAGAACACTCGATAGAACACAGAAGATGTTAAAGAATCCAGACAGGTGAGGTAAGTATACGGAAAGGTTTATCATCCTATTTATCAACCTGTCCACTGAATGCCATCCTTAGTGGATTACAAATCAATACCACATTGGCCATAGACAGAAAATCCAACATTATCGTTCCAACATGAAGATCCACTTGGCAAATGCCAGAAGTGATATTTTTAAATGTAACAATACTATTTTTACTGCAAAGTATAGGAAAGTCATTGATTTAATTAGACCCCAAATGAATCCAGACAAGGATGAAATTCATCACAGCAGTAAAAACTATCTGTCACCAACTTGTTTGTGGTTTCACAAAAGCAGTTTTAGAAAGCTCCTGAATATCAATGGACAACCACCAAAGTTACTAAATATTAGTTTCGTAATTTGACCTGGTTTTACGCTTTTTTTTTTAATGCCCAGCATCTGAACCATCTTTTTATACGAGGAATTTTTCACAAGGAATGGACACCACCCAGACATCCCACTTGAAACTGGATGCAGTGATGTGTGGCTCTGGGCTATCCCTTCATGGGGACGGCAGTCCCCATGTGCTTGGTTACAGACAGACAACTGTAATATGTTAAGGAGGATACACATATATTTAAATAAGTGACAGTGTAGAAAGTGAAAAACAAGGTTAACATATGGACCAGGCAAAAGTGGGCTATGCTGTAAGCCTTTTTTCCCTTTGCTGCTGCTTAGCCAATGAGTAACAATGCTAAGAATGACAAACGGCCCACATAATTAGTGTGAGCGTAAGGTAGAGACCCCTTACCATTACGGACTCTCCAGGAAACACTAGGCACTCAAGGCCCTGGCTGCCTAACCTTCCCCATAGTTTCCAGACCAAGGCACTTGCCCCAGACCTGGAATAAGAAATCAATGCAGAGATGTATTAAGGAATTTAATATACCTTAAGGAACTTTGGGAACATTATGGAACTCTCAAAGGCTCTGCAGCATGATTCTGGCAATTGCTTCTGTCTATAAGGCCCAAACTCGGTCTCATCTGCCAGTTCTTGGAGCCCCCAAATATCCTTTCAGTGAACTCCTTTTTCTGAATCAATTTGTTAGAGTTGGCTCATGTGCTTTCCAACTAAGAACCCGGGCTGCTACAATTTGTAAAGAGTGACATGCTATTTACTGATATGACCCATCAAGTCTTCTAAAGGGAAACTGAGTCCATGTGCAGCCTCTATCAACAAACTGGAACAACACTGATTTTTCAAGATAAAGTTCAAAGGCCTAAGTAAGATTAACTGGTCGCATTGAGTATATTAACTAAGATATATAGAATAGGTGAAATTGAGTACAAAAGCCAGGAGAAATTAACAAATATAAAACGTATATAAAAAAAACCAGCATTACAAAGTCTGGATTTCCCCCTACTCCTCGCTGAAATCTCTCATAAACATCAATAAAAGCATATTGCTCTTTGGCGAGCCCAGGAATACGCTGAAACAACAAACCACAAAATAAAGTGGAAAGAGTGCAGAAGCCGTAAAGACTGAGCAACAGTGTGGGAGAAAACATGATGGCTGTAGTTACACTGCTGTGTGGTATACTGAAAGTTGCTAAGAGTAAATACTAAGAGTTCTGATCACAAGGGAAGAAACTTCCCTTCAGAAGTTTCATTACATATTTCTAGCATGTTGTCACTTTAACTTCTCTTCCTTGTTGGTTGACTATTTTTTTAATTAAAAGAGTATGTTTCCTACAATAGGAAATTATTGAACAAATGATAGAAATTAACATTTTTGTTTATTTATTGAATCTATCTTATTCAAAACGCTTGGCAACCATAAATCACCACCTAGGAACTTATATAATACTTTTGAGTATACACAGAAGACTCATACATTCAGCCTGCCCAGGAACACACACACACACACGCACATACACACTCACTTCAAATTTGTTTTGCAGTTTTATCAATTTTACATTTTCCATGAAATATTTTTTACATTTACTGAAGAAACTGCTTTGCAATAAACCACTTCCAAAACTTGAAATCTTCAGAGCTCTCCTTAGCCATCTGGCTTTACACTTATTTGTGAGATCATGGCTCCTTGTCTTCAAAGTGAGATTCAACATACCCAGTGAAAATCATGTACCTGTACCTAGCATGGGCATTGATTTTATCTATAATTGTGGGGAAAAGAAGCCTAATCGGGTCCTATTGCTAAATTAGAGTTTTCACAATTTTATGTCCTCCCCAAAGGGCAATGCATAGAGAAACCCCGCTGTCCACCTATCTGTGTATTCATGGGCTGACTGAAGATTCTTTTGAGGTGGCAAGCCAGTTTTGCTGCCATCAACTATTGTTCTTCTAGAACTTGTCACTGCCAGGGTGCTGCACTCTCTGACTTAACCATAACAGAGATGGATCCACTTAGGGTCATCTCTTGGGGACAGAATTTTACTAAGGGTATTCCCTATATCACTTTGGCCTGTTTTTTTTTTCCTCCAGGTGATTTACCTTTATTCTCTTATCTCTCAGTTCAACTCTCAGATTATTTTTTATTAACTCTCTGGGATCAGAGGTTTCAGATCCATAATTCACAGGATTAGAATTCATGATTTAGAGGCAAAGGCCAGAAAAACGTGAAACAAATCTAATAAAATAAAATAAATCAATGAGAAGCTACAAATCTTACCTCACTAAAAGCTTTCTTGCAAACTTAATTTAGGTGATGCGCATTTGGCCAGGGCAGTGCCTTCCCACTCACAGGACTCTCACATTAGGGAACATATCCCACAGAAAAAAGACAATCTAGGGGCTGACCCGGTGGCTCAGGCAGTTAGAGTTCCATGCTCCTAACTCTGAAGGCTGCCAGTTCGATTCCCACATGGGCCAGTGGGCTCTCAAACACAAGGTTGACAGTTCGATTCCTCGAGTCCCACAAGGGATGGTGGGCTGCGCCCCCTGCAACTAAAATTGAACACAGCACCTTGAACTGAGCTGCCGCTGAGCTCCCGGATGGCTCAGTTGGTTGGAGCGCACCCTCTCAACCACAAGGGTGCTGGTTTCAACTCCCGCAAGGGATGGTGGGCTGCGCCCCCTGCAACTAGCAACAGCATCTGAACCTGGAACTAGACCTGGAGCTGAGCTGCACCCTCCATAACTAAGACTGAAAGGACAACAACTTGACTTGGAAAAAAGTCCTGGAAGTACACACTGTTCCCCAATAAAATCCCGTTCCCCTTCCCCAATAAAATCTTTAAAAAAAAAAAAAAGACAATCTATGTGAGGGGAGAAAAAAACACCTTAAAAATAAAACTCCTTTACACTGCTTTGGATATATAAAGGAAAAAAGAAAAGCCCACTTGCCCTTATACTACCTAATGCATTCTCAGTTCCTCATATAAAATCCTTTCTGGCCTAAATTTCCAGTTCCACATTCCCATGGAAATATTTCATTTTCAATGAGGAATATTCCTAAATTCTAGAGTGACCCAATCATACTAATCCAAATGGAAATCTCAAAACCCTGGGGATCTTTGCTATGTGCTGTCCAGTCTTTCCTAAATGGTCAAAGGAGACGAAAATCTTTGTATTTTTCTTTCGGCTTTTGACTAATTTTTACCCATATAATTTAGTATATCAAAACAGTATACATTCCCCCCAAAAGAAGAAAACCAGGCATAAACCTAAAAGTCAAAACACTCCTAGAATACCTTTCAATTCTCATCCATATACAAGTATCTTATCACAATGGTTTTAGCAATGAATATTTTATATTCTTGTCCTGCATTTTTTACATTATGTCAACTTTATGTCAACTTTTCCTAAGTTTTACAAAATAAGTTTTACAAAATCTTTACATAAACAAAGTGCTGATGAAACAGGATGTAAAGCAGACGGTAGGGAAATCATGTTGTAAGGTGATAAACTGAATTACTGTTTTCCAGCCTAATTTGTATTAACTAGAGCAATCTTCCAACCTTCTCAATAACAAGCCCACCAGTGTTAGCATTCTCATTTACTTTTTATTGGAAAAGAGGTCTACCTCACTGGCAAAAACTCCACAGCATATTGTCCATTTTATGGGAATTCTCTCAGAATCAGGTCTGGGTGCTTTCTGCAAGAAAAGTGCCAATATTTATTATTTTTTTGTTGGGAATGTGTCATAAGGGCTAAGTTTAATTTTGTACCTGGAATTTCTAGGAAAATATGTGATCCATAGTTCCCCTTTTCTCCAGAACAAATTTCCAGCTACACAACAACGAAGGGTTACTGAAAGCTTTTCCACAGTTTTTATACGAGTTCTTTCCAATACAAGTGCTCCCTTATAAAAGAAACGGAGGGAGGGAGGAAGGAAGGAATGTACTCTGGCTAAAATATTTCCAAACTAATTACACTCATAGGATTTGTCTTCAGTGTGAGTTGCTTGATGTCTAATAAGTTTAGAGCTATTAATGAAAGCTTTCCCACATTGATTACACGTAAAGGGTTTCTCTCCAGTATGTGTTCTTTGATGTACAATAAGTCGCGCACTCAAGCTGAATGTTTTTCCACATTGATTGCATTCATAGGGTTTCTCTCCAGTATGAGTTCTCTGATGTTGAGTAAGGCATGAACTCTGCCTGAAGGATTTCCCACACTGATTGCATTCATAGGGCTTTTCTCCAGTGTGAGTTCTCTGATGTACAACAAGAACATAACTCTGGCTGAAGGACTTCCCACACTGATTACATTCGTAGGGTTTTTCTCCTGTATGAGTTCTCTGATGCATAACAAGGTGAGAACTGCGGTTGAAAGATTTCCCACACTCGTTACACTCATAGGGTTTCTCACCAGTATGAGTTCTTTGATGTGCAACAAGCTGAGAGCTCCAGCTGAAGGATTTCCCACACTGATTACATTCAAAGGGTTTTTCTCCTGTGTGAGTTCTCTGATGGGCAACAAGTTTGTAACTCTGACTAAAGGACTTTCCACATTGATTGCACTCATAGGGTTTTTCTCCAGTATGAATTCTTTGATGTGCAATAAGCTTATAGCTCTGGATAAATGATTTCCCACATTGATTACATTCATAGGGCTTCTCTCCAGTATGAGTCCTTTGATGTGCAATAAGTTTGTAGCTCTGCCTAAATGACTTTCCACATTGACTGCATTCGTAAGGCTTCTCTCCAGTATGAGTTCTCTGATGCACAACAAGGACATAGCTCTGGCTAAAGGATTTTCCACACTGATTACATCTGTAAGGTTTCTCTCCAGTATGAGTCCTCTGATGGGAAACAAGGTGAGAGCTCCGGCTGAAGGATTTCCCACACTCATTACATTCGTAAGGTTTCTCCCCTGTATGAGTTCTCTGATGTGCAACAAGATGAGAGCTCCAGCTAAAGGATTTCCCACATTGGTTACATTCAAAGGGTTTCTCTTCAGAATTTCTCATGTTTTGAACAGGAGATGAACTCTGGGAGGTTTTACTACATTTATGTTGATTCTTTTCAACAGGGGTCCTCTGTTGTTCATTATGGGATATGCTATGGTTTAAAACTTGCCCACATTCCTTAATATCAAAGGATTTTCCTCTTGCATGTATCTTCTCATGTATATTTAGGGGTGTAGCATGGCTGAAAGATTGAATATTGTTGCTAAATCCATAGGATTTATCTTCTGTTTGAGTTTTTGTAAACTGAATAAGATGAATGCTCTGGGAAGGTTTCCCACATTCATTATTTTCACATAGTTTCTCTCTGTCGTTAATCACCTGATGATTGTTCACGATAGAATTACAATGTAATTTTTTAACATGTGTGGCATGTTTGTGAAAATGGTTTCTTATGGGTATCATATGAGGTGAAAGAAGACTGGAATTCAAACCACTCTTCTTAAGTTCATCACTTTTGCAGACTCTCTCATGAGTAATAGTGGTCTTTTGAGTGACTGCCAATTTCTTCAAAAGTCTCTCTTCTTTTTCCTGTCGCTTCTCCAACTTGTCCTTACAAACCCAAACTTCTTCACATGAAGATAACCAAGGATCATCTCTTGTCAACCTTTCTATCTTCACTCCATGGGATGGTTCATCATCAAAAATGCTCTGCTTTGATGCTGATTCTCTTCTTCCAAGTGCAGCTGCCGAATCTGAAAGAAAGCAAAATAAAACATTCTAGCCAAAATATGTTAGTGCTGGAAGAGTGGAAAAAAGCTGACAAGAAAGCATGCAAAATATATGTGGATTTATATTTTATTATAAACTGTATTGAGAAAGTAAAAGCGTGGGTAAAGCAGTAAGGAAAAAACTACCACAGCTAACAGTATAACAAAGCATTAAAAATGGAACAATTTAATCTCAGTTTTACTAAATATGTAAGTCTAGATGCCAAATCCAAATCTCCACATTCCAAAATAAGACAACCTATGCAGAACTACAGAATCTCAAAACAATTTTGCAATCTTTAGCAAAGAAATAAAGGATCCTTCCCACCCTCTTTAGTGCTAAACCCACGTTCACTGAAACAGAGATTCGTGCCTACATTTCTAGGAATTTCTAAAGGCATGAAACTTGCTAGCATAGTTTGCCATGAAAACTATATAGTTTGCCATGGGCAAACTATAATTGTGAACCAGGAAAAAGAATGGGGACACTGTTATCCCAGAGTTTCTTAAATGCCTTGGAGGCTAATATGGCCCCACGATTCCTGTGATTCTGAGTGAGAGAGAATGCAGGCTAGCTCAGAAGCAGGAACCTGGGTGGCTACTATGTCAAGCAATAGAGAGAGTACCTGAGAATGTAGTGATATATACAATTACCTAGGAGGTGGGAAATGGAGGACAATGTGGCGTGTCCTAATAGGGATTTTTCAATCAAACCTTCTATATCTATGCCTATACGTATGTTGGGAAATTCTATTTATACTCATCCCCTTGCTCCAACTAGGAACTTTTGTCTGGTTTGAAAAGCTGATAGAAAAAGATATAGGACTTTGGGTGTCTAGGCTAGAGAAAAAAGAAAATTATGGCCGAATTTGGCCCAGTCTTTAGACTAAACAAGCTCAAACCTAAGAATCTGTACCTTTTCTACCCTACAAAATACAATTAAGTCTTCACTGGGGAATACAAAGCATAAACACCGTCTATGTGTGGCCAAAGTCAATCTTACCTCTGAATTCCGTAACTCTTAATCAATGGAAACGAGAAATAATTGCAATATACAGATTTCATTCAAGGGGGCCGTATTCTTACCCCAAGAGACCAAGTCCCTGTGGTTCTCCAGGATCATATCTGTGTCCAGAGTCCTCTGAGCAGGGTTCAAAATGCCCTCTTCCTCCTGAGTGAAGTCCACAGTCACAATTTCGAAGTTCACCCCTTCCTAAAACAGGACACACATTCCTGCTCAGCTGGGCGTCATTTCCTTCCAATGTTTACAGAGGAAGAAAAGTTTGACAGATCCAAGAAAGAAATGGCCTGGGAGTTGTCCTGAGGTAGTCAGTGTTCAAAGGATTCTAGTCAAGGTGTACAGGTGTCTTCCAGGTGAGCCCCTTTGGATTTTCGAGGCTGGAGATGTTTTCACAACCCCAAAGAGGAACACCAGATAAGAACTAACAGCAATTTTCCCTCTTGATCACCTTAAAAAAAATGCTTATTCCTATTCTGAATTTTGCACTGGTGAATATGGAATTCCCATTTAGGAATCCCCTCCAAATTCCCAAGAAACTAACAAATCAAGGATCAGCAAACTTTTTCTGTCAAAAGCCAAAGTGTAAATATTTTAGGCTTTGAAAACATACAGTCTATCATAACTACTCAACTCTGCTGCTGTAGCAAGATAGCAGCCACAGAAAATACATAAACGAATGGGTGTGGCTTCATTACAATAAAATTTTATTTACAGAAACAGGTGGCAGGCCAGATTTGAGCCACAGGCTTTACTTTGGTGATGCCTGAGATAGAAGATGAAATGTGGGCTTAAATAAAGTACAGGTTAAGTGCACTGGACTTGGAAGGAAAGAGACCTGGGTTTTCTCACCTATAAAAAACGTAAATCTGAATTTTGGAAAAAAAAAAATCTAATTGGACCATCTGTGTTTTAATGGGTTTACTCTATTTCTATTTATTGGGCTTAATCATACCCAACTCATTGGGTTGCTGAGTGAATTAATTATGATGATATAGGAAAAGACATTAGCAGACTTTACGGAACAAAAAAATAAAGGCTGGCAATTATTATCAGGATTATTAGGTGTGAAAACCCTGAAACATTCAGTGACAGTCAATGTGACCTTTATCCTGAACCCTTAGTCTTCAGACATCAGTTCTATTTTGTCCACACTCAGAGCTGCTGTAGCTCCGTTAGGAGACATTCACTGTCATTACTGCCATAGAAAGGGGACCACCTCCAGTAAGCAAGAAAGGACCTATTCTCAGGACTGTTGGGCAAGAATTCTGATCCCAAATGGAAGTGCTGAGGGTAAGTTGTCCTTACACACAGGCAACAAAAGCCAGGGCAGTCAAATGCCATTTGCCACGGATGGCTTTTTAAACAGACCAGTGTTAATAAGCCATGGTTCATGACCCGGGCTCGGGGTCCATGAATCCCATGAGGCTCCATGCAAAGGGCTGCTGTACCTGCCTTGTTCAAAGTGGGCCCATACATGTCAGCCAAATCTCAAAGGTTTTCATGATGAGGCCAAAATGGGATTGAGAATGTCATTTGCAAACTGCAGCCTGTGTTGAACATGGATTTGTAGGTACTGGTGTTCAACCTCTAATCCACGCTTTTTAGTAAATACTCCTCTCTGCTTTTTAAGGTAGGTACCTTTAATATCAAGCTTGTTCAAATATCAAATAAATAATACCAGACTACATTAGCGTCCCCCACTCCACCCCTGGCTACTTGTTCTCAAAGTTCCGTGGACTTGTATTGTGAGATTCACCACGCTTTCTTATCACTTGCATAATGGTCACCTTTGTCATTAGGTTATAATCCATGATGGCAGGTACAAGATATGTATGGTTTGCAATTGTAAGCCCAGTGCTTAGCATACTTTTGGTGTGTAGGAGATACTAAATTTATATTTGGTAATTTATCTCAATATATGAATCAATAGTATCAATAGACTTTGTAATGTATCAAAATAATCCTGGTCCAAATTCTGCTTTAAGTCGTCTCCTCACCCGAATCTCACAGGTCCTATCAAATGCCTATTTGATACAGTCCTTCAACATGTGGATACTGGCTTTTCGGAGCTTCTATCCCCACGTATCCTATTCTTCCTCTCACCTGTTCCAACTCCCCACTCCTCCAAATTCCTTCCCAAACTCTTCAGCAGTGCCCTTGGGAACTCATCTTCGATAATGAAATCCTACAGCTCCAAGATCTTCACCCAGTATTCCCTGTGTTAATGGAAACTGCTCCCTCCCACTGGGGACCCCCACCTCTGCAGTCCTCACAGGTTCAGGGTGGTCATGCTCTCCCATCCCAGGGGTCTCAGCCTCAAAGAGGGAGGGTGTGAATCCTCCCAGTTACACTGAGACTCATGCCATTTACCTCACTTCTCAGAGCTTTGTCCTACCAACCTCTCGGGCACCCCCACCCCCACCCACTGACGACTTAGAATACCTAGGATTTATTCTCCAATTTGAGAACTTGTCTTGTTTTGTCTTCCACTGTCTATAGCATCCACTTGTAGAGTTCTCGGATATTAATAGAAAAACAACTGACTTTAATAAAGAGTGTGGGGGTCAGGCAGTGTGCTACCCATGTCACCACTTATCATTCATTTAATTCTCACAAGGTCCCTATTAGCAGCACTGTTTTTCAGATGAAGAACTAGAAGTTTGGAGAAATTAACACACAGGTCTAATGTCAGACGCAACCTCAAGGTTGCTGACATCAGAGGCTGTGTTCTCAGTCATCAATTAATATGACTAACTGAATCCCCAGACCCCTGAATTGCTCTTCAGCACCCCACTCTTCGGGTGAGACCCCATACTTAATCAACACAAAGTACTCCACCTCTCATATCATACATACACAACTGCCCAATCTTGGATTACATCAGATTATAATTATTTTTTACTACAACATCAGGTTATTATTTTTTTTATTACACCACCAGATTACTCTACTTAATTATTTCCTTTACTCTTCTCGTCCTTTGATGGTTTGCGGCCATTGCTCTATTGAAATGCCTTCTATTACTATCTACTAGCCTATATTCTTTTCCTTTCTAGTTAGTGTTCTCTTTATCTTTTCCATCTTAATTATTCAGTTTGGAGTCCATGGATCATTCATTTTAATTTTTCTATTTGATATATTTAAAAATTCTCTTTCAAATATTACCTTGACCTTTGGGACTTCCATGGAATGTACCTGACTGCAACAACTAAGTGAATCTGAATGTCAATCTGCCATCTATGGAGAGTAGGTCACAGTATGCTCCCGGGGGGTGTGGTAGGGGTGCGGAACCACAAAAGCATCTGGATAGAGTGTTATCAATTAATGATCACTGTCTTGGAATGATCCTTTCAGATCCACCAGCAACTCTGATATACCTCCTGCTAATGTTCACCCATAGTCCAAAATCACTATGTTAAGCCTTCTCCACCGTTGTCAAACCTCTCCACCCCAATCCCCTGACTCATGTCCAACAGATAACTTCATCTGATTACTCAGAGATAAACCCAAGCCTTCACATAACTCCCTCAACCTCATTCTTCCTGTGAGTCCTTCTTCCTTTATAGGGCCAGTTTATTCACACATGCTCTGAGTAAGAATTCCCCTGGCACTAATCAAGGACTCCACTTTATAATTTTATCACCTCTCTCTCCAGATTGTTAACTTCTTTTTCTCTACTCCTTCCTGTAACCACTTAAAAAGTCAAATTTTCCAATCCTTTAAGAAAAAAAAAAAAAAAGGCCCTCAACCTCAAATTTCCTGATAACAATCTCTTTGATCTTCCACATGACAAACAAATTTCTTATGAAAGTCATCCACTTTTATCTCCATTTCCTCAGTTATTAGTTACTTCCCAGCTCATTTCAATCTGGCGTATGCCGACAACCAGCCACGTGCATTCCTCAGTGTAAAGAGCCACGTCCAACTCACCTGGGATGGGCTGCCCAGGGACCCAGCATCTTCTCTCTCGACCTTGATGATAATCTCTCGAGGAAAGAGAGAGTCCTGAGAGGGCAAAACGGAAGAGAAAAAGGAAAATAAAGGGTGCTAAGTCACAGCTCAAAACTCTCATTGTGAGGAGGCTAGGATTTGACATACCACCTTTTAACACATCCCACCAACCAAACTTCTGCTCCCACCCACTAGTAAGCTCAAGCAAGCCATGTGGAGGGAGGACACAACCACATCATGGAAACTAGCTGCAATGAGAAATCAGATTCCTAATGAATGACAATACCAGATGTCTTTTCTCGATGATGATGATGATGATGATGATGATGATGATAATAAAATACCTGGGAAATGAGAAGTTTCTTAAGAAAGGAAAACTTACAAACACTAGACTGTAGCTTAAATTGTGATGCACTCTTTCAGTTTTGTTTGTTTGTTTTGAAACAGCTAAGATCAGTTAAGAAACGATGCAAAGAACTAAGTTAGAAACAAAACATTTAACGTTTCTAACACAGCAGGTACTCAGTAGAAAGAAAACTCCAAGGTTTTCCCTATTCGCCACAACTGCTAAAACAGTTTTACTTGGGGAAATGCGGGTGCACCTTCTCTTTAATCAAAACCACAGTCAATGCCATTTAGTTTAAAAGTTTTCACAGGAAAAATGACTGGGAGAAGAGTTCTACCCACGGTCAACTCTGCATCAAAAGTCCTTCCCTGTCCGCACCCAAGCAGTCAATTCTACCACTTTACCCTATCATTTCTTCGCATCACACATATACCTTTGTGTTTTTTTTATTCAACTCCCACTAGTGTGTATTCCATAAAAGCTGGGCTCCCGTCTCTCCTATTCACCATGGTTTCACTGGGCTGCAATCAGTACTGACACATGGTAGGCACTTCATAAATGTGTGTTGACAATATAACCACCCCTGAGATAAAGGACATAGAATGTGCTACCTGAACCTCCCTGTAGTCGCCAAAGGCACCAAATCATTGCTGAGCTCAAGTCCCTCCTCTGGCTAGAAGAGAGACCTCTTTGGGTGCCCTTTCTTCTCAGAAAATTTAAAGTATCAGCTGCCAGAACCTACTCCTAACTTACTCTCTCAAACAAAATGTTCGAAAACCATCATGTCTGGGCGGCCGGATGGCTCAGTTGGTTAGAGCATGAGCTCTGAACAACAGAGTTGCCGGTTCAATTCCTACATTGGTCAGTGAGCTGCGCCCTCCACAACTAGTAGATTGAAGACAATGAGCTGCCGCTGAGTTATCAGAGAGGCAGCTGAATGGCTCAGTTGGTTAGAGCGTGACCTCTCAACAACAAGGTTACTGGTTCAATTCCCTCATGGGATGGTGGGCTGCACCCCCTACAATTAAAAGATTGAAAACAGTGACTGGACTTGGAGCTGAGCTAGCCCTCCACAACTAGATTGAAGGACAATGACTTGGAACTGATGGGCCCTGGAGAAACACATTGTTCCCCAATACTCCCCAATAAAATGTATAAAAAAACATAAATCAAAAAAACCCATCATGTTACAAAAGTGCATGAATACACATATGACTACACCAACCCACTCTTTTTAGCCACTCTGGATTACTATTTTAGGAATGTCTCCTGTATTTATGCCTTAGCTCTCATGAGACGGATCCTTTCAGGGACTTTGCTTCACCTTTGTGCTTACACCTTATGTCTCCCTGTTTGGCCCCAAAGGATGGCTGGTTAGTCAATGACGGGTAAGATTCCCCAAGGGGGGGGGACAACCCGTCAGGTGCAGCTGCATGGGGCCCACTCGAAGAACTCACGGGGTCAATAGAGGTGGGCACAGCCCCCCACTTTCCCCCAGCTAAGGAGAGCTTCTGCCTCTGTGGCTATATTCCTTCCCACAATCTGCTTGGGAAGTGAGTCAATGACTTGGGTTCCCTTGGTTCGCTCCCTGCCAGGGTTCTAATTAATATCCATCAGGCCCAAACAATGTACCTCTGCATCTTCCGATAACAATTCAAATTAGAGGACGTTCAGATTTGAGAAAGATGTAGCCAGCTTCCACGATGGGCCCAATAACCCCACCTCCTGGTAGTCACGCCTTTATGTAGCGCTTGTCCACATGGTACAGAGTGGGTCTGTGTGACCAAAGGATTACAGAGAAGTGATGGTCTATCTTCTGAGATCCAATGATAAAAGACACCGTGGCTTCCATCTTGGTTGTGTGCAATTAAGCGCACATGCTGTCTCTCTCTCTCTCTCTCTCTCCCCCCTCCCCAGATCATTTATTTGCTCTGGGAGAAACCAGCTGCTGTGTTGTGCAACCCTGGAGAGAGGGCTACGTGGTATGGAATTGAGGTCTCTCGCCAACAGCCAAGTGAGTGAGTGACCTTGCAATTGGGTCCTCCTGCCCTGGCAGCAGCCTAGCCAACAACTTACTGTACCCTCATCAGAGACCCTCACCTCCAGAAACTTCCAGACAAGCTGCTTCCTGACTCCCGACCCTCAGACATGGTATGGGGTAACACATGTTGGTTGTTTTAAGCTGCTAAGTTTTGGGGTATGCAACCACGGGAAACTCATATAAGAAGGAAGCTGTCTTTGCTTTTCCTACGTGGCCTTAGAATAGATAAGGCGTGCATTTCCGCCTGTGAGAACTAAGTCATCTTTCTCCCCAGCACCTCACACAGGGCCTTATTATGGTCAGGCAGTCAACACATATGTGATGAAAGTAAAAATTATAATGAACAGATTGCTAATTTAGTTGTATGGCATACAAGAAAAGGGCAAAAGGACCGTTAAGATGTCCAGGGAATACCCAAAGTCACTCGCTTAAAGTCGAAATCCAAGGGTCTCATCAAAACGCACTGCACCTGTAGTTTTGATAAAGATGTAAATATAAATTTATGCTCGCATAACTCCCTTGAACACTCTTCCACATGTGTACAAGGAACCATATACCAAAACATTTACAGCAGTGCTATTTGTAACAGCAAAACACTTGAACAGCAAATATCCATGAACAGTAAACCCATAAAACCTGTGGCATGCATTTAGAAGTTGAAATTTGGGCAGAAGTTGAATTTCCAGGTATGTACATTGGTATCAGAATGTCACTGCGCCTAGTCCTTCAGAGTGGACAGAGATAAGGAATGGATGGAGTCTACAGACACACACACACACACACTTCTATCTGTCCCTATACACACATATGCTGAAAACCATGAGCCGTGCCTCCAGTGCCCACTGAACACCACAGTTCGTCCCCGTGTTCTCTTTCCATGTCTGATGGTGAGAGCCCTGGCTCCCATGACCCGTTATATCTACTGACCTGATCAAGCCCCCTGTAAGTAACTAATCTCCCATCTCCACTACCACCCCTTCTCCCACACGGATTCTCCTCGGCTCATCTGGACTCGGAGGCCCTACGGGAGGCCGTCTTCTGCCAAGGGACCCTCCTCACCCTGCTTGGGCTGACTCTGCAGGCCAGGTGGCTTCTTCTCATGGAATCACTCTCGTGCCACTTGGCCTTGGATTCCTTGTGATGCCCTCGACATCCTGCTTGGGCTCTGAGACCCCACACCATGCCCTCCGGTGTGGATGCCCTCCACCTGCTCAGGCTAGGACACGCCACACCAGGATGTGCCCCCATTGCCAACATGGTGCACGTGTCACCTATGCTGGCTCCGACACCCCATGCTGGACCAGCCTTTGCATGGACGTCCTCTCTGCACTTGGGCTGCCCATACAGGGGCAAACCCTCTGTGGATGCCCTTCTCACCTGCTCTGGCCTGGTCACCCCAAGCCAGATCCCCTCCCCTGTATGGACACTTACCTCACCCCACTTGGGCTCTGACTTCCGATGCCACCTTCCGCACCCCACTTGGTCATTCATGCCCCCACAGCTGGACGCCCTCCTCCTGATGAGGCCATGACACCCCACAGCTGGGAGCCCTCCCTCAATTGCAGACGCCGACCTAGCTCTGCCCCACCTCATGGCTTCAGGATGGAATTGCTCAGGAAGGAGAAGGCGAAATTCCAATTTCACATTTTTAAGAAATTAAAGGCCTTTAGAAAATATTTCTCAGAAATCTGTGGTCTCGCCAAATGTCATGGTCTTACTAGATAACTCAGTGAACTGTCCTCTTGCATTGCACATTCACCAACATCCTTTCCAAGCGCTCTTTCTCAAGCAATGCCATGAGTGGCTGGCCAGAGGGGAATCCAAACTCTAAGGGCTTTTGATACAGGATGCCAAATTCCTCCCAGAAAGACATACCTGCGTTAAACGGGTGAGGAAAGGCAGGGAGCCATTAAATGTACAGTGTGTGTTAGAAGCCTGCCGGTCAGGAGGGATCAAAAGCCCCCCAAACACTGCAAAGAAAGCCCGAAAAGCCTCCCAAGTCTGGGGGTCAGCTGTGGGGCCTGGGTGGGAGTAAGCGCTGGGTCTCTCGGGGGAAGGGGAGTTCACTCACCTGTGCACAGGCATTCAGGGGCTCTGGGGGCTTCTCATCCTGCTCTTCCATGCTCTCCTCCAGGCACGGGCAGGGGCCTGAGGTCCTGAGCTGCAAGGGGAGAAGCCCTGAGTACGGCATCCACGGGCAGCTCCCCTGCAGCATCCTCTCCCTGGATGAGCCTCCGCTTCTGGGATACGCTCCCTATGACGAATGTGCTTCTAGAGGTTCCTGCCCAGGTTCCGGCCCAAGTAGCTGTGCATGCTCCTGGAGTCCCTTGGTCCCTTCCCAGGCCAAGACTGTACATCACCATCCTGGTTCCTCCACAGCCTCGGGCCTCCGAACCACCTACCCAAAGGCAACCTTCACCCACCACCACAGTCTGCAGCACAAATCAGTTCCTCCCTACCCCACTGGGTCCTGGGATTCCCATACCCAGCACACCCAGGACGCCCTAGCGCGCACCCCTTCCTCCCCAATCTGAAATCTGTAGTCTCTTCCTCCGGCAAGCAGCAGGGGTCTGGGGTTCATGGCCCCGAATTACACTCCCTGGCTAAATGCAGGAAGCTTGTGATACAGCTCCCAGGATCCTACCCTTCCATTAGCTAGGCCTGAGTCTCCAGCAACCTGTCACCCATCGCCTCCCACTTCCTGCTCAAATAGGCAACCATATGCACAGAGCTCAGCTGCACCCAAAGCCCTCCTGGGCCCTGAATTTGTAGCTGTGACCTGGTCCCTCCACCCACTTGGTGTCCTCTGGCCTGAACTGGCATCAGCATGGCACGGGGAGGCTCCGGACAAACGCCAGCGCATGCCAGCCCCTCCCAGGCACAGAATGTGTACCTCAGTTATCTTTGTACCAACTACTGTGTTTCCCTGAAAATAAGACCTAGCCGGACCATCAGCTCGAATATGTCTTTTGGAGCAAAAATTCATATAAGACCCGGTCTTAATATAATATGATATGATATGATATAATAAATATAATATATAATATAATATAATATAATATAATATAATATTAATACCGGGTCTTATATTTTTGCTCCAAAAGACACATTAGAGCTGATGGTCTGGCTAGGTCTTATTTTCGGGGAAACACGGTGGTAGATGTTTCTGAGTTGGAGACTAGAACAACCCCTGGCAAATCCCACCCTACGCACCCCCTCACTCCCACTGGATTCTCACTCAAACAGGGTCACAATGCAGCTGTACCTTGAACCCCCACTCAAACCAACCTCCATGGCCCCTACTTGAGCCATTCCTGCCCAGATTCCTGCCCAAACACCTTCCTGGGCACGTGCAGCACAGGAGATCCTGGCTTTCCACCAGGAACCTGCGCATCATCACGCTGTGATTGGGGCGCCATCTGCAAAAAGACCTCAGCACCCTCTGTCTAATACCCACCTCAGCCTCTTGTTTCTCACCCAAACACCTGTGCGTGTGCACAGAGAAACCTGGTGCAGCCCTACCCCTCTGCAGCCCAGAGTCTGCAGCTATGCCCTCCACCCACCTGGGTGTTCTCAGGCAGTACCAGGGTCCTAGGGCTGCCGTGCTGCCCCATCTACCTAAATGCCAGCGCATATGCAGAGTGCAGATGGAGCAGCCCAGCACCCCCCAGCACCAGAACCTGCAGCTCCAAACTAGGCCTCTACTCCAGCAGCCAATGCACAGGGGCCACCCGCCCCGGATCCCCCCTCTTGCTGGCATACACAGAGTGGGCTCGTGCCAAGAACCTGCATCCAGCCTGTGGGTCCCATGTAGTCCCTGCTCTTGAGAGGAGAATCTGTATCTCCCACTCTGTGCCTCAACCTACCTGAGGCCCACAAGGCACCCACAAGCCTCTGCGGGGTCCCTTGCATCCAGTTCCTGCTTGCCACCAAAACATCGCAACACCCAAACAGTAGCTTGCACACAGAGCTCCAGAGTCAGCCCCAAGACTTGGACACTCGCTTAGGGGTTGTCAAGCCCATGATAGACCAGCTCCCATGGGAACCGGGACCTTCCACTTCCTCCTGCCCAAACGTGAGCACCTGGATGCCTCCCAGGTCCAAACCTGCAGCCCAGCCTGTGTTCCTCTACCAACCTGGGCTTGCTAACGTCTGCACAGTAGGCCCTGAGCAAAAGTCCTGGGAACATGTACTTCATAATCATGCTGGCAGCATCCTGCTTCCTCCCCGAACAGCTGTCCATTTGATGATGGCAGCTCTCCTTCCTGGGCTCAGATTCTGTACCTCCAACCCAGCAGCTCCACCAAACCTGAATGCCCTAGGGCTCCGCACTCTCCTACATGGGTCCCAGAATTACCAGTCCAAGTTCCTGCTTCCCATTCAGACACCCTCAGCAAGTGCAGGAAGCGCTCTGCTTAGAACCTGCCTCTCGGCCCTGGTCTCCCTCCTTCAACCAGGGAGCCTGCAGTCCATCACCCATTCCCACCGAGAGCTCGCTGAAGCAGCACTGCCTCTCCCGGCCAAAAATCTGCAACTCCCACCTAGTGTCTCCACTACCCAGGGAGCCCCCAGGCCTGCGAGGAGACCAGTGTCTGCTACAAAGTCCCAGAGCCAATTTCCCAGAATCTCACCTCCCACCTTCTGCTTCCTACTCAAACACCTGCTCGAGAGTATAGGGACAAGGACACAGACTCTCTCCTCCAGGAACCCGAATCTGCAACCGAGTAGTCTATCAACCAAGTGTTCCTCAGATCCAACACTAAACAGGGCCAGGCTTGGATGCGGAGGGGCGAGGTTCTCACGTCCTCCTGCAAACCTGTGCACATGGCCCACTATCTCCCACCCACCTGGGCATCCTCAGCACCGGAACAAGAGCGCCACCTGACCAAGCACCCGCGCATGCGCGCAGAGCACAGTCCGACTCTGCAGCTGCACCAATATCGCCACCAACTTCGACGACCCGAGGTTGAAGCGCCGCCCTCGCAGGTCCCGGATCGCCCACCCACGCTCCCAACCCAGCTTCCTCCTAGACTTGCGCATGCGTGCATGGGGCACCCAGCGCTGCCCCGCCCCTCACCAACCTGGGCGTCCACGGACTCGCCACCCAGGCCAGGCCTGTCCCAGCCCTTATCCGGCCAGGCTCTGCGGCAGGACGAGCTCGGTGAAGCCACCCTCTGTCCCGACTCTACACGAGACAGATTCGCGTTAAGTTAGTTCGGCCCCCTTCTGAACTCAGCATCCGCAAGGCCAGTGAGGTTAACCACCGAAGGCCGAGGTACGCGGCGACAGCAAGCGTCCGCGCGCGGGGGACAATGGCTGCGCCAGTGGCCGAACCCGGAAGTGCGTTTGGACTCGGGAATTCGAAACTACAATTCCCAGAAGCCTCGGCTGCGCGAGTGGCGATTGGGAGGTGGGAGAGGGGACACGGTTATACTGGCAGGGGGCCGTTGGAGTCCTTGCTGGGGGCTGCGACTGTGTGTGTCCGAATTTGTGTGGGCCGCCAAGACGAATAGCGGGACCGGGAGGCCAAGGCCAAGGACCGTTGCGTAGGGAGTGGCTGACTTGGAAAAGGATGGCCCTGGGCCCGAACTGAGTCCCAGGAGTGGCGGTGAAAACGGGATCCAAAGGAAACAGCGAGGACCCCTCCCGGGCATCTGCTGCCTTGTCAGAAGCTTGGCGCGCACCGTCTCCTTCGGTCCTCAAGGCCAAATATAGTTGCTACAAGCCCGTCATACAGTCCAGGGAGCTCCTATCAAGCCCTTTAAAAATTCTGTACGCCTTCCCTTTGCTTTTATCTCCTGAACTTTTTCCTGGCTTAGCTCCAGCAATGCTGGCCTTTCCATCTTCAATAACTCAAGCTTGCTCCCACCTCAGGACCTTTGCATGTGCTGTTTGTGCTGCCTAGCAGGCTCTCCTCTGAGGATTCCCCCATCCCTCTGGTCTTTGAGCGGATGTCACCTTTTCATGAGGCATTCCCTCACCATCCTTGTACTGCACAGTGTTTCCCAGAAAATAAGACCTAGCCGGACAATCAGCTCTAATGTGTCTTTTGGAGCAAAAATTAATATAAGACCTGATAATATATTATATTATACCTGGTATTATATTATATTATACCCAGTATTATATTATATTGTATTTATTATGTTATACCCAGTATTATATTATATTATATTATACCCGGTCTTATAGTAAAATAAGTAAATAAGTATATTATATTTATTATATTAAATAACTATATTATATTTATTATATTATACCCAGTATTATATTATATTATATTGTATTATATTATATTATATTATATTATATTATATTATATTATATTATATTATATTATATTATATTATATTATATTGTCTTATATTAATTTTTGCTCCAAAAGACACATTAGAGCTGATTTTCCGGTTAGGTCTTATTTTCGGGGAAACACAGTAGATGCATTTTGGAGACTCTTTTTTCTCTAAAAGAACATTGCATCCTTACCTTGATGAACTGAACTTCATAGGATTCCTGGGCTAGAGAGAAGGTATAAATCTCAAGACAAGGTTGGGAAAGGTGCGGGCCTCTGTGGGTAAGTAAAACCCACCCATCTTCAAAACAAAGGGAAAGTTTTCTAACTTAAGGATGACCCCGAGGTCCCTGAGAACCTTGAAGTTAGAGCAAGCCTCGTGATACCGTGGTTGGTAACGATGGGGTCCATCCCAGCAAATGGAGCTTATTTGGTGTCTATTCGCATGCGCAGACAGGACGTACTTCTTACTCCCAGCTCTTACTCTCACGTGGCCTCTTACTCCCAGCTCCCCACCACCCGCCTCCAGTCTCCACTTGTTTGAGGGAGCCCTACAGCAGAGTGGACAAGGGGCCAGGCTCGGAAGTGAGACAGAAATGGGTTCAAAGCCCAACTCCTCCATTTGCTAGCTGTGTGACCTTGAGCAAGAGACAGAACCTCTTTAAGTCTCAGTTTCTTCTTCTGCATAATGGATGTAACCATGGTACCGTCCTCTGAATGAAATAATGAGAGAGGCTACACCTAACAGCTCAGCAGAGGGCAAAATTAATTTTTAAATTAACTTAAAGATAGTTAATTTATTCATTAAATAGATTTTTTTTCCATTTGTATTTTCCCTTACACAGGGACAAGAATCAATTCTAACTCCTTCTACTAAACCCACTGATGGAGGCCCTATTATCAGCCTCAATATACAGATAAGGAAACTAGGACCAGGAAGTTAAAGAACTAACCCAAGGCGACAAAAGCCCAGAAGTGGTGAAGCAGGGACTTGAACCCAGGTCTCTGAGTGTGAGGCAGCCTCTGAGGTCAAGTGCAGGTCCTGGTCAAGCCTCTCTGATTCTCTGAGCCTCAGTTTTCTCTTCCTCTCAAGTGGAAAGATTAAGACACACAGCATCTTCCTGAAGCAGATGGGAGCATTTCATGAGTAAACCCGGAATGGTGCCTTAGGAACTGAATAGGAGAAGATTTTTGCAAACAGTGATTCCGATAAGGGGCTAATATCCAATATATACAAGGAACTCATGCAACTCAACAACAAAAAAAACAAACAACCCAATTGAAAAATGGGCAGAGGACCTGAAGAGACATTTCTCCAAAGAGGACTTACAAATGGCAAATAGACATATGAAAAAATGCTCAACATCACTAATCATCAGAGAAATGCAAATAAAAACCACAATGAGATATCACCTCACCCCAGTCAGAATGGCTATCATCAACAAGACAAATAGTAACAAGTGTTGGAGAGGCTGTGGAGAAAAAGGAACCCTCATACACTGTTGGTGGGCATGTGTTGTCACACAGCAGCCTAGCCGACTGTCCCCCTCCCCATGTCTTTCCTTGAGGAAAGAAGGGTCTGTGAGACTGTGCCTTTCTGGGACTTTGTTTTATCCTGATGTTTTACACCTCATGTCTCTCTGTCTGGTCCCCAAAAGATGGTTTGCAGCTAATGACGAGTAAGATTCCCCATGGGGGCAACAACTCAAGCCAGGCGAAACCGTGTGGGGACCCCCAATGAGCTGCCTTGGAAGATCTGGGAAGGGGCCTTGCCTCCCCTCCCCCCCTGCCTGGGAAAAGCCACTGCTGACTCTGGCTTTCCCCCTCCCACCTGATTGTGAGAGAGGTCATGAGAGCGATAATATCAGCTCTCCCTTCTAACCCTACAATTAAGTTTCAACATGAGAGACCTGTCCCTAAGAAGGCACATACCACCATTGTTAAGACATCATGGGACTTTCTGTTTCGGCTGATTACAGGCAAGGGTGATTAGTTTGAATCATTTTTCTGGTATGATGTATGAGATTCACAGACCGTGGAAAAGACAATGCTACTTCCTTGTATGATAATCAATAAAAGCCACCAGTCAGCTCGATTCTGGGTTCCAGTCTCTTGTCAGGCTGTGAGACCTCCTGGCCTTCTGAGATTTAACTACATTAAGTCTCTGTTTCTTTCTTTCTTAAAACTTAACCCAATGCCGCCCCTTCTCGCTCCCTTACTGCCCATGTTGCGCTGGACGCCGCAGGAATGCAGCCTCTATGGAAGGCAGTGTGGAGGTTCCTCTAAAGTTAAAAATAGAATTAACGTATGACCCAGTAATCCCTCTCCTGGGTATCTACCCAAAAAATCTGAAAACATTTATCCATAAAGATACGTGCTCTCCAATGTTCATTGCAGCTTTGTTTACGGTGGCCAAGACATGGAAACAACCAAAATGTCCTTCGATAGATGAATGGATAAAGAAGTTGTGGTATATATACACAATAGAATACTATTCATGGCAGTAAGAAAAAATGATATAGGAACATTTGTGACAACGTGGATGGATCTTGAGAGTATAATGCTAAGCGAAATAAGTCAGACAGAAAAAGCAGAGAACCCTATGATTTCACTGATATGTGGTATATAAACCCAAAACAACAAAAGAACAAGACAAACAAATGAGAAACAAAACCTCATAGACACAGACAATAGTTTAGTGGTTACCAGAGGGTAAGGGGGTTGGGGGATGGGAGATGAGGGTGAGGGGGATCAAATATATGGTGATGGAAGGAGAACTGACTCTGGGTGGTGAACACACAATGGGATTTATAGATGATGTAATACAGAATTGTACACCTGAAATTTATGTAATTTTACTAACTATTGTCACCCCAATAAATTGAAAAAAAAAAGAAAAAAGGGATATTATGGAAAGTAACCTCAGAGGATGGTCTGATCACAAATTCCTAACTGGGCAGGTCATGGTGGGTGGTCATGCCCCAGGCACATAACTTCTTTACTAAAAGGCTTATTTTTGCCTTAATCAAGCCCTGTCCATTGTTTCTGTGCATCTAGGTTAACACACCTTTGAAATGCCCCCTTTCAGATCCCTCCTTCTAATACCTGACCCCACCTCGCTTTCTCCCCACCCTCATGTAATCCTCCGTATATTCCTTCCTCAATTTCAAATGCATTAAAGAAACTGTAAACTGTCATTCTCTAGAGCATTTGAGATCTTGCTCCCCACCGTATGTCATCAGTTTGGCTCAAATAAGCTCTTATAAAAATTCTCTATATGTTCAAATATTCTTACATCAACAGTAACGTATGCACAGGTTCAAGGGATGCCAATGTGGACATCTTTAGGGCCATTACTCATCCTACCACATTCAGAGAAATGTTGCCTTTCTGTGCCTCAGTTTTCTCATCCATAACATGGGTAAGCGTAGTATCTAACTTTGAGGTTGTTGTGAAGATTAAATAAAATCACATGTGCTTGGCACCAGGCGTGGCATTAAGATCTCAAAAGTATTAGCTATTGTCTTAGTTTAGACTCTCCCAGAAAATGACTCTGAGACTCCCAAGTTAATTTGGGAAGTGCAAGGAACATGGTAGGGAAGGTAGATAATAAAGGATGGCCACTGTGCCAGCTGCCACTGCAGGTAACCTGAACTCAAGCCAACAGGGAGACTTTGGGAAGTGGGACAGAGTGCACACACACCTGAGAGGCAAGGGCACTGGGGTGTTTTTGCTCCAATTTCCTTTGGTCACTGCCTAAGGGCTGCTCCCACAGGGCATTTATCCCCTGGCACTCCCAGCCAAGCCCATGCAGGCAGATCGGCCTTCTGTGGTTCCAGAAAATAGCCCACAGGTACTGAGAGGCACACTGTAAGTCCACTAGAGCACTACGGAATGATGTCCGGGGGATGTGAGCAGAGCTCTGAGAGCATCTTGCACAGCTGTTTTTATTATTATACCCAGCTAAACAGGATAAGAATTCATGTGACCTGTGTGAAGTGATCCTCAGGTCCCAGAGGAGAGTGGTCACACCCAGTGGGCTTGCTAAAGTCACAGCCACTCAACTCTTAGTGCCACTTGAGCTTTCTGAGGTAACAGAGCCCCAAAGAAAGTCGCAAGCTTTTGTGCTGTGGGTCATCCCCACCTTATTTCCTTGGCCATAAGGCATGAACTAAATGTGGCTTTGTGTTGGTTGCTACATATATGGTATAATATTATGTATGGGCACAATATATAATTATATATTATATATCATGTTTATTATTGCTGTTATTATTATTACCGTCTCACTGACAATCTGTCTCCAACAAAGGTGGTGAAAACAGCTGCCATGGGTCCCTGGCTTTTTGTATCTCAAAGTGAGCCACCAGAGGGCGCCGGACTCTCTGGTTTTAAATCCCAGAAACCTGAAGCCTGCTGATGCCACACGCTTGGACACTCAGAGGCCTCTTTTCTAGAAAGTTCATGAAAATAGAATCAGACTATTCCATTGACTCTATTCTCTATGCTGTACTCCACATCCTGTGACTATATATATATTAAATTATCGTTGACATTCAGTATTATTCAGCTTCAGGTGTACAGTGCAGTGGTCTGGCATCTACACCGTCCATGAAGTGGTTTCCCTAATAAGACAAGTGTCCATCAGACATCCTACCGAATCTTTACAACCTTATTAATTATATTCTCCAAACTGTGTTTCGTATCCCCTTGGCAATCTTGTGGTTACCAATTTGTGCTTTCTAACCCCCTCACCTTCTCCCTCATCCCCACCCCCCTCCCATCTAGCAATTGGGGGAGGGGGATTATCACTTTGTGAGGGGTGTAAATGTCTAACTATTACATTGTTTTGTACACCTGAAACTAATTTAAAAAAAATGGAATCAGACATTATGCAGTCTTTCACGTTTAGCTTCTTTTGCTCAGCATCATGCATTTGAGGTTCACGTGCGTTGCTGCGTGTACCAACAGCACATTCCGTTTTATGGCTGAGGGGTGTTCCACTGTGTGGATGTCCCACAGTTGTTTCTCCATGCACCTGTCGAGGGACATTTTAATTGCTTCCAGTTGGGGCTGTTATGAATTATGCTACAATTCATGCTCGGAACATTCATTCCTAAGTCTTTGTGTGAAGGCTCTATCTCAGCTTTAAACTGCAGTTATGCTATTCAGGTGACAGTCCCCCATCAATGATTGAGCTACAATGGCTGGGCTACTGGACATTTCTGCCCAATGCAGGATGTCCCTACGGAGCCTTCTTGGCTCTAGAGCTCCTCACTGGGTGGCTGGGACTTTGTCAGGCCTGCACGCGGTCTGCTGCCCCCCTCCTTACCCGTCACAGGTGTGTCTCCCTACCAAACTTTTTACACAGCTACTTGGTCTTGGCGTCTGCTTTGCAGAGAACCCAGCCCGAGACACATGAGTGAAGTTCTCAGAGCACCTGGCACACGAATAAGTGCTGAAAGCAACGGCTGTTATCATTGTGATTATTACGCAGAAGTGGCACAAGGATTCTGGTGCTGGGTGCCTGGGTTGGGGTCTGGCCCTAAAAGCCCACAGCTCACAGGCTCCAGCCTCTGCTGAGCTCATGGTTCCAGGGATAAACAGTTTTATCATGCTTTTATTTTAGTCCATATAATGTCACCCACGTTTCCTGACATTGTTCAACTTGTCTAGGACCCCAGATTTAATGCCTGAGTGATTGTTCCAGTTGGGACAATCAGGACAAATTACACTGGTAAAGTGAATAGAGGGGAGAGGAGATAGATACTGGAGGTCGCGGTAGGTATAGCTCAGGAGGTCACAAGCCTGGAAAGTTAGGACCCTCCCAGTGGCCAGAACCTTCGGGGCAGGACCCCTCCAGCACCTCACTGACCCCTGCTGAAATGAGGGACAGCATCTGTGCTCACTCAGGATTCAGTCAGGGGAGCCTGAGGGAATCTGTCTCCCTCTGAGTGGCCCAAACTGTGAGAGGAGAACTTGGGGCTATGAGCAGCCATGTTCTGGCCTCTGTGAAAAAAGCCAATATGGAAGAAGAGAGAAGAATGAATCCAGGGCACAGAGAATGGCAGATATGAAAAAGAGAGGTTAAAAACAAAATCCCTGTGGGGTCTGGAGCCTCTGGTTCTATTTGTCCCAGAAGTACAACCCCACTCTTATCTTTGAATTCCCTTATAACAAATTTCCTTTTTCCCTTAACTGCTTCAAGTTGGGAGTCCTGCCATTTGGAGCCAAAAGAACCTTAAAAGATAACACCTGCCTTGACAGGGTGACACTGCATTTCTCCTCCTTGAGAGAGCATTTTGTCAAGCCTAGGTTCAGCTGCAAGTAACAGAAAAATAGCCAAAACAAGAGAGAAGTTTAACTTGCTTTTACATAAATGGAGTCTGGAGTTAGGGCAGTCTCCTTTCATGTTATTGCTCTCCAGGGCATAATTTGCGATCCAATACCACTGCTGAAGCCCCAGCCGTTCTATCCACATTCCAGTTAATAGTGAAAAGGAAGGAGGGGTTAGAAAAACTCTTTGAGGCCAATTCCTAGACATCCCAATACAACACTGCTACCCTGTTTCCCCCAAAATAAGACCTACCTGGACAATCAGCTCTAATGCATCTTTTGGAGCAAAAATTAATATAAGACACAGTCTTATTTTACTATAATATAAGACCAGGTATAATATAGTATAATATAATATAATATAATATAATATAATATAATATAATATAATATAATATAATATAATATAATATAATATTATATTATATAATATTATATTATATAATATAATATAAATATAATATAATACAATACAATACAATATAATATAATAGCGGGTTTTATATTAATTTTTGCTCCAAAAGACGCATTAGAGCTGATGGTCCGGCCAGGTCTTATTTTCAGGGAAACAGGGTAATTTCACTAAAAAGAAACCATCAACAATTAGCCAGTGGAAGTAGCTCCCTTGGGGCAGGTGGTGGTCTGGAGTAGGCACAAGGCCAAGGAGCTGTTAATCTCCTGTTAGAGCCCAGCCTTGACCTTTGTTATCAAGAGAGGAAACTACTCCAGCCGCATCCAGGGCAGTCTCCGCCCTGCCCGCTGGGAGCCAACACTAGTCCATACTGTGTTCTTCCCATGTGGTAGCCACAGTAAGCGCTAACCTGTGATCCCCAAGAGCTCTAAATGGGGTGGTGCCTGATCTCCTGCCCCTCCCACAGCGGAAGGCCCAACTCCGGACCCAGCCCCACAAGGCCCATCCCACCACTGTCCTCAGCAAAAACACACATCTCCACCGCCAGGTGGAGCCATTCACACAGAGCACACCCCACAGAGTTCTGTAAGGCTGGCATCCTGGTTTGCATACTAGATTGAGGGGGTGTATGTCCTTGTATCAGCTTCCAGAGAAAAGCGTGGTAAGGAGGAACAGGATGGGGCAAAATACAGCTGACCCTTGAACAATGTGGGAGTTTGGGGCAGGGACGCCCTGCACAGTTGAAAATCCCGTATAACTTCTGACTCCCCAAATACTTAACTACTAATGGCCAACTGGTGACTGGAAGCCTTACTGATAACATGAATAGCCGATTAGCATATATGTTGTATGTCATATGTATTATACACTATGTTCTTACAAGAAAGTAAACTAGAGAAAAGAAAATGGTATTAAAAAATCACAAGGAAGGGAAAATACATTCACGATACTGTAGGTATTTAATGAAAAAAAGCCATGTATAAGTGGACCCACATAGTTCAAACCCGTGTTATTTGAGGGTCACCTGTAATAACACTAGCTTGATACTGTTACAGCCTGAATGACAGGGTCACAGCCAGGCCACAAGAAGCATCCAAAGGCAAGAGGAGGATGGACTATAAAAATGGAGGGATGGGGAGACCAGGTGGAGACCTCTCCAAAATCACAAGTATTTTATTATGTCACCGTTCACTGTCCTAGCAAGAGCTCTGATGAAGTCTAGAGATGCTGTGCATTTATACTGTGGTCCAGCAAGCTGATCGTCATGGCCAACCAGGGTTAATAGTTGCAGGGTAACGAGAGAATTGATCTGGGAAAAGATATTTGCTGTTGGAGCAATTCCGCTCTCCATGATGCTATATAATATTGCTAATTATCCAGTGGAAACAGGTTCGATCCAGGGAGATGATTGCTTGTCTTTACATGTTTCTTTAGAAAGTTGGGTTTTCTTGATTTTCCCATGATGCTTAAGGTAGAACCTCTTGTCAGTTCTTGCTGGATTATATGCAGCAATTAGAATAAACTTAGAGTAATATGAAAGTCCCACATGAGTATACACTGAGGGACCTTTCAGTTGTCCTGGATCCACCATTTGACACAATGGTGTCACTTTTCTTATAAGGACATCAGTCCTATTGGATCAGGCCCCTCCCCCTTATGACCTCAATTAACCTTAAGGACATCTTTAAACGTTTTATCTTCAAATACAGTCTCATTGGGAGCTAGGGCTTCCACATATAAAATTGGGTGGACACACAAATCAGCCCGTAACACCTCCCAAAGCTGGGCTTGTTTTAACTGATACCACAACCTGATCCTATTACCATCTATACTGATACCTCTTTCTCCTGAAAAGTGCAAAAAAATGTGAGTTTTCTTTGGCATTTCTGTCTTCTCCCGTCCTCACGGAGCTAAAAAGAACACCCAGGACTCTGCTGGATCTTTTTATTTAGACAAATGACAGCCTTGTCTCATGTAACTTAATGTTTTCCCTCCTATTGATAGATGGGCTGTGGCTGAAAACAGCGCAGTGAGAAAATTATTTGCATTTGGGAAGTGCTATTGCTCTTGCGTTTTTCTACATTCTTGAACCTTAGAGTTAAGGGAAATGAGGTAGTGTAGTGTTAGCTTACTTTGAGCTTATGTGTGGCCTGATTTGGTCTATGATTGGGTTAATTCAAATTCTGAGAGCCTGAAGAGGACAGATGCATCCCAGGGAAAGACCACTGGGTGGCCTCTGATGGAAAAGGAAAAGAAAGCGAACGCCATCAGGTTCCCCAAGCTGACGAACTGACCCACAAGAGGAGCTGCTGCCTCCCCCATCATAGAAAGGTGGGAAATCAAAAAGCTGCTGTTACTGGAGTTGCTGGTTCCAGAACCATACCAGGCTTGCTGGATTCACAGATAAGAGCCTCTTGAAACACACAATGCCAGCCTCAGAAACACACAGCCTCTTGAAACACACAGCCTCTTCATGACTGTGCGTGCCAAAATCAGTATACGCACAAGTTCCATTTCACTTCCACTTTCCAAATTTCGTGGGACTATCAGATGGGCAGAACCCTAGCTTCAACAGAGGTGAGGAAGTATTGTTTTTGCTTCCCAGCCTCTACAATACGGGAAGGCACGTCAGAAGGAGGAAGGCTCGGATGGTAAGCAAACAAATCTAAACTCTAAAACTCCTGGGACATTTTCTCTTCAGTTTCCTAGATCCCAGGGGAAACCCACATGTGGTCTTTCCCGTATCAGTACGGCCTGCTTTTCAGAAGTTCCAGATAACTTCTTGGAGATTTGCACCTCCTTTTCTCGCAGCAACTGGATGGAGATTTAAGCTCTCAATGAATAACACCCTTTGTCCTGGCCTGAAGGCACAACAAATTAGAGAGGGGTGCAGGAGTAAGAGAGAGAAGAGGGCAGCATGTTAGCTTTTTATCTGAACAATAAGCAATATCAGGAAACATGGTTGAGCTGTGTGGCCGAATGGGTTTGCTGGTCCTTTCCACTGCCCATAAACTGAACAGCTCAATTTAGGATATAAATTTGGCTGCATGTGACAGATTCAAAATAATAATAGCTTCAATTACATAAAAATGTATCTTTCTCTGCTGTAACAATGTGCAGCTCTGCTGTATAAAGGGGTGAAGAGCCTGAGCTCTTCCATCCCATTCTTGGCCATCTGTATGCTGTTACACTTGTCCCCATGGCCCAAGATGCCACCTCACAATGTCCCCACTCTAACCTGAAGGAAGGGAAAACCTTCCTTCCTTTTAAGGCAAGACCTAAAAAACTACTTCTGCTCACATCCCATTGGCCAGAACCTGGCCACGTGGTCATGCTTGCTGCAAGGGAAGCTGGCAAGTGTAGTGTTTATTCCAGGCAACCGTGTGCCCAGCTAAAAATTCTTTAACTATGAAAGTTGGGTGACTAGATAGAGGGGTGGGGGCACCACTGGTTTCTTTTCCATATAAACTTACCTCCAATAGGCTTTTTATCACATGGCAGGAGGGACAGACCAAATGTACTCTTTCTAGAGATAGGCAGAATCAAAAACAGAGAGAGAGAAAGGGTCTAAACCACACCAGCTCAGTTTCCTCTCCTAGACTCATCAATCTCATAAAAGGGAGGTGGGGACAAAAGCCAGGAGCCTTACTTCAATTCCAGATTTCTAACTGGGGCGCTACTGACATTTTAGGTGAGACAAGTCTCTGTTGTACAGAACAGTTGCCTATTATTTCAGGGTAGAGTTCTGACAATTAAGTTCGTGAACTCATCCTAGGAAAAGTGCTACATACCTCACTGTTGAATGTCACTATGGTCACTTTCAAAGTACTCCCCTTGGGAAGCTATACACCGATGCCAGCACCTAGTCTATCAAAGCAATTTTGGAATTCTTTTTCTGGAATGGACATCAGAGCTGTCATCATATTACCCTTGATGTCCTAAATGTCATCAAAATGTCTTCCTTTCACTGTTTCCTTTTTCTTTGGATAAAGAAGGAAGTCATTGGGGACCAGATGAGGAGTAGGGAGGGTGTTCCGATACAGTTATTTGTTTACTGGCTAAAAACTCCCTACAGTGCTATGTGACCTGGTATATTGTCGTGATGCAAGAGCTCTTTCAGGACTATTTTTGTACGCACCTTTCTCATGCCAAAATTTTCAGTTAAGATTTTCCTAACTGTTTCTCTATTGATGTTTACTTGGTTTGCTAAGCTTCTCACAGTAGGCTGACGATTTTGACGCATAATTCAATGAATTTTTGCAATGTTTTTGTCGGTTCTGCTCGTTACTGGCCGCTGTGACCTCTCTTCATCAGTGATGCATTCTCTCCCCTCAGAAAAACATTTAATCCATTTGTACACTGCCGTTTTTTTCATGGCATTATCCCCATAAACTTGGACTAACATGTCCCTGATTTAACTTCCACTCTTGCCAAGTTTAACAAGAAATGTAATGTTTGTTTGTTGCTCTAATTCAAGCTCAGATACTCTCGTGACGACACACAAAAACACTCAACAACAATAATAAATGCCACTCAGCGAGACACCGCCACACATCGACATGAACACAGCTGTGAGACACTGGTATACTAAGATTATGAAACCTTACCGAGCTGTTTGTACAGCGCTGCCAATGTAAGTGCACGGGGGCAAGTTAACAAATTTAATTACCAGACAGTATTTAGCTCAATAAATGTCAGTACTGTTCCATACTCAGGCATTGTGACAACTAAAAAGTAGGCAGATATTTGTAAACCCCCTGGAGGGGGATGGGGGTGTCTTTGACCAATGATAGGGACATCCTTCCATGGAAAAGTGAAACATGTAGGGTAAGTCTCCCCCGTCAAGACGTAGCTGCTAGGGGACAGGGAGTCCTTTTGGCCTTCAGACTACTTTTTACAATTCAGCTTCGTCCAGAGCCGCCCAGCACTGGCTATTTGCCTTGTGGCCTGTGTTAATAAAATGCTGTTTTACTGCTCCTTTCCAACGCACTATCAGCACACACACACACACACACACACACACACACACACACACAAACTCACACTGGAAGAAATGAATAATGCAACAAGGACTCAAGGAGCCAGGAAAACAAGACTGAGCTTGCGCCTCAGGAAACGCATTGTCCCAAGACAGGAGGAAGGAAGTGAGGCAGGCTTGGCGTGAGGGTGACTTATATGAGTGTGACCTTGAACAATTTATTTAACCTCTCTTATGTATCTCTGTTTCCTCATGTGAAAAAATGGAAATAATAATATCTACCACCTAGGGATGTTAAGAGGTCCAAGCGCCTTTAAAAGATTGTTGTATATAATGTTGAAGATCACAGACTCTAGAACCGGACACCTGGGTCTTCCCAGCCATCCACCAGCTGTTTGGTCTCAAATAAGTTACTTACCCTCTCTGTGCCTCAGTTTCCTTCTCTGTCATAGGAGATTGGCAGCAGAACCTAATGGGACTCATGTTCCCCCTTTTCTTTAACTGAACTCTAGAATTTATTCAACTTTCACCAATTTTTTCATTAATGTCCTTCTTCTCCTCTAGGATCCAATCCAGGACGTCACATTACTTCTAGTTTTCATGTCTCCTGAGTCTTTTTGGGGACAGTTTCACAGTCTTACTTTGTTTTTTATGTCTGTGACAGTTTTGAGGAATACAGGTCAGGTATTTTGCGACTTGTTTCTCAATTTGGGTTTGTCTGAGTTTTTCTCGTACTTAGGCTGAGGTTCTGGGTTTTGGGGAAAATACCATAGAAGTGAAGTGCCCTTCTCATCACGTCATGTCAAGGACTACATAATATCCACATGACATCACTAGGGATGTTAAACTCGCTCAGTTGGTTAAGCTATCTGACCCTAATGAAAGAGAAGTGACATCAGATGTTACATCTGCCATTTGCATTCTTTCTTCCTACTTAAGTAGTCAGTCCCTTCCCGAAGTCATCTATGGACTTAGTGGTTTGTTATAATTTCTGCATATGTAACTTAGCTATTTCTTGGAGCATAAGCAAGGGTTTATTTCAACACCGTCCTACCTTGGTTGGACTGTAAAATCAAGCTATGTACTCTCTGGTCTTCTCTCCCTGTTTTTAAATAATTTTTTTAAAAAAATTAATTGTAGTTAAAAAAAAAGAACACCTCATGACATAAAATTTACCATCTTAACCATTTTTTAAGGTACAATTCGGTAGTGTTAAGTGGCTTCACATTGTTGTGCAACAGATGGGGGCTTGTGTTCTTTTGGTGACACACCCAAAATTTTGCAGTTATGTGGACAGTTGTGTTTTAATGTCATCATTCTGTTTTTGTTTTCATCCGCATTCATGTAATTACTATGTTAGCATGTAATTTTGTGGATGTTATCACGTCTTCATCGTGGACTGCCTCCCGCTGTCTTCTCGGCAAATGGGCTGGGTGGCCTAGCGCCCCTGGTCCTGGCCGTTGGTGATGATGCACGGAGGCGCTGGAAGAGTCGCCGCTGAGGTTTCCAGCAGCCCACAAACAAGAGCATGGCAGCCATCCCCTCCAGCGGAATGCTCTTGGCTACCCACGACTACTACCGCCGCCGCCTAGGTTCCACTTCCACCAACAGCTCCTGTGGAAGTGCCGAGTACACTGGAGAAGCCATCACCCACCACCCCGGTCTCCCCAAGGCTGATCCGGGTCACTGGTAGACGAGCTGCTTTTCGGCAAGTCCACTCCACTCTGCCATTCATAGCCACAGTGTTGGAGTCCCCAGAGTGCTTGCCATCACCCCAGGCCTCCAGCAGCATGACCACCTGTGACCGGGCTCAGGAAGCTACAAGGAAGCAGCCTGGTGGCCAGCCTAGCAAAGCCAATGCCATGCCCTCATCCTGCATGGCCACCACCAGCCACCAGACTTCCAGAGGCGCTAGGCTCTTTTGGGCCCTCCCCCTTTCCCACCCCGTCCCACCACACAGACTAGGCAGGCTGCAGCAAGCAGAAGCAGTTGGGTTCTTTTATATCAAAACAGCGAAACACCAAAAAGGAACTTGAGAGAGCCTCGCTCTTTACTATCCAAGCCACATGTGAGACTTTCTGACATCCTGTAACTGTGTGCCTTGCACCAAATGGCAAATAAACAAGCAGCCGGCAGTCTGAATGAATGAATGAGTGAATGAATGAACAAATAAAATTAAAACTGAGTTGAGCTTTTCTTAGGTGAGTCGTTTTAAAGAAAAATATTGAGTGAATAAACAAAAAGTGCAGCTGGGGTGTGCATAGGGAAAGAACTATGATGGGGTATGAGAAAGACTGAGGTTTGGAAACACCAACCTGCTAAATCCATCTCCTCGGCAAGGGCCTTCCCCTACCTTTCCTCAATGTTAGCCCGATACCACGTCATATGCTCACAAAACTCTTGTTTTTCACCTTTCCTTGCAATCAAAGTTCTCCTGGAGGCCAGTAACTGAATCCCAAATGAAACTCTCCCGGGGAAGATTAATAGGACGATATAAAATCACATAACACAAAATCTGAAAGATTAACTAGCTTCAGGCACAGCTCGATCTAGGTGTTTAAATGATGTGTTCAGAAATCTTAGTCCATCTCCTGGCTGCCCTTCCCATGCTGGCCTCATGCTTAGGCAACCTCTCTACTCATGACAAAAAGAGGGGCCCCAAGCAGCTCCACACTTAGGTCCCTTTAACTTAGCCATCCCAGCCAAAAGAAAATGCTTTGTCTCCCAAAGTTCCAATAAAGTCCTCACTTTACTCCTTTTTGGCCTGCTTTGGGTCTCATGCCCAACTCTCAAGCAATCACTGAGGCATGGGTTTGAAATACTCTGATTGGCCAGGCTTGGGTCACATGTCCAGCCCTCACCCAATCACTGTGGTTGGGGATGATGAGCTCTGCTTGGCCAGGTCTGGGTCTTTCACCTCCCTGGAACCATGAGGAGGTTGGTTTCTCCAAGGAAATTCCAGGCGCTGTTAGCCAGATTAAAAGAGAATAAATGCTGGATGAGCAGAAACCACGGAGTCCTCATTAATAACAAGATGGTTATTAATAGTGTTGCAAATATTTGTTTATTACCCATCAGTGGTCCCCTGGCCAGGCTAATCACCTCAGCAGAGGTTTCAGAAAAATCATAAGAGGCAGCATTGCTAATGCCACTAAAGACATAACCAAGTCATAGTTGATAAAGACTATTTTCAGAGATTCATGGGTAAGACTTTGCCCCAGGGTGGAACCTGGATCTCTCTGGGAGGGAAATGTATGGGCTTCTGAGTCAGACAGATCTTCATTCAATTCCCAATACTCCCATTATACTCAATACCTCACTCATTCACTCATTTATTGAGCACCTATGGGTGTGCCAGGCACTGTTCTAGACACTGGGGACATAGCTATGAATCAACAAAATCCCTCTCTTCTTGGATCTAACATTCCAGTTAGAGAGGTAGACATGAGGGAGGGGAGACAGATAATAAACAAGTGGACAAAGAAAGAAATAATTTCAAATAGTTGTAAATATTTTAAAGAAAAACAGTGTGTCTTGCTAGCAAGGAGCTGGGGGCCTGGCTTGCAGCAGGCGTTGGGGAAGGCCTTTCTGAGAAGTTGATATTTGATTTGAAACGGGAATAATGAGGTGCAGTCAGCCATGAGATGATTTGTGTAAGCCTCTAAGAAGAGGGAGAAACAAGTGCTAAGGCCGAGGTGGCTTCCTCCAAGAACTGACAAAAAAAGTCACTGTGAAAGTGATGTTAGTTGAGTTACTTAGTCTCTGTGCACCACTAAAAAGTGAGGATGATTATTCTGACCCTTCAAGGTTGCTATGAGGATTCAGTTTGAGAATGACCACAAAAGGGCTAGTGCTGTGCCTGGCATATGGTAACCATATGTCAGCTATTAGTGTGAGCAATGCAGCTGTTAATTTGAGGAGAAAAGAATGGGCTTGGAGTATCAAAGAATAAGAGAAAGGATTTTTGTGGCTTATCCTTCCAGAATCCAAAATTCAGGATATAGTATTAGCAACGCCCTGAGATAGGGCTTCTGAACATGCCTCCAGGACATCCTAGAGACCAATAATACCGTGTTCCCCTGAAAATAAGACCGGGTCTTTTATTAATTTTTGCTCCAAAAGACGCATTAGGGCTTACGTTCAGGGGATGTCATCCTGAAAAATCATGCTAGGGCTTATTTTCCAGTTAGGTCTTATTTTGGGGGAAACAACACGGTAATAATCAACATTACTTTAATAGTTACCACCATTTGCCAGCCACTCTGCTGAGCACCTGAGTCCGTGGGCCCCTCTGACTCGGGTGGACACGAGTATAAACACCCCATTTTACAGAGGAGAAAAACAAAGGCTCAGAGCCTAGTCACAGTCTGGAGCAAAGCCAGAAGGCCATACAAGCAGAATCTCCTACCTGTTGACCTTTGGACATTCCTCGCCTCTGATGTGGGATGAAAATTCTGTCCTACCCTCCAACTTTATCAATCTGCCGGCCTGGAGGGTTAGCAGTGTGCAGACAGGGAGGGGAGTGAAACCCCAGAGCCCTTCTCCAGGAACCCTGGTCCAGCCTGCTTCCCACCCATCACTACCACTAATGCCGTGCTGGAGAAGAGTGGAGGCTTGGAGGTGGCTTCCCAGCCAACAACTGGCACCTGGAACTGGAGGCTGTGGCCAGGGAGGGGCAGAACTAGTTCCCGGGCGCGGCTGAGGCTACTTACTTGATTGTACCATCTAGGAGACTTCACTCCTGTGGCGCATGGAAAGAAGGCAACATGACGTGTTCTCTGGACACTGGCTTCGGCCTCAGCCCTGCCTGGAAGAGACTGCTTCTAACAGGTGCATGGGAGACAGTGGTTCCACCCATGGGTTGGGGACAAGGAGAGGCCCCCCAGGAAGAGTCACTATCTAGTCAGTGTTCTCTACTAGGAGCTCTGCCTCTGGTCAGTTTAACACCCAAAGGAGGAAAGTGAGGCTCTGGGGGGGGGGGCACCCGCCCAAGATCGAAGGGCTAGCAAGGACAGAATCAGAATTCATGGGCCCCTCTGCTCTGGGGCAGGCCCTAGTGTGTATTAACACTCTCATTTTACAGAGGAGAAAAACGGAGGCTCAGAGCTGATAGAGCCTGGAGCAAAGCCAGGAGGCCAGCACGAGCTGAACCACCTCCTACATGTTGACCTTTGGCCATTCCTCTCCTCTAAAGTGGGGATGATAATTCTGTCCCATCTTCCATCTTTATAATTCTTCCGGCCTGAAGGGTTAGGAGGCTGCAGAGAGGGAGGGGAAGCTTTAAACTGGGTGGAGTTTGGGATTTTGAAATTATACAGAACTGGACTTTTTAAGACTTGGAAAAGGCAGCATTAATTTATTATCTGAGAGGCAGCCTCTTTCCTCCAGTGTACCCTGTTTCACCCCAGCTATCGATATCTAATCATAATTTAAAAATAGTAACAATAATAAAGTAATAACAACAGTCCTAATGCAAAGAGGTGGTTGCAATTGAGCACTTCTACGTGCAGGCCTGTTCTAAGTGCTTTCACATAGTAACATTTAATTCTTAGCCCTATGAGACCAGGGCTATATGATCCCCATTTCTTAGAGGGGAAAACCGAAGCACAAAGCAGTTATGTGCCCTCCCCAGACCACACAGCTTGAAAGTGGCAGAAGGAGGATTTGAACCCAGATGGTCTCGTTACAGAGACTACACACATTTGCCTCTCAAAATCCCAAACTCCATCCAGTTTAAAGCTTCGCCTCATCCCCAGTCAGGCCTGTGGGACATTGTGAGACATGGTGGGCCTTCATCTCTTCTTTGTTTGTGTCCTTTCGCCCCACCTAGAGCTGTGGTTTGTGGCACCATAGGGCCATGGGCAGAGGGGAGGAAGGCAGTGAAGGGGGCAGGAAAGTTTTCACTTGGCTGCTGTAGTTGTAAGGTAGGAACAAGGTGTTCTCTGTGGCTGAGGCACAGTTGCTGGATCTTTGTGGGTGGGGGGATACTTTGGGGATCCTCTGAAGGATGTATTCCCAAGGCTTCCATGAAGTGGGCCCGCTAGAAGTCCCCCCGCCATCTCAAGGCCTGCTCCAGGCTTCTTCGGCCAAGGTTACCCATCAGCAAGCCCTTTCCCATGAGGGCCTTTGGCAGGACAGCCTCCAGCTGTGTTGGACCACTGGCTCATGGGAAACATGTGGACCTCTTTGTTTTTCTCCCAAATGCTGGACGTGTGAGCCTTTTCCACCCCAGCCCTCTATTTCCTCTGCCCCCAAGGCCTCTTCCACTCCATTTGTCTCCTGGAGACCTATAGGTCTAAGTTCCCACAAACTCCAGGAGACACCTCTAATTTTCCAAGAGCCACCCTCCCTAGGAAGGAAGAAAACCCCAGCCCTCACCCCCAGGGAGGACTCTCTGTTCATTATCAACTCTCCCCTAGGAAGCCTCAATCTGCGCCCCCTCCTCCTGCCCATGAACTCTTGGCCTCCCTTCCAAGGGCCTGGGGTAGGGGAGGGTACAGCAACCAGTAACAGGTAACACCCGTTTGCAAGACCTCGCTTGGGAATGTGGGAATGTGGGGTCTTGGCACCTGCGGTTTTGGTCTCAGGTGATGTTTGTTTGTTTGTTTGTTTATCTATATAATATATAAATACTTTTTAATATATAAAACATTTATATTTATTAACATAATTTATATTTTTATTTATTAATATTTTGTGTATTTATTCACTTGTTATTAAATTATAAATTTGATATATAATTACATTATCATGTATAAATATGTAATTATACATAATTATTATATATAATTAAGTTATTTTATATCATCAATATGACATGTCATTATATATAATTCAATTATAATACATATATTATAATGTATTAATATTTATTTATTAATTTAATTTATGTATAAAATACAGAAGTTAGACTATCCTCAGTCCTGAAAATTCATGAAATCATTGACTCTCAGGCACTCTTGTGAAATGGTTACTGTCAACCCCCCTCATTGATAAATGGGCAAACTAAAGCTTAGCACCCAGAAATTATAAGTGGCGAAGTCAGGGTTATGAATCCAGTTCTAGCGACCTCAGAGTCTACAAATGAAACCTGAAACCCATGCTGTGTTCTTACCGTAGCAGTCAGCATTCCAGTGAGAGGCAGAAGACTGGGGTGAGTTAAGTGCGTAGCCGGACTCCAAGGGTTTGACTCCAAGCTCTAAGCCATATGGAAGGTTAATTAGAGGAAGTGAGAGAAACTGGGGACACAGGGCACACTTGACAATATAGTTTACTGTGTTTCCCCAAAAATAAGACCTAGCCGGACAAGCAGCTCTAATGAGTCTTTTGGAGCAAAAATTAATATGACCCGGTCTTATTTTACTATAAGACTGGGTATAATATAATGTAACATAACATAACATAACATAACATAACATAACATAAGACTGGGTCTTATATTAATTTTTGCTCCAAAAGACACATTAGAGCTGATGGTCTGGCTAGGTCTTATTTTCAGGGAAACACGGTAGTAACTGAGAATTTCAACTGCCTCGGTGTGGATCACAGCTCTGCTGTTTACCACCTATGATATTGTGGGAAAATGCCTTAAATTCTCTGAATCTTTATTTCTTCATCTATAGTGGGGGTAAAATAGTTGTGTCAGTCAGGGTTGAGACAAGAAGCAGGTGGTCTGCTCAAAAGGAGCGTTTGATAAAGGGACTATTTACAGAGGTGTAGGCAGGGTGTAGGAAAAGGACATGAGATTGTGCAGCCCTCAGGCTAGCAACAGCAGGAAGCGGTTACTTTCCTTGGGCTAGAAGCTGTGAAAGGAAGAGCAGATCCCAAAACCAAAAGAGTGGCATATGGAGAGGGTCACCCAATAGTAGCTTTAGTAGAAGGACGCGGCACACCCATTCTGATGGAGCAGGGAAGGAACTATGAGACCACTAATCTCAAGGTCACTCCCATTGGCAGGAGCCAACCAGAAGCAAAAGTCCAACAATGCAGCTCAGAGAAGTCAGCCTTTCATGGAGCAGAGCAGAGCAGAGAAGGTTGGAGAGCTGACCAGCATGACATCCATTGTAATATGTGCTTTGTGGGGTCGATGTAAGGGTTAAGTGAGATAATTCATGTTTCAAGCTTAGAAGAGTGTCTGCTGGTGGGAGGTACTCATGAATGTTCTCTTTTGTTTCTACAATATTTTTATCACGGTCTCTATTGTCATCATCAACTCTCGATGTGCCACGCTCATTCTTACCAGCTCAGGGATACTTGGGACAGCATCTCGCCTTTGATCTCACTTGCTGCCCCTCTTCTCTCCTCTCCCTCCCCACCTCCTCCAGGCACCCTCCTCGCATCCTGCACCTGCTCTGCTTCCTTGGAGCTGCCCTCCTCTGTGTCTCCAGACTTCTTGACTGAAGGAGCCGTTGCTGTCCTTCCTGTCCCCAGCAACATTGATGGCATTCTCACCACTTCTTGGTTCCGAGGGCACGAGGCTCGACCAGAAACCATGATCTTCTCCCCTGAGGGCCTCCCAGGGCCTGGCCATACTGGCCGGGAGACACTGGGCACCCAAGGCAGCCTGGTCATTAGAAATGTGACTGCTCAAGACTCAGGCAGCTACACTGTGGTGCTGGAAACCAGCAGGGGACGCAGGAGCAAGACAGAGCAGATACGCATCAAGGGTGAGTGGGGCCCCATAGCAGGAGGGACTGAGTTCTTGATCAGCAAGGCCCATCAGGACACAATCTGTGCCAATTGCTCAGTCAATTGCTCACTAACAAACCACCCCAAAGCTTAAAATAGCAACCATTTTTTTAGCTCATGATTCTACTGAACAGTTCTTCTGGTCTCACTCATGTGTCTGTGATCAGCTGGGGAGTTTCTGGGCACTGGTCCAAGGTAGCCTTCTTCATAGGCCTGGCAGTGGCCTGGCTGGCAGCTGGGGCAATGGGGGTAATTGGGCCGAATAGACCACATAGACTCATCCTCCAGCAGGCTAGCCTGGGCTTGGATACTCAGCAATAGAAGAGGCCCAGGCTCAGAACTGGCATGCCATCACTTCTGCCATATTTTATTGGCCAACTAAGTCACATGACTGGCCCAGCTTCAACGGTAGGAAAATAGGCTTCACGTCTTAAAGAGAGAAGTTGCACAGTGTTGTGGCCATGTTTTGTCATCTGTCACACTTTCTAATAGATATTCATTAAATATTTGTTTATCACTTGGGGAAAGGCAGGGGTCCCTGGTGGCAGCCTTCAAACTCACCTCTATTTTTATGAACTATTCAGCTCTGGACTTGAACTTTCATGTCTGAACCAGAAAAAAAACAAAGCCGTGAAGTTAACCAGCCCCATCCTCCTGAGAAAGTAGTTTAGACACTGTGTTTATCTGCTAGGGCTGCCATAACAAATACTAGAGACCGGGTGGTTTAAGCAACAGAAATTTATTTCTCACAGTTCTGGAGGCTAGAAGTCCAAGGTCAAGGCTCCAGCAGGTTTGGTTTCCTCTGAAGCCTCTCTCCTTGGCTTGCAGATGGTCACCTTCTAGCTGTGTCCTCACATGGTCTTTCCCCTGTGTGAACAACCCTGTATCTTTCTGTGTTCTAATCTCCTCTTCTAAAAGGACACCAGTCAGACTGTATTAGAGCTCACCTTAACAGTGTCATTTTAACTTAATTATCTCTTTAAAAGGCCCTATCACCAAATATAGTTATGTTCTGAGGTACTGGGTGTTAGGGTTTCCACATACGGATTTGGGGGAGGACACAGTTCAGTCCATAACAGAGACCACATTACAGCAGTCCCCGTTTTGTCCATAGGGAATATGTTTCAAGACCCCCCAGTGGAAACTGCAGATCCTGTATATACTATGCTTTTTCCTGTACATACGTACCTTTTCACTTAAAGGAATCACTTTACATCTTCCCTTTGGCATCTCCGAATTTTAGCATCATTACTCTTGCACTTTGGGACCATTATTAAGTAAGATAAGGGTTACTTGACACAAGCACCGCAAAACTGCGACAGTCAATCTGAGAACCAAGATAGCTACTGAATGACTAAGGGGTGGGGAATGCATACAAGGTGACCACGCGGGAGAAAGGGATGATTCACGTCTCGGGGGACAGAGGAGGAAGGCACGAGATTTTATCATGCTTTTGACAATGGTGTGCAATGTTAAACTTATGAATTCTCTATTTCTGGAATTTCCCACTTAATATTTTTTGGACTACAGTTGACCGTGGGTAACCGAAACCATGAAAAACAAAACCGCAGGTAGGGGAGACTACTGTACTTAGGATTCAGATTCTGACGCTTTAATAAAGACACAAAATAACAGTGTCTTAAACAAAATAGACGTTTCTCTTCCTCATATAATAGTCTGGCATAAGCAATTTAGGGATGATATGGCAGCTCCATGGTACCAGGACTCAAGAGCCTTCTAGTTGTTCCATCATCACTAGGTTTTGTCCTACCCATGGGTCCAATATGGCACCTATCACATTTTCATTCCAACCAGCACAGGGAAAAGAGAAGGGCAGTGAAGATACCTTCCTTTTAAAGCCCACTGTAGAGGTTTCTCAGGTCTCATTGGCTAGGAGTTAGTCACATGGCCATAGTGAGCTGCAAGAAAAGCTGAAAATGTTCCTGGGCAATCATCTACTTAGCTAAAATGTGGGATTCTGTGACGAAAGGAAGAAGAGGAAAAGAGATGATGGGAGATATCCAGAAGTTTCTGCCAAGGTTGTTATTTGAGGATGCCCTTGGGGGTCTCACCCACTCCCCCCATCCAAAGTTTAGCCAACTGTTCATCCCAGCTTAGCTAAGTGGTCCTTCCAACTATGATGCATTTGGCTTCTAGATCAGCTAGACAAGCCACCTGCTGCTCATCCCACTCCCTAACCCATCTCTGTGCCAGCATGCCTGTGGGCTCCCACCTCCACAATGGGTGAATGAGGGGGTGTAAAGAAAGGGTATTCATCCCCTAGGAGCAGTAATATGGGGGGGGATTGCTGGGACTCTGGAGGAAGGCGTGCGGTGGGCATGACTACATTGCTATCCATTAATTCAACAAGCCATCAGTACCTACCCTGTACCTGGCCCTGTGCTGGGCCATGTTGGGGATACAACAGTGACTGAGACAGCCCTGACCTGGCCCTTCCCTCCTGGGATCACTGTCCAGTGGGCGAGACAGACCGGTCCTCAGACAGGGATGACTCAGAGTAGGCAACGTTGGGACAGTGGAGCCCAGAGAGCACGTGTTCTCCTTTGGAGGGTCTGGGAGGGCTTCCCAGAGAGGGGGAATTCAGCAGTGACTGGCACAGACTTGATTCCTTCCACCATGGAATTCCCAATCTATCAGGGCAGATCGATATGAAATGAATAATGCTAAAGGTAGGATCAGAGAAAGCTTCCCTGAAGAAGTAACATTTAAAACGCTACCTGAAGAGAAGTTAGCCAGTGAAGATGATATGGAAGATTGCTCCAGGCAGTGAGAACAGCATGGGCAAGGCCTGGAGGGCCTGAGAGAGAGCTTGGTCCATAAGAGAAATTGAGAATAGAGCCACTGGCTTTTCAGTGTGACTAAGGGAGACAGATGGAGATGAGGGTCAATAGATGTGCAGGGCCTTCTAAGGCCTCAGGAAGAAACTTAGACTTCCATTCAACAAAACATTTACCAATGCTGGTTGTTAAGTATGCATCAAATACTTTTTTCAGTGCCTTCTCCATCCTGGGTGATGCTGGCTGGCATCATATCAGGGAGAATGAGAACCAAAAAAGATATCTGACCCACTAGGAAACCAGGGAGCGCTTCCCAGAGGAAGGGATATCTGAGCTGGGACCTGTCGGCTGAGTAGGAGTTTGCCAGGTGAAGAGTGGGGAAAAGTGCTGCCACAGAGAGGCCAGCCAGAGTAAACACCAGGAAGCATGAGTGAACAGCTCCAATTTACTGAGCACACGCTATGTACCAAACACTGGGAGGTTTCATAACAACCTATGAAAGCACATGCTCTGAGCACCAACCCTATTGCACAGGTGGGAAACTGAGGCTCAGAGAGGTAACTTCCATAGCCTGTGGTCACATAAAAGCAAAGGGCCAAGCTGGGATTATTTTTTTTTTGTTATTTATTGGGGTGACAATTATTAGTAAATTTACATAGATTTCAGGTGTACAATTCTGTATTACATCATCTATAAATCCCATTGTGTGTTCACCACCCAGCTGGGATTTTCCATAACTCTGTGATCCTGGAGCTTATCTCCTTCTACACTGTCTCTCTAGCCCAGCAACATGTCTATGGTACAATGCAAAGGTGGGGAGAGGCAGCTTGGAACCCCACTTTTGTACTGAGGGATTTTTACCTCCTCCAGAAAACTTAAGGGCTGCTTTTCTATTATTTGAAGGCTAATTCTTCTTATAAAGGCCGACCTCCACACCTTTGCTGTGCCATTCTCTGACTGGAGCTTGTGTGGGCTTTGAAACCCAAAGCCTTGTTTCACCACTTACCAGCTGTGTGTCCTCTAAAAGGGACCTCCCATCTGTGTGCTTCAGTGTCCTCATCTGTAAAATGGGGTCATAGTAGAACCTACCTCACAGGATTATTGTGAGGAACAAATCAGTTCATCCTTGTCAAATGCCTAGCACGGCGCCTAGCACCAGTAAGTGGATATTAGGCACAAGTATTTCAAAGGAATTAACCTCTTCAGGCCTTTGTTTTCCCACCAAAATGGGGATAACAATAAGCTCTACCTTGTAGGGTTGTGGTGAGGATTAAATGAGTAAATCCAGTGCCTTTCGAGCTTTCTCAATCACCACCCACAGTAAGAAGTGCATTTCACATCCTGGCCCAATATGTACATATATGCACACCACAAGTAACTAAAAGTGTCATAAAATAACAATTATTGCTATGAGTGATACATCCTGTCATTTCCTGTTATATTTTGTTTCACGTTTTAAATGTTGATTATAACCTACTAAATGATTTCCCCCAAGCATGGGTCTCTCTCGTAATATAACAAGCTGTGAGTTAATGCATTTAGAGCGGTGTTTGGCTCATAGTAAGAGTTCAGTCTAGGTGGCTGTGACATTGATTCTTGTTTTTGCACCTGGTGGACTCTTTCTCCTCCTGCAAGACTTAGCTCAGGCACCACCTCCTCCAGAAAGCCTTCTGTGAGCTCTCTGTTTGGACTAAAGTTCTTTTCACTTATTATATTGCACTAAAATCAGAAATCAGCTCGGTGTCAAGGTTCCTTAGCACTGGCCACGACATCACACTCCCCGGGTTCAAATCCCATCTGTGCTCTCTCTGACCATGAGACTTGACCCTAAGAACCGCCAGACCTCAGAATCTTTCAGCTGAAAAAAAAAATCCTGGAAAGAAGACTAGAATGAGGACTATGTATGCCCCATCTCTGTAAAGAGCACCCCTAGCAGCCTCTGACTCAAGCCCCAAGCCTTGGACGCCCCCTTGACTCCTCTTTCTCTCCCACCCACACCCATCCATCAGCAAATCCTGTGGGCTTTACCTTCAAAAATAATCCAGAATCCAACTACTCCTCCCAAATCCTTGACCTCACCCTGAGGCAGGTCCAACTGAGGCAGGAGAGATGGGGTAGTTATATACTTCCCATGTCAGTCATTGTAGAGGGCCATCACCTGTATGCCCATTGCCCAGAATGCTGTCCTGCTGCCTGAATGGGCAGAGGGGCTCTGGCAGCCAGCGAAAACCCTCAAGCAACAGATGCAGTGCCAGCAGTTGGAAGTGGTGAGGGTGAGGGGCTGGGTTGTCTGGAGCAGTACCCAGGACAGACTAGGCACTCCAAACACATCTGTTGGTGAATGAATGAATGAATGAATGAATGAATGAATGCATGCATGCCTCTGTGGTGGGCAATAGAAGTGCTCAGCTTCTCTGAGTGATCTTCATGCATATGTTCTTGCTCCCTTGTTCACACAGCCAGCCGTGACCAGCCTTTGCTAGTGACATTCCCGTCTAATATTTGGGGTGTCATCCAGAGTGAGCTCAACTACTCAGTGGTCATGCAGTGTCTGACTTCAATCAGAAAACCCATGATATACTGGACCTTCAACGGGAAGCCCCACGACATCGGGGAGTACCTGATCATCCGGAAGTTGTCCTATAAGGACCTGGGCACATACGCATGTGTGGTCAAGAACAACCAGGAAGAGCTATCCTCCAAGTCTGTGACCATCTCACTGCCGCGTGAGTCCCCACTCCCACCCCAGACCCCTGTACCCTAATTGGTCAGTGGCCAGCTTTCCTGGTTCCATTGAGCCACCTTCTACGAGTACCCCCTAAAACCCTTATAACGAAGACGTCAACCCATTTTTCCATCTACCTGGCAGAGTGGGCATTATTAGCCCATTTTACAGATGCTAGGCTGCAGCTCAAAGACATGCACTCCAATGGAGGCTCAGCTCAGGCTCTGGAGCCAGCGGCCTGGGTCCCGGTTCCAGCCATTTGCTGGCCGTGTGAACTTGGAAAACCCCTGCACCTCCCTGAGCCTCAGCACATACCTGTGAAAAAATACAGGTGATGATATCATGAGTGGTTCCGAGCACAGATTTTGGAATTTGAATTCTGGCTCCACCACTTCCTGGGTGTGTGACTTTGGACCAGTACCTTGATTCCCCTGTGCCTCAGTTTCCTCATCTGCAATGGAAAAATAATAGAGCCCACCCAAAGTGTAGTTGTGAACATTCAATGAAATAAGCAGGTGAACGACTTAATAGAAGAGTGCCTTGCATTACTGAACATGAATCAGTGCTCCATGAACAATGAGCTAGTATCATTGCTACAATTTGCATTGTCGGTATTATTATTAATTTTTTGACGATTACCATAGGCAGTAAGACATGGAGCCCCAGGCAAGAAGAACAAAAACAGGCAGTTGTTGGGAGAAGAAAAGTGGTTTGGGAGCTGGTGGAAGCTGCCCCTGTGCCTTCTTGGCCAGGTGACTTAGGACACATTATTTCCATTCTCTGCGCTTCAGTGTCCTCCTATGTCTAAGAGAAGTGGCCATGTATACCTCTGCAGGATTGTTATAAGGCACTGAAATAATGCATGTATGAGGCCAACAGAACACCTGTTAGCAGCAGGTGCTTTAAATAGTAACAATTGTCATGAACAGAATTTTTCCTGTTTTTATTCATAGAGGACAAGGGGCTTTGAGCGGGCTAAAAGAACACGAAGCAGCCGGCCTTTTACAGGGCTCACTCTGATAATCCAGGGTGAATTATCATGGGGACAGCAGAGAATGCTGAGCAAACATGCAGAGTGTGGCAAAGGGCAGGGTGATGGAAAGCCTGGCTAGGCTGGGTTCCAGAGAGCTGCCTCCTCTCTGGCTGAGAACTTCAGGATTTGATTGTAGGATAATTCACTAGGAGAAAAATTTTTTAAGCTTGTAGCACCTGGTCACTCTGATATGTTCATTGGGAATGACTATATTGCCAAGACGCCCCTTTACTCAGTCATCAACTATTCAGGAAATGTTTACTAAACACGTAGTATGTGACTGGCTCATGCTGGGTGGTGCTGGGGACACTCCGATGAGGAAGACAGCCCTGGTATTGTCCCCACAGGACTCCCAGTCCAGTGGGGGAACATATCTGTCCACAAACAGTAATGACTAGAGTGTGCAGGCTGAGGTGGGGGAGCCCAGAGGGTTGTGGGACTCAAGCGGGTGTCTGACTCAACAAGGGGGTCAGGGAGGGCTTCCTGGAGGAGAGGACATCTGAGCTAATACTAGGATACCTACGAATTATCCAGGCCAAAGGGGAGAAAATGGCATAAAAGGCATTCCAGGGGCACAAAGTCCTGAAAATAGGAGAGAGAGAGGTGAACTTAGAAAATGCAGAATCCAGTGTGGCTGGGTTATAAAGGTGGAGGTGAAAAGAGATGAGACTGATCATGAGCAGCCATGGACTGCTGTGTACTGCCCTGGGCTACCATGTGCTGCCATGAGCAGCCGGTGGCCAGCGTGAGTGGCCAGCAGCCAGCGTGAGCTGCCCACAGGCGGCGAAAGCTGCTGTGAGCTGCTGTGAGCGGCCGACTGACGACTGGCGACCAGCTGCCTCAGCCGGGGGGAATGCAAGGCTCATAACACCAGCATGGGCCAGGGAGCTGTGTCCTACACAACTAGACTGAGAAACAACGGCTTAATCCTGAGTGGGGTAGGGGGAGGCAGAAGAAGGGGGAAAAGAAAAAGAGATGAGGCTGGCCAGGTGGCAGAGCCTCGAAGGTGAAGGGTGCTTCCTCCCCAGGTTCTGGGGAACCTCTGAGCAGAGGAGGAACAGAATCAAGTTTGAGCTTTAGACAGACCCCCCCTGACTTCTCTGTGGTGGGGAGATCGGTGGGGCAGGGGACCAGGGAGGCCAGGGTGGAGACGCAAAGGATGGAGAGGAGGGGATAGACCAAAGAGATATGCAGGAGGTGGAATGGTGTGAGTGGCGGGTATAGAAGGAGGGTGGCTCCTCTAATCTCACCCGTTCTTGGTCCCCAGAAATCAAAGTGGATCCCACAGAAGTTGAGCCCATCGAGCCGGACCCCATTCTCCGCGTTTCAGGAGGAGGTGCCTTGGCCCTCATTGTGGCCGGAAATATCGGGTTTGCGATACTGATCGCAGGCATAAGCTTCACCATCGTCCAGGGCCTAAGGTACCTCCTGTCCCTCATCCCCGTCAACCCACCGACATCTTCTCAGGCCCCAGGAGGCACAGAGCTGTCTCTGCAGCAAGACAGAAGCCAAAGCAACAGCCTCATCCCAAGGAGCTTTAGGCTCATTCAGAGAAGATGGCATTGACCTCTGATGTGCTCGTCCACCTTGTCAGTTCACACAGTGACCCCAGGGGAACAAAGAGACAGAAAAGGGTTCTGGAGCTAGTCTTCCGGGGTGCAAATCCCAGCTCTGTTACTTAACCAAAAGTGAGGCCATGGGCAAGTCACTTCCCCTCTCTGTGCCTCAGTCTGCCCATCTGCAAAATGGGGATGATAATAATAGCATATGCCTCACAGGGCTGTTGTGAGGATTGAATGAGCTAATATTTCTAAAGCATTTAAAGCAGTGCCTGGGATATGCTAAGTGCCATATTCAATCCTTCTACATATATCTGTTTAGTGCCCACTATGTGCCAGGTGCTAGGGATACGATGGGAATGAACAGCGGAAAGTCCCTTCCCTCATGAACTTGCATCCTAGTGGGAGATAGCAATGATCACATGATGACCAAATGAAATGAAAATAGTATGTTGGATGATGAGTGCTAAGGAGAGGAGTAAGGCTGGAAGGGGGACAGATGGTGTGGGATGGGGCGCAATTGAACTAAGTCAGCAAAGACCTCCCTGAGAAAGTGATATTTCATGAGAAACATTGAGCAAAGAAAAGGAGGGGCGGAGCCAGTGGCTATGTGGGGAAAGGACACACCTGGCAGAGAGAACAGCAAGGGCAAAGGCCTGGAGGCGGGACTTGCCTGGCATGTTCAAGGAATAACAAGGAGGCCAGTGTGGATGGAGGGGCATGAGGAATGGGAAGAACAGAGGGGGAAGAGAGTGGGGAGCCACACGGTGTAAGGTCTTATGAGTCATGTAAGGAATTGGCTTTTGTTCTGAGTGAGATGGGAGCCATGTGGATTTAAAGCAGAGGCAGCATGGGATCTGACCAACATTTGACTTATATTTTAATCCAAGATGTGTTAGCTATTATTATAATACTATGATATCTTACCACATATTGAGCACCAATCATGTGCTTGTTGAACATTATTCTACTTAATCTACCCAAGAGCTCCACAAGGTTGGGGGGGGGTGGGGTAGGAATGAAGATATTATTTTTGTCAAAGAGGAAACTAAGGTTCAGAGAGAAGTGACTGGCTCCAGATCTCACAGCTGGAGAGAAAGGATTCGAACCCAGAACCCTGCCTCACTCCTACTTCTAGCCTTTAACCTACATTGCCTCTTTGTCCACCAATAATAATACAAGACTTTGAGCTTTTGTAACGTAAATAGAGGAAGAGAAATCTGCAAGTTGAAATGGTTTAGAAAGACCTTGGGATGCTGCCGTGGGCTGCTGCATGCTGCCATGGGCTACTGTGTGCCGCCATGGGTGGCCGGCAGCCATCGTGAGCGGCTGGCAAGAGCTGCCGTGAGCTGCTGTGAGCGGCCGATCGATCGATGACTGGCAACCAACTGCCTCAGCTGGGGAGGAGCGCAAGGCTCATAATACCAGCATGGGCCAGGGAGCTGTGTCCTACATTAGACTGAGAAACAACGGCTTGAACTGGAGTGGTGGGGGGAAGCGAAATAAAACGGGGGAGGAATTTAAAAAAGGAAAAAAAGAAAGGCCTTGGGGACCAGCTAGGAAAGAGTGGAACCAGGTCTCCAGTCCCTGAGTCCCCTGTGGAACTTTCTAGGGGCCGGGGAGGGCCAGGCTGCTTCCTGAATCACCTGCATCGTCTTCATCACGGCAGCATTTCCTGGGCCCTCAGTAAGTGCCAGGAGCCTTCAAGTAACAACGACTCTCGGGGATGTGTCCTGTTCTTGTCCTCATTTTCCAAATGAATGGAACCAAAGCTCAGAGAAACTCATCAACTTGCCCAAGGACACATAGCTGAACAAAACCCAGATCCAATTCCAAAGCCACGATCTTAGAGGGGAGGATGAAAAATCAGGCTGGCACGAAAATCTTCACCCAGACCTGTTTCCACCAGCAGGCAGGAGGGGTCACCTCCTGTCCTCTCCACCATCTCAGCCAAGACCTATTTGGTTGCAGACAACAAACAGATCAATGCTGACCTCTGCCAGAAGATGCCAGCCTCATCCAATAAGCTTTGGCCTTGGAGATGAGGTCATGGGGACAAACATGGCTGTCTTGACCTTCCCAGTGGAGAGGGGCAGTCCTCAGAAAAGAAGGGTGTGGGCTGGGAGGAGCCCCTCACATGTCTACCACACCCACCAACGGCCAAGAGAGATCCTTGTTTGCAGTTAAGGCCGTAGACCCTGAAATGAGGCTACTTAGGTTCATCCCAGCTCTGCCATATGCTAGCTTGTTGGGTGAGTCCTTTAACTACTCTGTGTCCCATGTGTAAAACAGAGATGATGGTAATACTTTACCTCAAGGGGTAGGTGTGCAGATTACATAAGATGGTGGGAGAAAAGCACTGTAAGTAGAGCCTAGCACACAATAAGCCTTCAATAAGTGTCAGCCACATATATTATTCTATTGTTATGATTACTAATTTCTCTCTCGTCCATTGTTGGACTGACAGGCAAAGAATACGGACATGAAGCTGAAGTATGGACACCTGTCTGTCAGCCTAAGAGCTGTTGCCAGGAAAGGCAGAAAGAGAAGCCTGGGGCCATGATGAAGTTCCTGGGGGCTCCAAATCAGACCTCCTCCCTCCTGGTTTCCTGATCTGTGGGATGTCCCCATCTTGTTGAGAGCCCCAAGGACTGCTTTTCTCTCCTCTCACCAGCTGCCAACACTCCACCTGCCCATCTTATCAAACTCCTGGAAGCCACCTAAATTAGCAGTGTGTATTTCATAAAACTCATGTGCTGTAAGCAAAAGAAATTCACTAAAGTGGTTCAATAAAAAATAAAAGGAAGAGGCACAGCCAGATGGCTCAGTTGGTTAGGGCGTGAGCTCTGAATAACAGAGTTGCCAGTTCAATTCCCACATGGGCCAGTGAGCTGCGCCCTCCACAACTAGATTGAAGACAATGAGCTGTCGTTGAGCTCCAGGAGGGGCGGCCGGATGGCTCAGTTGGTTAGAGCGCGAGTGCTCAACAACAAGGTTGCCGGTTCGATTCCCGCATGGGATGGTGGGCTGCGCCCCCTGCAACTAAGATTGAAAACGGCGACTGTAAGGACAACTTGGAGCTGATGGGCCCTGGAGAAACACCCTGCTCCCCAATAAAAATGTAAAATTAATTAATTAATTAAAATAACAACAGGATTGATTTATTTAAAAAATAAAATAAAAGGAAGAATTTAAGATAAGGATCCAGGAAGATTTACAGGAATCCAAGGCTGTATCAGCACTTACTGTATAACAACTAACACCCCCCCCCAAAAAAAAAAAAACATACTGGCTGGAAACGGGCATTTATTTAGCTTCCAATTCTGTGGGTTATCAATTAGAGCTGGTCTCCACTGGGCTCACTCGCGCATCATGGTCAGTTGGCAGGTTGCCTAGGACAGCTTTACCTGGGACAACCGGCCTCTCTACACCATCTCTCATTCTCTAGCAGGCAGAGTCAAGCTTGTTCACACGACAGAGGCGGGATTCCAAGAATGAGAGCAGAAGAGGCAATGGGGTCAAGAGTTAAGAATTGTGCCAAGGTTAAGAATTGGCACATCGTCATTTCTACCACATTCTATTGGCCAAAGCAAGTTACACGGCTAGCCCAGATTCAAGGAGTAGGGGGATTAACTTCCCTTCTTACTGGGAGGGGAAAAATCTGTGGCCATTTTTGAAATCTACCACCAAAGGCAGGAGTTGCTCACTGCCTTTCTCAGCTTTCCATCCCTCACCCTTGTGACCGTGTTTTCCAGGAACATGCAATTCACAGTTCTCTTTCTGTGTCTCTCTCTACAGATGGGCACTCAATGCTTCTCCATCCATGTGGGGAAAGACACCATCTCATAGCTTCCAAGTTCACGACCCTGCTGTTCAAGAGAACAGCCCAACTTAGCCAAAATCCTTTTGCCTTGTTTCTGAAATCCCTGGAGAAAGCACCTGATTGGCTTACTTGGGTCAGGTGTCAACCTTGGTCCCACCATGGTGGCTGGAGAGAAGGCAGGGATGTTTTGTAGAATCAGAGCCCCAGGCGCTCAGCCCTTTCTGTAGAGATTCTGTGCTCAGAAAACAGGGGGGAGGTTTTACCTTATAAGCTGGGCAGACACCCCAAAATAGGTTTTTTACGCATATAACTTATTTTTATACTTTTGCTCCTTTTGAGGAAGAAAAAAAAAACCTTCTGAATGCAGAAAGGTGGGGGAAGTGGTCGCAACCCCCCAAAATTCATGGTACATCTGTAGATAAGACTTACCACTCAGTTTTGAGCTTCCGGAGAATATTGGCAGGTGGCAGGCAAAGGGGAAATGACCATGGATGAAACGCCTGTGTGGAAATATCTAACATTTAAGGAATATTCAGTGCTTCTGTGACCAATGGAAAGCCATCTACCATGTCATTATGATGGGCAATAATAGTAGCAGACCTGACTTCAAATCTTGTCTGTTGAGGACTGTCCATGTGCCAGCCAGTACACTGTGTACCTCATGTGATTCATATCTTACGTCATCCTCACTGTACCCCTCAAGGACAGGAGAATCCACCCCCATTCTACAAACAAAGCAGGTGAGGCTCAGAGAGAAGGTAAGTGACTTTCCCAGGGTCACATGAGTAGCACATGGTGGAGTTGGTCTCCAAGCCAGGCTGGCTGAAATTTCTGTTTTTCCAATCACCCCACTCTCCTACTGATCCCTCCCTGAGTCCAGAGCCCCCTTCCCCTTCTCTCATGGGCCCCCAGCACTTATGTCAGGTAGATGTAATTGTGCTCATGCATAGAGGATTAAAGTGAGACTCAGAAAGGGCAAGTGACTTGCCCAAGGTCAAACAGCCAGGCGTGACGCCCACTAAAGTCTGCCCAGTTCCTGTGCCTGTGCCTTAGAGCAGCGCTGGCCAATAGAACGCTTTGGCGATGGAAATATCTGTATCTGCACCGTTCGATACATGTGGCTATTGAGCTCTTGAAATGCAGATGGTGAACTCAGGAACTGTATTTTAAATTGTATTTACCTTTAATGAATTTTCATTTATATTCCCACCTGGGGCCAGTGGCTGTTGTATCAGACATGTGCAACGCTGCCTCTTAATTGTTCAAAATCAATAAGTCCCCAGCACTGGCTCTGTGGCTGTTCTGGGGTCCTTGCCCTGGTCTGTCCAAAGGTCTAGACTTGCTCAGAAGCCCTAAATATTTAACCAGCTCCTTTCCCACCTGAGGCGTCCTCCTCCCACTTCCCCTTCTGTCAAAGGAGAAGTTAGTCATTTCCTGCCTGGGTGGTGGTGACAGGGAGCCAGCTTGCTTGCTCAGAGTCTGGCTGGGTCTCAGAGGTGACACTGCAGCCAATTCAGGCACCAGCCAGCACCTAGCTATCCCCTGGCTCAGCCTGCAAAAATACTCCTTGCCCTTTGGAACAGCTGACAATCATGATGTTTCTCCCGCCACTAAAAAAAAACTGTACAGATTTTCTCACAGACCTCCTGGCCGTCATTTTATAAATTCAGTCCCCTGGTTGGACTCTCTCGTAGCACTGTTCTGCTTTACAGCACTCATCACATTGTATCATTAAATATTTATCGATGTAATTATTTAACAGTTATCCATTAGACTGTCGGTTCCATGCAAGCAGGACTCTCATACAATGTGTGCTCAATTAATGTTTGTGGAATGAATAATGAGAGACTAAAACCACACCACTAGGAAAATGTAAAGGCTCAGAAATGGAAGCATTGACTCAGCCTCAAACCCTTCTCTAAGCTGGAGTTTAATTGGAATAACTGGACCCAAACTCCACTCAACAAACATTTATTGAGCACACACTGTATGACAGATGCAGGTCCTGCGGTCGTAAAAGCCATGCCTGCCTCAATTATTCAGGTCTGCTGAGAGCCTGGAACAGAGAGCGGTAGTAAGTCGGACTTGCTTGCCCTGCTTTTCAGCAACGTGGTACTCTCTACTCGCTGAAGGGGACCAAAAGAACTTCACTCCCTGTTCAAGGCCTACTCAGAATCTACTGTGATTCACAATGATAGTGGCACAGCAAGGTGCCTAGGCGACTTCAGAGACATCTGGTTCATTCATTCACCCAACAAATAACTTACCGAGCACCTTCTGTGGGGCCAGTTCTGTGCTACGCGCTGGAGACACAGCCATGAACAGCACAAATATGCTCTCTGCCCTCACAGAGTTTACAGCTCGATCTCCAAAAGCCAGCCATTCTTTCCCAAGTCGTCAGCCCTTCCCGCCTTCCCACCGTCCTAACCTCTTCCTTTTTACAAACAGCTTAACTCTTCCTCAAGCTTTCTCTCTCTCTCTCTCTCTCTCTCTCTCTCTCTTTCTCTCTCTCTCTCACACACACACACACACACACCCCTTCATGAGTAAGTTTCCTCTAAATTCTAGTATATACAGAAAACATAATTGTATATGTTAGATTGGGAAAGAGGACTAATGGGCATATGACAATCAGAGATCAAATCATTGCTAAAGGCATTAGTTCATTCATTCATTCAACACGCCTTCCTCCAGTACCTGCTCTGTATGGAGCTCTGTGCTGGGCCCAGACGTGAGTATGACAGCCACTGACCTGACTTCCCAGGGCTCACAGTCCAGTTGAGGAGACAGATCCATCCCCAGAGTGACAACCCAGAGTAGTCGGGGCTGGGATATGGGAGGGCTTCCTGGGGAAGGAGTCACCCTGTACCAGAGAACACATTAAGATGATTAATAATGAAAGCAGTCATGTCTCCGGAAGGTGATCTTTATCAGACATTACGTGAAAGGATTTCAATGCCTCATTTCTATTTCCCCAAACCCTGGAAAGTGGATGCTATTCTTAACTCTATTTTACAGATGAGGAAATTGGACTGTCATGGCCTAGCTGTGAGGTGCACAGCCCTGGGCCCTACTTCCTTGGGACTTAACAGGCCGGTGGGTAACAGAGACGCAGCCCTAGAAAGTGACAACTCAGAGTGGACTGGGCAGGGACAGGGGAGATGACGGAGCCAGAGGAGAGATTTCCCAGCCTGGGGGTTCAGGAAGTCTTCCTGGAAAAGGCGATGGCTCAGCCATGACCTGAAGAGTGAGTAGCCATTAGCCAGATAGGTGAAGAACAGAGGAAACATGTTCCAGCCAAAAGGTGAGCAAACATGATGTGTTTAGGGAACACATCCTGCAAGGGTTTCAGTCTGGCTGACAGGTGAAGGGGGGAAGGAATAGATGTCAGAACAGTCATCCGTGGCCAGGTGATGCAGGAGCCAGGAAACCAGGCTCAAGAATCTGGACTTTGTTTATTCATTTGTTTTTAGATTCCACATATAAGTGAATCTAAGCGAAAGACAAATGCAGTATTTGTCTTTCTCTGACTTATTTCACTTAGCATAAGGCCCTCTAGGTCCATCCATGTTGTCACAAATGGCCAGATTTCATATTTTCATTGCTGAGTAATATTCCATTATATATACGTGTATGTACAAAACAGAAACGGACCCATACATACAAAGAACAAACTGATGGTTGCCAGAGAAGCTAGAGGGGAAGGGACGGGAAGATGGGAGAAAAAGGTGAAAGGGAATAAGAGGCACAAACTTCTAGTTATCACATAAATAAGCCACAGGAATGCAGTGTACAGTACAGGGAATATGTCGATAATATTGTAATAAATTCATATAGTGACGCACAGTTATTAGACTTACGGTGATCACATTGTAAGGTATATAAATGTCGAATCACTATGTTGTACACCTGAAACTAGTATAATATTGTATGCCAGCTATATTTTAATACAAATATTTTTAAATAACATAAAATGAAATAAGTGTAATTGTTAAAAAAAAAAGAATTTGGACTTTGTCCTGCAGACATCCACGACCTTTGGAAGGGTATGGCTCTGATTAGTCATCAGAGGGTAGAACGGTAGAGGGCAGGTTTCGTTTCCTCCCCTGGGCCTTGTGGGATTTAGAAGGGAAGATTGGAGGGGAACAACCACTGAGACACCACTACGGCCCTAATGGATGTGGGGGTGGGGGTGGGGAGCTGATGGGAGACGAGAGATAAAAAGTACCCACTCTGATAGGCAGCTAGCTCTCAGGAAACGGCAGCCAGGTGGTGGTTGTTTGGGGCTTTTTTCCAGTTTTTTTCCTGCTTAGCTTCAGAGTATAGAAGACCAAAGCTCTGCCTTCACAAACCCCCACATCCCATTCTCTGTCCAACCCCATGAGGGCACCATAAAGAGTATGGGACAGGGGTTGCCACTGCTGTTTTCCACAAGGGAAGCGTGGAATTTAGCTGCAATGAGGTCCTCGCCCTGTATAAAATTGTCTATGACTCTCTACTGCCCATGGCAGTAGTTCCTAGTGAGGGGTGCCCAGCAAGGTAACGTAAGGGGTGTCACAAGCCTCAGTAGACCATAAGAGTTGCTGCCATTTGTTGAGCAGCTAAATAAATAATTTTTAACCCTATCCCTTATTTCCAAATAACTTATTTAACCATTACCACATGTTTTTATTTAATGGATGATAAAAAGGAGGCAAGAGAATCTATATAGGTTGCTTAAGGTCATCGGATCTTACTTGGTGAAGCCAGAATTTGAACCAAGGGAGTCACACTCTGGAGCCCCCACCCCCACTCCACCATTCCCAACCTCCATCTCTCTCCTCTCCTCTTCTCTCTTTCTCTCTTCTCCCCTCTTGTCTTTCTCTCTCTACTCTCCCCTCTCCCTTCTCTCCCCTCCACTCTTTCTGCCTCCCTCCCTTTTTCTCTTTTCTCCTGAACGCCTCCCCACCCCACAGGTTCCCACATCAGATCCTTTGGGACAAAGCTTCACATCTGAAATTTTGAAAGCTTCAGTACCGTGAGTGTCCCTGGGTAGGAAACACTGCCTGGCAAGAGTGCCAGGTAACAATTTGCCAATCGCCTCCCAAACCACAGATGCGCATGCCCTTGGATCCAGCAAATCAGCTTCTGGGAACATATGGAACTGATACTGTCACACACATGGGAAATGGCGGGAACATGATCACGCGGGGCAGCACACTCCAAAAGGCCCCTCCACTGAGGACAAGTTTAAAATGAATGATGTGGGGTGGCTGGATGGCTCAGTTGGTTGGAACGCAGGCTCTCAACCGCAAGGTTGCTGGTTCGACTCCCGCAAGGGATGGTGGGCTGCGCCCCCTGCAACTAAGACTGAAAGGACAACAACTTGACTTGGAAAAAGTCCTGGAAGTACACACTGTTCCCCAATAAAGTCCTGTTCACCTTCCCCAATAAAATCTTTGGGGGGAAAAAAGTATGATATATGATGTGTTCACCTTCATACAGTGGAATGCTACACAGCTGTGAATAAATGAATGAATAAATGAATTAATTAATTAAGAAGCTTGCTATGTCCTTCCATGGAAATATCACCAAGCTGTGTTGCTAAATAAAAAACAGGGAGAGACACAGGATGTACTAGGGAATATAGTCAATAATATTGTAATAACTATGTATGGTGCCAGGTGGGTACTAGACTTATCAGGGGGATCACTTCCTAAGTTATATGAATGTCTAATCGCTGTGCTGCACACCTGAAACTAGTATAAAATAATATTGAATGTTAACTATTAGGTTGGTGCAAAAGTAATGGTGGTTTTTGCAATTGTTGTTAACCTTTTAAACCGCAATTACTTTTGCTCCAACCTAATGTAATTGAAAAAGAAAAAACAGATGAGACGGAACAATGCTACTACTTATTTTTTCAGTGTAGGAGAGAAGAATAAGGAAATATATTCATATTCACTCCATTATACAAGCTTCTAGGTGATTCTTTTGGATCTAGAAATTGGATCACGGTGTCAATGGGATGAACTCCAAGGAACTCTAACAGTCCCGTTGGAAATATCCATTCACTTATTTATTCTTTCAATAGATGTTTCAGCCCTGAGTGAAGAAAAATGTCTAGACCTGGCCCCAACTCTCAGGAATTTTGTCTTAACTGGGAGAGACACACAGAAGCAAGCAGATATGTCCACAACCAAACTTGCTATAATTCTTCCAAACCTGCTGCTTCTGCCATCATCCCCATGTCAGTCAACCCTCACCCCATACAGTCTGTTTCTCACACCGCCGCCAGAGGGACCCTCTTCAAACACACACCCCATCACATCCTCAACTGAAAACCTCCCAAGTCTCCCCATCTTCATAAAATGCAAACCTCTCCCCCAGCCGACTAGGCCCAATGCTATCCGGCCCCTTCATGCCTCTTTGAACTATTCCTTATTGTCCCAATCACAATCCCAATTTGTCCCAATTTCCTTTCCAGCCATCCTGGTCCCTTTGCTGGTCCTCACGTCATCAAGCGTTTCTGCCTCAGGGCCTTTGCTCTTGCTTTTTCCTGTGCCTGAAATACTTACCCCAGGCATTTGCAGAGCTGACTTCATTTAGGTCTCTACTTAAACTCACTACCTCAGAGATTAATTTCCTGGCAGTCAGCTTGCACTAGATTTTGCCACAATAACAAGCCACCCCCAAACCTTGGTGACTTGTATTAATCAACTTCTCACTCATGTTACACATTGACCACAGATCAGCTGTGGCTCTTCTGCACACATCTTCTTCATCCTGGGATGCTAGCTGAAGGGGCAACCCCATTTGGGACAGGCAGTTGTGGTGACCAAAGGAAAAGAACAATGGATGAGCCAGGTCACAGCTTTAAAACATCTGCGCAGAACTGTTTTGAATTGTCCCCTCCAAATGCAAGTCAACTGGTGAAACCTAGTTCACAGGCTCGCACCGGCTGCAAGAAACACTAAAGCTGTAAAGTTTTTGGTTTCTTGGGAAGAAAGGACACATAGGGGAAACTGGAGGGAGGGGAGTCAAAGTGGTGGATAGACACAAAGGAGGGGTTTTGAAGAAATTCTTCCTCATCTCCTTACCCTGTCTTATTTTTCTACATAGCTTTCACCATCCACTGGCTTAGTACCTGTCTACTTTTAAAAATTATCTTTCTCTCCCCAACTCCCATCGAGCATGGGACCTCCAGGAGAGGAGGACTTTTGTCTCTTGATCACGGCTGTAACTTCAGCACCAAGGACAGGGCTTAGCACATAGTAGGTGCTCAATAAATATGTATTGATTGAAAGATTCCAAGGAGCTAAGGACTATGGTGGGAGAGCCTAAGGTGCTGTGAGAATCAGAGGAGGGGATTTCAATGAGACCCACTCAGGTGTCATAGGTGAGGAGGGATCAGGGAGGCTGTCAGAGGAACCAGACAACCCTTTGATTCAACCCACCCATTCCAACTGGCACCAGTCTCCCTTCCTCGTGTCCTCACCCAGTCTCATCCAGATATGACACAAGACTTTTTATTTAATACAGCAATTTTGACAGCATGGACACTGTGGCCCTCCCAACTATTTATTGATCCAACTTCTCCCCTCCAGGAATACCAGCCACCAAAGGGCCTCCCCCTCCCATTGACCCTTGCCATATCCTAGCCCCACCCCTGAGGACCCCTCTTTTTCTTGACCTCATCTCTGACTCCATTCTTAACCTTCACCCCATCCCTGACCCTGGGCCCTGCCTTCACCCCACTTTTGAGCTTCTGTCCTCCTCATTATGTACAATTGTTCAGAACCAAGGCTCTAATGGTTTGTTTTCAGACAGAGGCCCCATTCCACCTGAGAAGTCAGATGCCCAGCGAGGAAGAGGCAGAGTATGAGGTGAAGGGGGCCCCAAATCTGAAGCCCAAACATTGGCAGGGGAGGGAGGTAGCCTCTGACAATCCAGAGCTCTGAGAGGAGGCTAGAGGCACAGTAGCCAGGGAGCCGGGGAGGACGGGGAAATCCTGAGGGTGACAGCATGATCTAGAGGAGGAACATAGCAGCCACAGGTTCCTGATTCGGAGAATAACTCAGCAGCCCAGAAAACCAGCAAGAAAATTCCGAGGTCTTCCCAAGGCCAGCCTCCATGCTTCCATTCAGAAATTCACATACATGTGTCCAGGGTGCTAGACGCCAGATTTAAAATTGTTTTTATTGTGGTAAAATGCGCGTAACATAAAATGTAACACCTTAACCATTTTTAAGTACACAGTTCAGTGTATTGGTACATTCACATTGCTATGCAACCGTCAGCACCATCCATCCCCAGAATACTTTCATCTTGCAAAACAGAAACTTTATATCCATTAAAAAAACTCCCTTATTCACCCCTCCCCCCCAGCTCCTGGCAACCACCTCAATAAACATACCTTGACTGAAGAATGAATGGATCATCATTCTCACCAACATTAATTAGTATTTGATAACTGCAAAACATCAATAATAGTTGTTATTGTTATAGCTACTATTTCTTGAGTACGAACTACTGTATATGCCACGCCTTGAGCTAAGCAGTTGCTTGTTTAAACCTTACAAACGGTCCTGTGCGGTGAGTACTATTATCACGTCCATTGTTCAGATGAGGAAACTGAGGCCCAAAGAGAGGCAGCAACTTGCTCTATACGAGCCCAAGCCTTGCCTGGCTCTAAAGTCCACGGGAGTTAAGCCCAGTCGGTCGTTAAGAACTTAGGATCTAGTCCGACTGTAATTTTGAATCTCAGCTCTGTCCCTTATGGGCCGGCCGTGAGCTTTAGAAAGTCACTGAATCTCTCTGCGAGCTTCAGTTTCCCCACCTGTCAGTGGCAGTGCCCGCGCAGGCGCGGAGGGAGTCTCAGCTGACTCACCGGGAGGCGGGTCCAGGTCGCCTCCCCCGGGCTTGCGGCCCCCAGGGGATTCCTAGGTAGGCGTTCAGGCCTTAGCGCCCGTGGCGCGGCGCCGGCAGAGCCCGCGGACGCCCGCGCAGCGAGGAGCAGCCTGTCCCCGGCCCAGCGCGCGACTCCGGAGGAGCCCCAGGATGGCCAGGGCCGCTTCCCGGGCGTGGCCGCCGCTGCTGCCGTCGCTGCTGTCGCTGCTGTCGCTGCTGTCGCTGCCGTCGTTGCTGTCGCTGCTGTCGCTGCTGTCGCTGTGCTGGACGCCCACGGGAGCCGGTGAGTGACCCCGCACCCGGGCCCGGATGAGTCCCCGGGCGCCTGCTCGCCGTCCTCCTGCGCAGGCACTCGGCCTCCTGGGCGCCCGGAGGCGCCGCGCGCTGCCCTTCGCCACTCAGTGTCCCTTGGCCCAGAGCTGGAGGAATCCTCGGGGATCCTTCTCAGCTTCCTGGAAAGCAGCTGCTTTTCGGGGAAGTAGGGCGATTTCTACTGAGCCGTGAGTCAGTCCGGGAAAACTCAAAGGAAGGTCACTGACTCGCCTCACCGCGCCCATCGAGCTCCCCAGACCTCCTTACCGGATGATGACCACAGAAGATGACTAGTGGGGGGAAAGGAGGGCAGTAACACATCACCCGGGTCCCCATCTGACCCAAATGTCTGGCTCTACGCATAGCCCTTCATTCATTCATTCATTCATTCATTCATTCATTCATTCATTCATTCATTCATGTATGCATGCATTCAGCCCACACACGTCTACTGAACACCTAAACAACTTCAGGCATTAATACCTGAGTGAGCTCAGAGTTACCTAAGCTCCCTGTTCCCATAAAATGTGTTATGGGCGTGGGAAATCCACCTACCTTGTAAGACTGTCATCTGGGAAAGATGCTGAGCAATGTTGAATGCACTCGGAAAGAACAATAATGATGATAATGATAATTCACGTGAACAATAATAATACCAAATGCTGACTGGGGAAGCCAGAGACCCTCATCTCAGCATGTCCCAAAATGTGATTCACAGCATACTGGGCACTTCTCCAAAAAAGAGGACACCTCTGAGGCCCCGAGAGCCACCAACCTAAAGCCCCTTCAGGAGAAACCCAGCATGGGTCCTATTGTGACCCCATTTCCAGATGCGGAGACTGAGGCACAGAGGGAAGTAACTTGCCCATGGCACCCAGCAGGAAATAGCAGAGCTAACAGGGAGCTGCTTCTCTACCACAGCAGGAGAGTAGGGTGCCCAGCACCCTGGGTGCAGGGTGGGCCAGGCCCGGGTCTGAACCCAGGCTCTGCCCCACATTTGCTGGTTAGCCCAGGCAAGTTGCTTGACCTTCCAAGGCTCGCTTGCCCCCTCTGTCCAATGGGAAAATACTCAAGGATAAAAGTACATAGCTCATGCAGCTGTGGAGAGAGTTGGAGAAAGCCACATGTAGGGAGTGGCTCAGTGCCTGGCTCAAGTGTGGCAATTATACAGGAGCACACAAGGAGAAAGGCCACTGGACCCAATTTCATCCTCATGGCAGCCTTGCTAAGGAGGAGACTTTGCCCTCTGGTGGAGGAAGTCACCAGAGAAAAAGACTCACTTGCCCAGAGCCGCACAGCATGTCAATGGTAGAGCTGGCAGTCAAATTCAGACTAGCGTGCTCACCACTCCACATTTCCCTGTGTCCAAAATGTCCCCTCCCCACACACAGCGTGCTCCAAGTACCCCTGTCCACTACGTACCTCCTGGCTACTGCTTCCTCATAATAGCAATAGTTATAATATTCACCTTTTAGAGCCCTTGGCATGTGCTAATCCCTTTACATAGATTTGTCATTTAGTCCTTCCAACAACTCTATTAAGTTATAACCATCCCCATTTTACAGATGAGGAAATTGAGGCTCAGAGGAGGGAAAGCACCTAAACAAAGGGCCACAGTGAGTGGCTACGGTTCAAAGAACTTAACTCCTTTCCACCTTCTCCATTATCCTTATTATTAATAATAAGAATGCATAGCATTTTGTGTATTAATATCAATAAGAGCCAACACAATTGAAGACCGACTATGTGCTGGAGCCCGAAGCAGAAAAATTTTCCTGTGGAGCCAGGTGGATTAGAGGTCAGGCTCTTGAGTGCAGGTTCAACTCCGACCTCTGCCATTTATCCTCTGTGTGGTCTGGAGCAAATGACCCTGGGCCTCAGTTTCCCCATCTATAAAGTGGGACTGACAGTAGTGCTTGCCTCAAGGAACTGTTGAAGGACAAAACGATGAGAGATGTGTGAAGAACTCAGAACAGCTTCCAATTTGTATAAGCAACCTGTGAGTGTTAGGTGTTATTAGTCCCATTTTACAAACTAGGACAAAGAATCAGAGAGGTTAAGCAACCTGCCTGAAGCCTCACAACAGAGATCTGAAGGGGTCCAAAACCCTTGAGCTATAATCGCCTCCCTTCTTGTGCCAGGATCCCCTACAAATATTCTCCCAAGCCCTGACCACACATCAATAATAATAATAATAACAATAATAATAATAATAATATAATAATAATAATACCGTATTTCACGGATTCTAAGACCTAGAGTTTCTTCCCCTTTTCACTGCCCTAAATCAGAGATACTCAGTGAGTTTCACCACTGACAGTGAGTCATGCTGTAAATTTTTTTTTAAATGGCATCTCAAAATTGATGACACTGGGATGATTAAAAAAAAAAGTCCTGGAACTAGATAGTGGTGGTGGTTGTAAAACATCATAAATGTAATAAATGCCACTGACTTGTACACTTTAAGATGGTGTAAATGGCAAATTTAATTTTTTAACCACAATTTTATAAATCGGTGATGCTGAGATCGAGGAAATATGGTGATAGCAAAATATAGGACAATCATGGCCCAGTGAAACAGGGCCCACCTGGTGGCAGGCGCAGTTCAGCCACTGTCGCTGTCGCCCTGAGAGCGGGACTTGACCCCCCTACACACACGCCCCCGGGGCTCCAGATCCTCCTGGGCGCCCCTCCCCATCCAGACCCGGGACTCCCAGGTCTCACCCGCCCCGCTCCCCCGTTTTCCCGCAGAGACCGAGACTATCGTTGTGCAGGCGCCACCCCACGTGCGCGGCTTCCTGGGCGACAATGCGACGCTGCAGTGCAAGCTGCACACTCAGGAGCCCAACGTGCAGGTGACGCTGGTGACGTGGATGCGGCAGGACCTGGCGGGGAGACCCCGCAGTGTGGCCGTCTTCCACCCCACCCGGGGCCCCAGCTTCCCCTCGCACCCCAGCTTCCCGGAGCCCGGTCGCTTGGAGTTCGTAGCCGCCAGGCCCGGCGTGGAGTTGCGGGACGCGACTCTGGCCGTGCGGGGGCTGCGCGCGGCGGATGAAGCCAACTACACCTGCCACTTCGCCACGTTCCCGCAGGGTAGCAGGAGCGCCAGTACCTGGCTCCGCGTGCTGGGTGAGCGTGGAAGAGGGACACGAAAGGGAGGAGCTTGAGGGGTGCGGGGAGGTAAGCAGAAAGGGCAGGGCCCTGGAGGGAGTGAGATGTCCTCCAGAGCAGAAATCCTGTGGGGACAAAAGAAGGTGGTAGGGAGGGCGACCTTGGGCCTGGGGTGGGGGAGGGGTGCGGAAGGGGTGGTTGGGGGAAGAGGGGAACCGACGGTGACTGCGAAGCCTGGATCTGCATCCCAATTCACCCCTGCAGGCTTGGGCAAGTGGTTTCATCCCAGACACTCCTTTGGTCACCTGTACCATAGGGTTGGTGACGAGAGGGCTGCCCTCCCTCCAGCAAGCTGTCCTGAGGGTCTCCGGAGTGTCTCCAGGTGACCTGCTTAGAACAGAGGCCCATGTGACTCATAGTTGTCAGCTGTTGTCACTCCCTTTGGCGAGGAAGGGAGAGTTGAAACAGACGACAAGGAGCGGTGCTTTCCCCAGTGGGGTCCCAGCACCCTCCACTTCCATCATTGTCCCACAATCATCGGTTCATTTTCATGAGCACAAGGGAGACTACAACAGGCCCTCCTCTTGGAAATGGAATAAGAAGTCTTTGTGCCTCAGTTTCCTCATCTGTGAAATGGATATTGCTCTGAGGATGACTAAGAGCTGACATTTATTTTTCCCTTATGTGCCAGGTTAAGTGCTTGGAGCTGTGCCAAAGGCAGCTCTGGTCATTTCAGCAAACCTGGGACTTCAGATATCATGGTTTAGGATGAGGGTAAAACAAAACCAGTGAGTTAAATTAAAGAGAAATCATCAGTAAATAATAACCCAGGTAATGATAGGGAAGGAACCCAGTGAAGCCCCAGGTCTGCAAATAACCAGAATGATGGTTAAGAGATGGTCAGGATGGTTTTAGAGTCAGACAGACCTGCAGTGAAAGCCCAGCTGTCACTTAAACCTTGAGCCAGTCACTTTTCCTCTTAACCTCCAGGGCACAGCTTAGCCCTCTCCTCAGATGAGGAGTGACGTGTCCCTTTTTTTCCTCTCCCCAGCCCAGCCCCAGAACAAGGCTGGTGACCTGGAGGTCCCACTCAGCCTGCTCAGCCAGGAGCCTGTGCCCATGGCCCTCTGCATCTCCACAGGAGGTCGCCCGCCTGCCAGCATCTCCTGGTCCCTTGATGGGAAGGTCAATACCAGCCAGGTGCCAGGACCCCTGCCTGGTACATTCACTGTTACCAGCTTATTAAACTTAACACCCTCAAGCCAAATAAACCTCAAGAATGTCACCTGCACCGTGAAGCACGAGAGCTTTGAGGAGCCCATCCTGCTGCCTGTGATCCTCAGAGTGCGCTGTGAGTGTGCCCAAGTCTAAGCAAGGGCAGGAACCACTGCCAGACTGCTTCCACCCCCAGCCCCATCGTCCACACTGACTGCCCTGGGCCACAAACAGTACTGTCCTTCATTAACCATACCAGCTTCTTAGGCGACAGTCAGTGCTGCTCCCCACATTGCCAGGCTCCCCTGGCTACTGTCTGCACTGACACCCACACTGTCCATACTGGCTCCCTTGAACACAGGCTACACATACCGCCTACACCTGTTTCCCTGGTCAACTACCTACGCTGACCTTGCACTCTATGCTACACTCCTCCCCCATCGTCTCCACCAACTCCCTTGTCCGTTTTCTATCTTGCCTTCCTACTGTCCACACTGGCTCCTCTGGACCACAGGTAGCACGGCCCCCATTGTCTACACCAGTCATTTAGGCCACCAACTCTGGGGAGATGTGTTCCCCCTGTTTTCTAAACTGCTCCTGTGACCACTGTCTACATTGTTCTCCTAGGCACTCCCTCATACCGCCCCTCAACATTGTCGACACCGGCTCCCCTGGAGAACCGTCTACACTACCCTCCCCCCCAGTATAGTCTTCATTCCCCTCTGCCCCATAGGGGCTATGTCTTCCCATCACTGTTTACACTGAATACTCCCCCTGGGCAGTTGCCATACTGATCCCCTCAGGCACTGTCAACACTAGCCCCCCTCTATATTATCACTGGGTCTGAGGGAAGAGGGGATCTACACTGACTCCCCCCACCCTCCCTCCAAAAAGAAACACTCTGTCTCATTGGCCTTCCCCCTGGGGACTTTGAAAAGTTCCCTGTAAATCACATCTGGGATGGATAAGCAACAGGCTAAAAAGCAGAGTCATTCAGGAGTCTTTCCTGCAGGACTTGTCAGAGCCTTGAATATGTCCTGTGTGCTGAGTCTCCAAGAGGCCTTTTCTCGTGGGACATCCAAGACGCGCCAGGACCTGGCTACCCAGAAAAATGAGTACAAAGGCCAGGCCTGAGAAGCACTCTCTGCACCCAGCTACCTCCTGCCACGCCAAAGACTCTTAGGCTTCTACGAGGGAACTCTTTGCCGCAGACTCCTCACAGGCTTCTTTAACTTGGGCTGTTCCCAAAACCCGCTGAGGCTTTCCACTATTGTGACATGAAGCCCACCTATCTGTAGGTCCCTCTGAAGACTCCCTGTCTCTGAGCTTGTGTGTCTGTTTCTCCCAGACCCCCCTGAAGTCTCCATCTCTGGTTATGATGGCAACTGGTACCTCGGCCAAAGTGAGGCCACCCTGACCTGTGACGTCCGCAGCAACCCAGAGCCCACAGGCTATGAGTGGAATACGTGAGTCCTGGGTGGCTCTGGACCCCTGGGTCTGAGGGAGGAAGGCTGGGGGCCTTGTATCTGGGTCTGAGGGAAGAAAGACTGCAGGCTGGATTCTGGGATCTGAAGGAAGGGGAGGGGGTGCAGGAAAGTACAGAGAGAGGAGAAGTTGACTTGGGGCCCCAGGAACATTTCTGCATTTCTGCATGTTCTTGGGGCCCCAGGAACATTTCTGCATTTACGAGGGGGTTAGACCTGCTCTTTATAGCAAGCCTTCTGTGTGCCAGGTACTTACCACATCCCATGTGGTCGCCATACTCCAGGCACAATCAGCATTATTGCCGTGCCCGGGTTAAAGATCAGCTGGGCCCCCACAGGGGCCATCATTTGCCCTGGTCACACAGCAGAAGCGGCTCTCCAATTGACATCTGACTCCAAACCCAATGCCCTCACTTCTGGTCTGTGCCACCTCCCCCGTCACCTCAGTCATCTCTGGAGGAGCAAAGACTGTCCCCAATCTCTAGATAAGCAAGTTGAGGTGCAGGGCAATCAGATTTCCTCGAATTCCTACCAGCCCTGGGGTTAAGAATGGAGAAAGAAAGAGGCAAAGAGGTCAATTGTTTGACGTGATTTTTATTGGGCCTTTTTCCTTATTACAAAAATGACTCATGACCATTGTGGAAACATTTGACAATACAGTTATGAACAAAAAGAGGAATATTGCACCTACAGTCAAATGTACCCAGCCACCTCCAGAAATATCCACTGTTGCCCTTTGATCTATATCTTTCCTGTCTCTTTCTCCTGCGTTTCTAAACAAAAACTGTGCTGTCTGTGCAATTTTGAAACTTTTCCTCCATCTCATGAACACCTTTCCATGTCAAGACACATAGATTCACGTCCCCATTTCCCCAACATTGTGTCAGGAAAATTTTCAAACATACAGAAAAATTGTAATTTTCCAGTGAACACTCGAAAATCCACCACATGGATTCTCCCACTAACATTTTGTTGTTTTAGCCCCTTTCTGTCCATCCCTCTCTTCATCCATCAAATGGTCCATATCTTCTATGCATTTCAAAATGCCCACAGCCCCTTTTGAAAGCTGCTGGACTTCCACCAAGTGTGCATGACCTCGATTATTGAACCAATCCTGAATGGGGGGTACAGAAGTGCTTTCCCGTTTTCGTCTATGCAAATGCCATGGTGGTGACCCTCCTTGTGTACCCACCTCTGTGGATAGCTACCGTCGTTTCTCAATTGTCTGTCAAAGGACTTGCTGGTCAGTGGTTTTCCACTGGTGTCGACAGTTGGCGTGTTTGCAGGTCTGCCACAAAGCACCATCATTCAGGCTCACGAGCCATGTGGCAGGGTCTCCTCCCCAGCTCTGCAGACGCCCAAACCTCCATGCCTCTCCCTTTTCCATCCATTAAACCAACGTTTCTTGGCTGCTTACTATGTGCTAGATGCTATTGCCCAACATACCTTGATGAATAAAACAGACCAGATTCCCTCCCCTCATGGGGCTTCCATTCCAGAGGGGGAAGAAATGATAAGATAACATGGTAAAGCACATAACACTATGGAAAATACAAAGCAGAGGAGGGGGATGAATAGGGTGGCCGAGGAAGGTGTCATTAAGGTGACCTCTGAGCAGAGGCCTGAAGGAGGTGAGGATGAGCTATGCTCGTCCCTGGAGAAAGGGCATTCCAGGCAGAGGGAACAGCGTATGCAAAGACCCTGAGGTGGGAGTGTAACTGGATTATTTGAGGATCAACAAAGGGAGAGTAACAGATAATGTGGTCAGTGGTATCGGGGACCAGCTCATGTGGGACCTGTGGCTGTGGGAATGACTGGTAATTACTCTGAGTGAAGTGGGAGCCACGGGAGAGCTCTGAACAGAGGAGAGATGTGAGCACACTTAATTATAACAAGATTGTTCAGGCTGCTGAGTCGGGGACAAAGTTGGGTGGGGAACGAGGGTGGAAGCAGGGAGCCCAGTGAGAAGGCGGCCATAGTAGCCCAGGAGTCGGAAGATCAGATCAGGATGGTGGCCGGGCTGGCGCTCAGGAGTGGCTGGATTCTGGGTAGATTGTGAGGGTGGGGCAGACAGGATCTGCTAATAGGTTGCATGTGGGTGAGAGGGAGAGTCAGGGGAACTTCAGGATTGCTCTGAACTTAGATCATAGATGGCATGGGGGTTTCTGTATTTCTGGCATACAGTGAGTGGCCCATCACCTGTCACTCGAGGCCTCCAGCAGACATCACTTCCTCACTCCTCTGTCTCTCCCAGGACCACGGGTTCCCTGCCATCCTCTGCTGTGCCCAAAGGCAACCAGCTCCAGATCCGTCCAGTGGACGAATTGGTCAATACGACTTTCACCTGCAGTGTCACCAACGCCCTAGGGACTGGCAGGGCAGAACTGCCCATCCTGCTCAGAGGTGAGGAGCCCCCTGGGTGGGGAGAACAGAGGAACCAAAGGAGATGGTCACAGCAGGATTCCCTCTGAGGGAGGAGTTTGGCACTTGGAGGCACCTGGGTAAGGGAGTCACTCAGCCACAAGAATGCTGTCTGACTCCCATCCTTCTCCTGCCCCCTCATGAGAGGACCACCAGGGTTTACTCTCTGTTAACCCAACATGTGTACCATTGGAAGCCTTGTACAGCCACCTGGGCACGTCCCTCTGCAAACCCAGGCTGGGGTAGTTGTGGATGCCTCATCCCCAGGGACTCAGGAAGGCCTTTCTTTCCAAGCGTATTAGGCAAAACTATCGATTGCAGTTGATAGAAGCACAATTCAAAATAGTTCAAGAAAAAAAGGGGACTGTATTGAAAATGCAGGTATGCATTCAGGTATGGTTAGATCCAGGAACTTCAACTGTGTAACCCAGTGACTTTTCTTTACCTCTCATGTCTCTATGCTGCTTTTTTCCATGCTGGCTTTATTCTCAGGCAGATTCTCCCCTCAGGGAGGCATGATAGCCCTCAATAGCTGCCAGCTCACATCCCACTAGTTTAATAATTCCAGGGGAAAGAATGAACGACTTTCAATAGATCTAGCCAAAGTGCCAGGGCTGGCTCTCATTGGCTCAACTTAGGTCATAGCCCCCCTATGAACCAATCACAGCAGCCAGAGAGAATGGCATGCTCTGATTGGCCAGACCTAGGTCAAAGTCCCCTCGTAGAAGCCAGAACCATATAGACTGAGGGAGGCACTGTGGTAGTTTCTCAAAGAAATGATGGGTAATGTTTGCAGGGCAGGTGGAAACCCCAAAAGTTCTGAACCTAAGTCCCTGCTTCTTCCGTTCCAGAGGGACCTTCCAGGGAGCAGTCACACCCGGCCTTGTCCCCTGCGCACGTTGCTCTGATTGTGGTTGTAGTCCTGACTGCACTTCTGAGCGTGGTGGGGTGCCTGGTTTATCGTCGGTTCTTCAGACAGTCTCGTGAGTCCCCTCCTCTTTGGCACATTCCCCGCCTGTCTGCCATGAATGAACATCACCATAGTCGCCATAATTGAGCACCTAGTATATGCTGAGCTCTGTGCTAAGCCTTCCACACAGTGGCCTCTCACTGAATCCTCACCCCAATCCCAAGAGGTTTCCCATTTTACAGACAAGGACACCAACAACAGGGAGTCTGGGTCATTGGATCATTGATTCATTTTACAAATATTTAGGGAGTCAGGACAAATCCTGTAGGGCTTTGAAGGCCACAATAAGGACTTTGGCTTTTAATCCAGGTGACACAGGAGCCCCTGCCAGGTAGGGGCAATTTCAGTTTCAGTTTTCTGCCTTGCTCAGGAGGGATGCCCTAGCTGTTCTCACAGAAAGGAGGGGGTGGCAGGAACTGGTACTCCGAACCCCGGCTCTAAAAGGGCCTGAGGGTCTCTCACCTCAAGGGCTTTGCACAGGCTCTTCCCCTGCATGGAGCACCCTCCCTGTGGCTCCCTCTGGAGAAGTCCTTTGGCTAATTCTGTAATCAAAAGAATTGTAATTTGCTGAGCACTTTCTATGTGTCGGACACTTTCTGGGCACAGCCCCCTTGAGTGCTCACAACCACCCCGCAAAGTGAGTCTTGCTGTGAGCTCCACTTTACAGATGAGGAAATGTTACCTGCCAATCAGCACACAGCTGGAAAGTCGGGACTAGAAGGCAGTTCTGTTGGCTACAAAGCTTGTTTCCTCAACCACTAAACAAAACTGCCTCCTCACAACCCAGCTGGAGGGCCCTCCTCCAGGAAGCCCTCCCTGATCCTCCAGAATGAGCCAAGCGCCTGCTCTGGGCTCCCTTACCCCAGCCTTGCCCACTCTGGATCATCACTGTGTGGGGACTTGTCTATCTCTCCAGTGGAGGGTGAACCCCAAGAGGGTAGAGCTAGAACAGTCATAGTCACGGCTGTGTCCTTAGCACCCCTACCACTAGACTGGGCATAAGGGTGGCATTTGAGTAAGTGTTGGCTGAAGGTGTCATCTCCAGAGCCAGGCTGCCTGTGCCTGGCACCTCACTCTATTTTTTTTATCAATTGTGTCACCATGGGAAAATTACTTATTCTCTGACTCAGTTTCCTCATCTGTGAAATGGGAGTAACTGTACCTGATAATATAGAAAAAACACTTAGTGCAGCATTTGGCACATTGTAAGTCACACACTGGGTATCTATAAGCTATGATTATTATTGCTATTATTACTATTACTATGATTAATATAAGCTCCATGAGAGCAGAGGTTTTTGTCTGTTTTGTTCACAGCTATAGCCCCAGCTCCTAGAATACACCTGGCACAAAGTAGACATTTCCTATTTGTTAAATTAACCCCTGTTTGATGGTTGAGGAAAGCAAGGCATAGAGATGTTAAGTCAATTACCCAAGGTCACAGAGCTCCTAAAAGACAGAACTGAGGTTTGAACCCTTCCACCTACCCCAGTCCTGTTTTACAAATGTATAAACCACTATGGGAAGAGGGACCCCCATGTCAAGAGGAGAGATGGGTCTTAGAATTTCAGGGCCCCAGCCACCAACATGTGTCTCCTTCCCATGCTTTCCAGCATTGTCACTCATCCCTGACAACTTCTCCTCCTGTTTCCCCAGGTCAGAGACAATGCAGCCACTCTGCTAATGGCGTAAGTGTAGCGGTGGGGCTCCGAAGGGTTTGGGGGGTCTACATGAACCACACACTCATTGCTGTGGGCTTTCCCAAGGGATAGTCATTTCTGGGCACCCACAGCACTTAACTGAAAGCCAGGAGCCGGGTCCTGGATCTTTTCTCCAAATGCCTTGAGCAGCGGTTCCCAACCCTTCCTGCTGGGCACAACTCCCTGTAAGATTTGCTAAAATGCAGGTTCCTGGGCCCGCCTCCTGAGAGTCTGGTCTGGTGGGTCTGTGCTGGGCCCTGGCATCTGCATTGTCATAGGTGCCCCTGCCCTCCCCTGTCATGACCACACCTTGAGAAGTGTTGCCCGGGCTCCCAGGGAGATGGGAGGGGACAGGCCTGAAGTTCTTCGCAGGATGGGCTTCAGAGGGCAGGTTTTGTCTGAAAGAGCTCTAAGGCTAAAGTTTGAATATCCTCTTTCTAGAGTGTCTCCTACTCAGTTGTGAACAGTAATGCCAGCTCTCCCCAAGAACTGCCGACAGCAGGCGCAAGGTGACAGCATCAGTACCGAATGAAGGAAGCAACTAGAGCCGGTAAGAGCATACGCCTCGCAGCTGGACCCCACTCCAATGGATGACGTCTCCCTCCAACAGGACAGAACACCCTCTGTGCCAGACCTCTAGATGTCCCGTCTGTTCTGCAACGCAGTGGGTGGGTGTAAGCTCAGGGGTCCCCAAGCCCACTCTCAGGTTCAGTGTGTTCACTAAGGACTCACAGAACTCAGGCGAGCTGTTAACACTCAGGTGAAAGCACGAGATGAAGGTCAGCAGTGGGAAAAGGTGCATGGAGCAGAGCCAAGAGAAACCTGGCACGAGCGTCCAGTGGAGTCATACCACAGTGCTTCCTTCTCCCAGCAACGACATGCGACGACACACCCAGAGTATTGCCAAGCAGGGAAACTCACCCCAGACTTGGTTTTCAGAGCTCCTATTGGGGGTCAATCATGGAGACATCCCTGACTGCCGATGTAGCTGACCTTAGTCTCAAGCACCTCCAGAGGTCAAGCCAATACCGTGTGGTCCAAGGCCCCATCGTGAGCCACAGGGTCAACACAGAACACGAAGTGTGGCCCACGGGGCCTCCTGTAAACCAAGACTATCAGCCAGAATACTCCTAGGGCTTAGAGGTCACCTCACAGGGCAAAGGGCTGAATCTCTCTCTGGGCGAGGTTAACCCTTTCCTGCACGGTGGGGCCACGCGGGATGTTCCCACTGTCAGAGAATTTTGGTAAGAATTTGACTTCTGACCTTGAGCCTCTACATCTCCATGTCAGTCAAATCACTGTGTTTACAAGCAACAGTCACTGACCCCAGAAGAGAACCAGCAGTTGGAACCTGGGCTGCCTGGGGCTGTCTGAGGAGCAGGAATAACTGGTGGATGTGAACTTGGAGTTATCAGTCCCAGGCACCTTGTGCCAAGACTCAAGTCCTGGCCGAGCATCTGCAGTCAGCGTGCTATGGTTGACCGGACCCCGGGGCACGGGGGCCCAGTAACCCACCAAGGCTGTTGTTGCCAAAAGATGGAGGAAGAGACGCGGTGGGAGCAGCTACACAGGACACACGCTGCCCTCAGACTAGGATGGGTGCAGCCCAAGACCCCAGAGTCAGAGCTGCTCAGATGCAACTGACATGTTTAGTTGAAGACGGTTTGTGATCACCAGAATCCCTCTTACAGCGAGAAGTGTCTGCTGAGAAATATACCTCAGGGAGAAAAGACCTTGGGTCAGGATGCTAAATCAAAGGGCGAAGTCTAAGCTGCTCTGCAAGAGGTAACCAGGATTTGGGATTCACGTAGATAAAGAGTGAAAAACAGGATTCTGGAGAGACAGGAACCAAGAGAATGGGAGGGGGAGTGGGGGAGGGGCGCCTAAGCCAGTGGAGCCCCAAGGTACCGTGGAGACAAAGGGGAGACTGGTTGCCTTGCTGCTGTGGACAGTCCTTGTCTGTCTGTTTCTAGCCCCACACCCTCATTAAATCTTATTTATTACACGTCAAGTGGCCATGTGCAAGGGGGTCTTTGGTGGGGATTGAGGAAGGGCCGAGTTTTGCATGGGCTGTTACCATGTGGGATGGGGCCAGCCGCCTGGAAGTAAGACCCTGAATTGGGAAGGCCACAAGAACATGGGTCCCCAGGGTTCTCAGACCCCAAGGGGAGAGCTTGTCTGATTTTGCTCTCTGGTTTTAAGTTTTTTAACTAGGTAATACATAAACACCCCCAAACTGAAAGTTATAAAAAGACATCAGGGGTCCACTTGAGTTCATTTGTGCCAAGGGCATTAGGGAAGGGTCCGGTTTCATTCTTTCGCATGTGGATGTCCAGTTTCACACAACACTGTGAACGTAATTGATGCCACAAAATTGTATGCTTAGAAATGGCTAAAATGACCAATTTGTCGTCTATTTTTCTCACAATTTTAAAAAATTAATAATGTAATTTACCAAAAACCATTGAATGCTACACTTTGGGTGGGGGAATTGTATTTCCGCAGACTTAGTGGCCTGAAACACACAAAATTATTCTCTTATAAGTTCTGGAAGTGAGAAGTCTGAAATGAGTCTCACTGGGCTAAGATCCAAGTATCGATAGGGCTGGTTCCTTCTGGAGACTCCAGGGGAAAAGCCCTTGCCTTGCCTTTCCAGCTTCTAGAAGCCTCATTGCCTTTTCTCCTTTGACTCTCCTGCCTCCCTCTTTCCCTTATGAGGACCCTTGTGATTTAACTGGGCCCACCCAGACAATCCAGGATAACCCCCCCATCGCAAGGTCCTTAACTTCACCACATCTGCAAAGTCCCTTTTGCTGTGTAAGAGAACATACCGTCTTTCCCCAAAAATAAGACCTAGCTGGACAATCAGCACTAATGTGTCTTTTGGAGCAAAAATTACTATAAGATCTGGTCTTATTTTACTATAAGACCGGGCTTTATATATAATATAATATAATATAATACCAGGTCTTATATTATTATAATGGTAAATACATATATATATTTACCATTACAGCGTTGCGGTGAACGTCACTTAGCATGGGTGTTGGGAGGGGGAGGAGGAATTCCTCCTTCCTGGAGGAGGAATTGCTAGGTCAAAGAGTATGGCCCCTGTCATGATAGATATTGGCAAATAGTCCCCCATCAAGGTTGTACTGATCTCTGTTCCCACCAGCGACAGATATGATGGCCTGTTTGTCAAGGAATGAATGATCTGTGGATTTCACAGAGCCAGAAGTCGAGAGTGGACCCAGAAGCATCTGGGATGCAGATTGCTTGGGGTGAGGATGCCTGTGCTACAGAAATCTAACTTAGTAAAACATAATGAAGTGAGCCAGGAATTCCACTCCTAGGTAGATACTCCAAAGAACTGAAACAGATACCCAAACAAATACTTGTACACAAATGTTCATAGCAGCATTATTCACAATAGCCAAAGTTGACACAACCTAAATGTTCATCAACGGACGACTGGATAAATAAAATGTGGTCCAGCCGTACAATGTGATTCAACCATAAAGAAGAATGAAGTACTGACACACACTAAAATATAAATGAACCTTGAGAACACTAGGCTGAGTGAAAGAAGCCAGACACACAAGGCCACATATTGCATGATTCCATTGATAGGAAATGTCTAGACCAAAAGTCCATAGTCCATGGAGAGAAAAAAGAGAAAGGGGAAGGTGGAATGGAGAGCGACTGCTTAATGGGACCAAAGTTTTCTTTTAGAGTGATAAAAGAGTTATAAAAATAGACTATTGTGGGCCCGCCCGGTGGCTCAGGTGGTTGGCTCATAATACCAGCATGGGCCAGGGAGCTGTGTCCTATACAACTAGACTGAGAAACAACGGCTTGAACCAGAGTGGGGATGGAGGTGGAAGAAGGGGGGGGGGGAATAGATTGTGGTGATGGTTGCACAATGTTGTGAATGTGCTAAATACCACTGAAATGTACACTTTAAAATGGTTAAATTGGTAAGTGTTATGTGTGTTTTGCCACAATTTTAAAAAACTTTAAATTCTTATAGAAAAAATTTTTTTCATTTCCTGGCTCTTACTGGCAGAATTTCCAGGAACCAATAAAATTCATGAAGCTGCGGATGGGTGAATTGTTAAAGAAAAAAATAATATTCTGTTAAGGAAAAAAATTGTTCAGTGACATGAGTTAAAACATGATGAGGCAGGTTTTATTCAAGAGGAGGGGACCATGACAAGGAGGGGACGAAGGTGTAGGCACTGTTGCGATGGGATTTTGCAGTAAAGGAGACTGGGATCAACTCCAAATACAGCATGGGCAGGTGGGAATTTATAGCCAGGGAGCAGGTGGAGATCAGTGGGTGGAAAATCACTAAGAGGAAACATCTGGGGAAGGGAGGGTTCTGGGTAAACTGAGCCAGCAAGCCAGGGTGATCAGACATCACCTGGGAGATGGTGCAGGGTGAGGAACCTAATCAGATATCAAGGGTAATCAGATGTCAAGGGTGGGGGGGTTCTGGTTAGACTGACTTATGATTCTTGCGAAACCAGACACTGCAGAGATGAACACAGAAGTCCAAAAGTCAGGCCTCGTTGGAAAAGAGTTCAGGGGAACCTGAGTAGAGTTCAGTCAATGAGAATCTTTACCAGTATATAAAAATGTGATGGTGAGGATACTTCAGGCACCAATGGCAGAAAGCACACACCGCCACCCCACCTCACCCCACCCCCGCCCCCTCCTGGGCTGGGATGAAAAACAAAAAACTTGATTGTCTGGTTCTACTCCAGGCACCAGGTGTGGAGTTCAGCTCTGCTTCTCTGCTGTTTATTGTTTTCTTCCACATCTTGGCATCATCCTCAGGCTGGTGCCAAGATGGCAGTTGCATTCCGGGCATCGCAGCCACATGGGGACTCGGAGAAGTGGCCCACCGGATCCTGGGTGAACTTCCCCAGCCGCCTCCCCTCAGGTCTCATTGGCCAGTATCACCCAGCGCTCAATCAATCCCTGGACAGAAGAATGGGATCACCTAGAGGCTTGGACCAATCAGGCCCTGCTCTCTGGGCCTGGGGAAGAAAGGGGAGGAAGGCTCAGGACAGGGGATGGAAGCCTGGACCTCTGGTATTAGCAGCATCTTTCTCTGGATAATTGGAAGACGGTTGAATTTTGCTCTCTTCTTTTTGAGTCCATACAGTCTAAATTTCTGTAACAAACCTAGACTTTATTTTAATAACGCAAAAGGGGTCAAAGTCATTATTCAAGTAAGAGAGAGAGAGGAGATTCTGTAACTGGAAAATCCAGAATAACTGACCTCTTGCGTTGCCTGGCACTGCTTACAGAGCAGTGTTTATAATGGCAACAGGGCAGCGTTGGAGTCTGGTTGTTGGGACACTTGTACACCCTCTGGCCACACCGCCCCTCCAGGTGGTTCAAAGGTTTCTCTCTCACCCTAATCTGGGGACTCTGGAAGATGCTATCACCTCTAACAATCTGATGATGTGTGTCCAGAACACACACACACACACACACACACACACACACACACACACACACACACACACTGGATGTTCTGTCTTCTTGCAGACCTAGAAATCTCACCTGGCACTGCCCTCTACTGGTCCCTAGTCCAATAGAACTTTCGGTGATGATAGAAATGTTCTATATCTGCGCTGTCTCATGTCACAGCACTAGTCGCATAGGGCTATCGAGCACCTGAAAGTGGCTAGTTTGAGGAAACTAAGTTTTTTAAGGCATTGAATTTTAATTAATTTAAACTCCCCACTCGTCCAGGATCTTGCGGTTTCCCCAGGGCACCTTGATGGCGTGTCAGCCTTTGTATGTGCTGTTTACACTGCATGGGACTCCTCACCCCACCCCACTCCACCCCACTTTCTGCTTCATTCCTACTCCTACTCCACGTCTCAGCCATTCCCTCCTCCAGAAAACCCTCCCTGCCTCTCAGGCTGACTGAAGCGTCCCCTTGGGCTCTCCCAGCCCCCAAGCTCGTCCAACCCAGCACTGATCTCTCTGGATCATCATTGTGTGGGGATAGGCCTGCCCCCCACACACATATGGAAGTGAGAGCCCCACGGTGGCCTGAGGGCAGGACAGGAGCTGTCTTAATCATCACTGTGTCCCCAGCACCGCCCAGCATGGGGCTGGTCATAGGGAGTGTGTGTTGGAAGGAATGAATGCATGCGTGCATATATGCATGGAGGGAGGGAGAGAAGGAGGGAGGTGGGGAGGGATGCTTTTGAAAAACTATACTGAGGGCTTTGGAATAAGCCAGGCACAAGTCAAATCCCACCTTCCCCTGCTAGTAGACTTGCCTTCCTTCTTGAGCCTCAGTTTTCTCATCTCTGAACTGGGAACATTTATGCATAGTGGATGTTGGTTGAGATAGTATGTGTTGGGCCAATCTGCAGGGGCCAGGGGGAGGTGCGCGGATTGCTCAACCAGAGGCCACTGTGACTTGTTATAATTATTGCCGTTCCTACTGGCAGTCACACTGAGTGGGAAGAAGCGATTAATGGGGGGTCAAGGGAGCGGTGCTGGGAAGCCTCAGGAAGTTCCCCAGTCACCTAGAAAACTGGTTCAACCAGTGTCTGTGCATTCATTACAGTGCACACAGGTGAAACCTCCAGAGCCTGTGGAAAAGGGGTGCTAGGGCTCAACCAGCCTCTGCCATGTGTCGGAGGCACCCCCAGGATCCTCACTGAGCTGGTCCACTTCAGACAGGCCCTCTGACCCCGTCGGTGTCCAGCAGGTGGACCCTTGACATCTCCTCGGGATACCAAGATGGAGATTCCCACAGGGACCCAGTGTCACTTCTCAAAGGGCCTCCTGCTCTCAGGTAAGGAGGAAACGTACCCCCAAGGCCAAGGGGAGAAGGAGACTTGGCCCAGAGATTGATGTTTCCCCTTGGAAGAAGGAAAGGTTATCAAGGAAGATGAAAGTATTAGAGTAAGATAAGGGAGGAGGGTAGTGGTGGAGTCACAACCCCAGCACCATTTGATCTATGAAATTTTCTTGAATGTTAAGCACATGAGGACAGGAATTTATTTGTGTTCAGTTCCCTGCTGTGTCCCCAGTGCCTAGAAATCTAGGGAATTTTAGACATATCGTACGTAATTGGTATTGTAGCATAAACAATATATATGCCTGTAACTATTGGTTGGATGAATGAATGCATGAATTCCGAGAGTCCACGTGTTTAGAGACAGGCCACACAGCAGCTCAGGGCAGAGACTTTCTGGTACAAGGGGATGGCAAACCTGTGGCATTCCTATGGGTCTGGGTGTCTACTCCTGAACCCAGGGCAGACATCACTAATCAATCCCAGCACTGTTTCCAATGAGCAACTCAGAATCCTTACCCCCAGATGAGGACTATAGGGAGGGGAATGCTATGGTCCCTGATGAACACCTTTGATCTCCGGCCTCCCCTGTAACTCCCCACAGCCTCAGTCCTGGCCCTCTGGATTCCCCAAGACTCCTGGGCGGACCTCCACATCCAAAAGATGCCAGAACAACCTCAAAAGGACCAGGATCTTCTCCTGTCTGTCCAGGGGATCCCAGACACCTTTCAAGACTTCATCTGGTACCTGGGGGAGGAGACCTACGGTGGCACAAGGCTGTTCACCTACATCCCTGAGCTCAAGCGACCCCAGAGAGATGGCAGTGCCATGGAGCAGCGTGACATCGTTGGCTTCCCCAATGGCTCCATGCTGCTGCGTCACGCCCAGCCCAAGGACAGCGGCACCTACATTGTAGTGGTTACCATCAACCCTTCCTGGACCATGCGGGGCAAGACTGAGGTCCAGGTGACCGGTGAGTGCCGGGCCCTGGGGAGGAAGTGGGGGGCTAATGGACCCTGAGCAGCTCCTGTGTGCCAGACCCCAGGCAAACACTACCTCCACTCAGCACATATTGATTGAGCACCTACTGTGTACCAGGCCTTAGAAATATCATTTGCTCATGCAATTAACCAGTAAAATATTTATTAAATGCCTCCCTTGTGCCAGACGCTGAGTCAGACCCTACAGAGTGCACCATCTCATTTACTCCTCGCATGCATTAATTAATGAAATATTAATTGAGCACCTACTGTATGCCTGGTCCAGAGAAGTAAACTACATCACTCAATCCTCATGTTCGTAAGTCAAGTACTTTTGGAGGAATGCTGGAGACAGGGTGGTGGACAACAGCAACAGCTAACGTTCCTTGTTATGGGACTGTTGTCAACACACTGTACAGCATAGCTTGTCAACCTGGGCACTGTTGACATTTTGAACTGGCTAATTCTTTATAGTAGGGGGCTGTGCTGTGTACTGTGGGATATTTAGCAGTATCCCTGGCCTCTCCGCACTAGATACCAATAACACCCTTCCAGTCGTGACAACGAAAAATGTCTCCAGACATTGCCAAATGTCCCCGGGGGGTACAATCACCCCAGTTGAGAACCACTGCCCTATAGGAACTCATTTGTATCTTTAAAAAACAAACTCCTATATGTTTATAAAAAACAAAATCCTATATGACATATAGGATTTCATATATGAAATCCTATATGTCAATTATATCTCAGTGAACTAAAGGGGTGGGAATAATAACTTCTCAACCCTCCTAGGCAGACTTGGTCACTCATCATCTATGTCCCCATGGTTACTTTTGTGACTTTCATAATGTGTTTTAATTTATCAGTTTACCTGTTGGTCTCCTAGAATAGTCCTTCAAAGTGAGAGAAATAGAACATACTCATTCTTTTATCATCCAACATCTACCACAGTGTGTGGAACATAGTAGGCTCTCAGTTAATGTTTGAATAAATAAATAAATGAAAATAAATTTTAAAAATCCATGAGGTAAGTGCCATTATTGTCTCCATTTTACAGATGGGGGAAGTGAGGCACAGAAATTGGCAGAGCTGGGATTTCATCTCATGAAGTCACAATGATAAGGGTCTGGGAGCTTAACCACTTCCTTTCAAAGCAGAGAAAGAAAAATAATCTTCCTTCCTTCATTCAAACATGGGGTGCTGATAATAAAGCCATAAATAATCAATTAAGATGTCATTTCAGATAGTGACATTAATAATAATAGTGATAGCTAACATTATTTAGTGCCTATTACGTGCCGGTTTTACATACGATAATTCATTTAATCCTCACAGCAGTCCTCTGAGGTGGGTAATATTATTAGACCTATTTTACAGATGGGGAAACTGAGGTGTGGAGAGGTTATGACTTGCTCAGTAAAAAAAAAAAAAATGAAACAGGATGATGTGATCTGGAATGGCAGGTCATCAAGGAGGCCTCACTGGAAAAGAGACATTTGAGTAGAGATGGGAAGGAGGGAGAGAGCCCTGAGGATTTCTGGGGGACAGAGTTCCAGGCAGAGGGAACAGCAAGTGCACCATTATTACAGTATATTGTTATAATTGTTTTATTGTATGCGTATTATTGTTGTTAATTGTTTATTGTACCTAATTTGTAAATTAAACTTTATCATAGGTATGTATGTAAAGGAAAAAACATAGTAAATATAGAGTTTAGTACTATCCACAGTTTCAGGCATCCACTGGGGGTCTTAGAACATATTCCCTGCAGATAAAAGGAAGATTACTGCATTCTTCCTCATCATTAACAACCATCATCAAAGACTAACTATATGCTGTCAAAGGTTTACTATTCACCAGCAATTCGACCTTTAGTCAAATGACCAAACCTCTCAAAGCCTCCATTTCCATGTCTGCAAAATAGGGGCAATCACAAAACCTCCCACCACAGGATGGTTATACAGACTGGCTTGGCAAATCCACATGGTGCTGCTGCTTTTGAAGCTGTGGAAATCAACAAAGACCAACCAAATGAGAAAAGCAAAGGCTATTTATTCAGAGCTTGCTACATACAGCAAGAGAATCAGCCACTATCCCTTGCAGACTCAAAGGCAGGCAGAGGGATAGGAAAGCCTCCGAATGGAAAATAGGGAAGGTTTCACGGGTGCTCTGATTGGAGGCTCTGGACATACGAATAGGGAAACTGACTAGAAGCAGGGCATCCTAGTGACTGGGTAGGATACATATTTGGCTCTCTCTGGTTGTTCTTAAGTTAGAAGTGGGGACAAAAAGGAAAGCTATCAGTTATTAACCAAGTTGCAGCTAGTTGGGGCTGATTGTTACGGAAGTTATTGTCTAGCTTCCTGGAGCGTCACTAAGGAAAGCAAGCTGCCTTCCTGCAAATCTGACTTAAAGCTGGCTGACTTCCTGGGCTGTTTATGAGAGGATTGGTGTCCTAGGCAGGTTTCTGCAGGCTGTGGGTCACAAGTTTGCTTTTATGGATGGTATGGCCATTGTCCATTTGTATAATGGTCTCTCAAAACACTTTTCAGATGTGATTATATCCAATCTAATATCAGCATCGATAAATCTGGTCCACAGAAGAAGCCCCAGATGATACTTTTTAGTAGAACTGAGTATGGATGGTCTCAGAGACCAGTGAAGAGAAAAACCAGAAAGTTTTCAGTCCTGGAAGAAGAAACAGAAGGTGAAGTCCAGTCCTCGTTACCTATTGCTGCAGAACCAACTCTGTGCTGTAAAACAACAACCTTTTTATTATGTTCACGATTTCTGGGATCAGGAATTCAGACAGGGCACAGAAGGGGTGGCCTGTCAGCTTTGCAATGTCTGGGGCCTCTGATGAGAAGACTCAAGTGGCTAAGTTTGGCTCAAATTCTGGAGCCTGGAATCATCCAGAGGTGTCTTCACTTACGCATCTTCACTTACCTGGCTGTCAGTTGGGACCTCAGCTGGAGCTGTTGACAGGAGCATCATCACAGTGGCCTCTCCGATGTGACTGGGTTACCTCACAACATGGCAGCTGGGTTCTGAGGGACAGCACGTGGAGACTGAGTATTCCAAAAGACCGAGGCCAAAACTGGACAGCTTCTTCTGACCTAGCTTTGGAAATCACAGTGTCACCTACACTGCATTTTATTATTATCATCATCATCATCATTATTATTATTATTATTATTATTATTACAAGGGAGTCCCTAAGGTTGGCCAGATTCAAGGGAATGGGGTTAGACCCTTCTGCTGGATAGCAGAATAGCAGGTTGTATCCAGAAGACCATACTGTTGCAATCAACTTTGGAAAATACAATGATTTGCAGGCTCCTTCTTTACAAGCTCACAGTCTATAATAATGAGCAGATAATACAAGAAGTTATAAAAAGAGGACACTTAGTCCTGTGAATCAGGCAGAGTTCTTGCTGCAACAACAGAAACTGCTTCTGGCTAATATAAGCAGAAAAGGAATGGATTAAAGGATCTGGAGCAGCTCAAAGGCTCTCCAGGACATAGGGAACTAGACTTGGGAGGTGTTGTGTGTTCAGTCATGATCCTTCAATAAGGTATGTTAAGTTGTAACTCTCAGTCCCTCAGAATGGGACATTATTTGGAAATCACATCTTTTTTTAAAATGATTTTATTGGGGAAGGGGAACAGGACTTTATTGGGGAACAGTGTGTACTTCCAGGCCTTTTTGCCAAGTCAAGTTGTTGTGCTTTCAGTCTTAGTTGTGGAGGGCGCAGCTCAGCTCCAGGTCCAGTTGCCATTTCTAATTGCAGGGGGCGCAGCCCACCACCCCTTGCGGGAGTCAAACCGGCAACCTTGTGGTTGAGAGGACGCGCTCCAACCAACTGAGCCATCCGGGAGCTCAGCTCAAGGTGCCGTGTTCAATTTTAGTTGCAGGGGGCACTGCCCACCATCCCTTGCAGGAGTAGAGGAATTGAACAGGCAACCTTGTGGTTGAGAGCCCACTGGCCCATGTGGGAATCGAACCCGCAGCCTTCGGAGTTAGGAGCATGGAGCTCTAACTGCCTGAGCCACTGGGCCAGCCCCAGAAATCACATCTTTACAGAAGTAATCAAATTAAAGTGAGATCACTAAGGTGGGCCCTAATCCATTATGACTGGTGTCCTTATAAAATGGGGAAATTTGTACACAGTATGTGAACTTGCTCAGGGTTTCAATGTCTGAAACAATGTTGCCATTTTGTTTGGTCAACACAGTGCTTTAAGGCATGTTTAAATGAGTTGTCCATGCATGAGGCTGGAAATAGTCTTTATTTGGGGCAGGCTTCTGCCCAACTAAAGCTCAGGGTTCTCTTTCCAAGGAAGAGGGAGGCATGGATAATGCTTTCATGGTAGCAAAATGATTCCAGTGTTCACAAGCCTCAAAACTCCACAACTTCCAGAACAAGGGATGTCCTTTTCCCTAATTCTGAACTCTGGCACTTCATTTCCCCAAGATGGACCAACCTGAACCAATCACTGCCAAGGCAATGCAGAGTTCTGATTGGCTTATGTCTGGATTGCTGCTCATCCTGATCCAATCACTGTGCAAGGGGTGGGACCATACTGATTAGAACATGCTAATGAGAGTCCCATCCAGAGCTGGGGGTGATATCAATGCCTCTGAAATCCTGGGTGCCTCACAATGGTGGTGTGGTGGAAGGTTCACTCTACCAACATTAATCAACTGATTGCATAATTAAGTAAGCTATGAATAAAAAGTGTATCAGGTGTCATCTTGGTCTGGGGTTATCAGAGAAGGCTTCCAGGAGGAGCTGGGAACAGAAAAATGAGCAGGAGTTATAGCATGTGGAGAAGAACCTGCTAGGCAGAGGGAACGGCTTGGGCAAAGACTGAGCAGCCCAGAGAATGAGGAATGGAATTGTGGGTCACGAGGGTGGGTGGGTGGATAGGGCAGCAGGGGCCAGAGCAAGCAGATCCTGGGAAAGAGGGCTCTGGATGTTGTAAGAAAACTGGGCAATTGGGGGAGGGTGTGGACATGGACAGAGACTCAGAGGCTCCCTGTGAGCCAACACAGCCTGGCCTTGCACCACCTCCTGAGCCACTCACAGAAGCCATTGAATTTCTATTTGCAATTGTAGGAATTCAATAAGGTAGAAGGTGCAAAAGTTGCTAGCACAGTGTCTAGAAGAGGGGCAGCCTTCTATCCTTTACCCAAATGCAACCCCCTGGGCCTTGGTTTACACATCTGCAAAATGGGCCTAACTTAGCCACCTCCCTGGACCATGGGGACACCTATGCCCAAACACCAGACAACCTTGGACACAGGCTATCCCCTTCCTCACAGTGACAAGATTACATTTTAAAATGGGTTTTGGACAATTTGAACAGATAAACTTTTAGGGAGATAAATGAAATAGGCAAATATTTATTAATTTGATTGCATACAAAAGTCTGACAATTAAATTCGCGAACTTGTTGCAATGGTAAATATTTTTGATATCAGAGGGATTATTCATTATGAATTTGTACCAACTGGACAAACAGGTAACCAAGTTTACTATTTGGAAGTGCTGAAAAGGTTCCATGAAAAAGTTAGAAGAGCTGAACTTCTCTCCAATAATTCCTGGCTCTTGCATCACGACAATGCACCCGCTCACACGGCACTGTCTGAGGGAGTTTTTAGCCAGTAAACAAATAACTGTATTGGAACACCCTCCCTACTCACCTGATCTGGCCTCCAATCACTTCTTTCTTTACCAGAAGATAAAGGAAATATTGAAAGGAAGACATTTGGATGACATTCAGAACATCAAGGACAATACAATGGCAGCTCTGACGGCCATTCCAGAAAAAGAGTTCCAAAATTGCTTTGAAGGGTGGACTAGGCACTGGCGTCAGTGCATAGCTTCCCAAGGGGAGTACTTCGAAAGTGACCACAGTGATATTCAGCAATGAGGTATGTAGCACTTTTTCTAGGATGGGTTCGCGAACTTAATTGTCAGACCCTCGTGTGCGTGTGTGTATACACACACATGCACATATACAGAGGGTGCCCCAAAAAATGCATACACATTTTAAGAAAGGGAAAACTATTAAAATTGTAATACTCAATATATACCAAAACAAAGATGAATGCAAGTCATGTTTAACTTCGGCAATTACCAGAGGTACTCAATGAAGTGGTTCCCATCAGCATAATTTTAATAGTTTTTTCCTTTCTTAAAATGTGTATACATTTTTTGGTTCTCTCTCTCTCTTTCTCTCTCCCATATATATATATATACACACAACACACACACACACATATATATATTCTAGTCTGTTTGAAAATAACAGTTTTTACTCACTCAGAGCCTCAAATAGTTTATTCCTACCCTCCACGGGTTCTCAGGACCCAGGCACCTCTTTCAGAAGACACACAGAGTGGTCATTAGAAGTTCAGGTAACCTGGTCTGGGTGTGATCCCAGCACTACATTGACCATGAGCTCTCGGGCAGTTCAGTTTACGTCTCTATGCCTTAGTTTCCTCATCTGTAAAATGGCACAGAATTTACTTTGTTGGATAATTGAGAGAACATTGTGTGTGCGTGTGTGTGTGTAAACTGTTTCAATCTTCACAACAACCCAAGAAGTTAATATTATTATTGTCCTCATTTCACAGATGGGGAAAACTGATGCACAGAGAGGCTGAGTAATCTGCCTAAGGTCATACAGCCAGGAGGCAGCAGGGACTTGAACCTCAGCATTCTGACCTCTGAGTCTATGAACTTAGCTTCCAAGAATGGCTGGGACATAACAGGTGTCCAACTTGAGATTAAAGGTGGAAGGTCCTCGTGGTGGGGGCCAGAAGTCAAGTAGGTTTTGTCCCAAATATAGCATCTCGAGAATGAGAACCCCGTTATTCGAGTTCCCTATGTCCTATTTTTGTCCTACATAACCTTCAGGTATGGCTGGATCCAGGGACTCAATTTTGTCAAGAAACTCCTCCATACGCCTCTCAGCTCTGCTTTCCTCCATGGTAGCGTCTCTCTCAGGCAGGTTTTCCCTTTGTGCTGTGACAAGATAGCTTCCAGATCAGAACCTCATCCTTTCACTAGAAGGGTGGAGGTATCATCAACTGAGGCAAGAAGAAGCAGGTAGGTGGGGTAGGGGTGGGGAGCATGTCAGGAGGTAGGTTTTGAGTGGTAGGAAATCCTAGGGAAGCAGAGATTTTGCAATGGGAGAGCCGAGGAGTTGCATCTGGGACACGTTGGGTTTTATGTGCTGTGGAATCAATCAGACAGTTGGATACTCAGCTCTGAAAAGCACGAGAAAGCTCTGGGCTGGGAAAACACAATGGTACATCAGTGTTCTGTGGATAGTCACTGAGGCAGTGGGGGCAGTGGGAGGCCTTCCTGACACATCACCCAGTCCTCTCTCTCTCTTGTAATCCTCAGAAAAGCACACGGAGCTGCCCGTTACACACCTGCCCATGAGCACTGGGATTGTGGCTATTGTCATCCTCGGATCTGTTGCCGCTGTGTCCCTCTTCATTGGCAGCATTGCCTATCTCCTGGTGACAAGGGGCTGCAAGGGCCGGAGCAACAGGTATAGGAGCCCCAGGCCTCTCTCTACTTCCCTTCTGTCTTCCTTCCTTTCTTCCCTTCTCACTCAATCCCATTGATTGATTCTTCCCTGAGTCACGTCACCCGACTCATACACAATCTCATCAATTCTTGGAACACCTGGAGTAAAAAAGAATCTTTCTATCCTGTATTAGGCAGAATTCTGCATTGCAAGGGACAGAAACCAGACCCTTGAACAGCCTTACAAAGAATTAGAAAGTTGGTTGTTGGTTTTTGTCCTACATGACCATCAGGTATGGCTGGATCCAGAGACTCAATTTTGTCGAGAAACTGCTCCGTAAACCTTTTAACTCTGCTTTTCTGTATGGTGGCTTCACTCTCAGGCAGTTTCTCCCCTTGTGGTGTGACAAGATAGCTTCCAGCGACTCCAGGCTTATATCCCACTGGTTTAGCCACCACAGAGGAAAGACTGCACCTTGTTCCTGACCGTTCCAAAAAAAGCCCCAGGCCTGACTTAAATCACGTGTCCTTACATGGACCAGTCACTGTGGCCAGGTGTTCAAATGCTCTACTCGGCCAAACGTGTGCTATTTGTGCAGCCCTGGAGCTGGAAATAGAACCGGCTCCACGTGGCCAAATGGATTGAGAGTGGGGTGGGTTTCCCCAAAGGAAACCAGATACTGTTGCCAAAGAAGTAGAGTGGATGGAGGGCAGGCAAAGCCATCAGAGGGTGCTACCACTGCATGGGGGCAGAGAGAGGTTGGGGCCTGTTTCCCAGGAGACAGTCTGTTCATGAAAAATTCCTTCCTCGTGAGATCAGTTCTTCAGTATTTTCTCTCCTGAGCTGTTTCTGAGCTGGTGGCAGATAAGATGTCTAATTTTTCTGTCTCTCCATAATCACCAGAAAATGAAGGCAGCAATCTTCTCTCCTTCCTCAACTCTTCCTTATGTGTTGTGGTTTCTTGACCTTCATCATCCTACTCATCCTTCTCCTGATAAATTCTAACTTAGGCGTGGCAAACAGCTGTAAAAAATAATATAAACGGAGCCACTTTAAAATGGAACTAGAAGCTGCCAATCCAAAGGAACTGCCTTACAACTCTTATGCCTCAAACCTTTGGAATGCTAACACAGGGCAAGATAACCTTTGGGCTGGGACTAAAGCAACATTGTACCCCAAAGCACAGTTTGCAAAAACAACAAGAAAGCAGATACGATGACTACTGGACTGAAACTTAAAAACATTCCTTAGAATTAACGTACTGTGTTAGCTTATCTGCACACATAGAAATGCCTTTGTCATACAGGGTCTCTAGTCCCGCTCCCTGCACAAGAATGCAGGATATGGTGAGGCCAAAAAGGAACACCAACATAGCCATAGATAGGGGAGTCATACCACTATATTCTCGCTGGCGGCTGGGTTGGAGACACAGGAAACAGGAGCTACACAATCCACAACCTGTCCTCTGCTTCTCTGCCAACCAACCTCACTTGCTAACTGCAATCCGCCGTACTAACTGCAACCTGAGCTTGCTGGCTTAGCCACGGCAGTTATATCAGTGGCTAATGGCTAACTGGTAACAGCTGATGGCCAACTAGTCCTAGCTGATGGCCATCTACCACCCGAGCCAGCACCTTTCCACATGAGGCCGAGAGCCTGGAAACTGCTCTCTAGGACTCTGTCCCCACAGCCTTCCTTCTATTGATGTAATTGTTCCCCTTCCCTCTCTCGTAAATACCCCTTGGCTTTGTCTCCTAATCAGAACACTATTTGGGTTTCTGCCTGAATCAGTGTTTCCTGACTAGCTGCAGTGGAAAAAGGGTTGGAAGTTGCATCTAAGTTCAGTGGGAGAAGATGCTTGATTGATTAATAATGTCTGCCATGGTAGTGAAGGCTCGACTCCTTAGCTCACAGGCAGAACAAAAACAGGTGATCAGGCAGATTTGGCCCTTGGGCCATAGTTTGCCTTGTCTCTAGACAAAAACTAAGGCTTAGAGATGTGAACTCATTTGTCAAATGGCAAATGAACTGGCCTGTGAGTAGCAATAGGTTCCCAGATAGGAACCCCGGCCTGAGTGACACGTAAGCTCCCGAACCAGAACTAGACTCCCTGTCTCCTCACCCTGGGACCAGCTTTTTTCCCCACAATAGCCAGTGATTCTCAAAGAATCGCAAAGATTCTCAGAGCACAGGCAGCGCTGGAGGCCACTTAACACGGCATTCTAGGCCATGGCGTTTAAAAAAACAAAAGGGAAATATGTAAATACTTGGAAGTGTTTAGCCGGAAAAGCCATGATATCTGCAACTTACCCTCAAATGGTTCAGGAAAAAAAAAATGCACCCAGGAAAGAAAGAGGGACAGAGAGAGAACAGATGCTAAAGCAAATGAAGTGGAAAAAATAGGCCAGTCTGAGCAAAAACTATACAGATGTTCTTTGTACCATTTTTGCAACTTTTCTCTAAGTTTGAAATTTTTGCATATAAAAAGGATTTTTAATGGTTCGCTATTTTTAAAAGCTTTGAAACACGTGGTGAAAAACAATCCTCTTCGCGTTGTTCTGCTTGTGGCAAATGAATGTCTCAATTAGGTTCTAGCCAGCCTTTAACACTTATCTAATACTTCATAGCATTTACCAAGAGAAACTCTGCAACCATATCGAGCTACAAATTTAAATTATGGTTTGGCTTTCCTTTATTTTCCTAGTCATTTACTACTTATGGCTAATTGGACAGAGTTTCCTTTTCATTTATAATGTAAACTCCTCACTGGTCTCCCTGCTTCCACTCGTGCCCCCATAGTCTGTTCCCCGTTCGGCAGCCAGAGAGATCCTGTTAAAATCAGTCAGCTCGGTTTCCCCAGAGTCAAGGTCACAGTCCTCACCATGGACACAAGACCCAGCTCAATCTCCTACCCCACCCCCACCTCCCTGACCTCACCACTTCCCACTCTGCCCCTCGCAGTCTCTGCCCCAGACACACCTGCTGTTCCTTTACTATTCCTGTTCCTGCCTCAGGGCCTTTGCACAGACTGTTTCCTTTGCCTGGAACTCTCTTCCCATGATTTCTGTACAGCTGGTCCCCTGGACTGTTTCAGGCCTTTGCTCAAATGTTACCTTTTCAGTGAGTTTCCCCAGACCATCCTACTTGAAACTGCACACACACCCCTTCCATCCTCTGTCCCTTTCCATCTTCATTTTCCTTCTTAACACGTTTCATTTCCTGACATTTATTGTCAATTGTTTATTTGAAATCTCTCTCTCTCTCTTTCTCTCCGTCTCAGTACCCCCCACTACCGAAGTCCACTCCAGGAGGCCAGGGCTCTTTGTCAGTCTTGTTCCCAGCTATGTTCCCAGCGCCTTCATCGGTGCCTAGCTCACGGTTGATGTTCTGTAAATATTTATTTAGTGAATTAACAAATTTTATGTAGTGATGTCAAGTGTACTTTTTAAATAAGCGTATTCAAGTGAGCCAGTTGAAAGAGACATAGTACGGAAATCATAAAACGGGTAGATGGAGCAGATCATTTAAATGATCTGTATAAATGGTGACGTTAGAGAAACATTGCTCGTTGGCGTAGTGGAGGCTGAGGAGACTAAAGAAGGGCTGTGTGGCTGGGGATTATGGGAGAAGAGGTGGGGATGGGGACAGGTCTCGCCATGGCTCAGCTTCTCTGGGGCTCATCCCATCTGAGCATCTTATGGTGCTAATGTTGGTTCTTTCCATGTGCCCCCAGGATGGAAACCACAGGAAAACCAGAGCTGGGCCCCAGTCATAACTCTGGTAAGCCACAGGCCGCATCTTGCTACCCAGCCCTCCTCGCGGCTCCTTTCTCTTTGCCCCCCGGCCACAAACCCCTTTGCTCTTTCCTACTTGGTGCCTCCCAATTGCTTGCCCCACCCAGACGTCTCCAGGGCTCCCCAGACTCAGCCCACAGATCCTGAGGTCATCAGTGTTTACTCCAAACCTGCTTTTTCTCCTCTTCTCACTGGCTGGCACTCCTGTCCTCAGTCACCCTATATTCACCCAGCCACCAACACATCATGACCCACCTCAGGCTCCATCTCCCGGATCTCCACACCCAGCTGCTCTCTGGTCTCCCTGCCTCTAGGCCAGCCTCCACCCCATCCCTTGGCAGGGGACTTCTAAAACTCCGACCCTGTCTCCCCGCTCAAAGACCCTCCATGGCTCCCCAGTGCCCTTAGGACAAAGTTCAGCCTCCTTAACATGGCTCTCAAGGCCTCCCATAAACTGGTCCCCACTGTTTTATCTGGCTTCATCTCTCATATATAATATTCCCACCCTCAAAACAAAACAAATAAACAAAACAGATAGATGATAGATAGATAAATAGATGATAGATAAGTAGATAGATAGATAGATAGATAGATAGATAGATAGATAGACAGACAGACAGACAGATAGATAGATCCAGACAGACCAAACATATAGTTCCTCAAACATGGCAGGCTCTCTCACCACCAGGTCTCTGCACACACCCTCTCCTGCTTCTATATAGCTCTCACTTCTCCTTAGTCTCAGATGTCCCCTCCTCCAGGAAGTCCTCTGGGCTCCCCCACTCCAGCCCTGCCCACTCTGTGTCATCCCTGTTTAGGGACAGGTCTGTCTCCCCCACTGGACTGTGAACCCCAGCAGGGCAGGGCCGGGGCTGTCTCAGTTACCCTTGTGTCCCCAGCATAGAGCTGGGCAAGAAGAGGGATTTCCACAAATGTTAGTTGAATGAATAAAGGAATGTCGACAGCAGCCAGAGTGGGCCTGTGGGCCACCTGTCAGCTGGTTCCTCCCCTTGTCCTCTGTATCAGGTGACAAAAACATCTATGAAGTGAGGTCATCTCCAGTCCTCCTGGCGTGCCCCCTCAACACAGCATCCATGGACACCCCCACGGTGAGCCCCCCACCCACTGCTCCTCTCCCCTATCACCCACACTGACCTGGTACCACCCCTCCGAGTTGGCTGTCATGCCCTGGGGTGCCTTATCACACAGTTTGGGAATTGCATCCCTCTCTCTAGGACCCCCAGTTATTTAAAAACCAGAAGGAAAAGAGACTAGAAGGAAACAGCACAGTGTAAAGAGCATTTGTCTCTGGGTGTGGAGGCTTGGGGGTGGGCTTCATTTTCTCTCTTGTCTATATTTTCTACACTGAGCACATACAGGTAACCCCTGTATAACACGGTTGTTAGGTTCCTTAAAAATGCCGTGTTATGTGAATCCGTGTTATACAAAACAAAGAACTAGTGCAAAAAATAGGGTTAGATTCTAAAAATTAAAAAAAACATACTATTGGGTGGACGAGTGGCTCAGTTGGTTAGAGCTCGAGCTCTGGGCAACAGGGCTGCTGGTTCGATTTCCACATGGGTCAGAGAGCTGCACCCTCTGCAACTAGAATGAAGTCAATGAACTGCCGCTCAGCTCCCAGGTGGCCAGATGGCCAGTTGGTTGGAGTGCGTCCTCTCAACCACAAGGTTGCCGGTTCGCCTCCCGCAAGGGATGGTGGGCTGTGCCCCCCTCCAACTAACAACGGCAACTGGACTTGAAGCTGAGCTGCGCCCTCCACAACTAAGATTGAAAGGACAACAACTTGACTTGGAAAAAGTCCGGAAGTACACACTGTTCCCCAATAAAGAAAGTCCTGTTTCCCTCCCCCCCACAAAAAAAGAATGAAAACAATCAATTTACCCTATTATGACCTGATTGCCAAGATAATGCTGTTTTCTGAAAAAGCAAGATTCAGAAAACAAAACAAAACATCCTATTGTAGTTTTATAATTAAGGGAAATACCTTTTTTAAAGTAATTTTCACCAAAAGGGTAACATATTAATATGTATTAAATAATGTTTTCTTCGTCATCACTACTAAGCACCATTAACCGAGGGCGTTTTCTTTTTGACAAGATATCTTCATCCTCTGAACTTAATACTCCACGAACAAAATGGATTTAAAATTCTAATAAATTTTAAAATTCTGCAGTCAAATCTGGTATGACATCGAATGAAAAATTTCAAGTGAGATATCTTTTGTTCTTAAAAGCTCTTATTACAATCCATATTGTTCAGGGATTTCCCTAATTTCCAATGAGATATTTTTTGTTCTTAAAAGCTCTTATTATGCTCCCTGTTGTTCAGGGATTTCTTTAATTCTCAAACCGTGCTAGAGTGAAACCATGTTATAAAAGTTCCGTGTTATTCAGGGGTTACCTGTATTCCTTTTATACTCAGGTGGGAAGAATTGAAATAAGAATTAAATAAGAAGAGAAATTTAAGAAGCTAAAACTAAAAACTTAGAACCACAGGGGAGGCTGAGCATTAATGGGGTGATTGTCAGGCCATTGAAGGCGCCTCCCGTGAAGTGGTGCCCTTGCGTCCATTTCTCAGAGGAGAACATTGAGGAGCAGGCAGGTTGTACCCTTTACCTAGGGCCTCAACAGGGAGGGGCGATGGGGATTTGGAATCAGGTCTGTCCTAACACCAAAGGTCAAATGTTGGGGGGGTGTTGGAGTGCCAGGGCCCTGCCTCACCTGTGTTCTTCCCTTGCAGGCCCCGCCCCCACCCCCGCAGCGGGAGCCAGAGAACCATCACTACCAGGTGTGGAGCTGGGAGGTGGGAGGGTTGGTGGGGACTCCATGGAGCCTGGGAGAGGAGGGGGTCACGACCAGTGGGAGGGGGCTGTCCTCATCACCAACTCTTCTCTCTGGTCTGTAGCTCCTGGGGAAGCATGTTACAGCTGAGAGACCCTGGGCAAGTCCTTTCCCCTCCTGGGGTTGCCGTTTCCTCCTTGGTAAAGGGATCCAAGGCCTTGAATTTGCACAGGAGGGAATGAAGCCCAGGAAGGGGAAGGGCCTTGCCCAGGGTCACAATTCAAGTCAGGACCCATTCCTGGACCTGGGTCTCAGCCCCTCTCTATCTTCTCCTGTCTGTCCCTGGGTCTCTGTCTTCCTCTCAGCGACCCTCCTGTCTGTCTACATATCTCTGTGTATGTCTCTCTACTCTGTCCTCCCTCTCTTCTCTCTCTCTCTCTCTCTCTCTCTCTCTCTCTCTCTCTCTCTCTCTCTCCTTTTATCTTTCCCTCCTTAACTCTGGGTCTCTTTCTATCTCCTTGTTCCTCTATCTCCTTCTCATCCTCTCTCCTTTTCTATGTTTCTGTCTCTCCCATTTCTTCTTCTCTGTCTCTCTATGTCTGCCCCCTTTTCTGGTTCTTCCGGTACCTCTATGTCTCTGTCTCTGTCTCTTTCCATCTCAGTCTTCCATTCTGTGTGTGTGTGTTTTTCTCTGTGTCTCTCAGTCTCTACCTGGTTCCTCTGCCTCCCTCTCACCCTGACTCTCACCTCCCCCCAATAACAATCCCTCTCTCTCTTTCCCCTCCCTGCCAGGAACTGCTGAACCCTGACCCTTCCCCTTACTGCCAGCTGGTGCCAACCCCCTGAAAGTGTCCCCAGCCAAGCCAGCGGGGAGAGGGAAAGCCTCAGCCCTCCCCTGGGGTCCTCACACCCACAGAAAAGCCACACCAGAGACCCAGCAGGACCAGGCCATCGGAGATGTGGGGCTAATGAGGTGAATTCTGCTGAAGACACAGCATGGCATCAGGCAGGTGTCTTAGGTGAGGGACAGGAGGCCGTGGCAGGCCCAGCTCCTCACTTACCCTCTGAGTGTACCACCCGCCTTTAATCTTGTCCTTCCCGCAACCTGACCTGACCCATGTGCCTGGGAAAAATAGTTTCTTGCCTCCCCACCCCTCCATCAAGATATTTGGGGGTGAGGAAGGTGTCCTCAGGCCTGCCTCCAGCCAGACCTCACAGGTGCCCACTTGGCTGAGCTCCCAACTGACTATTGATTGGCCCATAATATGCTCCACCGCTGCTGCCCTCAGAGCCCCTTCCCCCGGGACAAGGCAGCCCTCCACCACACATGCCCCAAAGGGCAACGCATGTGGCAGGGAGGGCTGGCTTCACAGGCCTCTGGCCCCAGAGGACAGTTCTGGTCAGTAACCATGGCTGCTGGACCCCTTCCTTGCTCGGGCAGATCCAGCACCTCTCAAAATTCAATCTTTCAGCAAACCAAACAGAAACAGTCTCAGAGATATAGAGAAAAAACTAAGGGTTGCTAGATGGGAGAGGGGTGGGGATGAGGGAGAAGGTGAGGGGATTAGAAAGCACAGATTGGTAGCCACGATATTGCGACAGGGCTACGAAAGACAGTTTGGGGAATATAATCAATAATGTAAAGATCTTGTAGGGTATCCGATGGGCACTTGTCTTATTATGGAGACCACTTCAAGGATGGTGTAGATGCCTGACCACTGTGCTGTACACCTGAAGCTGAAGCTGAGTAATATTGAATGTCAACTATAATTTAATATTTTATATATACAGTCATGGGATGTGGAGTACAGCACAGGGAATAGAGTCAATGGAAATGTAACAGCTATATACAACGTCGGAGGGGTAGTCGATTGAGGGGGGTTATCACTTTGTGAGGGGTGTAAATGTCTAACTATTAACATTGTTTTGTATACCTGAAACTAATAAAAAATATTTAGTGTCTCAGAACCTGTGGCCAACTTCTGCCTATTGCCCCCACCCTGACTCTACCAAGTCCCTCAGAGCAAGGCTCCCTTCTCTACCCCCACCCCATGCCCAGTCCCAAAGGTGGGTCCAGTCTGGCCCTTAACTTATTCATTTATTTAGCAATAAATAGAATGTGTGCCATGGATAGTTCTAGATCCTGTAGCTTTAGCAGGGAACAAAACAGGCAAAAACTCTTGCTCTCCTAGAGGGACACTCTGGCAGGGTAGAGAGTCAGGAAACAAAATAAATAAATATGTCATCACGGGTTGTTGGATGGTAATAAGTGCATTGGGGGAAATATAGAGACAACTGTGGTTGGGAAGCATTTCACTGAGAAGGTGACAATGAGCAAAGACCTGAAGGAAGAAAGGGAGGGAGCCATGGAGGGAGCTAGAGGGAGAGCATTCAACGCAGATGGAATGGCAAGTGCAAAGGTCCTGAGGTAGGAGCATGCCAGTGTGTTCGAGGAGCAGCAAGGAGGGTAGGGTGGTGGGAGAAGAAGAGTGGGGAAAAGAGTGGGAGGTGAAGTCAAGGAGATGGGGAGCAGGGAGCGAACAGGGTCACATAAGACACTGCAAAGACTGTGACTTTTGGCTCCTCAAAGATATCTATATCCTAATCCCCTATGAATATTACCTTATTTAGCAAAAGGGACTTTGCTTTGTGTTACGTTAATGATCCTGAGATGGAGACATTATCCTGGGTTACCCGGGTGGGCCCTAAATGTTATCACAAGGGTATTTATAAAAGGGTCACAGGAGGAGTGACAGTCAGAGAAGGAGCTGTGACAGCAAAGGAAGCAGAAATCGAAGATGGAGGGAGAGGCCGAAAGCCAAAGCAGCACAGAGTCAGAGTGACCTGATGTGAGAAAGATTCCATTGGCCCTTGCTGGCTTTGGAGATGGAAAAGAGCAGAAGCCTCTGGAAGTTGGAAAAGGCAATAAAGCAGATTCTCCCCTAGAATCTCCAGAAAGAAACACAGCCCTGCTGACATCTTGGTTTTGGTTCCGTGAGAACCATTTCAGACTTCTGACCTCCAGAACTGTAAGAGGATAAATTCCTATTGTTTTAAGCCGTTAAATTTGTGGTAATTTATAATAGCAGCATCAGGAAACTCATATACAGGATGAAGAAGAATTCACAGGAAGGGAAGTTGCATTTCCTGTGGCCCAGCATGCTAATACTCCCTTGAGGGACTTCCATCCCCCAGGACACCTACTTCTTAAGACAACCAATGCCTGCGCCTCTGACCTCCTGCTTACTAAGAAGGTCAACCAGGTCAGCCACATGGGCAGGGCTCAGCCCAACTCTGGCTGCTAGGGTTCAGGGTATGGGAGGATTCTGTTCAACCTGACCTCAGATGAAGAGAACCCACATGCCTGCTTCCTCTCCTCTATTCCAGCAACTGCTTGTCAATCCCCAATATCTGTTCCCTCCATTCCTCAGTAATAGGATTTTTAACAAGCATATGGCTGCCAAACATAAAAACTACATTTCCCATCTTCCCTTGCAGCTAGGTGTGGCCATGTGACTTATTCCAAGCCAATGAAATGTGAGCAGAGGTGATATAGAAGTCCTTAGGTCATGCCCGTAAAGGGAGAGGCTACCCCTTCCTCTTTGTTCACTTAGGCTGGAGAAAAGATGTGGTGGTGAGAGCCACCAGGGATCATGTGGACAAGAACAGCCCAGAGCCCAGTGAGAGAGAGCTTGAACCAGGACAACAATGTGGACAGAGCTGCCATGCCAGGTTAGATAGTTACTTGAAAAAGAAAGGCTCCTCTCTTATTGAAGCTGCCATTACTTAGGGATTCTGTTACACCTAGCTCCTTCTAAATCCCAATTAACACACACACACCCCTCCAAGATGGCAGTGTTTTCAAGAGTAAACTCTCTAAGACTGCCTGCCTGCTTTCCAGCTCACTTGATACCTGCTGTTATAGACTGAACCATGTCCTTCAAAATTTGTGTGTTCCAACCCTAAACCCCCATGCAACCGTATTTGGAAATAAAACCTTTAAAGAGGCCATTAAATGAGGTCATAGGGTGGGGCCCTAATCCAACAGGACTGGTGTCCTTATAAGAGGAAGAGACACTAGGGAACCACATGCATGGAGAAAAGGTCGTGGGAGGACACAAGGAAGTGGCTGTCTGCAAGATAAGAAGACAGGCCTTTGGAGAAACCAACCCTGTTGACACCTTGACCCTAGACTTCCAACCTTTCAAATTGTGAAAAAATTGATGTTTGTTGTTTAAATTACCAAGCCTGTGGTGTTTGCTATAGTAGCCCTAGAAGAGTAGCACAGACTCTTAGGTAGTAGGATTCCAAAGGGCTCTTCTTCCTTTACCACTACAAAACCATAATTAATTATAATGATAATAATAGCTCCACTGAATAAGCCAGGCCTTTGTGCCTTGACAGTTGGAATTTCTTGAGTTCTCAGAATAGTCTTGGGAGTTGGGACTATTATATCCCCATTTTGCAGATGGAGAAATCATGGTTCAAAGAGGTGAAGTAACTATCCCAAGATCACACACCAATATAAGGAAAGACCAGTGTTGCAGCCAGAATAAGCTGGGTTATGCTGCAGTAACAACCCCACAATCTCCATGGCTTAAAACATCAAAGAATATTTCTGGCTCATACTCCATGTCCATCTTAAGTAGGCAGTTGTGATGAGGGGCAAGAGAGCTCTGCTTTACATCTCATTCGGGAACAGGCCCATGTTCACAGAGCCCACCACTTTGCAGGGAAAGGAAGGGAACATGGCAAGGCATGAACTGGCTTTTAAAGGCTTCCACCCAGAAGTGACATTCCCACTCATATTTCATTGCAAAGCAAGTCACATGGTACAAATCTCGTATCAAGAGAGCTGGGTAGGTGCAATCCTACCATGTACCCATAACAAGAAGAACAGAAATATACATGAACAGCCCAATCAAAACACCATCAGGATTCACACCAGAGCCCATACTCTCAACCACTATGCTTTCCTGAGAGAAATTTCCAGACAGACCTGCCCTCCTCCATCTATTCATTCAATGACTCATTCATTCATTCAGCAGGTGCTGGACCAGGGTGGTAGGGGTGCCCAGGGGAAGAAGTACACAAAGCCGAAAGGCACTTAGCATGAAATGTTGATAGAATTCAGTCCTGAATTAGATATGGGGGGGTTAGGGAGAAGCACATGTCAATACTTTGTTCATTGATCAATTCAACATTTGTTGATCATCTGCTGTGTGCAGCTGTTCTAGGCTCTGAGGAGACAGATGTGAACAAAACACAGAGATCTTTGTTCTTGGAGAGCTGACCACAAAGCATCAAATGTGAAGTCCAGGGGGAATAATGTTGTCAGAAAAAAAATGAATCAGGTGTGAAGAGAGCTGAGGTACTGGAGTCATGAAACCCCTTCCCAGGTGTCTGGCTTGTGCGAGGGGGGGGCCAGGGACAGTGATGGGGTTCACACTGCAAGACGGCCCGATTTGCAAAAAATAAAGACACACATCCACACAAAAAATTGTACCTGAATGTTCACAGCAGCATTATTCATAATAGCCAAAAAGTTAAAAAGAACCCAAACGTCCATCAGCAGGTGAGTGGATTAACCAAATGTGGTAGGTCCAGACCATAGAATATTACTCGGCCCTAAAAAGGAATGAAATGTTGATCTATGCTACAACATGGATAAACCGTGAGAACATTACATTGGGTGAAAGAAGCCAGAAACAAAAGATCACATATGGTAGCATTCCATTTATATGAATTGTCTAGAATTGGCAAGTTCATAAAGACAGAAAGTAGATTAGTGATTGCCAGGAGCTGGGAGGGAGAGGGGAAATAGAGAGGGACTGCTTATGGGTACAAGGTTTCTTTTGGGGGGTGTTCGAAATGTTCCAAAATTGATTGTGATGATGGTTGCACAACCCTAGGAACATACTAAAACATTGAATTGTGCACTTGGAATAGATGAATTGTATGGTATGTTAATTACATCTCAATAAGACTGTTTTTTAAATACGAAAGAAGAGGGCAGGGATTGGGAGGACAGCCTTAGTTCAGTACCACCTGTTGACAGGTAAAAGCAGCTGGAGACCGGAGTCAGGGGTGTGGGATTAGGGAGGGTGAACGTGAGTGCACCCCACGGCACAGTCGACCCGGAAGTGTCATCTTTTGTCGCTGGTTGGAGTTTGGGCTTTTTGGGTCTGTCCTTGTTGCCAGACTTACAGGTAGAATGGGAATCACTGTGGAGCCAGGAGGGGGCAGCAGAGGACCGTGCAGACCTGCCGACAGGGGCCCTAACTGTGTGATGCCCCCTCTCCAAGCCCCCAACCCCAGCCTCTGCCCCTTTCGTTACCCTGCTGGGCACGCAGAGCGGTCACCCAGCTGCCCAGACCCAAAACATGGGTGTTCCCCCCCTCAGTTTCACTGGGGCAAGCAATGGAACCTGCCACCTAAGTCTCCTGAGCTTGGCGTTCCCTGGTTTAACAGCCCAGTCCTGGGCCAGGCTGTTTCTGCCAATCCCCACCCCAGCCTCCTACCTGGTCCCCTGCTCCCTCCCACCACAAGACAGTCCAAGGGATCTTCCCAAAGGCCAAACTCGACACTTCCCCTTTCTGCTCAGAACCATCCATGGCTCCTCAGTACTCTTAAAGTCCAGGCTTCTCACCACAACCTTCAACTCCCTGAAAGGTTTTGGCCCCTCAGGATCCCCTCTCAGCACCTCCTGCTCTCACCCCCACCCTTTGGCCTATGGTCCACTAGATGAACTTCTTCCAGCCATTGCACATTCTGTTCCCTCTGCCTGGAGCATGCCCACAGGCACCCCCATTCATCCTCTAGGTCTCAGCTCAGACACCTCTTCTTCCAGGAAGCCCTCCCTGATGCCCAAGCTGAGTCAGGTCCCCCCTCTGAATTTACCTACCTGCTACCTGGAGATGGGTTTGTCTCCCTGCTGGACGGTGAGCCCCTGGAGGGCAGGGCTGGGGCTGTCTTAGTCACCCATGGGTCCCAACACCACACAGCATGGAGCAGGGACAGGGCGGGGATTCAAGGAATGTATGTGCACTAAGTGAATTTGTGTGGATTCTCATTATTTAGATCCTTCCCTTCCATTCATAGCTGTCTCCATTGATTCACTGACAAACGTTTGTTGAACAGCTGCTGCACACCACCCTCTGTTGCATGAACTTAACTGGGCACCAGAGACGTGAAGATAAACCAGACCAGTTCCTACTCTCAGGAAGCTTGCAGTCTAGTGGGGGAGGCAATGTGGAACCCAACGTAATAATCATTAATAATAAACATTTATTGAGCACTTACTACAAGTATATAGACCATGCTGTGTGCTAAGTGCTTTACATTTATTAACTTATTTTATCCTTGCGATCGTTTTTTGAGGGAAGAACTATGGTTATCCCTGTTTCACAGATGAGGAAACTGAGTCAGGTCATACAGGATGTAAATGGACAAACTGGGGATGGAACCAAAGTCTTTCCGACACCCAAGCTTTACCCTCTGCTCATTGTGGTCTGAAAGGAAGGACCAAGACGTAGCCCACACCCACTAACACGTTGGGGCCTGTGTGTCCAAGCAGAGATATCTGCCATTTACAAGATGGCACCAAGGAAAGCTCAAGTCTTAACCTTGAGGAGGTATCGCTGATGGTGGCATTTCAGGACGGAGTGAAGTGTTTGGCTCAACGAGGAGGAGACCAATGTCCTTGGCTGGCACTAGGAGGTTCCAGGCTCCCTCACTTTGCCCACCCAAGCTCTGCCCACCAAGGTCACTGCCTGCCGCCAACACCCCCTTCCTCTGAGTCCCAGGGCACCACTAGATTCTCAGGGCTGTGGCTCCTTGTTTTGTAAATGAGGAAGTGGCAGCATGGGGAAGGAAGTGGGCTGGGCCGTGACCAAGGGTGATTATGATTCATGGGGAAAACCCTTCCCTCCCTAATCCAAACCCTTTGTGAACAAAAGGGCATTGCCCTCCTAAAGAGTTGCTGGATCAGCTGGTGTAGGTAGACCGGCAGCAGAAGGGTAATCATTGATGGAGGTGAAGGCTTTTTCCTGTACCTGGGAGGGGGTGCGAGTCTAGTTTGAGGTATTTGTTGTACACACTGGGGTTCCCTGGGAGATTTAGTTTGAGAAAAGCAGTCTTCGGCTGAAGCAAGAATTTAAAAATATTGAACCATTTTGGGATCCTGGCGTGAGGACAATTTCCAGGGTGAGAAAAGTGTTCTAAAGCTCGATTTGGGTGATGGCTGCCCAAGGTGAATTTTCTAGGCTAGAAATTATGCCTCAATGAAGCTGATAAAGAGATCATGACATTTATGAGACAATTGAAAACTTGAACACTGTCTGGGTAATTTGAAGATACCAAGGAATTGCTCCTTTTCTTGTCACTTTTTAGGTGAAATAATGACATTGTAAGTGTTTTGTTTTGTTTTCTTAACGAGGCCTTACCTTTTAGAGATCCAGGCTGAGGTATCTATGAATAAAATAATATAATGGCTGGAATTTGTTTTCAAATAATATGGGGGGAGGGGCCTGAGTGGAGGAAGACAGACCAGATGGTCCCTCTCTGACCAGCACGTCGTCCCACCGTCCCCTTCTCTCACTCAGCTCCAGCTACATTAGCCTCCTTGCTGTCCTCACCCTCATCAAAGACTTTCCTGCCTCAGGGCCTTTGCACTTGCTGTGCCTTCTGCAAAAACCACTCTTCCCTGAGATGTTCACAGGGCTCCCTAGGTCGTCTCCTTCAGCTCTCAGCTCAAACATCATCTCCTCATAAAGGCCCTCCCTGACTTCCCTAGAGAAAAGAGCAACCCGTCACTCCCTAGCCTCTTGTCCTATTTTATTTTTTTATAGCACTTATCTCTCCCTGGCACGATAAGCTATATCAGTTGTTTGATTCTTGCCCATCTCCCTCCAATAGGATTTGACCCCATAAGGGAGGGGATGTCTGTCCCACCACAGCCTGGCAGATAGTCAGTGATCAATAAATATTTGTTAAATGATTGAATGACTTGGAAAACCCCAGGTGCAGGAGATGAGAGGGGAAAGAGGAGGGGGGGATAGACGGATATCCACGCAAAGGGAACCGCCTGGGCACAAGTCTCAGGCTTGCTCACGCAATGCACTGTCCCCTCTTGCAAGGTAGCCTGGGTGTTCTTTCTAGAGTGAGGAATTAAGGGGACATGGGTACTATCTCTCCAAGAACAGCCTCCCCAGGATCAAGCTCAGACCTTGCCAGGCCGGCACAGGAAGCCACACCCTGAGATCAAATCCATGAGTCAATATTGCAGCACCCTCAGCCTCACCCTGGCGAGATAAGGGGAAGAAGGGGGTTCAGAAACCTGCTAGTCAATCCCTCAGCTTCAACGTCTCTGCCCAGAGAGGACAGGACAAGGGTCCCGCCACGGTTTCCATCTAACAAATATGGATTAAGTCAGTGGTGGGTGAGGCCTCAGCCCGGAGAATGAATGAGGAGGTTCCAGGCAGCCTCCAGCTCCCTAAGGAACAAATGATGTGGCTGCTGAGATAAGAGGGCTGGGAGTGGGGGAAGGGAGCTGACAAAACAGGGTCAGAGAACCTTGTCCCCAGCTGGCTGTGTGGAGAAGATAAGACTTACCCACTCCAACCTCCTGAGGCCATGGCCCTGAGCCTCAGTTTCCTTGTCTGCAAGATGGACTCCAGGCTCACTGGCCTCACATTCACCAAAACGCTCCTGCCCCAGGGCCTTTGCACTTGCTGTTCCCTTTGCCTGGAATGCTCTTCCCCCATAATCAGCATGGCTCCCTTCTTGAGTCTGAAGAAAGAGTGAAGATAGAGAATATATAAAATGGAGTTATATTTAACCAAGCTGCTAAAATTATTAACACTATAAAAGTTGAGGCATGAGAGGACTCCATTCTTGTTCTAATTAGCATGGGACTTAAGCTTTTTTCCAGTCCTGCATCAGTGCCTGGACGTGCATCTAGACCTCCAGGTAGCCCTCTAATTATCCCCGGAAGGACTCATATAGGCGGGCCACCTGCCACCCATTATCCAGACCACCCGAACGTGACCAGACCTCCTGGCACCCTCTCCCAGACTACCTGACATCTGACTACTGACTGAACTGGACCAACCTTAGGGCTGAGAATGCAGGACTGATCATTCTCAAGAATGCACTTTTGTGGTATAAGAACTTTCAACTTTCCTTCCTGTCTTCTTTGGAACACTTCCGGGTTTTTGCCTAGCTATGTTTCCAGTTTGAAAACTCCAAGACCCTTGAATAAATCTCTATCATTTGTTTCTAGCACAGCCTCCAGACTCTTTAGGTGTGTTCAAGTCTCCAGTGTGACGTCCTGCAATGTCTTTTCGCTGCCCTACATAAAGCAGTGCCCCAGCCCCCTCCATCCCCTCTCCCTGCTTCAGTTTTCTTCATAGTATTATCTCCACCTGATATAATATCATGTGTGCTTATGTTTGTCTATTGGCTGTGTCCCCAAACCAAAGATCAGCTCTACGGGGTAGGGATCGCTCTCTGCCCTATTCGAGGCTGTAACCGGCACCTAACAGAGCAGACAGCACAAAGTAGGTGCTCAATGAATGTTTGTGGAATGGCGAATGAACAATGGTGCCCATGTGCACAGTGCCCTGGCTGGGGCAGGCCCAGCACAGAGCCCTCCATGCCTCTGATCTCCTCTATCCTCAGAGGACTCCTAGGCAGATCAGTGTCATGATCACCCACCACCCACTACACAGTGAGGCAAAGGACCCTGCCCAGGGTTGCCTGCTCTACTTTCTGCCCAGCTCTAGGCCTGGTACATACATAGTAGGTGCCCAAGAAACTGCAGCTGTTGGTTAGCCCAGGGATCTGGGTCGTGTCCAGGAGAGCCAGAGGAGGGACCCGGGAAGTGGGGCAGGGGAGCGGACAGCAGAGAAGGGTCGGTGTGATGCTGTGGGTGGTAGGGAGCTATGGCAGAGTCTGGACATGAGCCGGGTTCTGCCCTCAGCCTCTCAGAGCCACAGTCCTCAGCCAAATCACCAGAAACCTGGGCCTCCCTGGAGACTACTCTTTCTCTGTGTCATCCACACCTAGTATCTGGTTCCACAAACACTCTCTGAGCCCCTGCTCTGTGCCCAACCCTGGGCTGGACAGAACTGGGGAAACGGTGGTGACCACAACAGCCCTGGTCCTGCCCTCCCAGGACTCACAGTCCACTCATGGAGATGAACCTATCCCTCTGACAGTGAGGACCCAGGAGGGTCAGAGTTGGGAATGGGGATCCCAGGGCACACCTAACCCAGCCTGAGAGTCCAGGAGGGCTTCCTGGAGAAGGAGGAGTTGTTGGGCAGGCAATGAAACAGAGCAGAGGGAAGCAGGGGTCTATGCTGTGTGGAGGGAGCGCAAGTGAGACAGAATAACTGGAGCAGAGAGTTCCAGAAGGAAGGGGTGTCCCATGATGCTGGGACACATGGGCCATGGCAAGGACCTGGGCTTTCTCCTGAGGGTAATGGGGAGCCATAGTAGGTTCTGAGCACGATGGGGGAGGGCAGAGACCAAGGAGGAGTTTGGAGGTGAAGCCAGACAAAGAACAGGGGGCTCCTGGACCAGGGTAGGGAACACAGGGAGGGAGAGAAAGGCACATGTGGAAGAAATATTTAGGAGGCAGGCTCCATAAAGTATGGTGTGCTGGGGGCGGGAGGAGGCGACAGGGACGAGGCCTGGGTCTCTCTGTCCCAATGACAGAGGACGGTGGCGCCATCCCTGATAAGAAGACAGGGAGAAGGAGCAGATCTGGGGAAGATGCCAAGGTCAGTTTGGGACGAGGTGAGTGAGAGGTGCCCAGGGACATCCGGGGGAGGCATCCTGAATGACACTGGGACAAAGTCCCAGGGCTCAGGGGAGGGGGCTGGGCCAGGACAGAGAAGGGTGAAGTGAGGTCACAGGAGGGATGGGGGGAGCAAGAGGCGCCAGGTCACCCACACCTCTCACTCCCTCCCCCATCAGAGTCCTGCCCAGCGAGGGCAGCTCAGGACACAGTGCTGGAGGAACAAACCAGGACAGGTGAGCCGCAGGTATGGCCCCCTGCCCAGAAACTGAGGCCTTGGAGGGACCAGGACCCAGAAGCCATCGAGACATTGATAATAACATGTCTGTCAGGAACGCTCTTCCCCCAGGTCCCCCCCGTGGCCTCTCCCCAGCATCACCTCCCCATAGACACCCTCCCTGATCCCCTCCCCTGCCCTCAATTTAAAAACTGCAATCCCCCTTTTTGGCTTTATGTCTCCAAACATCACTTATCTCCATCTGGCATGGAATAGATTTTACATTTTCTTTGTTTACCCCCCGGAATGTCAGCCCACAAGGGCTGGGACTTTATCTACCAGTGCCTGCCTAGAACAGTGCCTGGCAGAAAGGAGACGCTCATTCAAAATTTGCTCAATAAATGAATGAGTGATTTATTGAGCATTTGCTCTGTGCTGGGCATTGCTCTAAGTACTTCACACATATTTGCTTGTTTAATCCTTACAATAGCCCTATGAGGTGGACACTATCATCATTCCCATTTTATAGATGAGGAAACCGAGGCCCAGCAGGCTCTATAACTTACCCAGGGTCATGGAGGTAGGGGACAGTGGATCCAGGCCCGCACTTTTAATAACAGTCACACCAACCAGACCTTGTGGTTGGGGCCCAACCCTGCCAGGCACTGGCTGAATTCCTAACGTGTAGCACCTTGCTAACTGCTCTCAACAAACCATCCCATTTCTCAGCTCTGTGCAGGAAGAGGCCAACAAGAAGAAGAGTCCCAAAGAAAGTGTGCAGCCAAACAGCCTCCTGCCCTTTCGTGTGGCTTTGGAAACAGAGCGGGGTTCAAGTCCCCTCTTGATGCAGGAAATTGGGCAAGTCAGAGCCCCTGCCCAGTGCCTCAGTTTCCCCACCTGTAAATGAATGGGGGTTCTAACAGTGCCCACCTCACAGGACATCCACTGAGATGACAGTTGAAGGTCACCCACAGTGGTGAGGCTGGGAAAACAGCAGCCACTGTTGATTGGTTTTATTCATCAGTGACCCCCAAGCACGCCAGTGAACCCAAGGCCTGGGTCATGGGTAAGAACTGCCCTAAAATTTTCCCCTGCCCCGCCCCCCCCAGCGACCTGGTTCTTCTCCTGGTACCAAACCCGGGCCCTCGGCACAAAGAAGGTTAGGCAGTGCCCCAGGAGGCCTGGCCAGGTCGTGGCCCCTGGCCCGTTCCTGCCACGCCTGCTCTGGTACCCAAACGGGGCCCCAGATCCTCGGTGACTCGATCCCTCCAAATTCAGGTGATCTCCCCCGGCTCCAAATCACCAAACCCTCCCAGGTCCTGCACCAGACGGAGCCAAGCCCCAACCAGGAAGGGCCTCGGAGCATTGGGACGCCAACGCCGCTATCTCCAAGACCCGGGTTTGGGGCGAAAGATGGCGCTGACCGGGTACAGCTGGCTCCTTCTCAGTGGTGAGCGAGAATGGCGCCCCCAAAACCTCAGCCCCCCATGGCCTAAGGGAAGGGAGGGGATCCCCAGCTGGGAGAGGGAGGGTGTGAGCAGAAGTCTAGCATACTGGGTAGGGAGGGCAACTCTGCTTCACACAGGCAGTTTGCTCCTCCAAGAGGCCCCAGCATGGGCAGGCTGGGGACAGCCACCCAGAGAGGTTGGCAGGGTGGACTTTGGAGATTTCTAAGACTGGAGCATGAACTTGGGCAAGTCAGCCACTGTTACTCCTTCATTCACGTGGCAAACCCTTACTGAGCTGTGGAAGCTTAATTAGGGTGAGTTCTAACCAGCAGCTCTGCCCCTCCCTGAGGAGGTGGCTTTGGGCAGTTGCCTTCCCCTTCTCAGCCTCAGTTTCCTCGTCTATGAAATGGGCCTAACTCACAGGGTCATTGGAAGATCATCATAAGCAGTATTACTAGTGCATACTGTGTGCCTGGAGTTGTTCTAAATGCTTTCTGTGGGTTAACAATCACCCTATGAAGAAGGCCCACTCATGACCCCCAACTTCATAGACATGAAACCTGAGGCTCAGAGAAATGAAGTCACTGGCCGGGGTCACACAGCCAGAAAGTGGCAGGGCTGAGTGCTATACCCAGAGCCCTCACTCCTAGCCGTGCTCTATCAGCCTGGAAAGTACCAGAAACCAGGCTAGGCACGTGAGTACTTCTTACGTGAGAACCGCCACGGCTACCCGTTTCAGGGAACCACACACAATTCAAACCCAAGCAGCCCTGACCAGCTAGTCAGGTTTGGGGCTTATCTATTGGGTTGAAAAGAAAAGGGGTGGGGTATATTAATTATGGGGAGATAGAGGAAGAGCACTGGACCGGGAGTCAGGGCCAGGAGGCTGGATGAACCAGCCTGGTCTTGTAAGGCTCAGTTTAGTGACTCTCACAGAGGGGAGAACCCTCTGTGTCCCATGAACTCTCCAGGTCCCATAGGCTGAGTGTGGGCTATGAGCTGGCTCTGTGCAAGCTCCTATATTAGATCCTTGGCACCGCTCATCAGATCCCATCCTCGGAGCACACATACACCCCTCCCCAAGACTGAGACTCTGCACCTGGCTAACATTCATCGAGCACTTATATACCAGAAACACATATGCCAGGAGCCCAGGTCTCCTCCATCAAATGGGGGGACCAGTCAAGCCTGCCTCATCTGACCCCTCTGGCTCCTTTTCCCCAGCCACGTTCCTGAGTGCAGGGGCCGAGATCTCTATCACCCCTGAGCCTGACCAGCCAGCGGAAGGGGACAACATCACACTGGCTGTCCATGGGCTCACAGGGGAGCTGCTTGCCTACAACTGGTATGCAGGGCCCACGCTCAGCCTGACTTACCTGGTGGCCAGCTACATTGTGAGCACAGGCGATGAGACCCCTGGCCCGGCCCACACGGGGCGGGAGATTGTGCGTCCGGATGGCAGCCTGGACATCCGGGGCGCCCTGCTTGCGCACTCGGGCACCTACATCCTGCAGACTCTCAACAGGCAGCTTCAGACGGAGGTGGGCTACGGACACTTGCAGGTCTATGGTGAGACACCTCCCAGACCCCACTGTTCCCCAGCCATGACTTCCTATGTCCTTCCCAATCCCTCTTAAAAAAAAAAAAGAAAGAAAGAAAAAAGAAAAAGAAAAAAGAAAGAAAGAAACTCTAAAAAAAATTTAAAACCATTTAAAAAAAAGACCTAAAATAACATGAAAATGCTCACTCCTTCAGGATGGCTTCCAGGATTAGACCTGCCTCCTATCCCATTCTTTGCCCCTCGCGTTGGGGTACAGGGGCACCACCAGGATGCCCCTTGCCTGGGGAAGGGGAGGCCCCGGGAGCAGGCGGTGCCTGGCCCCCTCCCCCTCTGTCTCTTGCCCCACAGAGATCCTGGCCCAGCCCGTGGTCCTGGCCAACACCACAGAGCTGGTGGAGCGCCGAGACACCCTGCGCCTGATCTGCAGCAGCCCCAGCCCCGCTGAGGTCCGCTGGTTCTTCAATGGCGAGGCCCTGCCCATCGACATCCGCCTCGGCCTGTCCCCCGACGGCCGGGTGCTGACCCGGCACGGCATCCGCAGGGAAGAGGCTGGAGCCTACCAGTGTGAGGTCCGGAACCCGGTCAGTGTCAGCCGCAGCGAGCCCATCAACCTGACCGTGTACTGTGAGTCCTCCTGGCCCCAGAGATACCCAATGCCCAAACCTCATAGATGGGGAAACTGAGGCCAACAGAAGGTGCCCAAGGGCACACAGTGTGTCAGTAGGCAAGCTGGGAACCACGGAGCCCTCTAAAAATACACTTGACCCATCTCCTAACGACACATTTGAAATGGAATAATCCTCCAGTTTGAAGCAATACTTGCAGGTCCCAGGGACACAGGAGTGGTTGGTTTCAAAAGGGAGGCAGGAAGTGAGTGGTGAAACAGGAGGGGAGATAAAATAAAAACACTACCAAAGCATGGAGTCATTGCCAGGGGCAGATGATATGCGGTGCGGAATCCGTGGAAAATAAATCACTGAGGTACTCGAAGGCCGGTGATGTAGAAAAACTTAGAGCCTAGAATCCTGCAACCAGGGAAACCTGGATTAAAGAAGCACTGAATTCTAGACTCTGAGGATCCTAGAAACTCTAGAAACAGAGATTCTTAGACTCTTAGAATCTGATTCTAAAATCTTAGAGCAACCCAATCCTAGAATGTTAGAAACATAGATCTAGAATCTTAGAATCCTAGAACCTGAAACGTCGCTCTTGGAGCCTTAGAATTCTAGACTCTTAGAATGGCTTATCAGAAACCAATCATTTAGACTTCTTCCACTTATTTTTTAATAGAGCCATAGATTTCAAAAATAGTTTGAAATTTTCTCTGGCTCAACACTCTCTTTTTACAGAAGAGAAACTGAGATCCCCTGAGAGGGATAGTGACTCTCGAGATCCTAGAGCAAGTTAGAGATCCATGTGGGATTCGGAAAGGCCACAGCTCTATTTCCCTCTACTAGGCCCTGATATTCCCAGGGTCCCAGCCTGGTGGAAAGAAAGCCAGGGGTGCCCACCTCTCCTCCCCTCTCCCTCTACTGCCCCGTTTCTCTCCTTCCTGCCCCCACAGTTGGCCCGGAACGTGTGGCCATCATCCACGATTCCACCACCCGCACGGGCTGCACCATCAAAGTTGACTTCAACACGTCCCTCACTCTGTGGTGCGTGTCCCGGTCCTGCCCAGAGCCTGAGTATGTGTGGGCCTTCAATGGGCGGGCCCTAAAGAATGGTCAAGATCACCTCAACATCAGTAGCATGTCAGCAGCCACGGAGGGCACGTACACCTGTATTGCTAAGAATCCCAAGACCCTGCTCTCCGGATCGGCCTCAGTGGTGGTCAAGCTCACTGGTGAGTCGCCCCCAGCTGGCCACTGCCCTCTTCCCATGGAGACCCAGTTGGACTGTGAAGGTTTGGCTGTTCCACCAACAGTTAGGCCACCATTTGCCCAACAAATGATTGAAAAAGGAGAGATTCTCAACCCATTTGTTGGCCAACCCATTTGTTGGACAAAGTGGCATATCAGGTGGACGTCTCTCCATCCAGGTGACAAAAAAAGACACTCTACCCCTTGTCGCCTAAAAAACAAACAACAAATATGACTCTCTTCTTTGAGGGGTGGCAGTGAGAAAATGGGCCACATGTCCCATATTGTGCAGTGGCAGAGTGAGAAAACATTCGGATGTCCCTTTATGTGGGTGCCCCTGTTCTAAATTCAGTCACCAGCTGCGTAGGGGCTTGACCCACTCCCTGCCACACAAACAGCTGAATTTCTTGGTAGCCAACTAGATTACCCGGTTGTCTGGCCCAGATGACAGTGTACACACGCAGGCACACACACACATACACACATGGAAAATCACAGCCAAGTGTTGGCAAATGGAAAAACACAGCTGGGGAGACATTGTCTTATCCCTGTCCTTAAACAACCTGGGGGCTGGGGGCAGTACAGACTCAGCTGGTGTTTTCAGAGCCATTAGGATCCTCAGGGGACATTTCTCATCCCCTGAGGATGGCGGCTTTGAACATAAGGATCTGGTTAATTCCACCTTGGTTCCTTCCCAAGTGGCCACCATCCCCTGGGGACAGTAGGAACAGTCCTTCCCTCCCTCCCTCCCCCTCCCTCCTACTAACAGGCTGGGTCTCATCCAAAGGGTGGATCCTCTTTCACCCAAAGGAAATGACATCCCTAGAGGTAAGTGTTCCTCCTGCCCCACGCCAACCGGGGCCCTGGCAGCTGGTATTGGCAGGAGACAGGGGGTGGACCAGATGACCTCAGGTGCTGCCCCAAGCCCTGTCCATACAGGCCAAGATGGGGGGTATCCAAAGTGTGCAGGTATGTTCAGGGAGTGGGTACAGGGCCCCCAAAGGCCTCCTGAACTGTCAGCAACACTGTGGCAGGTGCCAGGAAGGAGACAGAGGAAAGGGTGACATCACCTCTCCCCCACCTGGGGGACTCTTATCTGATGGAGGAGACATGGTCTCTGCCCTTAAAGAGATGGTCCTGGAATAGGGAAGCATGGTCTCCTTATTCAGAGAGAAGAGGCAATGCCACATACTCCATGGACTTCCAAGCAGTGATGGAGGAGACATAACACCCACCCTCAATGAGTTTCCAATCAGATGGAGGAGACACAATTCATAGTTGGGGAGATTTTCTATTCTGATGGGGGAGACATGGTCTTCAGGAGACATGGCCTCTTTTATTTTAATATTTTAGAATTCCTAGTCTGATGGGAGAGACACAGTTCCCATGTTTGGGGTACTCCCAATCTGATGGGGGAGTACAGGCCTCCCACTTTCTAGGAATTTCCAATATGATGGGATAAACATGCCTCCATCTAATTTCTGGGGTCCCCGACTGATCAAAAGACCCAACCCAATAATCTGGAATTTCCAATCTGATGGAGGAGACATGGCCTCCCACCCTCTGGAATCTTTCAACCTGATGGGCAACTACAGTCCCCACATTCTGAGGTCTCCCAGTCTGACAGGAGAGACATGACCTGGAATACACAACTCCCAATTATTTGATGGGGGAGACACGGTCCCCCATATTCTAGAATTTCCAATCAAATAGGGGAGACATGGCCCTTATAATTTGGGAATTTCCTATCTGATGGAGGAGACATTACCCGACTCTCTAGGGTTTTGCAGTTTAAAGGGAGAGATACCCCCCAAAGGCTGGAAATTCCTCGTGTAATGGGAGAGAGATGGCCCTCACACCCTGGGGCCTCCCAGTCTGATGGGGGAAGGCATTGTCAGGATATAAAACCCACCGCCACTACCACACAAATTACCTGCTTCCTCTGTCTCCTTCCCAGACGCTGCATGAGGGAACACCAGCCAGCTTGGGGGAGGCACAGATGAGCCAGCTGGTAGTGGGAAGGGGACACTAGGCTCAATACAGGCCCAGCTGACCCAGCGTCCCCTCACTCTCTTCACAGCTGCAGTCGTCGCCATGTCTATCGTGCCCGTCCCGACCAAGCCGACAGAGGGCCAGGACGTGACACTGACTGTACAAGGGTACCCCAAGGATCTGCTGGTCTATGCCTGGTACCGCGGGCCTGCCTCCGAGCCCAACCGGCTGCTCAGCCAACTGCCCTCAGGGAATTGGATCGCAGGCCCCGCGCACACAGGCCGGGAGGTGGGCTTCACCAACTGCTCGCTGCTGGTGCAGAAGCTGAACCTCACCGATGCCGGCCGCTACACACTCAAGACTGTCACACTGCAGGGCAAGACTGAGACGCTGGAACTGGAGCTGCAGGTGGCCCGTGAGTGTGCGGGAGGGGTTGGAGGGTGCCTCTTTTCCGACGGGGGCTCCCACAAGGGGACTTTGAATCCTCCATAAGGTTGGGGGACACAGACCAAGCATGGATATGCTTCTCCACCAGACTGCAAGAAGGGACCGTGTCTCTTCCATCTGATTTGGCATTCCCGAAAAGCAGCTCTTGCCTCTTCTGTCAAACTGATGATCTAAATTAGGGGTAGATAGTCCTCCTCTGTGAGACTCAGGACTACTAAAGCAGGCTTCCATGCCTTCTGTGTCGTATAAGAGGTACACTAGTCTGAAAGTTTTAAAAAGGGTACATAGTTTGAGGGTAGGGCATCTTTTATGCCACAGATGAGTGGACCCTAAATGGGAGATATTGTTTCTACTACCCTATTGGGAAAGTGGGCAACTGATGGAGGTTTACCTCTGCAATCATGCTATAGGCATAGAGTGAGGGTGGATATGCCTCTTTCTTCAGACTGTCGTCCTAGACAGTGGGACCATGTCTCATCCTTTGCATTAGTAAGAACGAGAACAGAATCTACCATCTGAGGAGGGAATTTATCTCTCAAACTGAAATATGGATTATCTACTCCATTAGGATGGACGTTTCTAGGTCGTAGGAATTGTGTCTCCTCTATCACACTGGGAGGTTGCAGTAGTCAGAAACAATGTCTCTTCCATCAGACCGGGAATTCCCAAATGTTGGGGACTGTGACTCCCAGTCAGACTGGAAGCTCCCAGGTGTTGGGGACCGTGTCTCCCCATCAGACTGGGAGCTCCCAGAGTCAGGGACCATGTCTCCTCCATCAGACTGGGAGCTCCCAGATTCAGGGATCATGTCTCCTCCATCAGACTGGGAGCTCCCAGATTCAGGGACCATGTCTCCTCCATCAGACTGGGAGCTCCCAGATTCAGGGACCATGTCTCCTCCATCAGACTGGGAGCTCCCAGATTCAGGGACCATGTCTCCTCCATCAGACTGGGAGCTCCCAGATTCAGGGACCATGTCTCCTCCATCAGACTGGGAGCTCCCAGATTCAGGGACCATGTCTCCTCCATCAGACTGGGAGCTCCCAGAGTCAGGGACCATGTCTCCTTCATCAGACTGGGAGCTCCCAGATTCAGGGACCATGTCTCCTCCATCAGACTGGGAGCTCCCAGAGTCAGGGACCATGTCTCCTCCATCAGACTGGGAGCTCCCAGAGTCAGGGACCATGTCTCCTCCATCAGACTGGGAGCTCCCAGAGTCAGGGACCATGTCTCCTCCATCAGACTGGGAGCTCCCAGAGTCAGGGACCATGTCTCCTCCATCAGACTGGGAGCTCCCAGAGTCAGGGACCATGTCTCCTCCATCAGACTGGGAGCTCCCAGAGTCAGGGACCATGTCTCCTCCATCAGACTGGGAGCTCCCAGATTCAGGGACCACGTCTCCTCCATCAGACTGAGCATCGCCTCTCAGAGGTCTGAGAGGCCATGTCCCTAAAGCAGGGGCAGGTCTCACCCATTAAACAAGGAGATCTCCAACACTGTGGACTAGATCATTCCCCAGGCTGGAGTTTTGCCTCCCCCATCAGACTAGGCACTCTCAAAAGCTATGTGCCTGAGTCAGGGACAGTGTCCTCTCCCTCAGACTTGAAGTTTCCAGAATCAGGAACCCAATCACTGCCAGACACCCTCTTTTCTATTCACTCATCAAATTCCAGTTTTCTGGGTCAGTGTTGTGGGGAGAATGCTATCCAATGACAGCAGGCCACCCCTGGTGAAGCCTCGGAATTCCCTTTCACCTGTCTCTCTTCTCACAGTCAACCTCCCTCCCTCGCACGAAGACCAACGCCACCTTCCTGAACCTGAACCTGGCACAGGCTGAGCGTGGGGCGGGTGGGGTCGCTGGGAGGCTGGGGCTGGGCTGGGGAGCAGGTGGGATGGGGGCACTGGGGAACTGGTCCTCTACCTCCCTGACAGTCTCCTCTGCACCTTTGCCCCATCCTCCCCCATAGCCATGGAGTAGCAGCGTGGCCCTGGAGACCTCCAGAGAGAAGAGCTCTTTGCAGCATCCTCCCCATCTCCGCCCCTGAGTGGAGGTTCGCCATCGTCCTACTCCTCTGTTCTCCTGCTTCCACACTAGAGTTAAAGCCAACAGGGACTTACTCCTTCGCTGAGCTGTCAGAGAGTGACAGAGGCCATAAACATCCTGGTTAACACAAGTGTGTGTCAGCCTCTTCTTCCACCACTGCCAACTCTGCCATTGCCTGGTAGCCTGCTTGCTTCCTTTCCCACCCAAGAGTATTCTCAGTCTGGGTGCATGCATGTACAGGGATACCCAAATCACAGTGCTGCAAGCTCCCACTGGTTGATGTCAGGGTCTCAGACCCTTCTCATGTCTCCCCAGGTTATATCTGAGGATTCTGCCTCCCCAGGGGCCAAAGACAGCCCCTCCTCGGGACACTTGACAGAGCAGGGTTCTGTAGGACACAGCCCTCCCCCACGCTGTACCTCACTCCATACATGGGCCCTGAAGCAAAGCTGCTTGTGCACAGGACAGGGAATGACCAAATTTTTCAAGAAGAGTTCTAGTACCTTCTGGCCCTCATCCATTTAACCAAAGATGCACCTCGTGTCCTCCATTGTCGTCAGGTCCCACCCCCAAACCCATGTGGCTCTCAAATATCACCTGCACCCTAAAAACATCTCCCTCCTCCTCTAGCCACAAAAAAGGCCCTATGAATAATGAATGCAAATGGGACAGGGGTGGGGTAAGGGAAAGGAAATGGGGAAGTGGGAGCCAGAGAGAGTGTGTCTTTGAACTCCTCTCATTAGCAGGGTCTGAGCTGAAGGACCCACCCAGTGAAGATGCCCCATTAGAGACTTGGTGTTGATCAGAAATGGTGATGGCAGGCTCTAGTCTTGGGGGAGAAAGAGAGGTTTGCGTAGGAATGGGAAGGCCTTATGGAGAGATTTCCCAGAAACTTGCAAAACAGCCTTTCTGAAGATGGCTATGTTGAGTTGGGATGGGGAGTGGTGAAAGGCCCCCAGAATGAGGGTTATAGGATCTGGGTTATAATCCCACATTTGCCATGAATTCACTAAATCCTCAGTTTTCTCCGTCAATAAAAAGGTGTGGACTGAGGGTAGACTAGAGTTTTCCAAACCATTTAATTATCTCAGAGCCCTTTCTTCAAATGCAAGCTTGCATGGTTGGTCAATATATTATGTAAAATAGCAATGCATTAAAAGTAGGTATCAGTTCAAAAGCTATAGCCCTCTCTCCCTCCAAAGTTCTACACACTTGAAAACAATCCTTTATATTTAAATACTTAAATGCAAAATACCAACCAGAATCAAATGGCAGTGAAAACACTATATATAGAAATCTTCAGGATATGGCCAAAGCTGCACCTCGAGGGAGAATGATAGCCTTAAACACTTAAATGCATTGAGAGTACTAAAAGAAAAATACTTGAAAATGAACAAAATAAGTTTTCCATTCAAGAGATTGGAAATAAACCAAAATAAACCAAAGGAAAAAGGTAAAGAAATGTAAAAACAGATATGGATAAAATATAAAACAAAATTAGCACTGGTCAATAAAACTTAAATCTAGTTCTTTGAAAATGCCAATGAAATAGACAAACTTTTTGCAAGTGTGATGAGACAGAAGAGACTAATTTAAAAGTAAAAGAGAAACTGATCTAGTTGAAGTAGAGGATCTCTCCCGGGTTAGATGCTCAATAAATATATGTTGAAGGAAGAGGGTATGACAGATTCTGTGGATTGCTCCCCAGTAGTCACTCCCCTCTCCTCTTTCATGAAGGCAGGCACTGCCTCCCATGAAAGAAGCTGAAAATGTCAGGTACTAACTTTCCTAGACTACTTTGCAGCTATAGGTGTCCATGTGACCAATTCTGGCCAATGAATGAAGGAGAGAGCCAAAAGTCCTATTACTGACTCCATCCCTCCCAGGGGGCACTAAGAGTTTGGAACCTATTACCTAAATCAGTTGTCTCTAATATGAGGTTTCCAGGCAATGTAACAGCTAGGAACTGAGGATGGATTTGAGACCATACTCTTAATCCCAACACTATTCAGCCCCAAAATGGGAAATAGCATCCATATTCTCCCCACCCCTCATAAGAGTCAGTGACATATATAGGGCTAGAGCCTCGGTATATCAGTTAGAATTTCTCTTCAGTGGCTAGTAGGAGAGACTGGAAATAACACAAGCAACAAAGAGAAGACTAACATATAAGATAAAAAAGAAACCAGTATATGTAAGGGTAGCTTGCATGGATAGAAGATTGCTTCTCTCACACATAAAAATTGTCCATAAACAGATTTTTCAGAGTTGAAATGGTGCCTCCATAGTGTCATTAGGGACACCACAGCTCTTTCTATCTTTCTGCTCCATCATTCTTAGCTTGGAAGGATTCTCTCCATCACCTGTGGCCCAAGATGGCTGTTGCAGCTGCAGCTGCCTCAGCCATGTTCCATGCAGGAAGCAGGAAGAAGGGGACGAAGGCCAACAACAGCGCCACACCTATTTATGGACTGTGCCTCTTTCAAGGAACCTTCCCCAAAGTCCAGGCCTACAACTTCCACTTACATCTGATTGGCCAGCTCTTAGTCACATGGTGACCCTAGCTGCAAGGGAGGCTGGGAAGTGGAGTCTTTTTCCTGGGAATATTACTGCCCCAAAGAACATCAGGAAAGGCAGGAAGAATGGATCCCAGGTGGACAGCTGGCAGGCTCTGCCACGCCAGACCTTGGAACTCCTATCTCCCAAGCTGGACAAAATGGCCTTTCTCAGCTAAGCATAAATGGAAGGAGCCACAGTGACAGTAGCAAGGGATTGGGAAAGACCGGGGTGTGTTCAGCAGAGGCTTACTTTGTGCACTACAGAATGAGGCCAGTGGGCGGGGCAGAAGGAGCAAAGGAGGAGGCAGCTCAGGTTTCTAGGTCAAACAAGATCCCATATCCTCAGGGTGTGGAAGCTCAGATATTCCCCAAACCAAGTCTTCCATCCCTCTAATGATCTCTGGGCTCCTTGACTGAATCTTCCAGGCTGTCCAATCCCCTCCTTTCACAGTCCAAGAAAGAATAACAATAACCACAAAATAATAATAGATCCTGTATCTCAAGCATTGATTTGTCCTTTCGCATGAACCATCTCAATGAATTCCTACAACAACCCTTATGTGTAGTTACTACCAGTTCCTCCATTTTACAGGTGAGGAAACTGAGGCACAGAGAGCTGAAAACCTTGCTCTGGGTCCCACAGTTCCCACAGTTGCTGGGAGAGGCGCTAGCTGGTGAGTCCCCTTTGTTCTTCAGCAGAGTAGGCAGTCAAGGCCAGACTTTTAGCTGTGGGCACGTTACTTTTGCTCACCTGTAAAACAAAGATAATAATAGTGCTGAACTCCTAGGATTGTTGAAAAGATTAAATGAGTCATTACAAGTAAAGAATCTAGTACATAAGTGCTTGATAAATGCTTTTGACACCACCACCACCCGCACTGAGGTGTTTGCTTTTGGCAACAGGCAGCTGGAAAAGCCAAAAACAACAATTGTTCTGCAATGCCTTCTTCCTGGGGGACTTAATTAGGTTTGCCTCATTTTATATAGTACATGATGTTCTTAACAATAGTGTTCGCTGAAAATGGCTTACAAGAAAAAGTAATAACTGTGTATGAACTTTTAGAATCATGATATTAATGATCTCAGGTTCAGGGGTAATATGCTTTGAGCACAGATTCTCTGATTTGCTCCTCGCAGCCTGCCTTTGAATGGGGGCCACTTTTCCCCAGCCTCCTAGCTGTTTATTAAAAAATAACACATGCCAGGCCCCTGCCTGGGCCCAGGAAATCTCTGTCTCCAGGGAAAGGAACTGGAAGCTGAATTTTTAAAATAAATAGCCTGGGTGATTTTATCAGTTGGGAAGTTGAGGGACCCAGATGCAGGGACTATCTGACAAAAAAAGGAAAATGAGTCACAAAGAGGAGGAAGTGACTTTCCCAAAGACACTCAGTCAGGAAGGGTCAGGGCCAGGAATTAGCCCAGAGAAGGGCAGGAATCTGCTCAGGATTATATAGCAGGTTTCCTACTGAGGGCTAAAACTGGGACTCTTCTGCCCCAGGAGGTTGATAACAGCTCCTCCAACCCCAACTTCACAAAACTGCATGGTGCTTGGGGCCCTCAGATTCTACTAGCCAGGAGTGGGAGCTAGTCCAGACCCCCAGGGCTGCCTCTGCCTCTCTCTGACCCCATTCCCCTCCCCCTTCATGCCTTTTCTCAAGTAACACTTCAGGCAAGGGGGAGGGCGGGAATAGGGGCTGGAATGACCTTGAGGCCAGAACACACAATGGCCCAGTCACTGTCTGGCGCCCTGCCAGGGAGAGGAAGGAAATCTGCCCGGGCTGGAATGTTGATTCAGGATGGAGAGAGGGGCGGAGGATGGGAGAAAGGGAGGTAGAGGGAAGAGAAGAAGGGAGAAAGAGAAGAGAGGAGAAAGTAGAGGGAGAGGAGAAGGAGGCATGAGAATAGTATAGGAAGAAAGAGGTGAGGAAGGAGAAGGGATGAGAGAGGAAGAAGGATGAGAAGAAGGAAGAGGAGGAGGAGGAAGGGTGCCTGGCACCAGGGTGCCGAGGCCAGACTTTGGGAACCAAACAGGGAGTCTGGTCAGCTCCAGCTCTTCATGATGCACAATGCAGAGTCCAGTGAGGGCATCCCAGCCCACCTAGGTTGCACAGGAGCAGAGAAGCCAAAGGGCCTCACCTGTGCTGCAAATCGTAGGCAGGAGCTCCCTGAGTACCCACAGTAACCTTCAGAAGCAGGTGTCAGCCTGCCCGTCCCTCAGAAAGGAAACTGAGGCCTCCAGAGGTCACATTACTGGAATCATCTCCCCTTTGGATCACAGTCCATACCCTTCTCCTCTCACTCCACTCCAGCCACACTGGCCTCCTGGCTATTGTTTGAACAAACCAAGCAACTCCTGCCTCAGGACCTTTGCACTAGCCTTTCCCCCTGCCAGGAATGTTCTTCTCCTAAATACCTGAATCACTCCATGGAGGTCTCTGCTCAAAGAGACCCTCTTGAACACCCAATGCTGTCTAGCTTTGTTCTTCATAGCACTATCACACACACACACACGCACACACAGCTATATTATATCTTCCTTCCTCATTTGTTCATTAGCTGTATTTTCCCCCCAGACAGCAAGCTTCGTCAGGCAGGAATTTATCTCTTTTGTTCACTACTTTTGTGTCAATTACTTACATCAGTGCTTGGCACACAGTAGGTGCTCAATAAATAGTAGCAGTAATAGTAATGATAAGGTGACTTACCTCACCATGTCACAAAACATACTTTAGAGCTATTGTATTAGTTATTTGACTACCGCATAACAAATTACCCCAACACTCAGCAGCTTTATTATCTCACAGTTTCTGTGAGTCCAGAATTCGGGAGTGGATTCCCTGGGTAATTCTGGCTCAGGGTCTCTCATGAGGGTGCAATTAAGATGGCAGCTGGGTTACTGTCATCTGAAGGCTTGGCTGGGGCTGGAGGACCCAATTCCTGGCTAACTCACATGGCTGCTGGCAGGAGGCCTTAGTTCCTTGCCACATGGACGTCTCCATAGAGTGTCCTCATGACAAGGCGGCTGGATTCTCCCGGTGCAAGTGATCCAATGGGAGAGCAAGGAGGAAGCCATGATGCCTTTTATGATGTGTCGGAGAAGTCACACACCACCACTTCCACCATATTCTACCATATTCCACCATATTCCTATGAAGCAAGTTACTTCATCCAGACTCATTCAAGGGGAGGGGAATTCAGCTCCACCTTTTGAGGGGAAGATTGTCGAAGAAGTTGTGGAGGTATTTTAAAACCACCGCAGCTGTAATCATTCAAACAGTGTGAAATGAGCAAAAGAACCAAGGGAAAGACAATGAGAAGTGTCTTAGTCACCTCGGGCTGCCATAACAGAAGACCATACATGGAGTGACTTAAACAATAGGAATTTATTTATCACAGTTCTGGAGGCTGGAAAATCCAAAATCAAGGTGCCAGCAGGTAGGTTTCATTCTGAGGCCTCTTCCCATGGCTTGCACGTGGCTGCCATCTCGCCATGTGTTCACATGTCTTCTTCTTTGTGGGTCCACGAGGACAGAGAGGGTAAACTCGCTCTCTAGTGTCTCTTCTTATAAAGACACCAATCCTACGAATCAGATCAGGGCCCCACCCTTAGGACTTTATTTAACCTTAATTACTTCCCTAGAGGCCCTATCTCCAAATACAGGTGCATTGGAGTTCAGGGCTTCAGCATAAGAATGCTTATTCGGTCCATAGTAAGTGGCAACACAAGAGCAGAATCACTGCCTGCATCCTGCAGCTCCAAGCACAGTGCCAGGCAAACAATCGGTGTTCAATAAATACTCGATAAGTTAAAAGATATATGGATGAATGAATGAATTCAACCAATATCTGTTGAGTGTGCACCCTGAGAAGGTATCGTATAAAGTCGTGGGTGCACATACTGATCCCCACACCTTCGTCCCTGGCCTCGCAGAGCCCACAGCCCAGAGTGGGGGACAAATGTTAACAGGTCCGTAGACAAAGTCATTACAAAGTATCATGATGCTCTGACAAAAAAGTGTGAATTCTGAGAGAGAAATGCCAGAGCATGAAATTCAGGTGGAGCCTCCAAAGCAGCCTCCCAGAGGGGTGACATTTAAGGTGTATATTAGTTTCACGTGGCTGCTGTAACAAATGCCACAACTGTGGTGGATTAAAACAGCAGAAAGGTATTTTCTTACGGTCCTGGAAGTCAGAGATCTGAAGTGAGTCTTCTGGGGATGGAGTCAAGGCGTCCACAAAGCTGGGTCCTTCTGGAGGCTCCAGGGGGAAATCTGTTCCTTGCCTCTTCCAGCTTCTGGCTGTTGCCAGCGTTCTTCATCTTAAAGCAGCATCACTCTCATCTCTGCTTCTACGTATTGTCAAGTCCCCTTCTCTTCTATGGTCAAATCTTCCTCTGCCTCGTTCTTACAAGGAGACGTGGGGTGACACTTAGGGCCCACCCAGATAATGCCAGATCGTCTCCTAATCTTCTGGTGCTGAAGTTCTTCATAACTGTGAAGTCTCTTTTGTCTTACATGGGTAACCATCACAGGTTACCCATGGGATTCAGGCTTGGATATGGGGGATGTTATTCAGCCAATTACAAGGTGACACCTGACAGGTCAGAGGAGCTGGGTGGAAAGTTAGCGGGGGCGGGGGGGGGGGAAGCATTTCACACAGAGGGCATAGAATGTATAACGGCCAGGAGGCGGGAAAGCAGATTTGAGGCCCATGTGGCTGGAGAGGAGAAAGCAAGGGGAGACTTGAGGAGGTGAGGGCAAGTGAGGACAGGGATCGTACAGGGCCTTGTGCGTCACAAGGAAGACTGTGACTGTCCCCTCAAGTGAAGTACGAGCCACAGCAGGACTCTGAGCAGCATGTGCTCCAAGCCCAGGGCTCTTTCTCAGGCCACATGTTGGAAGAGGCTGTGGGGAGTAGACAGCAGGGAGCCCAGCGAGGAGGTGACGGCAGCTGGACCAGGGTGGTGGCCATGGAGATAGACACTGATTTGGAAGGCGGAGCCAACAGCAATTGCTGATGGACTGGACATAGCATAAGGGCAGAGAGGAGTCATGGGGTCTCCAAGTCTGGGGCCGGAGGAGGCACAGGATGGAACTGTCATCCATGAGGCTGGAAGGCTGAACGCGGAGCAGGGTCAGAGATTAGAATGAAGACGTGTCACATTTGAGAGGTCACTGAGCGGGGAGACTTGCCTGGACCCCAAGGCACATAGGCTACAGGAGGGAAGTTGGAAGCAAGTTGTGGACTGTGGTATTCACCCACCTCGAGGGGCCCCTTATCCTCTCCCCCAACTTCCCCTCACGCCCGGGTGGAGCCGGTCTTGTTTTCTTCCCTCTCATCATCCGTTTTATGATGGGGAAGGCTGGTTTTCCCCTAACCCAGCAGACACCTCTTCCCTCCGCCTGTCTCTGACCCTCCCGCCTTGGGAAGCCCCGTGCTGGCCTCCTAAAATGTCCCAGCAGGATGAGGCCCTGGCCACCCGTTCATCCAGTCAGATGGGCCCCGAAAGGGGAAGTGGGTCACCCAGCATGCGGTCAGCTCAGTCAGGGCTTTGGGGTCTCGTCTCCTGGATGCCCCCACAGCCCTGGGAGGCTGGGAGAGGAACCACCAATTCTTTCCACATTTCACACGAGAAAACTGGGGCTCCAGGAGAGGCCTGTGTTCACCCAAGACACTCCTCGAATGGGGGAGTCAGGATTTAAACCCAGGTGCTGACAGAAAGATGTCTCTATTGTAAGCTCTGAGAAGCAAATCGGTGAACACAACCCTGTCCTGTCTGTGTAGGGCCCAGTGTCACAGACAGTGACAATCCAGCATTGGTCAGCGCTGAGATCTGAGATGGAGGAGTGCAGGAAGCTGGGTGGCGGGACACCTGGCCCAGTAGCGGGTCAAGGAGGCTTCCTGGAAGAGAAAATGACTCATTGAGACCTAGCGGATGAGCAGCAGTTACTAGGTACAAATGTTTCAGGGAAAGGGAACAACATGGGAAAAGGTCCAGGATTAAGAGGGAACTTGGGGGCTTCTAAATCTGACTGTGTCCCTCCTCTGATTAAATCCTCCTATGGCTGCCTTGGCAAACTCCTCAGCCTGGCATGCATGCATGCCTTCATTCATTCGAGTAAACATTCCCTGTATGTAATTAGTGTCAGGCCCTGTGAGGACAGAGAAGTGACCACAACAGCCTCACAGGACAGTGACCCTGACCTGGGAGTCAGGGAGGAGTTCTGGGGGGGAAGGTATCTACTCCAAAACCTGAAGGAGGAGTAAAAAAGATGCTGGGGAAGAGACAAGGAAGGGTGTTTCAGGCAGAGGGAACAGTCTGTGTAAAGGCCTGAAGGTAAGTTCTGAGAATGGCTTGCTCCAGAAATAGCTCATAGCTCATAGGTTCAACTGCAGCACAAAGTGGTTCGGGAAAGGCAAGAGAGGGCAATCTTGTGACCTGTATGTGCGCTTCCTTCCAAGGTACTGGAGAGACACAGAAAAGTCGTGAACAGGGGAGGTAGGAGTAGGCTTCTAAGTCAGAAAGACACACACCACTACCCCCGCCACGGGGAGGATGAACGTAGTGAAGCGACAGAGTCATAGATGGGGTGTTTTGGGGTGCGGTGGGGTGGACTCGTACCCAGGTCTTCTGGGGCTCCGCTCTCCTCGCTCTGGATGGGAGGCCTGGCGCATAGCAACCGGTAGGTGACGCCAGTACACCACCAGGCAGCTCCCGAGCTCCAGAAAGAGAAGTCAGGCCCAAAGCCCAAAGCAGCCCCTGAGTCACAGGCGTAAGTCCCACAAGCGCTCTGCCTCTCTGTCCCTTGGCCCCTCCAGAGCTGAGATTTCAAGCCTATAGGGGCCCTCCGACTTCAGAGCACAGGAAAGAGCTGGCTGGGCTACAACAGACGTGTTCTTCCTATCCAGTCATCTTGGAAGCTCAAACTGGAGCACGTCCCCCATCAGACTGGGGCTATCTGTCTCCTACTTCAGATTAAAAACTCATCTCACACCTCAGAATGGGCCATCCTTACCTCCCCCAACAGACTGGAAATCCGGATTAGAGACTTGTTCACCCTCCATGGAACTGGGACTTCCTATCCTCTCTGTCCAACTTGGGAAATCCTGTCTCCCACATCAGATTTGGAGAGGGCTTCTTTATGGTCCCCATTGGTCTGGGGCTCCTTGTCTCCCCCATCAGCCTGGGAAATCTTTGTCTCCCCGTCAGACCAGAGGGGAAGATTCTTCCACCCTGGCAAAGCTTTGCAGGTCCTTCTTCCATCCATGGGAGGAGCCATACCTGGTTTACCCAGAGGGAAACTGAGGCACAGAGCAGCGGAGCAGCACCGCCCGGACAAGCTGAGCTGCTCCGTTCCCCCTTTTGTCCCCCTCCATACTTGTCCCCCACCCCCACCCCCTGCGCTTTGGGTAACTCCCCTGGCACCAGAAGTAGGGGAATTCTGCCTGACTGCAGCTGCGTGCTTGCTGGTGGTGCAGGGTTAAAGTCCTTAGCTGGGCTTGGGGCTCAGGGGGGGGAGGGAGGGAAGAGTGGTGGCCTAACCCAGCGGGGGACTCCCCAGAGGTCGAGACCTCGAGACTGGGAGGGTGAGAGATGGGCTGTATCCTGTCCTCACAACAGGGCGGTGGGGTGTGGGTTCGAATCTCCCTGCTTCAGTTCCAGACTGTGTGGCCTTGGACCAGGAAACAGGCCGCCTCTCCAAGCCTCCGTTTCCCCAGCTCTCAGGAGTAGAGAGCGTGGATGTGTAAAGGCCCTGGAATCAGACTGAGTTCACCTCTGCCAGCCTCAGTTTCCCCAGCTGTGAAAAGGGGACACGTCTCTGGTGGTTATGAAAACCCACTGAGTTCATGCACGAGAAACCCTTGGGACAACGGCTGACAGTGGCCCCAGAAGTCAGTGTGAACCCTACAACCTACCTTCCTCAGAAGGTTGCCTCCTAAATGTCTGAAATTGATCTGCTTCACACCTCCTTCGCCTACCCTCCTACCCCACGCCACCTGCTCTCTTGCAGCACACCTGGTCTCCCTGCAGAGACAGAGAGGTCTTTGTAAAACTCAACCCAGACCTCTTCACAGAACCTGCTATAGCTCCCTGGTACCCTCAGGAGAAAACCCACGGGCTGCACCCCAGCACAGGCCTCCTGGGTGGCCTGACCACTGCTTGTCTCCACCCTCCTTTCTGTTTTTCTAATTGATCCTTGTGTTCTCCTCCTTCAAACATGGCCCCACCTGCTTTAGGTCTCAGCTAAAACATCAAGGCCCCCGGAATGTCTTCCCTGATCCCCACAAACCAGGCCTGGTCCTCTCATTCCTCCCTCTCCTGCTCCCCTGTACCTCTCCACTCACCCCCTACCACAGGTAGAAGTAAAAGGTATTGGGCTATCCACCTTCAAACTAGCCTCTGAATCCAGCCACTTCTCCCCATCTCAACTCCATCATCCTGGTCCAATCACCATTACATCACCTACAGCCTGGACCACTGCAGTCTCCTCTTCACTGGGTTCCCAGCCTCTGTCCTTGCCTTCACATGCAGCCAGAGGGACCCTGTTAAAACCTAAGTCAGATCATGTCCGCCTTGCTTAGAACCCTCCCATGGCTCCCATCTCCTCCCAAGAAAACACCAAAGTCTCTGTAGTAACCCACAAGACCCCGAGAATCTGCTCAACAACCCCCCCATCTCCCCAATCTCACTCCTACTTTCCTGCCTGATCACTCTGTTCCAGACACATGGGAACAGCCAGTACAAACCACCTCAGGGCCTTTGCACATGCTATTCCTACAGCCTAGAACACTCTTCCTCCCAGATGTCCACATGGCTTTTTCTCTCCCTCTTTCACATCTTTGCCCAAATGTCAATCCTTATAGGGGCTTCCCTTGGCCACTGGATTTAAAAATGCTTTAAACAACTACCCACTTTCCTCCTCACAGTACTTTGCCAACTTTATTTTTCTCTGCAGCAAATACCGGAGGTGCCAAAAAAATGTATACAAGTGGACACTTTAGTCAACATTGCTGAAGCAGCAGTCGCCGTAATCAGAAGTGTCTGGACGCTGATGGTGACCACTGAGCACTTCTTGTAATTGCAGAAGTCAAATATGACTTGTAGGGGCAGGCTAGTGGCTCAGGCGGTTGGAGCTCCATACTCCTAACGCCGAAGGCTGCCAGTTCCAATCCCACATGGGCCAGTGGGCTCTCAACCACAAGGTTGCCAGTTCAATTCCTCAAGTCCCGCAAGGGATGGTGGGCTGCGCCCCCTGCAACTAAGATTGAACACGGCACCTTGAGCTGAGCTGCCTCCTGGAGGGCTCAGTTGGTTGGAGCGCGGGCTCTCAACCACAAGGTTGCCGGTTTGACTCCCACAAGGGATGGCGGGCAGTGCCCCCTGCAACTAAGATTGAACACGGCACCTTGAGCTGAGCTGCCTCCAGGAGGGCTCAGTTGGTTGGAGCGCACCCTCTCAACCACAAGGTTGCCGATTTGACTCCCACAAGGGATGGTGGGCTGCGCCCCCTGCAACTAGCAACGGCAACTGGACCTGGAGCTGAGCTGTGCCCTCCACAACTAAGATTGAAAGAGCAACAACTTGACTTGGAAAAAAATCCTGGAAGTACACACTGTTTCCCAATAAAGTCCTGTTTCCCTCCCCCAATAAAATCTTAAATAAAAAAAAAATGTGACTTGTATTCATTTTTTGTTATCGGTATATATTATTACAATTTCAATACAGTTTTCCTTTCTTAAAACGTGTATACTTTTTTTGGCACCCTCTGCATGTAACACTGTCTATATTTTCCTTGTCTTGCTAACAATCTGTCTCGAGGACTAGACTCTGACTTCCCAAGGTCTGGAACCTTATTTGTTCACCACCAGAGCAAGGCCTGAAATACCTGTTGGCAGAGCTAATGGATTGTAAATATTTATTTTGAAGAGGTAAGAGGTTCACAAGTTTCAAAATCCAAAAAGCACAAAATGGAAGTGAAAAGTCACCTCCCCACCATGACACGACCCCCTGCCCTACCCCTTTCCAGTCCCGCTCCCACCTCCCATTTATGCTCTTACCAGTTTCTTGTGTTTTATTCCAGAAATAGTCTATGCCCGGACAAGAAAATAGGTACATACATTTCTTCCTCCCTCCTTCTTTACGCCAGTGGCACACACTCTTACGCTGTTCTGTATTTCCCGCTAACAATATATCTGAGAGACCACCCTGCATCAGCCCAGAAAGTCCTTCTTCATTCTCTCTCTCTCTCTCTCTCTCTCTCTCTCTCTCTCTCTCCAGCAGCTGCCTGTGTGGTGTCCAAGGTGGAGAGAGCTTCCATCACAATCTATTTTTCAAGAGTATTGGGGCTTGGTGGCCAAGAGTCCGGATCCATCTCACAGACCCAGACTCACATCATCGCTTTGTAACCACACGCTGCTGGTGGGGTCACAAACCAGAGTAGCCACCCCGGATAATAGTTTGCCAGTTCTCCCTGAGGTAAAACACACACTCCTCATGTGACCCAGTGATTTCATTTCTGGGTATTTACCCAAGAAAAATGCAGACCTCTGGTCACACAAAAACCTGTCCGTGCTTGTTTATAGCAGCTCTATTCATGATTACCAACAACTGGAAACAGCCCAAATGGTTTCCAATGGGTAGATGGACGAGCAAACCGTGGTTCATCCACACCATGGAATATTACCCTGCAATGAAAAGCAACAAGCTGCAGATACACACGACACCATAGATGAATCTCAAATGCATGAAGCTGAGTGAAAGAAGCCAGACTCCAGACTACGTTATTCCACTAATGGGACATTTGGAAAAAGGCCACATGATAGGGACAGAACACAGACTGGTGGTTCCAGGAGCGGGGTGAGGCAAGGCTGTGACAACAGAGGGCTAGCACGAGGGGACTTTGAGGGGCGATGACAATCATCTCCATTTTGATTCTGAGGGTGACTACACAAGTGCATGCATGTCACAAAGGTTCTAGAACGGTACAACCAAAAGAGTCAATTTTACTGCCTATAAATTTTTGAATGAATTTTCTTAAAGGCTACATACTGTATGATCCTATTTCTATGACATTCTGGAAAACCAAAGCTCTAGAAATAAAAAGTAAAAAAACAGATCATTGGCTGCCAGGAACTGGGTATGAGGGGAGGGTTTGACTACAAAGGGGCACAGGGATAATCTGAGGCGATGGAAACGTTCTCTATCTTGATTGTGATATGATTATATGACTCTAAACTTTTATCAGAGCTCCTCCAAAGTACACACTTAGCATGGGTGTGTTTTATTATATATACATTATACCTCAATAAAGTTGATTTTTAAAATCTTATCTCCCCTGCCCTTCCCTGGCTGTGTGACCTTCGTCAAAGCCCCTAACCTCTCTGTGCCTTAGCCGAAGGAGGAGGGAGATGAGGGAGGAAGGGAGGCACAGCCAGGGTGGGTGCTGAGGTCTCAGGTCTCACTATGGGTAAAAACAAGAAACATCTACGAACAAAACAGAAGTGTTTTATGGGTCTGTAGGGTGGAACGGGTGACAGAGACCTGAAGTCCTGACAAAGGCCCCTGTGTCTCAGGACGGCAGGTCCTGGGCTGAGCACTGTTAGGCCTCACCAGAGTCCCTTTGAACCCCTGAACACGCCTTTGTTGACCTAGAAAAGCAAGTACAACCATGTCTAGATCCCAGAGGGATGGCATCAGGCGTCACAATTCAGTGCATTGTAAGAAAGCCTTTTCAAATGTCAGATGGGCCTGACAGACCCACTCTCTGAGGTCTCCCTGTTTGGGGCAGTGTTTGGGTAAACACAGTGGTGCCAGCCCCGGTCTGCCTTCACAGGGGAGCCTGGGCTGCCCCCAGATAGTGGCATTCCAGAGTGGCTGGGGAACTCAGCCTACAAAGAGGAGGAGAGGCTGCTGACGCTGAGGCCGGATATGTTTATTAAATACCTACTGTGTGCCCTGGTTTGGATCTCATCGGAAGAGGCATGTCTTTGAGGCTAAAGTGAAAGAGGCTTGTGTGGGTAGGAGCGTGGGAGGAAAGGCCCCTGCTAAAAGCAGGGGTGTGGGTGAGGGCAGAGCAGTGGGAGATAAGGCAGGAGGGAGGTGGTGCCTGGTGCGGGGCCTCCAAGCCTGGACTTTCTCCCACTGACACCCCAGGCGGGAGCAGCTTTCTTAGGATCCATCCAGGTGTGCAGGGAGAACAAGATGGAGGTGGCCAGGAGGGCGAGGGGAAGCAATGGGAATGAGAAGCAGCCCTGGTTCGTGGTTTGCGGAGGGTGAGAATACAGAGAGCTCATCTTCTCAGTCCCCCCTGAGACCCTTCTGACCCTGAGCTCGGAGGCCTTCGCCACTGGAGCGTCCTCATTTCTACAACTTGAAGACAATGAGTCTTAGGTCTGCCAAGGATGCGTTTTTAGTTATGTTCAGTTCCTAAGACTCTCTACCCTGATCATTTGTCATTTCTTAAATTCTATTAGTCTTCGTGCCTAAAGTTCTACAATTACGAGTTTCTTTGATCCTTTCATTCTAGGACTCATTCAATTAGTAAATATTTATTGAGCCTCTATTTTGTTTTAGGTGCCAAGGATACAGAAAAGAACAAAATGGATGAAATTCCTGCTTTGGGGAAAACCATTTCATTGAATATTCACTACACACCAGGCTCCGCTCTAGGTGTGAACACATAACTCATTTAATCCTGTCACCAGCCACATGAGTTAGAGGCTTGTATTATTCCCATTAAACAAATAAGGAAACTAAGACACAGGGTACTAGAATGTCTTATTCCTAAAAGTCCGGGACTCTAGAATTCTTTGCCCCAATGAGTCTAAGGTTCTAGAATATTTTGTCCTAAAGACTGTATTACATTTGGATTCAAGTGGACAATGGACACAGGAAAAAGTCCTCAACTTCATTATTGAGCCAGAAATTGCAAGTTAGAATCACCATGAGATTCACACACACACACACACACACACACACACACACACACACACCATATTTTAAAAGTCTAGTCAGAGCCAGTGCTGGCAAGGATTCTGGGCAAGTAGAATTCACAGCAGACATTAGAGATGGAAGAGAAAATGGACACAACCTCCTCTGTCTGGCTATATATTTCACAGCTGGACATATGGAGACCCTATGTCCCAGCAGTTCCACTCCTGGATAATGCAAAAAAAACACATGCTTACTGGCCCCAGGCGATGCACACAGCAATTGTTCAAAAGAGGCAGAGACTGGAGACCACTCACGTGCCCATCAACAGGAGAATGGATTGATAAATTGTGGTATATCCATGCAGGAGAATAATATACGGCAATGAAACTGAAGACACTCCAATATACGCTGGAACACAAATGAACCTCAGAGGCATAGAATTGACTAGAAGAAGCCAGATCCAAGAGGTTGTACTATAAGACACTGTTTATTCAACATCTAAAACTGTAGTGGTCAGGTGTGTCTTCATAGGTAGAAAAAGTTTAAAGATAAGCAATAGAGGCCGGGCCGGTGGCTCAGGTGGTTAGAGCTCCGTGCTCCTAACTCCGAAGGCTGCCGGTTCGATTCCCACATGAGCCAGTGGGCTCTCAATCACAAGGTTGCCGGTTCAATTCCTCGACTCCTGCAAGGGATGGATGGTGGGCTGTGCCCCCTGCAACTAGAAAACGGCAACTGGACCTGGAGCTGAGCTGCGCCCTCCACAACTAAGATTGAAAGGACACAACTTGACTTTGGAAAAAAGTCCTGTTCCCCTTCCCCAATAAAATCTTTTTTAAAAAAAAGATAAGCAATAAAAGCTTAAAAGAATACGAGTTACCTTGAGGGGAGGAAAAGCATTGTGATTTGAAAGAGTCGTGAAGGGGTTTTTGAAAAACTGGCAACACCATTTCTTAACCTAACTGCTCCCTTTTACAACAGTTTGTGAAATGGAGCATTATATGTTATACAGTTCTCATTTTATTTCATGATTTTTAAACATATACTTTTAATCCCACGATTCTACATCTGTCTGTTCCTCAGATGACTTGGTTCTCCACGGGACAAAGTGCCTGAGCCCCAGCACGGAGGCCAGAGCGTGCAGGGGAAAGCCACGAGAAGAGAACTTGGGATCTGAAACACACGAGACAATTTTGATTTTCCCAGAAGTGAGCAAATGTGCTGTGAATGTGTGACCACAGGAGGCCAAAGTGATAAGTTCAGAGGTGGGTAATGTCCAAAGTGTACTCCCCATCCCACCTCCTGCAGAGCATGACAGTAAAAGCTCCCATTCATCCCATCTCTCACCAGTCAGCCCAGAGCTAAGTGCCCCATGGGCACATTCTCACCAATGCCTGGTGCCAGCCCCATGCTTTCAGATGTGGAAACTGAGCCTGCCCAGAGTTGTGCAGCAAGGAGGCTGCCAGTGCAGGGGTTTGCTACAGACTTGCAACCTGATTCCACAGGGTGCAGTAATGCAGACACACGAGCCCAGTGCTCACTATTGTGGGAAGGTGTTGGTGGGCAGGGATGGCCTCGCCTAGAATGGTGGTTGGGGACAGGGGAGGGGAGTCCAGCGTGGCCCATGGCTCAAATGAGGAAGGGCCTGGCGTGACCTATGCTTTCCCAGGAGCCTGGGGGATTTTTGCTTCTGTATTTTTAGGCCCTGGTGGGTTGTGGAGGTTGTGGCCTGGGGCTGGGGAGGTGCCAACTTCCAGGGAAAAGGCTGGCTTTTCAGGGAGGGTGCTGTCCCTTCCACTGGGATAGGCTCTGTACTTTGCCCGGGGAAGTGGGCTTGGGAAGAGAGCCTGCTGGTTCATTGGGTAGGCTTGCCCCATCTCAAGGAGTGGCTCGGCTGATGGAAGAGGCATGCTTCCCCAACTCAAGGTTCAATCAGATGAAGGAGACGGGGCCCAGCTCACTCCTGGGTAATTCATAGCTTAGACTACAATTGAGGACTAGACAGACTTTCTCTCACAGCACTCCTAGTACAACGGCCAATTCAAGCTACACAAACTCAGTGAGCTACTCTGATGGAGGAGGCAGGACCCAGACTTACCGTCAGGGAGCTTTAGCACGGTGGAGGCATGCCCACTATCTCCAGGAAACTCTGGTCTAGTCTAGTACGTATCCAAATGTCCCCTGGGGGGGAAAGGTGAAATGGCGCCCCCCCCTGGATTGAGAACCACTGACCTAGGCAGATGAGGGAAGCACCCTGCCTCACTTTCAAGGAACTCCTAGTCTACTGTGAGGCATGCCCCAGCCATCTAACCAGGGGTAGTTCCAAGTTCCAAGTCCAGATGGGACGGGTATCACCCACTCTTAGAAATATCTAATCTGGAGAAGTCACACCCTCATTGTCAGGGAGCATCTGATCTGACGGGGGAGAAAGAACACAATTGAAATCTGCAAGGAACTCCTACACTGCTGAGGGACATATCCCCACCTCAGGGACCTCCCAGTCTGAGGGTAGAGTCCACCCTGGGGGGACTCCAGTCTGATGAGGGAGACTGCCCCCGCACCCCCACCAGCCTTCTGTCTCGCACATTCACCTTCCTCCCTTGCTGATGGAATGAGCAGGCAGGGGCCTCCCCCTTCCTCACCTCTGTGGTGTATCCTAGAATCAGGGAACTTCTACAGGAGGACACCACAGTTTCCCAGCCCTGGGACTTCCCTTTATTTCTCAGCCCAAAACCAGGCCCTCACGGGTGGTCAGAAACGTCCACCCAACAGACCCCTGATCACCAACCACCCCTGACCCAGTCTCTCATGGCAGTCACAGTGGTGATAGCACCTGGCTATGGGGTATCCAGTGTGCCAGGCTTGGCGGGGGCTTTCCACACCTGACCTCAACAGTGTCCCACCCTGGGAAGGAGGGGTCCAGCTCCGTCTTACTGACCAGGCTCACAGAGCAAAGCACTTGCCAATGGCCACCTGACCAGAAACTGGCAGAGTAGAAAGTAGACCCAGACTCATCTCACTCCTTATTGATAAGAACGACGTATCTGTGCCAAAGTCTTAATTGCTGACTCACTGAATCCTCCCAGCCATCATGTTATTATTCTCATGGCTCAGAGAGGGAAACTGAGGCCCAGAGAGATAAGATGCTACTCCAAAGCCACCCAGGCAGAGCTGATACTCACACTCAGGTTGTCTGACTCCAAAGGCCGTTGTCACAGGTTGGGTCCTCCAGAAAGCAGGTGCTTAAAGTTAAGAGGGCAAAAGGTTTATGGGAAGCAACACCTGAGAAAGGGAAGTAGGGAGCGGGATTGGGTCTGGGGAATCATCAGACCTCAATGCCAGCCTGAGGCAAAGACTGCCCCATTAGAGAAGTTCCACAGTGGGCAAAAGTGGCCAGTTCCTCCCCTGCCTGGCTCAGTCAGTGGCCAGAGGATGACCAGGAGACTGTGTTCCCAACTGACAAGCTAAGGCAGACCTTGAAGGAGCCACCTGTGGGAGCCTACCAGGCATCCCCACCCTGGCAGCTGGGCCACAGTCTTTTCTTGAAGGGGAATCCAAACAGCCTGTCTCTGTGACAGTCACTCCCATCTCTAGATTACTAATAGCAATCATTTAAAAATAATATCTTCCGTTTACTTCGAACTTACTCTGTGCTGGCCTGTGCCAATGTGTTTTAACTCATCTGACCCTCACAACAACCCCGTGAGGCACGCAATATTTTTGCTCCCATTTTATAAATGAGGAAACCAAGGCTCAGAGCAGGTAAGTGGCAGAGCTGGGACTCACTTGTCCAGGGACACAAAGCGGGTACGTGGCAGAGCTGGGACTCCAACCCAAACAATTAGATAGTGAGTGAGTCCTATTTACACATGAGGACACTGAGGCCCAGCATTAAACTGCCTAATTGTCCATCATCACCTTGCTGGACCCGTCTATCCTACCTGACCTTCCCAGATATCCCCTCCCACCACGTCAGCCCTGTCTGATCAAGGCAGTGCATGGGGGTGGCGGGGAGGGTGTCCAGTCTCAAAGCCCGCTGAGAGAAGATGTTGCAATCCTCTGACTCAGCGTTGTGCGTGCAGACCCAGCAAGAAGGAGAAAGGGGAAGATTAAGTCTTGGCCCAGTCCCCGAATGGGCTAGTCCTGCTTGGTGCCAGGGGTTCCAGTAGTTGCCAAGGCCCCAGGGTGGGGGAAGAACCAGGAGGTTCAGACTATGCTCCAGGAAGCTGGCCTGCACTCACCCCTGGGGGTGGAGTAGGGGCAGCCTCGGGGAGCAGAGCTGTCTGCAAACCCACGGTGGTCTTCCAACCCAGAGCCCAGACTGGAGGCTGTGTGACCTTGGGCAAGTCCCTCTGCCTCTGGGCTCATGGTGTCTGTCTTCCTCTGTCTGCGAAATTCACTTGCTCTCTGTTCTCTCCTGCTGCATTGCAACCTTCTCTCCATCTGCTCCACTCTCCCTGTGCTTGAAGGTGTGGACCATGCTAGTCCCTGAAGTTTTTGTACACAGGACTTTGCTATTCCATGCCTCAGTTTCCCCACCTAAACCATTTCTTCCCAGGGAAGAAGCGTCTAGAATTGAACTGGGAGGGATGGTCTGCAGTCTCTGGGACTAATGCCAACCCCTTCCAGGTCAGTGGTATAGCAACTAGGGTTCTGGGGTCACAGAGACCTGGCTTAAAACCTTGACACCCCTGGCCCTCACCATGTGATTCCAGGCAGTGACTTCACCCTTCTGTGCGTTTCTTTCTCTGTACATGAGGATTTGAGTTGAATTTTCCTTACAAATTGTCAAGAGGATTAAGCGGGCCAATTCCTAGTGGGAGCCTGGCCCAGAGTGAATGGGACCATCTTGTCTGGGCAGAAAAGGGCGACAAAGAAGGCCTGGCCTGATGGGTCCAGGCAGGCAATGTGGAGACAAGAATGGATACCATTCATTTATTCATTCATTCTTTCATTCTGCACACCTGGTCTCACTTCATCTGCTCAGCAATCCTGTGAGGCAGGAGCTGTTAGGATTCCTAACTAGAGCACGTATAGTCACTATAAAGTGACAACAAAGGCACAGAGAGGGAACGCCACCTATCCAAAGTCACACAGATAACACATGGCAGAGCCAGGGCTCGAACCCATGTCTCTAAGCTCAGGATGTTGAAACCTAATTTCCTCAATGAAATAGGTCCTGCTATTGAAAGTTTGAGTTAATTGATAATAATAATTCTTATTCCTATGGCTATAAGAGGAGTAATAACAATAGGAGCTACATTGAATCGAGCACTTTCTATTCATCAGGGCCTCTAAGATGGAAGCATTATGTTCTTGACTGAATCTGTTTTATAGATAAGGATGTTTATAAATAGCCGGGGCTCCGTGAGGTATTCACTAAGCTAATAAAAGCAGGAGACAGGATTTGCACCCAGGCCTGAGTCAGAAGCAAAGCACGACAAGGCCCAGGAATTAAGCCAACGGGAACTTAGGGTTTGGACAGTCCTATCCTCTCTTCTTAGAAGAGGAAACTGAGGCTCCCAAGAGCAAAAAAGCTACCCCAGGCCCACAGCCTTCTAGCTGGGACTTCATTTCCTTCTTGGGAACTTGACCAGGTACAATCTTATCCCTTCCTTCCCCAGTGGAGTTTGGAGGAGGACGAGTGGGGATAAAGCAGTTGGAAGGAGAAGATCTAAACAGGTACAAAGGGCAGCCTGAATAGGGAAAGTGGTTAGACACCAAGCAGGACTTCCGGGCCTTCTCTGGAAAGTTTCTGGGACTCAGCCAGGGGCTGCCCCCGGCTGGCAGGGGGCCTCCAGAGTACAAGGCCCAGAGAGGGGAGACCCTAGTCCTCCCCGCCTGGGGTGCAGGGAGCTAGGGGGGAAAAGAGGGGGTAGTCATCCTGGTTCCATATCCTCCATTCCCGACACTGAGGGAGGTGGCTGTGGGAGCTGGGACTTTCCTGAGCAGCAGAAGATTCTGGGAAATTAGAGACAGCTACAGGGCGGGACTGACTCCAAGCCTCCCTTGTCTTCCCTCCCCTCAGTCCCAGCTGGTTCCCCAAGTACACCTCTCTTTCCTCTGCCCCCAAGGAGGCCCTCCTCCAACTGCTCCTCTTCCCTCACACCATGCCCGCCACCCTCAGATCTTCTCCCTTAAATCTCCTCCCTCAGAATTCACCTCCACCCTCAGACCCTCTCCAAATCTCCTCTTTCCTCAGACCCATCTCTTTCCCCCAACCTTTACCTCCTCCCTCAGAGCCACTGTGCTCACTTGGTCCTTTTCAGACTTCGTCAGACCATGTCCCCTCCTCCCCCCCTCTCTCAGACCCTCACCTCCCTCCTCAGACCCTTTCTCCTCCCTCAGACCATTTACTTCTCTCTCAGACCTGTCACGCTACTTCTTCAGATCCTCCTCCCTTAGACTCTCTTAACCCTCATCCATCCTCAGACTGGAAACCACCAGCACCATCTTCCTCAGCCCTTCCAAACCCCCTCTGGACCAAGCACAGATGTCCTCCTCCCCAGTCCCGTCTGGGCTGAGCCATTGCTCCACCTGCCACAGGGAGCTGGGGAATGGGAGGACCCTGCATGTCCTTCTAACCCTAACCTCCTTGGGTCTCCACCTTGAGGAGCCCCGCGCCTCTGAGGCTCAGTTTCCCTTTCTGTGGGAAACTAGTGGGGTTGTGCTCTACATCCCACCCCTCTCCTGTGTTTGACAATCCCTGGAGATAAGGGCTGGGTAAGTGGGGACAGCAGCACCCAGACTTTCCAAGCTCTCCCCTTGTTGGAGCCCCCACACACTGAGAAGCAGGGGTTGACGTCAGCCCCATTTGCCAGAAGAACTGAGGGTCAAAAGAGAGGACTTGTTTGAGAAGCAAGGGGTGGAGGTGGGATTTGAATTCAGGTCTTGCCCCTCCCCGACATTCCCCCATTACAGGGGGCTGAGGGATAGATCCAGAGAATGGGGAAAAGGGGAAGAAGTCAGGTCTCTCCCTGCCTACATCTGCTCCTCATATCCCGGGTTTAATGAGCCACTGGGGTGGGACCTGAGTCCCGGCCTGCGTCCCTGCAAAGTCCCTTCTCGGGGATCAGGCCCCACACCCACTTTCAGGGCTCTGGAGAGGCACTGGATAGGAGACAGAGACACAGAGATCGAGAAACAAAAAGAGATGCGGCGGGCTGCAGACTGGAGAGGGAGGCTTGTGATGAAGGGACAGAGCTGCAAAGACGGGGGGAGACGGACAGTGAGAACCGGGGCGACCCTGCGTGCCGCCTGGCCAGACTCGGGTTGCAGCCCCGACAGCCCCGCGCCCCAAGGTTCCCAAAGCCTCCCCCTTCGCCTTTTGTAACTCAGTGACCTGGACTCAACCTCAGCGATGGCCCCGCCCCAGGGAAATCCGGGAAAGCCCCGTACCGCTAGGGCCCCTCCCCGGGGCGGGGACAAGGGTGGCAGGGAGGGGACCGGGACGAGATCCGCCTCCGCCCCTCCCCCCTAGCTCCAGCCTGCCTGTGAGTCACGTCCCCCAACCCGCCCGGCCTGTTCCCCACCCATCGACCCCTCCCGGGACGGGAGGGGGAGGTGAGGGAGAAGGGGGAGCCAACTGCCCCCCCCCCATTGCCGGAGCTTTGGTCGCTTCGATTCTGGTCTGTGTCTGCGTCTCTTGTTATCTCTCTGTCTCTCTTTTCCTTGGTCTCTTATGATCTCTATGCCTCTGTCGCCGCGGCTCTTTCTTTCTCTGTTCCTTCAGGATTCCCGGTGCCCGGCTGCGTGGGCTGGGTCCAGGAACCTCGAGGAGAGAGACACATTCAGTGTTTCTCTGTGCACCCTCCACCGCACCCCACCCACCCCCAGCAAAGTTCAGACCCAAGGCCGGCGAGGCACATGGGGAGACAGAGATGGGGGCAGGGCAAGCTGAGGGAGAGTGCCTGGAGCCTGCGGAGGACAGTCCCGGCCCTGGGTGCGTCCTTTCGCTCCCACAAAGGAGGAAACGGCTCAGCGAGGGGAAGTGGGTGGTCAAGGTCACCCGGCGGGGAAGTGGGAGTAGGGACTCGAACCCGCGCCCTAGCGATCCCAGGGAATCATAGACACCCTCCCTGGGGGAGAGGCTGAGAGGCAGACAGCACTGGAGACACAAAGAGACGGTGAGAGACGCAGAGACAAGAGAGACAGAGATACAGACAGATGTGGAGACGAGAGAGAGAGACAGAGACAGAGAGACTCAGAGAGACATCTATCCGGACCCGACAGCTAGAGAGTCAAGAGTTACAGAGGCTGAGAGAGAAAGATAGAGACATATAGCCAGAAGGACAAAAACACAGAGGCTGAAAAAGGCCCATAGCCGCAGGGGTGGGGACCCCCCCGCCCCCGACCCCGCCCCCCTCCCATCCCTAGCCGAGGCCTGGCCGCAGCGGGCGCCGCGGGGCCGGGAGGGGCTGGCAGGAGGCGCGGTGCGGGCGGGGCGCGCGGCAGGGTGCTCCGCGGGGCGCGGCGAGTGGGCTGTCGGGGTCCAGGAAACCCCTAGGGCCGACGGGTGGCTCCGGGGGGGGGCGGGGGCGGGGAGGCGGGCGGTCGGCACCGCCCCGGCGGACAAAAGTCCCTTCAGTTCAGCCGGCGGCAGGGGAAGTCCCGGCTCGCGGCGCAACCTCCCTCGGTGCAGCCGAGCCGAGCCGCGCTCCGGCCGCCCGCTCGGCCGCCGTCCCCGGCGGCCCCATGCCCCGATGCCCCACGGGGGCCATGGACGAGGGGCCCGTGGACCTGCGCACCCGGCCCAAGACCGCTCGACCCCCCGGCGCCGCGCTGCCGCTCCGCAAGCGCCCCCTGCGGGCGCCCTCCCCAGAGCCCGCCGTCCCCCGCGGCGCTACGGGCCCCTTTGTCACCCCAGATCCCCTACACTGCGGCTCCGACACAACGGCGGTTCCCGCGCACCCCCACGGCCTGGCCCGGCCAGAGGCGGTCTACTACCAGGGTGAGTGGCTCCCTCCGGTCATGGTCGGGTTGGGGGCCTGCCAGGGGCATAGGGTCACCAGAGCCAGGGGGCAGAGCTCAGATACAAATACAGGGGGTTGGGGTGCTGAGGGACAGAAACCAAGTTCCCAAGGACACAGATGTGGTGCTCCTGGGAGCCAGGAGTGGGCAGAGCCTGAGGCAGAGCTCTATGAGCATCAGGGAGCAATGCCTTGGGACACAGAATGGGGTTCCTAGGAAACTGGGTGTCAGGGAGCTCTGGGGGACAGAGCCCAGAGTCCGAATGCCACAGATATGGGAACCCAGGGGACAGTGCCCAGTAGTAAAGATTTAGAGTCTCGGAATCAAGAGGGCAGAGTCTGAAGTCCCAGGAACACAGAATTATAAGCTCTTAGGAACCCAGATATCTAGGGTTATGAGGAATCAGTGCACAGGCCCAAGAAACTGGGGTACTAGGCATCCAGATGAAGTCAGGGGAACAGACTGGGTTCTAAGGAGACAGATTTTAGGGCTCCTAGGATGTCAGATCTCAGGAGCAAAGACATCAGGGGACTTTGGGAATTAGGAGAACAGAGTTGGAGTTCTGAGCACCCCAATGCCTGGTACCTCAGGGATCCAAGGAAACAGACCCAGATACTGGGGGTCTTAAGGAGCCAGCTGGACAGGGACCCAGGGTTCTAAGCACCCAGTTATATGTATTTACCAGGGATCTTCGGGGGTCACAAGATCATGGGGTCTTAGGGAGCTCGAGAACTGAGGATTCTAAGAATGGGGGCAAGACTGGGGAGAGCTCAGACTCAAGTGTTTAGGGTCAGGATGAGGGATTCAGGGGTCCCTGGGCAGAAGGCCTCAGGGCCCCAAGGCCTGGTATTGGAGATATGGGACCAGGAAACTTGAAGGGTTCAGGAATAGGGGCCCCCAAGGATCAGGAGATGACAGAGAAGGCCAAGCACCATTCTCTCCTTCTTGTCTCTATCCCTGACCTCAAGGAAGGGGCATTCCCCTGCCACAGCTATGCCCACCTCACCATCCCTGCGTGGCCCCCAAAGCGGCAGAGCCCATGCCTAGTGCCTCCAGACCTTTGCCCCGTTTCTGCACCTTCCACCCCATCACGCTGTGCATCGGGAGGCATGTCACTGCCTCTCCACTTTCCCATTCCCTGGGTGAGAATCCAGGCCTCGGTTTCCCTCATCTAATTGCTGGGTAGATAGGGCTTTGAGTGCCGCAGTGGTCCAACAGTGTGATCCGAACGTGCTTCAGGTACCACCGCCTCTCACCTTCTGACCCACTCCTCTCCCCAAACACTTCAGACATTCACCTCACACTCCATAGCCAGTGTTTCATCATCCTTACTCCCTAATCCACAAATTCACTCAGCTAACAGGCCCGGGGGTCCTCCTGCTGGGTGGTGATGGCCTTCAGCCCTTAAGGGACTCTTTTGCCTAGCAGGAGACAGGGGTCAGACACTTGAAAAGATAAGTGACAATGAGTGTGACCAGGGGGCACAGACTGGAGGATAAGTTGTGAGAGCGCAGAGGAGGGACATGGAAAGGGAGTTTGTCTTGAGCCTTGAGGACCAGCATCAGATGGAAAGGGGACCTAGGATAAAGGGCAGGTGACACTGCAGAAGCAAAGGTCTGGAGGTGGGGAATCAGTTGAGGGTCTGTGGCCTCACCCATGTCCTTTCTCTGCGCAGGACCTTTACTGCCCTTGTACCCCACCCCAACCATGGGCTCCCCCTTTCCTCTGCTGAGCCTGCCTCCACCCCTGTACCCCATGGTGTGCTCGATGGAACACCCCCTGTCAGCCGACATCGCCATGGCCACCCGTGCGGATGAGGACGGAGACACGTGAGTAATACTCCCCCATTAATGGGGAGTGGGAGTGGAGATAGGGAGGCCAGCCCTCCACCCTCCACATTACAGGGGCTCTCAGCTTGGCCTTTCCTGTTAACTCGACCCTCGTTGAGCAAGGCCCATTCCTTCTCCAAGCCTCAGTTTCCTTTTCTGAAAAATGGGCACCCTGAGAGCACTTACCTCCTAGCACTATTTTTGGAGCAGAAGGGTTCAAATTTTTTCTCACAACCCAAAATTGATTGATTTACTACATGAATTATACCTGTTGAGCTCCTGGTACTGAGCCTGGTAGACTGTAAGTGCTCAATAGGTATTACTTTAGATTACTAATACATGCATAAACTTGAAATAAAAATTGCACCGAACAAAACAATCCTCACCCTCACCATGTGGGATGTACTTTAGTGTTTTCTATTCTAGTGTATTCTATTCCAGTATATTCTATTCTCGTGCATTTCGTTGTCATAACCCACTAGATTAATTTGACAATCCCTTAAATTGGTTTCACAAATCCCATAGTTTTATCACCTGAAGATTGAAAAATATATTCTTAAAGCTGCTGAGAAATCCTGCATGGGAGGATTTAGCCCTTTGCCTGGCACAAAGTAAGCACTTGGCACACTTCACCATCTTGCTTTATTATTCTATCAACCTAAGTATGAATCTCAGCTGGCTGCTTTCTCACCCCTCTCCACCTCAGTTTCCCCCTGTCAACATAAGAACCATAAGTGTGCAAGAGTCTCTGTGAGGCAGACATGAGATGACTTCTATAAAGCACTTCTCTGAGAATTGGTTTGGGGATTAGAAACCACAAGTAGGGATAGGATGAACAGGCCTATTTCTGCAGGGAAGAAAGGGGGCTCCACTACAGGCCCACTGGGTGACTTCACATCCATGAGCCTCAGTTTCCCTATCTGGAAATCTCCACTCACAACAGCACCTATTACAATGAGGATTCAGTGCAGTAGTGTACAAATATATAGTGCCTGGCACAGGGTGGGGCACACAGTAGGTGCTCAATACCTGGGAGTGGATGTTGTTGGAACAGATCTCCAGGGGTGGTTGTGGGCCAACCTGTGAGCCCAAGCAGGAGAAAGTGTCTGAGATATATAAAGGGCTCGATAAAGCTAGTTTCCTGCCCTCTGGCTACCTCTGGGGTCACCTGTGAAATAGATTTAATGTGTATGTGCTCCCAGGGGTGAGTTGTTTGTAGCCTGTGAAAGCAGGGTGCAGAAGGAGACCTAGCACACCAATCTTTAGCCACGAGCCCCACCCGCCCTCCCCCGCTCCCCCCATCTCCTCCCTCTCCCCAAAAGCAAACACTTCTGCCTCAGCTGCCTGTCGGGGGAAATCCCTTCCCGCAGAACTTGACCGCAGCCCAGCTGCTCTGCCTCCCCCACGTCAGCACCCGTCACTCACTCGCAGCCTCCCACTCCCGGCGCTCCCTCTAACCTTAACCCCTTCCGCTCGGGCCGAGGCTTTACCGGAATGGGCAGCTGGCACAGCCTGGGGGCGGGGGAGGGGGACACGCTAAGTCTGGGTCCCCAACGCTGCAAAGCTTGGTTGGGAGTCTAGGGACTCAAGGGAGCAAGGAATCTCAGGTCATCTGGACTCCCAAGAGGTCAGGCAGTGGCAAGCTGGAAATCTGGGTCTCCAAGAGGGGGTGGGGGGAGAGTCGAGTACCAGAGAGCAGACATGGGGGTGCTGATCTCTGAGGGGTACGAAACAGGGTGCTGGGCAGCTTGGGGACCTAGAACTGAGAGGGACGGGAAAGTCCTTATCCGCAAAGAGGGTCCTGAGAGACCTTGGAGGTGGATGCCGGGATATGGGAGACAGGCAGCCAGCTGGAGTCTGAGCCCTGCAGGGTGGAGTTCCAGAGGGGCCCCCAGGCTGGAGGACTTGGGGTCCTTCCCACCAGGGAAGCGAGGTCTCTTTGGGTTGGGCTCCACCTCCGCCCCACTGGATGATGGAAGTTGGGGTGCCGGGTAGATCCCTGGCGAGACAGGCTTCCCTCCCCCGGGAGCAGGAAGCGGAGCCCCGCCCAGCAGACCTGTTACTGGAAGTCCGAGGGCAGGGCCGCCCCTCCCGTCCCCACTTCCTCCAGCCCCGCCCCACCCCCTGCGGCCCGCGCGTTTATGGGAACTCAGGCCTGGATGGTTTCTCTGAAATCATTCTCTCCTCTGCCCTCACTTAACCTCGCGGTCCCAGAGAGAGAGACCCGGGCCGGGTGTCCCGGGAAATGTGGGGAGGGAAGGGAGCCCTTCTCAGAGGGCCCAGGTCTGGCCTCTCTCCCAACATTTTCTTTTTAAATTGGACCTTCAGGGATCAGGATCGAGGTTCAGCGTTTCACCTGCATAATCTCTTCCTGGGAGTTGGGCTCCATTTCACAGAAGGGAAAAACCGGCTCAGAAAGGCCACATGACTTTTCCCTAGACACTCAGCTAGTGAGGACCACAACCCAGTGGGGCCTCCTTAGGCCCCACCGCCACCCCCACGCCCTCGGGGCTGCAGGATTTCTCCATCCCAAGCACCAAGGGAGCTGGTTTAAAATGTGGGTCCACGATGCCTCAGTTGGGAAGTTCTGGTCCGTTTGCAGGCAGTGATGGGTGAGAAAGCAGTTCTCCAGTAAATGGACTTGAAGGAAATGTTATGAGGCCTGTGTACGTGCAGTCAGCCTTGGGCCCTCAGTGCTAATGCGCCCCCACCCAGAGTGAACGGGCTTGCGTTAGCTCATGCACAGTCATCCCAGATTGCCCTCAGCTGGAAATGGTTGTTCCAGGTTGGGGGCCCTGGGAAGCAGGCAGGAAGTTAAGGACTGGGCAAAGGGAGAAGTTGAGCTGCTGTGTAATTTCAACAGGGCCTCAGGGGATGTGGCAGCTGGAGTGGCCTCCCGAGTTGAGGCCAGAAGGCTGGGCCCTCTATGCCAGCCACTGATGTCACTGGATACCAGCTGCCCCCCACACTCCATGACCTAGGCAAGCAGCTCTTTTCAGTGGAGGGTAATTCTCACAGAATGCGTAGCGCTGACAACCTTCTCAGAAACTGGGGGAGTGGAGCCTTCAGTCCGAAAGGGGGCATCTGGGTTGCACAGCCCAACCTCCAAAACAGTGACCCTCATCCCAGCTTGTCCTACCTCCCTTTTGGGCAAAACTTCCTCCAGGTAGATACTTTTGGTCTGGAGGCTGAGTGTGACATACAGTCACAGCTGACGGACACCTTGATGGCATCTAGTTCATCCTCACTCAGCTCACAGATGAGGAAACTGGCCCACAGCGGGGTGGGAACATGGTCACCAGCTTCAAGGATGTCCAAGCATCACTAAGGTGGATTCATCTATTCAGCGCCTTTTTATAATAGAGCACCTACTCAGCACCAGGTGCCGTTCTAGGCACTGGGCAATAATGGAAGCAGACAAAACACCCTGCCCTGGTGGAGATGACATTCTAATCAGGGAGACTCAGACAGGAAACAAGTAAAGAGTACATGTCAGGTGATGATGTGGAGGAAAATTAAGCAGGGTAAGGGGGAGGAGGAGCGAGCAGCTGCTGTACCATTTCAGCATAAGCCCTGCAGATATCTGGGGGAAGACTGTTCAAGCAGAGGGCACAGCCCATGCAAAGGCCCTAGGAGGCAAGCATTCTTAGTATGTTTGAGGATCCGCACAGAGGCCAGTGGCCAGATCAGAGTGAAGAGAGTTGACGGAGATGAGGTCGAAGGGATTGCAGAGGGGGAGACAAGATCACATAGGGCCCGTGGACCATGATGAGCACGTGGCCTTTACTCTGATGATTCTGAGGGGAGCATGACCCGACTTAGGATCTAATAGGGTCCCTCTGGCTGCTATGCAGGGAACAGTCAGGCAGTAGTGGAAGTAGGGAGGCCAGTGAGAAGACAGTCCAGGAGGAGGGTGATGGTGGCTGAATCAGGATGGAAGGAGTGGGGGTGGGAAGAAGTGGATTCTGGAGATACTTCCGAAGTATCCAGCACATATTGGAATTAGTGCTGCTAAGAGGTGAGCAGCCCCTAACGCCTCTGACACGACCCCCCCCCAGGCCACTCCACATTGCTGTGGTGCAGGGCAATCTGCCAGCTGTACATCGGTTGGTTAACCTCTTCCAGCACGGAGGCCGGGAGCTGGACATCTACAACAACCTCCGGCAGGTGAGGCTGGGGACCTGGACTCCTGGGTCTGAGGGAGGAGGGGACTGGGGGCTCAAACTTCTGGGCCCTCCCGGAGGAGAGGAAAGGCTCTTGAATCTGAGGGAGGAGATGCTCCAGATTTCTGATTCCTGAGTAAGACTGCAGCTGGGAGTCAGGATTTGGGGAAATTCTGAGGAGGCAAGGCGGGGTCCGGGTCCTTCACCGGCTCTGTTCCCCAGACACCACTACACCTGGCTGTGATCACGACTTTGCCGTCGGTAGTGCGGCTCTTGGTGATGGCGGGTGCCAGCCCCATGGCACTGGACCGCCATGGCCAGACAGCAGCCCACCTAGCGTGTGAGCACCGCAGCCCAACCTGCCTGCGGGCCCTGCTGGACAGCGCGGCCCCCGGCACCGTGGACCTGGAGGCTCGCAATTACGACGGTGAGCATCCACCATGGCGCGGGGTGGGGCTGTCTGGCAGGACCTGGCGTCCTTCTGGGGCAACAAAGCCCCAGGCCCAGGTTTAACTGAGCCTCCTTCTCCTTCAGGACTCACTGCCCTGCACGTGGCCGTGAACACCGAGTGCCACGAAGCGGTATTGCTGTTGCTGGAGCGGGGCGCAGACATCGATTCGGTGGTGAGCCAGGGCGCGCAGGCCGGGGGTGGGGCCAAGAGGGGCGGAGTCCAAAGAGGCGGGACTGGCGTGAGAGCGCCCGCTTGGGTGGGTGGAGCTCCAGGTCCCTGGCCGGACTGTGACGCTGGACCAAGCGGCTGCGGGTCGCATTGCGGGCCGCCAGCTGTTTGGGCAGAGCTTGGAGAGACTTAAAGATCTTCCCTCCCGCCGCAGGACATTAAAAGCGGCCGCTCCCCACTCATCCACGCCGTGGAAAACAACAGCCTGAGCATGGTGCAACTGCTGCTGCAGGTGAGTACGGCCCTGCCCTTGGCCTCTCGGCCACCCTTTCCTCAGGCACCAACTGGCCATCGTCCTCGTCCTTCCAGCTCTGACCCTTCCTTCTAGTCCTGGTTCTGGCAACCCTATGACTTCACCACCCAGGCTGCGAACTTGTCCTAGTCCACTCCCCATTCCTCCCGCCACCCCAAACGGCCCAGGCCCAGTCCAGCGAGAGGTTTGCTGACTCTGCCTTCTAGCTTTGACCTGTCCCCGCGCTGTCCATCCGCCCAGATTCGACCCTGGACCCTTCCCTTCTCTGACTCCGTCCCTACTTCGGCCCGAGTCCAGCCCTGGTTGATTCAGTACCGCCTGCCGGATCCCGCGCTGACCTGCCCTGGGTTCTAGCATCCACCCTTCCCACATCCCACCCGCGATCTGGTCCTGTCTTAGGTTCTGACCCCATCCCGGCCCCGCCCCGCCCTCTGGCCCCGCCCCATCCCAGACCACGCCTAGGCCCCCACCATCGGTGGTGGTCCTGACCCGCCCCTTCGGACCCCGCAGCACGGCGCCAACGTGAACGCGCAGATGTACTCGGGCAGCTCAGCTCTGCACTCAGCCTCAGGCCGCGGGCTCCTCCAGCTGGTGCGCATGCTGGTTCGCAGCGGCGCGGACAGCGGCCTCAAGAACTGTCACAACGACACGCCACTCATGGTGGCACGCAGCCGACGGGTGAGTGCACACGCATGTAAGGGGGGGAGGCTGGGGAAGGTCTATTCTCCAGCGCCTGTCCGTGGGTGTGTGTGTGTGTTTGTGTGTGTGTGTCTGTGCCAGTGCGTGGAGGGGAGCAGGGGAGCCTGTGAGTGCATGCGTATGAGGTCTAGACAGGAGGAGAGACTGAGGCACAAAGAAAGGGAGTGACATGCCCACCTTCACATACTGAGAAAGAGGTCATGTTCACTGACAGACCACATGAGCAAGGAGAGATGGACAGGGGGAGTGGCTTGGTGGTGACCCCCCATTTTCTCATAGGTCATTGATATCTTGAGGGGGAAGGCCACACGGCCTGCTCCAGCATCACAACCAGAGCCCTCCCCTGACAGGAGTGCCACCACCTCCCCTGAAAGCAGCAGCCGCCTCAGCTCCAATGGTGAGAAACCAGCTCCCAACCTCCAGCCTCCACTTCCCTTAGAAGTATCCAGGCCCCCTCAGAACCCAGGAGTTGGGGCCCATAGTCCCCTTCTCTTTGGATCTGGTGTCTCCCTTTCCTCACCCCTCTCTCTCTCCTCTTTCCACAGGTCTTCTGTCTGCATCACCATCCTCTTCGCCCTCCCAGTCTCCCCCCAAGGACCCTCCTGGATTCCCCATGGCCCCCCCCAGTTTCTTCCTTCCTCCCTCATCTCCACCTGCCTTCCTGCCCTTTGCCGGGGTTCTCCGAGCCCCTGGTCGGCCGGTGCCCTCCTCCCCAGCTCCAGGAGGCAGCTGAGAGAGATGGGGGGGCAGATCTCAGACTAATGAGGAGGGACCTCCCTGCCCTATGGGGTCAATCCTCCTGGAAACTGTGAAGACCTCACTCTGCCCCCCCCCCCCCAGTCTTCGGAACCAAGATTTGCACAGAGGCACATCCATCATAAGCCCCCTCTTCTAACCATAGCTATTCCCCCATCTCGTCCCTGGCCCAGGACTCTTACCCCTCTTATTCTCAGGCATCAGTCTCCTACCTGAAATTTCATCCAAATGTTCATTTCCTTGTCCTCTTCCACAACTGTTGGAACTGGGGAACAGCCACTCTCCTCTGCCCTCCACCCAGATCCATGAGGAGAGAGAGATGGGCTGTAGTTAGGCACTGAAAATAATGTAAATTATTAGGTATTTTGGTTAGATTTCTTTTGTAATAAACTATTTTTGTACCATATCCCTGGCTTGGCGGAGCCTCTTTCATGAGGAGGTATGGAGAAAGTGTGTGTGTGTGCACACCTGTACGCCATATTCAGCTCACTCCATGAGTGACCTTGTGAGTCTCAGACATGTGTGGTGACTCTGTGACTTCCAGTGTGTTTGAATGTTCTGTTATTACGTCACTGTGCCATTATTTCTGGGGATGGTGTTGTGTGTGACATCTTTCTAGAGGACCCTGTTAGATTCCATAGTGACTCTGGGTGTATGCATGTGTATGTGTGTGTGTGTGTGTATGTGTGTGTGTTTCCAAGGAGTACCACAATTGACTTGTGTGACTCCGGTTTCCTTTGGGTCTCTGTGTGTGTGGCATTTGTGTGTTCTTGACATTAAGACCAGAGGTCATCGTGTGATTTCTGTTCTATGTGACTGCCTCTCATGCTGTGTCACATTTCACTCCATGGTTCCAGGCCCCCCAACGTACAATACCTGTGTCTTGACTCTGTAGACACAGCTCTGTGTATCAGTCAGATTTGCATGCATTTCCTGTTACCACTGTAACAAAGCACCACAAATCCAGTGCCTTAAAACAACATAAATGTATTCTCTTACAGTTCTGGTGGTCAGAAGTCCAAAATCAGTCTCACTGGGCTAAAGTCAAGGTGTCAGCAGGGCTGGTTCCTTCTGGAAGCTCTAGGGTATAATGTGTTCCTCTGCATTTTTCAGCTTCTAGAGGCTGCCTATGTTTTGTGCCTCATGGCCCCTTCCTCATATCACTCCAACCTCTTGCTTCCATCTGCACATCTACTCTGTTCTCCTGCCTCCCTGTTCGGAGGACCCTGTGATTACACAGGGCCCACCCAGGTGTTCCAGGATAATCTCCGCATCTCAAGATCCTTAACTTCATCACATCTGTAAAGTCCCTTTTGCCCCGTAAAGTGACATCACAGATTCGGGGGATGAGGCTATCACTGGGAGCCTTATTCAGGCTTCAATCAGAGAATCAACATCACTAGGAGGTCAGTACATGGATAAGAGATTTGTTACAGGATTGACCTTCAGGAAGGGAAGATGGATGTGCAGTGGGGAGAGCAAGGAAAAGCTGGAACCTACAAAGAAGGACTGGAACCCAGGTCAGTCCTCACTGCCCCGAGCCTTGAAGAAAGTGTCCTTTGGGAGAAGATGACAGCCTTGGTCCCGTTGTATTGGTCTTCATGAGGAACCATGTGTTTGTATGTTTCTGAGTGATGGTATTTGAGGGACAGCGAGTATTTATTTGCTTTGTTTAGACTGGGGGCCTTCCTGGGCCCCTGGGTCTTTGTAGGTCTTGATGATTATAAACATTTCTGCTGCCATGACTCCATCACGTGTTGTATCTGTGGGGCTAACTGCCTTAATGTCTTACTGAGGGGCACTGTCCGGTTCCATGCATGGCTGGGTGTGTATTACACACACACATCCATGCAACACCCACGTCCAGATCAGCTCTGACTGGGTATCCTGTATTCACCTGGCCCTCCTGACTTAGGTGGCCATGCGTCCTTGTGTGTATTTGTGACCATGTGCCTGTGTTTCTGATCTTGCCTCTGGGCTACCCAGCTCCCTAGAGCTGCCTGACTCGGAAGGTATACTGGTTTCCTGTGGCTACTGTAACAAATGACCATGAACTTAAAACACAAATTTATTCTCTCGCAGTTCTGGAGGCCGTGAGTCCAAAATCAAGGTGCACGCAGGGCCATACACCCTCCAAAGGTTCTAGGCGGAAGATCCTTCTTTGTCTCTCCCTGCTTCTGGGGGCTCCAGCTGTTCCTGTGCTTGTGGCCGCATCACCGTAACCTCTGCCTTCATCTTCACATGGCCTTCTCCTCTGTGTGTGTAGCTTCTTGTCTGTTTCTTGTAAGGTCAGTTGTCCTTGGATTTAGGACCCACTTGAGTAATTCCAGATAACCCCATCTCGAGATCCTTACCTTAATTACATCTGCAAAGATGCCTTTTCCAAATAAGGTCACATTCACAGGTTCTGGGGACATATCTTTGTTGGGGGCCACCATTCAACCCACTACAGAAGGTGACTGTTGGGCCCTGCAAGCAGCTGTGCATGAGAACTTCCTATGTGGTAATCCCTTACAAGTGTAAGGTCACGTGCAATGACTGGCTCTCCAGCAGACCCTGAGCTCTGGGAGGACGGTGCAGGGCCTTCTTTGTTGCCGCTGCCGCCCTGCCCACAGCAGCCAGCACACTGCCTGGCATGAAGCAAGACCCTTGAGAAGTGATGGTAGAATAATTGAGCCTTGATCACTCCCCACTATATTATAGTGTCTGTGATGCTTTGTGGCTGCATCTGGTCCCGTCACATAGTGTGATCAATTTGAGGATATGAACAGAAGAAACACAAATGTTAGCAGCCATTGACTGACCATGATAGTGCCCATATTCCGAATGAAAAAACTGAGGCTCGGGGAGAGCGAATTGGCTGTGCAAGCCCAGGTCTGCTACCTCCAAAATCCATGCTCATAATCACTGGGCCCTCTTGCCTCAGAGGAAGGTTGTGTCTATTTTCAGTGCACGTGAAGGTGCAAGCATGTGCACACCTGTGTGCTACCGGAAAGGGTGTAAATAACAGGTGGGTGTGTCATTGAGAGCACAGACCCTGCAATCAGAACTGAGTTTGAATCCTGCCCTTCTCTTTCCTAGCTGTGCGACTTTGATCAAGTGACTTCACAGCCCTGAGCCTCAGTTTCCTCATCTGTAAAAATGAAGCACAATAATAGCGTCTACCTTAGAGGGTTGTTGTAAAGATTAAACGTGAATGAATTCTGTACAGGGCTTATAACAGGACGTGGTGCTCAGAAAGAACACCAAAATATATAGTGATTTAAAAAGAACACAAAAATATAGTGATTTAAATGAGATGGAAGTCTCTTTTTCTCTCATGTAAAGGCCTAATTAACACCCAGGCCAAAAATAGTAGCTTGAGAAGGTCAAAGACCCAGGCTCCTTCTACCTTGTTGCTCTGCTGCCTTCACCTCACACTTCTGCTATGTGGAGCAATATGGATGTTCCAGCTCCCACCATCACATCCACATGCCAACCTTTGGGAAGAAGGAAAAAGAAAGTCAAGCATATTCCCCATTTAAGGCTACAACCCAGAAGGCATATACATCACATTCTATTGGCTAGAATTTAGTCATGTGGCCACAGGGAGGCTGGGAAATGTAGTTTTATCTGGACAGCATGTACCCAGATAAAATTCTGTTACAAAAGGAAGAGGGGAGAATAGTTACTGAGGGACAACAGTGTATCTGTCACACCAAGGTTCTGCCAAATGGCTACATGACCCTTGGGCAATTTGACTTCATTGCCCTGAGCCTCAGTGTCCTCATCTGTAAAATGGTTTTAATATCCAACTCTCAGTGTTGATGGGTTGATGATGATTTAATGAGAGTGTAAGAACCAAGTGTTTAGCACAGGGTCTTTGCATTATCATCCTAGAGTATGTGTTAGGAGTCTCCTTGTACCTGTGGGTCCAGGCTGTGGGTGATGTGCCTCTTTGTGTGTGAGAAACTAGCTCTGGGTTCAACAGCTGAACCCAACACTGACCTTGGTAAGTTACTTCTCTAAAACAAAGAATCTGGCTTCTCCACAAGTGGAAATCCCCTCTCAGCCTCCTGACATTGGGACTGGGTGCATGTCCTTCCACGCCCATCCCCCTTTCCCTGGAGAAAGGCAGACTCCAAGGATGGGGGAGAAGACCTATATATAGAGTCTTCAGCCCCTCAGCTCTCACAGAATTAAGTACCCATCCCTTAACTGGTGCCACCAAGACTGTTCTCATCTGTGATAGTCCTACCTTTCTAAAGCCAGAAGTCATACTTTCAATGCATTTCTCAGGTTGCAAAGTTTCACTTGTTATCAGCACCCTGGGTAAACCCAGACAGTCAGAGAAGGCCTCTGCCAGGTGCATATATGAAATCTGCCAAATCGTAAATGTGGCACTGTTCCAAAAAAACCAGTTTAGTTTAGAGCATGGAAACTAAACAATACATCTGCTGGTTACGTGTGTTTGCAAACCCTCATGTAAGACACAGCTCCATTTTACAGAAAGGGAAACTAAGGCCCAGAAAGGGAATAGACTGGGTACATCTATGAGTCTGGGATTCTATGATCCACCTTAACCAAGTGATAGAATTCATCGCCAATAATGGGACCAACAACATCGTGTATCTTCTGATACGAACTGAGAAGTATACACTGTGTTTCCCCAAAAATAAGACCTAGCCAGACCATCAGCTCTAATGCTGATATAAGACCGGGTCTTATATTAATTTTTGCTCCAAAAGACGCATTAGAGCTGATGGTCTGGCTAGGTCTTATTTTTGGGGAAACATGGTAGCATCACTTCTATAATATTCCTGCCGCCAGAATCTAATCACAAGGAAATATCAGACAAATCCAAATCTAGGGGGACATCTTACAAAGGAACTAGCCTATAATGTTCAAAAACACCAACTTCAGTGAAACACAAAAGGATGAGCAATTGTACCGGATTGAAGGAAACTCAAAAGACATGAGAATGAAACACAACACATGATCTTGGATTCTAAACTAGACTGGAAAAAATGTTTTGCTATAAAGGATAGTTTGGGGACAACTGGTGATTTGAATAAAGACTGCACTGTTAGATACTAGTGCTGTACTACTGTTAAATGTCCTGCTTTTGATAACTGTACCGTGACCATGTAAGAGAATATTCTTATATATGGAAATACACCCAATGCATTCAGTGGCAAAGGGGCATAATGTCTGAAACTTACCCTCAAATAGTTGGGGAGAGGGGCAAGAGAGAAAGAGCCAATGGTAAAGCAAATTGGAAAATCGTTAAGAATTGATGAATCTTGGTGAAAGGTATACAAGAAGCCTATGCCTTATTCTTGCAACTTCTGTAAGGTTAAAATGATTTGAGAAAAGAAAAAAAGGATTGCAAATTAAAAGTCATGGTTGAAAAGTCGTGGTTTTAAGGCACTGTGTTTCTGAGAGTATCTAGTCTGTGCATGCATCTGTGGTCAGACAGAGTTTGGGGAGTTGGGAGAGTGAATTTGCCGCTTCAGACACTGCTTCGGGGGTGTGACCAGGGCCTTAGGGTGTGGTTAAGGCTGGGGGGAGTGTCCAGGGACTTGGGGGTGTGGCCAGAGTCTGGGGCAGGGCCTGAGAATCTCAGTTCCCAAGGGAACTAAGTAAGCCTGTACTTAGAGAGCCCTCTTGCGGCTACCCTGGGGTCTGGCCTCCCCTTTTTAAATTTTTAGCAGCTGTATTGGGATAATGCATATACCCACAAGTTTAGCTATTTGAAGTGTATAATGCAGTGGTTTTAGTAAATTCAAAGAGTTGTGCAATCATCACCAGAATCAATTTTAAAATATTTCTTCACCCCCATACCCCTTTCAGCTTTAGACAACCCCTAATATACTTTCTGTCTCTATAGATTTGCCTATTCTGGACATTTCATATAAATTGAATTATACATGTGGTCTTTTGTGACTGGCTTCTTTCGCTTAGCATAATGTTTCTGAGGTTCATTCATGTTGTAGCATGTTATCAGTATTTCATTCCTTTTAATAGCAGAATAATACTTCATTGTATGGGTGTACTGCATTTAATTTATCCATTTATCAGTTGATGGACATTTAGGTTGTTTTCACAAATCTTTGTGTGGATATATGTTTTTAATTCTCTGGGATATGTACATTGGAGTGGAAAGACTGGGTCATATGGTAACTATGTTTAACCTTTGAGGAACTGCCAGACTATTTTTCAAAGCAGCTGCACCATTTTACACAGCCTCTCCAATACTTATTATTGTCTGTCTTTTTTGTTATAGCCTTCCTGGTGGATGTGAAGTGGGATCTCATTGTGGATTTGCATTTCCCTAACTGATAATGATGTTGAGTATCTTTTTCTATTATCCACTTCGAACCATATGAACTCTTAACCATTTTGCCATATTTGACCCAGATTTTTAAAATTAAAGCATTAACGAGACTATTGAAGTCTCAGCGTATCCTTCTCAGAATACATCCTTTTCCTTCTCTATATCTTGCATTTAATGTTCAGCATTACCACACATATTTTCATACTATTATCATATATGTAAGTATCCCCAAATACAGACCATTGGTTTTACAGGTTTTCAAACTTCGTATAAATGACATTGTGCTGTGTTAATTCTTCTGCGCTTTAAAAAAAAATTCATTGGATTAGTTTCCTAGGGTAGCTTCAACAAAGGACCACAAATTGAGTGATTTAAACAACAAAAAATTTTCTCTCACACTTATGAAGACTAGGAACCCAAAATCAAGGTGTTGGCAGGGCGGGGCTCCCTCTGATGGCTCTAGGGGAGGACCCTTCCTTGCTTCTTCCAACTTCTGGTGTTTACCAGCAATCCTTGGCATTCCTTGGCTTATAAGGGCCTCACTCCAATCTCTGCCTTCATCATCACATGGCTTTCTCCCTGTGGGTATACCTGTGTCTGTGTCCAAATTTCCAGTCATATTAGATTTAGGATCCACTCTAATTCAGTATAACCTAATCTTAACTTGGTTACATCTGCAAAGCCTCTGTTTCTAAATAAGGTCACATTCACAGGTTCCTGAGCACATGAATGGGGTGGGGGTGGAGGGGACACTATTCAACCCAGTACACTCATCAGTATGTTTTGTGATTCATGCTATTGGTATGTGTGTCCAATTCATTCATTTGAACTGCTGTGTGGGAGTCCTTTGTGAAAGTATACCACAATTTATTCATCCCTTCTGGTGATAAACAGCTACCTTGTTTCCAGTTTTCTCCATTTCCCACAAGGCTGCAATTTAACATCTTGGAACATGTCTCTTGGAGTTTTTTTAGGCAATATTTTTCAACCTGCCCAACAAAATCCATTAGTGGGTTGTGAAATCAATTTAGTGGGTTGTAAACGATTTTCCCTTTAATGAAATGGAATTTAATAGAATAGAAAATATTAGAGCACATAGTCGGGGCAAGGATTACCCTGTGAAACTATTTGTTTCAGGTGTATAATGTCCTTATGTGAGCAAAGTGTTTGCAAGCCAAGCTCTGAAGGATGCAGCGGGCCACGGACTTGCCTGTCAAAGGTTTGATGGATCCTGCCAAATTGCTCTCCAATGTAATTTTGTGCATTTACACTTCCATCAGCTCTTTATCAACACTTGGCATAGTCAAAATTTTGAATTTTTGCCAGACCAGTGGGTTTTCATCCTATTTTCCGGAGGAGGAAACTGAGGCAGACGCTTTGGGGGCAACAACGCAAGGGGCTGAGAGGCAGACCTTGCCATCCTGACAGCAAAGATCAGGTTTCCGCTTAGTCTGAAATAGAACATCGAAGATTCCACAAGTTAAGGATTCTCGGGTTCTAAGAGATGGGGGTGGGGGCTGCGAAGGGGAGTAGGGTGCGATGGGAGACTCAGCTCTCATCTTACACCTTCTCCCCCTTCTCCACTTCAAAGGGTTTTTGAAAATTCAGTGAGAAAATGTAGCTTGACATACAGGGCCCGACAGAGAGTGTTCAACAAATGTTAGCGATTACTATTCTCTGATTTGAAATTCTCTAGGTATGTGCATATTTGTGATCAGACCTTGGCCTGGTCCCCTAGGGCGTGGCCTGGGTGCCTTGGTTGGCGAGCGGCCCCGCCCACAGCGCCCCTGGTGGCTGTCCAGCGCTCAGGCGAGGCTGGGCCCGAGCTACAGGTAGGGCCAGGTGGAGAGAAAACCACGCCCCTCCAGCCTTGCGCCCAACAGCCTAGTTTCCCGCAGGCCCCTCTCATAGGGACCCAAGAATTACTATATTGCCAAATTCTTGCTCCCTCAGACACCCTCCCCCCACCTGCTCCTAAGAAACTCAGGAGTCTGGTCGCGCTATGTATTCTTTCTCCGGACAAAGGAATCACACTATCTCCCTGACCTTTCCTTCTAGAAAGTTCAGCTCTCTGACCTTTAATTCCATGTCTCGACCAAAGATCAAACCTTCACCACGACGCGGGAGTGCTACGTCCTAGCCACAACCCCCTGCAGGATCCGGATAGTACCCAGCCCTACCCCCACCCCCAGAAAAAGTCCTAGGTTTTCCCCCAGCCCCTCCTCCACTTCAACCTTGGGACCCAGCCCTCAGCCTCCCTAAAGGGGCCCAGGCATCCTACCCTCAATTCCCACTCACCCGGGAATCACCCCTATCGTTCCCTACCCCGAAGCCACTCCATCAGACCAGACTGTCCTTTGGGGATGAGACTTTCGAACTCCATCTCCAGAGAACCTAGGGACCGGAGGCCCCGGCCCCGGAGCCCCGGGCCCCGCCCTCTTTGGGTCCCAGGTACCTATCTGCTGTCCCCTGCCGGATTCTCCAGGGCCCGCCTCACCTCTGGCGCCCGTTCCCGCCCCCAACCTGACTAGGGCGGGGCCGCGCCTTTCACCGCCGCACCCGTCCTCCGCTGGCACCCGAGGGACGGATGGCTGCGGTGGCAGCCCCGCGAGGGTGGCAGGGGGGAGAGGTCCGCGCGCTCGGCCGGGCGGTGAAGTTAGTGCAGCGCCTGGAGGAGCAATGCGGAGACCCCCGGCTCACCTCCAGTCCCCCTTCGCTGCGAGACCTGCTGCCCCGCACCGCGCAGCTGCTGCGAGACGTGGCCCACGCCCGGCGCGCGGCCAGCGGAGGCGTTCCCGAGATTTCCGGGGGTGCCGGGGACTTTCTTGTGGTCTACCTCGCCAACCTGGAGGCCAAGAGCAGGCAGGTGGCGACACTGCTGCCACCGCCGGGCCGAAGGAGTGCCAACGACGAGCTCTTCCGGGAGGGCTCTTTACTCAGGTGAGCTGACGCCTTTGCTCAGAAAAAAGGTGGGATCACAAAGGAGGCCCAGGTCATGCTCCCAACCCCTCCTCCCTCAGACCCAGGAGTCTAGGCCCCAGCTCACTGCTTTCTCAGGTCCTAGTAGTCCAATCCCAACCCCTTCTCCCTGAGGGAACCTGGGAAACTATGCCACGCAGTCCTCTCTCCTTCCTTGAACACACACCTATGTCCACAGGCCCCCATTTCCCCTCTTTCTTGGCCACTCAGCAGGCTGCTTCCCACTGCTGCACTCTCCCAGATGCCTTAGACACACACACCCTGAGCATATGAGGACCCCAGGGAGCTTCCTGCAAGAGGAGGGATGTATTGACATCTCCATCACGACCCCTGCCTGGGGAACTCATAAGGTCCTCCTGGTCTTGACTTCCTGAGAAACAGCTTGCTCAGATGTCAGTGGGGTTTGTGTGCAGGGTGCCTGCTCTGGTGCTGAACTCTGGAGAAGGGGCTGATGAGTGACAGGGCCTAGAGCCCACAGTAAGATCTGGACCAGTGGCTTTCACTCAGTCATGCCACGTGCCCCTTCTTTACAGCAAATATTTTGTAGTGTCTCCTGAAATTAATCCTGAAATGAAATGCCTAATGTAAATAACCTACCTACTCATATTTTTTCAATCACTATAATGCCCAAACTGTATTATAAGGGAAAGATCAAAGGACTGTCCTTCGTAATAAAACTACCTAGATTTTGAATGGAAATGCTAAGGCACAATCACAATTATTTTGCAAGGCAAAGCTGATGAGTCAGACACTTGTTCATCTGTAGGGAGAACCGTTGCTGAATCAGTCTTCCCTTGATATATAGGAGAGTTGAGTTTCTGTAAAATTCTTATAAATTTAAAATGTGCAAAAATGCTTTTGGAAAACAGAAGTGGGTTCCAGGCTGAAATAATCAAAAATGGATTTTTCACCTTCATGAATATTTAGTGTGGGACACTGGAAAGTTGAGTGGATGTGGGCAAATCTTGCTGGAGGGGATTGTCCCCCATGTTCTAGCCTTCCCACGCCCCAATCACTATGATGAGTAAATTTCTCATCAGAAGATAAGGAGCTTCTAAGATGCTCCTTAGAAGGGTAGTGTAACTCCTCTGAGAACCACTGTTCTAGATTCAGTGGGTTCTAGAAACTAAGAAGCTTAGGGGTTTAGTGAAAATCTAAGTGGATATTCTAGAGCCACCGGGGGCCTAGCAATTATTTGAAGGAGATTCTAGACCAACACTCTCTACTAAAACCTAATGTAAGCCACACTTGTATTTTTTCATTTTCTAGGAGACATATTACAAAAAGATTTTCTTAAACAGGTGAAATGAGTTTTGATAACATTTTCTTTAACTCATTATATCCAAAATATTATCACCTCAACTTGTAACCAATATAAAGCAATGATTAATGAGATCATTGACTTTTTTTTTTCTTTTGCACTAAGTTTCTGAAGTCTTGTGAGGATTTCCCATTTAGAGCAAATCTCACTTTGGACCAGCCAAAGGTGAATTAGTGGCTACATATTAATTAGATTCTGGGAAGGATGGGTACTTAGAAACTGGCAGGGGTGGCCCTCTAGAAGTATCAGGAACCCTACAGGCCTGGCCCAAGGATAGTAATATAAATAAGAACATAAATAATAATTAACTCAGTTAATAATAATTAACTGAGTGCCTACTGTATGCTGGGTGTGCTGGGTATTTTATGTGCTTATAAGAATCTTCATCACTCCCCCGTGAGGCAGGGGCTATACTTATCCTGCACTTATGCCCATTTCACAGTTGAGGAAACTGAGGCCTAGGGGGAAAATAAAGGAATGTTCCAAAAATCATATAGCTAAGTGTCAGAGCTAACCTCCACTGTTGCTCACATCCTGATCAGTATCTCAGGGAGGTAGCTGGTAGGAGAAAGCATGGGGGCCTGCACCCCAGTGCTGCTCAAACAAAGAGGAAGGCTCCGAGCGAGACCTGCATACAGACCACCCTAAATGACTCGGCACTAGTGGTCCCCACACCTGACTAGGCAAGGCTTTTCCTCCAGCCCGTGGGCTTCAGGAAGAAATTAGGGCCTGTGTACTGAAGGATGAGGATATGGGCAGCACCTGCTTTCCTTCACAGAAGAATAAACAGGTTCTGAGAGAAGAAGTATCAGGGCTGCAACAAGCAGTGTTGGCATAGACTTTACCCTGCACTGCTGCGTTAGAGAGTCTGGGGCCTATGGGTGTTCCACATAGAGGGTGCCCCAGGGTCCAGCCATGTCCTCAGACCCCATCTCCACAGGCGACAGCTGGCCAAGCTGGCCCTTATCTTCAGCCACATGTACGCGGAGCTGAGAGCACTTTTTCCCGAGGGAAAGTATTGTGGACACACATACCAGCTCACTAAGGCCCCGGCCCACACCTTCTGGAGGGAGTACTGTGGATCCCGGTGAGTAAGCACCTGTCCTCAGGGCCCCTATACTCCTGGAGCCTCATCCTGCCCCTGCCCAGGAACCTAGGAGTCCAGGCCCCCCAGCCCCCTCCTCCCTCAGACCCAGGAGCCCAGGCCCCCAACCCCTCCTCCCTCAGACCCAGGAGACCAGCCCCCAGCCCCTCCTCCCTCAGACCCAGGAGTTCAGGCCCCCGGCCCCTCCTCCCCCAGACCCAGGAGTCCAGGCCCCCAGCTGCCTCCTTCGCAGAGGTGCTCCCCTCCTAGGCTCCCAGAGGCCTTACCTGCATCCCCCCACCTTTCTCCACCCAGATGTGTGCTGCCTTGGCCTGAGTTTGAGTCTCTCTTGTGCACTTGCCACCCCGTGGAGTCAGGCCCTGCAGCCCAAGCCTTGCGCTCCACCATCGACCTCACCTGCAGTGGCCATGTGTCCATCTTTGAGTTTGATATCTTCACCAGGCTCTTCCAGGTCAGGGAAGGCCGAGATTGGGGGCTCAGACTCAGGTTGTAAGGGAAGGAGAGGGTGGGGACCTGGACTCCTGGTTCTGAGGGAGCAGGGGCTGGGGGCCTAGACTCAGTCTGTGGGTGGAAGAAACTGGGGACCTGGACTCCTGGGTCCTGGGGAATAAGCGTCTGGAGTCTTCTGTGAAAAAAGAGATCTCTGAGGCCCCCTGTGAGTGTGAGCAAGGTGGCTGGGCTCTTGGATCCTGGGAAGTACTAGGAGGGTAGCTGCTTCCTCGGCCCCTCCCTGACCCAAGCATCACCCGGCTCCAGCCATGGCCAACACTCCTCAAGAACTGGCAGCTCCTGGCAGTCAACCACCCGGGGTACATGGCCTTCCTCACGTATGATGAGGTCCGAGCACGTCTGCAGGCCTGCAGGGACAAGCCAGGCAGGTAAGGAACCAGGCCTTGGGAGGAGGCTGCCAGGGTGTCAGGGCTCTGGGTCCAGGGTGGGCGGTGGTAGAAACCCAGACATCCTTCAGAGAAAGAACTGAAGGGTTGAGGTACCTGGGGCACCAGACAGTGGAGGTGGGACATTGAGTGCCCTCGGCCACCCCACCTCTTCTTCCCGGACCTCCTGGACCTTCCTACAATCCAGTAGCTAAAGGGACAATACGTGGTCTGGCAGGAGGCCTGAAGACCCTGCCCCAGGATAAGACCCATTTCTGACAGGTTAGAGTCCATGCTGTACCATCTAGTAAATATTTTTAATATGACCCCCCACCTCCTGGGGTAGAAAACTGGGAACCAGACCCCTGAGTCCTGAAATTATTCAAGCCAGAGTTTTGAGCTGTTGGGTCCCCCAGAGGGTTAAGATTTGAGGGGCTGAGCTCCCTGGAACACCAAGAGATTAAGGGAATAGGAGGTCAGATTCGTGAGTCTTTGCAGGGCTGGGGTGTAGAACCCCCAGGACAGCAAGCGTATTGGCACTTTTCCAGTTACACTGCAAACTAGTTTAAAGGGAAAGAAAAAGGGATGAATTAATTCCCATAATTGAAAAGACCAGGTTTTAGGTTTCAGGCACAGCTGGATCCAGGTGCACACAGGCTATTGTCAGGAATCGGTTTCTGTTTATCCCATCTCTGCTTTCCTCCGTTAGCTCCGTTCGCAGACATGGTCTCTCCTCAGGGTGGCAAATAGTTTCTAGAACCTCCAGCTGTATACCCTATCAGCTTAGCTACCTCTGTATTAATGGGGTACTTTGCTGGGACTTCCAGCAAAAGTCCCAGGGCTGACTCCCATCACTATGGTCAGTGGTCCTAAAACTCACTGATTGGCAAAGCCAGAATCAGCCTTGTCTAACCCCAGTGAAGGAGGAAGAGAAGCCAAGCAGGTGGAAGCAATAAGTAATCCCATATATGTAGGGCAAACGGGTCAATGCCTCACTGCCTAAAAAGTGGGAAGCTGTGTGTAAGGGGGCGAGGACTTAGACACCTGGATCCCCAACAGTGTGAAGGGCTGGGAGTCCCAGAAGGGACAGCGGTGACCACTCCCTCCCCTATCTGCCTCTTCCTCCAGCTACATCTTCCGGCCCAGTTGCACTCGCCTGGGGCAGTGGGCTATCGGATACGTGAGCTCAGATGGCAGCATCCTTCAGACCATTCCTCTCAATAAACCCCTGTTCAAGGCGCTCCTGGAAGGACAAAAGGAAGGCTTGTGAGTCCCCATCCTGGCAGGGGAGGGTATCAGCTGAATGTACCTCAAAAGGCTGTGCGCGTGGAGCACTGCCCAAGATCACCCCACCGCGGAGGGCACACAATTCACACAGCAGACATCATAAACTTGCAATACTACAGTGATCCAGCAGGCGGCAGACAAGGAAGAAGCGCCTTTTCTTGTCCACAAAGCCGCCACGTGAGCTAGCCCAGCTCCAAAAACGGTGTGGGGAATTTGGCATAACCCCTGTTTCCACTGTTTGGAATTGCGCTCAGAGCTTTGGCTTCTAGATATCCATACCCTGTTGTAGAATCCAGACTGCTAGAGCAGGAAGAGAACTGGGAAAACAGCTAGATTGGTAGTTTTTCATCTGTAACCTTGGCTGCCCCAAGGGCCTCTCTTTTAGAAGCTGCCTTAGATAGGAGGGGAGGAGAAAAAAGGTAGGTGTGGTTCCCAAGTCCCACCCTGGACCTTTAACCAGAGCCTTCTTAGCAGTCATATTTATAGGATACTAGATAGATAGCTAGCTAGCTAGCTAGCTAGATAGATAGATAGATAGATAGATAGATAGATGATATGCAGTTGATTCTCATTATTCCTGATCATTGTGTTCTATAAAGTCGCAGTGAACACTGAATTGGTAAATACTGAGCCATTGCTCCTAAGGAAAATACGGGTTTAGGTTCCTGCAAGACTGGTCACATTTTTGTCAACCAGTCACTACATAATAACCTTTGTGAATGTTTCTGTTTAAAAGCACCTTATGTAATATATATTGTTGATTCATTAACTTTGAACATACAGCCAACAGCACTATAACTCGGGCCTGAACGGAACTTATCTAATTCATATATTTTCTCCCTAAGGCACATCGAAGCCTTCTTGTGCTTAGCAACGCTAAATAGCATTTCAGCACAAAGCCTAGGGGGCACTGTAAACAGAAAACTCACCAAGAAAAAGCACAAAAATGCAAAAAATGTGACAAAATAGACAGCGAAAGGACACTGGTTTACAAGATGGCCAAGTGTTGCCTTGTTCAGCCTTACCTGGGGCATGCCTGTTGGGCGACTCAAATTTTTTGCTGCTGTGTGCTCGTTCCTGAATGCACAAGCCACGGGTATTGATGTAGGGGTTACAAGTAAATTTTAGCGTGGAGGCAAATTATATTCATGCAAATTTGCCTATGCGCTAAAATTTATTTGTACATACGCACACATATGATGTCCCTATTTTACAACTGAGGCACAGAGAGACAGAGCCACTGCCCAGGTCACACAGTCACTGAGCTAGCGAGTTGGTATTTGAAGCCAGGCAGCCAGGCTCAGAATACAGGTCCTTCCCCACTATACTGTTCTGAGTTCCAGGTCAGATCTCATTGGAGAAGAGGATTCCAGAGTTAAAATAGTGTGAACACCATCAGTCTGGTTTAACGCCCCCTGCCTTACACACACACACACACACCATTTAATAGATGGGAAAATGAAAGCCCTGAAAGAGGGGAAGGAACACCAGTTCTTTCTACCCCACAGTGAGCCATCTTTCTGGATCTGAAGTTGATCATAGCAGTTCTCTCTTTTTAGACGTTTACCTGTGGAGGAGGGGTGCTGCATGTTTTATTAGCACTGTCTTACTACCCATCTTTGCCATAGGTGTGATTATGTCCATTTTACAGAAGGGAAAACAGGCCAGAGAGGTAAAATTGCCCAGCCTGGGTTACACAGTGTGTTTGTGGGAGAGCTGCATTGGGGCCCAGGCCGGTCAAAGCCACCAGGCTTAGGGGACTTTTGACCCAGCTGTCGGTCTGAAGGTGCACTTATGACCTGGATGGGAGACCCAGAGGGTGCAGAGCCACCTTCTGGGCTGCCCTGGAGCCTGGTGCTTGGACCCACAGCCCTGGTCTGCGTCCCTCCGGTCCTCACTGGGCGACACTGGGTGGTCGCCTCTCCCACACTGGGCCTCAGTCAGAAGCTGTAAAGTGAGAAGTAGTGTAGACGGTCTAGAAGGGTCCTTCTAGCCCTGCTAGTTTAAGATTCTAGGATTTGGTCACCCCAGCAATCTGTGACTGTGAGATGCTGTGATGCTTGGGCCTGAAGACTCTAGGATGGTTGACACTTGGGGAGGGCAAGGCCTGGATTTTGATCAGTTTCCTGGTTCCCATTCATCTTAACCATGTTCCCAGAATTTGAGTCACTTAGGTTATGTGTGCCCATCTATGGGAGCCTGGGGGGACACGGCCCTGCCTTGGGTTTCGGAAGGGCCACGGCTTGCCCTGGAGGTGCCAATTTGATGAGAGAGGAGGAAAAATATATCCAGGCCAACAAGAGATTTTGGGCAAATGGTCATCCAAGAGCTCTGGGCTCTGTGGGGTGGGAGAGTCCATGTTAGTCTATGAGGATAGACTGGACAGCCTCTCAGTACCCCTTCTCTTCCCTCCCGCAGCTACCTCTACCCAGATGGGAAGAACCACAACCCAGACCTGACGGAACTCTGCCAGATGGAACCTCATCAGCGCATCCACGTGTCAGAGGTGAAGCCCAGGCCTGTGCCCTCCTCTACCTACCATCCCCCCGACCACCCCTGTCCTTGCTTGCTGCCCTCAACACCACACTTGGCTCAGGAGTCGGTCCCTGGAATCCCAGAGGCCTTGGGTGTTTGTGCTGGCTTGTGGCTATCAAGGTAAATCACTTGGCCTTTCTGAGCCTCTGTTCCTCCTCTGGAAAATACAGCTTCTGCCTCCTACCCAGGGAGGATTTTCATGGGGATTAAACCAGGAAATGATACTTCTAAGATCATCAGAACAGCGAATGCACCTGAGCATTCACCAGTGACAGCCCCTGTACTTTAGTCTTCACAGTCACCCTATGGGTGGAAGAGAAACAAACAAACAAAAATTTATTTTTAAATATAAGTATATCCCAGGCAATATTTGGGACATACTTATACCTAAAAATGTATCCTTCATGTGTCTGAAAATCAAATTTAACAGCATCCTGTATTTTTAGTTGCTAAACCTGGAAACTCCAGCAAACAACCCCAGAGAACAAATTTCATAACAAGGGATACACTTAGAAGCAGCTAGACACATGGCTTTGAACTTGGGAATGGATTTGGGGCTAGCTCAGACGTTTGGGACTTTCTTCCTGTGGACCGACTTGTACCCCAGGGCTGACATCACCACCCCTCTCTGTCCTTCTACTTTCTCACCTGCCAGGAACAGCTGCAGCTGTACTGGGCAATGGACTCCACATTCGAACTCTGTAAGATCTGTGCTGAGAGCAACAAGGACGTGAAGATTGAGCCATGCGGGCACCTGCTCTGTAGCCGCTGTCTGGCTACCTGGCAGGTGGGTCTGACCCTTCCTTTCCCATCCGGTGTCCCCCTCTCTATGGGAAATTCCCCTAAAGGCTCTCATATATGCCTCAATCAGATGGGGAAACTGAGGCCCAGGGAGATCAGAGACTTGCTGAGAGTCACTCAGGAGTGAGGACAGGAGCCTGCCTGTCTCTGTCTGTCCCCATCTCGCTCTGTGTCTGTCACCTCTGCTTCTCCTTGTCCAGCTACATTATTCATGGAAAGGGCTCCTTCTTTCCCTCACTGGGAGATCTGAGGTTAGTGGCTTCACCTCTCTGAGCCTTAGCCTCCATCTTTGGAGAATGGAGCTGGTGGTAATAACCTCCCAGGGCCACAGTGAGGCTCCAAGCCCCGAAGCCCTCGGGAAAGGTCCCTGGGGAAAGAGAGCTGTCACTCCTGTGAAGAGTAAGTGCCTCACATTAAGCTTCTTGGTTATGATGTAAATGCCTGACATTGAGCTTTTGATTGCTGAGTCATCCATTTCAAAGACATCTATCTCGAATAAACAAATTGCCAGCTGTGAGACATAACTACTAGCAAAACAGCTACCGTGTTTCCCGGAAAATACGTCCTAGCCGAACAACCAGCTCTAATGCGTCTTTTGGAGCAAAAATTAATATAAGACCCGGTCTTATTTTTCTATAAGAAAATTTCTATAAGAAATTTTTCTATAAGAAAAATAAGACCGGATCTTATATAATATAATATAAGTCCGGGTCTTATGGTATATTAATTTTTGCTCCAAAAGACGAATTAGAGCTGATTGTCCGGCCAGGTCTTAGATAAGGAACCAGGGTGCCCCCACCCATGAAGTTCCACTTTAGAAAGCCCTGGGTAACCCAGATAACTGACAGCTGGAGAGACCCCACTCTAATTCGTGCACCCTAATTCCCACTCCTGTACTTTAAATTCACCAATAAGGAGTGAACCCACAAAACACTAAGCACCCCACTTGGCCCCTAATAAAGGCAGAGCCCCAGGTCCATGCATCCTCCCTCTCTCTCTACCTGCCACCTCACTGTGTGGCCCTCTTGCATGCCATGTACCCTCCAGGACCTATGAGTGATAAATCTTGCTCTTCATAATTCCCTGATGGTTTTTGCTGAGGTACATCCTGAGACCATAATAAGAACCACAAGGGCTGGTCCAGACACTGGCCCCTGTAGTGGCGGGGGTCGGGGTGTTGTCTGTGGGGGCCTAGGCAGGTGCCTCAGGCATTCTTAGCCGGTACTATCTAGACCCACACGACACCATGGTTCCACTGGGCTTCCCATTTGTACGCCCTCCTGGCCTCGGCTCTGGTCCAGTTCCTTTTCTGTCCTGCATCTCTCTCCCCAACTCCCTCTCTTCATGACTCTCTCTCCCCCGATTGCCCTCCCTCTGTCTGTCCTCCCCACATCACTTTCTTGGATATGAAGTCCCTGTAGTCTCAGGGGATGTGGAGGAAACAGGGAGACCCTGACCCTTTCCTTCCATACCCTCCCAGCACTCAGACAGCCAGACCTGCCCCTTCTGCCGCACTGAGATCAAGGGCCGAGAGGTTGTGAGTATCCACCAATTCCAAGGGAGGCCAGCGGAAGCCAGGGCCACTGCTGAGGACCCAGAGTACAGCAATGACCAGGAAGATGGAGAGGAGGAGCTGAGGCGGGTAAGGAGGGAAGAGCTGGCAAGAGCAGGCAAGAGCTGGAACAAAAATTCCTGGGACATGAGGGAGGAGGGGCTGGGGGCCTGGGCTCCTGGATCTGAGGGAGGAGGGGCTGGTGACAGGATTCTGGGGTCCTATGGGCCTAGACTTTTGCTTCCACAAGGGTTTGGGGCTATGGCTCCCTCCAGTTGGGACCCTTCTGAGGGTTAGGACTTTGTCTCATTCTCTAGTATATCTCCAATATCTAGAACAGTGCTTGGGTGCTGAAGCGCCAGGCAGAAGGACATGTAGGTGAGAACAAAAATGGCAGTTCCCAAACCTCTCCCCATCCTCTGTCTCCCCAGGTGACGCCATCAGCTCCTCCACTGCCCCCTCCACAGGATCTATCCCCCAGGAGTCCGAGAAGTAAAGGCCAACTGAAGATGGTGAGTCGGGTGCTTGTCTGAAGTGGGTAGCTTGGGTCTCGTTCGTCCCTGGTCTGGCTCAGTGCTCATTCTCTGTACCCATTTACAAGGTGCTGTGTGATCGGACATCCACACTTCTATGGCCTCTTCTCTTGTTCTCTTCTTTACTCATTCCACCTCATTGGCTTTCTGGCTCTCCTTCCAGCATCTCAGGTGTGTCGTGCCCCAGGACCCTTGCACAATCTGTTCTCTCTACCTTGATCTCCTTGCTCTAGGCTCATTTTCTCATCCCCTCCTCAAGGAGGTCTTCCCTGACCACCCTACTGAAAATAGCACCCCAGTCCTTCCAAGCCCCTGCCTGCTGCATTTGCATACTCTTTTTCATCACCTGGCAGAGGGAACAGTTTTTGTTGTTTTCTGTCACTAACAGCAGGTTCTCCCCCTCCTGAAGATTAGGACTTTGCTTTATTGTCGTTTTATCTCCAGAGCCTAGGACAGTGCCTGACACAGTAGGTGCGCAAGACATAGGTGTTGAATAAATAAGTTGAACTGAGTCTTCCCAACAACACTATGAAGTCAAAAATGTTCCTATCCTCATTTTTCAGAGGAAAAAAGCCCAGAGAGGTAACTGCACCTGCCAAACCCACACAGCCTGAGAAGCCAGTGTTGGGAGGCCTTCAAGACCTCAAAAACAATCTGCTAATTTTCTAAGCAAGCCCCAGCCTTGCTCTTTTCTCTCCCCACACTGCATCTCCCACCCCAGGATTTTCTGAGACCCTGGCCCACTGGGGAAGGGCAGATCTCTGTTAGCATCTCAGACTGAGCACTCACAAGATTCAATCAATACCTGCCGTCTTCAAACAAACAACTCAGGAAGTCCGGGAACATTATTCTACCACAGCAAACAAGAGAGCCAGCAGGAAGGGGAGGGGGGTGGAGAATGGTGACACCAGCCAGGGAAGCTAAAAACAGATCCCGATCTGCAGCCAAAAGCAAATGGAAACATTAGGAGGCACTCAGCCGGCTCCCTGAGGACAACCAGGGGGGCACAGCCAAACAGGCTGAGAAGCACCTCCAGCCACATGGTCGCCCCTCTTCCTAGACTATGTCCTCCGCTAGCATGCCCTTTCCTCTTCTCCCCAAACCCTTCCTGATTCAAAGTCCAGGCAACTCCTGCTCCTTTATTCTTCAAAACACTGCATGTGAGACACCCCTGGCGGTCCCACTTCCCATCAAGACGACTGTCATAGGAAGAATAGTTACTGTGTACATCACTCTTCCTGGATGATGCCTGGCACTGCTTATCAAAAAAACGTTTCATTAAAGTATAGTTGACATACAAATTATATTAGTTTTAGGCGTACGACATAGTGATTCAACATTTATATCCCTTATAATGTGATAAGTCTAGTAGCCATCTGTCACCATGCGAAGTGATTACGCTATTATTGAGTATATTTCCTGAACCATACCCAGGACTGTTTTTTAATGTGTACGTTTAATTGTTAGGACAACCCAATAAGATGGGTACTGTTATGATTCCTATTATACAGAGGGGGACACTGAGGCTCAGAGATCTGAAGGTCACCCTGCTTGAAGGTGATGGTCAGGACTGGAACCCAGGCCCCTGGCTCCAAACTCCAGAGCCCATCCTCCACGCCTTCTGTGGGCCTCGATTCCTTTGTCTGTAAAATGGGTATGATGTCAGCCCCACCGCGTGGGGCTGCTGTGGGCACTGGGCAAATGGGGCTGTGTTAATGAGCAGTGTCACTATGGTCATGATTTGCACATGGTGCTCCCACACACTGCTGTTCTCCATCTGAAAAACCTACCTCTAGGGGGTGACGTCATCATTCAGGGGATTTTCCCATCCTTAGTATCTCCATGTGGAGAATGGGGACAAGCTTGGCATGGACCCCATGGGTTTCGATGGAGTCAGCAATATCGGGCGTCTGTAACCTGAGTCAGATCCCCTCCCTGACCTCTCAGAGCCCCTACTAGCTCCGAGGGCTCCAAGAATTAAAGCCAGTGTCCTCTTCACAGCCCATAAAACCTGAGGATCTGAACCCATCTCTCCCATGACCTCCTACTACCCCCCTACTCCTTTCCGGCAACAATGGACCCCTCACTGTTCTAACAGGCCAGCAAGCCCCCCTCCCATCACAGAGCCTCCCCCACATCCTTCTTGCACTGAGGCTTCTGCTCAGTTTTCCTTCGAGTGGTCTTCCCCTTGCACTCCCCACTACCCTCATGTCCGCTCACTGCTGCCACCCCCCCTCCCAATACACTTTCCCCATGCCTATTTCAGTTCTCTGAAGGACACCTGATCCTCTCTGGGGTATTTCCTTGTTCACACACTGATTACTCATGGTAAGCCTCTTGCTCAGTAGACTGTCAGCTGCTTGAGAAGAAAGATTTTCATCTGTCTGATTCATGGCTCTCTTCAGAGCCCAGAACAGTGCCTGACACACTGGAAATGTTTGTGGGATGAACAGATGAATGAATGAATGAAGAGAAGGAAGGAAAAGGGAGGGAGGGAGAGAGAGAGGGAGGAAGAAAGGAAGGAAGAAAGGGTGAATGGATGGGTGGATGGACAGGTAGACAAATTAAAACTTCTTCCTATTCAAGCCAGAGGTGTTAGGGTGAAAAAGAGCAAGAGTTGGGAACAAGATCCTGTCCTACTGCTCCCTCCAGACACCCCTCCCCAAGCCACCACTGTGTTACCCCTGTCTAGGCCTGTGAAATGAAGCACAGCTGCAGCTCAGCTGTAAAATTTCTTAATCTCCTCCCCTCCAGGCCTTCCCCAGACTTCGGGCCCCTCTTACTTTGCCAAGAATGAGGACTACGGCCTCAGTCCCATGGGAAATCACCTCCAGGCACCAGGCCAGGGAGGGAGCCACAGAGTAAGTGGAGAAGGCAGCGGGGCCTGGGACTCCTGGGTCTGAGGGAAGAGGGCAAGGGGGCAGAAAGGAAACACTGGTCCTAGGAAATCAACAGCCACTCTCAAACTGTCCTCATTGCAGAAACTCCTAAAGGGAAAGTCACCCTTCCAGCTGCCTTTGTGGGGCCCACGATCGCAGCCCAGGCCCGGAGGCCCGGTGAGTCCCCCGGCCTGCCCACGTTTCCTCCCTTGGCCCTGCGTACTCCTCCCCACCTGGATGTGATACCATCTAAACCACCTCTCTTTCCACCTCACAGGATCCCAAGATGTGCTGTTAAGGGAGCCCCAGGGGCTGGAAGGGTTTTTTGTGAAGCGGAAATAAACCGCCAAGCCTGGTCCGTCCTCTGGTGTGTGGAAAAAGTGCAGTGGCCACTAGGGGGCAGCTTGGCATCGGGAACTAGCTGAGCCCCACTTGATTAACTCGGGGGTCTGGGATCAGAGAGCCCAGAATCAGGGACCCAGCTCCTCTGGATCCAGGAGTCCAGGCCCCCACACCCTTCCTCCCTCAAATCCAGGAGTCCCAAGTTATTAAGAGAATCAGACAGCTAACCCCTTTCCCCATCATGGCAAAAAATTTCCTACAGCCAGACCTAGACATCCAAGGTCTAAGTCCCATAGGCAAAAAGACCCCACATTTCCTTGAGAGTTATGCACCCAATCGTCGCATCATCCCTCTCTCCTTCCTTTATTCCTCCCTGGGATCCTTCTCCTAGAGTAACAGCCAAATCAAGCTAAGAAAGTGTCTCTCACCTCATCGCAAATCCCAGAGGGACCCAAGCCTCCCTCCACTTAACTTTAAACTAGTCCACATCCCCTGAGCCCCTGCCCTATGCCCATCCCCGGGCTGGGCAAATGCTTGGCATGGAGCAGTGATTACTACCCTCCTGGAATCACTGTGGGGGAAACAGGCTTGTCCCCAGACAGTGACAACTCAGAGTGGGCAGCACTGGCACCAGGGAGCACGGGTGCCAGGAACCCAGAGCAGGCAGTTGACCCAGCCGGAGAGGTCAGGGAAGGCCTCCAGGAGGAGGAGACGTCCCAGCTGAGACTGAAAAGGTATCGCAGTGTAAATGGAGATGGAAACGTGCATCACAGATTTAGTTCCAAGCAACAGAAGCCTCCTCTGGGGGCAGAAAGGAAATTGATTGAGAGAACTTGGGATCACTTACAGAATTCCAGAAGTGATTAGAAAAACAGGATTGGAAAGTGAGCAGGAACACTGGCAGTTTGCCTCCAACTATAGCCCAGCCACGATCATGCCACAGAACCGGTCCGATGAGGCTACGCTGGTGCGAATGACCACTGGACACTAGTCACTCGGTGCCTGTGCTGCCCCAGAAACAGGCTGTGTTTGCTAGCTGTTGCTCAGAACAAGTCACACCAAAACTTATTGTGAACAACAATCATGTTATCTCTCATGGGTGCCGTGGGCCAGGATTTGGGGAAGGGCTCAGTTGGGTAGTTCTGGCTCAAGGTGCAATCAGGTAGGGCTTGGAGCCGGGCAGCTGGGGGCTGGATGAGTGTCCCTCTGCAGCCTCAGACCTCTCCACGTGGCCTCACATGGGCTAGTTTGGGCTTCCTCGCAGCGTGGCTGCCTCTGGGTTATGTGGTGGCTGAAGGCTTCGTGGACAGTATTCCAGAGACTCAGGCAGAAGCTGCATGGCTTTTCTACCTAATCTTGGGGGTCCTGCAGTGTCACTTCTACCACTTTCTATTGATTACATGCAAGTTGCACAACTCAGATTTAAGAGGAGGGAACAGAGACCCTACTTCTCAGTGGAAAGAGTATCAAGACCAGATTGTAGAAGAACAGGTGGGATGAGAGAGATTGTTGCAGCCGTCTTTGGAAAACAGAATTTGTCCCAGCTGCCATAGCAGGACTAGATTCACCAGTCCCTTCTTCTTTAGTGTTATTAACTCCTGATTCCCAAGTACAGCAGGACTTGCCAAGGTCACCTTAGTGCCAACAGAAGCAGAAAGACAAACATCTTTGTTGGCTTCAACAGAGGGCAACAGGCTTTCAGATAGCTGGGATTTTTCTAACTGTGGAAAGGGGGGGGAGACACTAGCTAACCCTCCCCCCAAAAGTCTACTACAGTCCACTCCTTTGAACGTTCAACATAGGTATGTACGCTTTGTTCTGTACTTCCATCCTCTTCCCCCAAAGTTCTTCTCTGAACTCATCCAACCAAAAATGCATTCACACTGCCCTCAAGACAACACAAACTCTCAATAGTTACATTTTCCAGATGCAAGTCTGGAACCATTGAGGAATAGCCATCACCCTTGAAATGTGTCATGGTCCTGTATTCCATGAGCTATGAACTAGTTTTAAAGTTAACCATCACACACCGTGTGTAAAACAATGGATAAAGTATGTGCAATGAGACAGCAAGGATGGAACTGGAAAATTAATTCATTGAGCTTTTACTCAGCTCCTCATGCCAAGCACTCATAAGCACTGGAGATATAGTGGTAAACAAAACCACTTGCAGCTTAAGTTCTGTGCAAGACAAACAATAAAAAAATATGCAGCAGTGATAAATTCTGTGGGGGGGAAATGTAGTAAGATAAGGGAAATAAGGAATGGCTGGGAAAGCAGGAATTGCTATTTTAGATAGGATGGTTAAGGGAAGCTCTTTGAAGTGATATTTGCATAGAAATTTGAAGTAAGTATATGAAAGAAGAATGTCCCAGCAAAGAGAAAAGCAAGTGCAAAGGCACTGAGGCCGGAACATGTCTGGTGGTGGAGGAACAGCATGGAAACAAGGAGACCAATGTGGCAAAGCAGAGCTAGCAAGTGAGAGGAAAGGAAGATGGAGTCGGTGAGGTGACAAGGACCAAACTGAGGGCCTGTGAGCCATGGAGTGGACTTTAACTTTCGCTCAGTGAAGGGGCGGGTTCTGAGCAGGAGAATCAAGTGAGCTGACTCACATTTTAATGGAATCCCTCTGGCTGTTTTGTGGGAATAAATTATAGGGGACAAGGACAGATGATGTCACAGTACTTACTAGTTTCTGTAAGTCTTCCAGAGGCTTGTAGCTCATAGGACTTCACTCCTTCGCACACACTATATAGTCCTCTGTCACCTAGAACCTCAGCTGGTTAGGTTCCTGAGGAAAGTGGAAGGGGGAGTGGCTGATGAGAAGGTACCTACCCACCAGGGTCCAGCGTAAGCAGTAGATGCCCAAGCTGGAGCAGAAGAGCTGGGGAGTGGGCTCTGGAGTCACCGTGTGTGAGCTTGTCTGTGAGTGATACTGCATTTGTCCTCAAGCAAGTTTGTATCGTGTGTCCTGTGATCCCGTCTGGGTGAGGTCTGCATGTGAGCCTGTGTGCTCCTGAGTTTGAGCCGTGCAAACCTTTCCTGAGTGCCCGCTCTGTTTCTGGCCTTGTGCTGCAGACCCAACTGTGCGGGAGACAGCCGGGGGCCTTGCCCTCACGGACTCACAGTCCAGTGGGGGAGACAGGCCCGTCCCCAGACAAGGACAATCCAGAGTATGCAAGACTGGGGTGGAGGAGCCCTGGGGGTTGTGGGAGCCCAGAAGGGGCACCTGACCCAGCCAGGGAAGCAGGGAGGACATCCTAGAAGAGGGGGTAGTGTGGCTAATACTAAAAGGTCACCTCTCCTCGTACAACAATTGCTTTCCTGTATCACCAATGGATAAAGGAGCTTTGCCCAGTGTGACTCCCAGGTGGATCTGTAATCTGAGCCTTCCTTCTGTGTCTGATGGGCAAAGCCCAGGCTTACCAGTGACCCCCAGTCTGATCAGAGGCCTGGGGAACCTGTCCCAGTGTGCCCAGCTACCCCCCCCTTTTGACCAGTGTCCAGGGCTTAACTTCTCCCTGGTAACCAGGGACATCTTCCACCTTCCGCATCCCCCCAACCCCAGCCAGCAGTTGGGATTTTGCCCCAGTCAGACCTGGCTTGTGAGGAGCCTGGGCACTCTGATCTGTGACCTTCAATGTGACCTGTGACCCTTCCTCTTGACCCATGGCCATATTCTTCCTGCCTTCCCTCAGGTGCCCTGGCCTCCTCTATCCTACTCACCTGTTCCTGCCAGCCTGATTCTCCTCCCCTCCCCCCAAGATAGGGAGGGAGTAAAGGGAAGAGGGAGGGAGTAAGGGGGGTGGCATTCCTGGGATTCCCTGGATGGAGGGAAGAGAGGGAGGGCCCTACAGGGGAGAGCCAAGGAGAGAGCGCGCGGCAGCCCCCCACACACACACAGCCCCCCAGCCCATCATCACAGAGGCCTGGGCAGAACTTGGGTTTGGAGACCACTAAATATAAGAGATTAAACTGAAGGTTTCCAAGTCACTGGTCAGACAGGAAAGCAGCCCAGAGCATTGGCCACAGGGGAGGGCCTCCCAGGGCATACTGGGAGAAGCTGTTCTAGGCCACTGGTCAGGCTGGGAGCTGCTGGTTGTACTGGGAAAGGCCAGTGCAGGCCACTGGTTGTTCTGGGGTCAGCTGGGTCAAATCGACAAGGCAAGCCCAAGCCATTGGCCATAGAGAGAAGGAGGGTCCCGGTCAGAAGTAGGGGAAGAGGGTCCTCGGTTATCCGGTGAGGTCCCAGCTGAGGACACACTGGCTGGACTGGTTGGTCAAGCCACCCGCCTGGGGTGCTGGTCAGCGTGAGCTACAGGCCGGGGCCGGGGCTGGGGGAAGAAGAGCCCCCGCTCCTGGCTGAGCGTTGGGAGGTCCTCTCCGGGCAGTGGGAGGTCCTGGCGGGGCGCCCGAGTTTAGGGGGAACCAGGGGGCCAGGAAGGCGGGGCGGGGCGGGGCTCAGGGGCGGGGCCTCCTCCCAGCCCCGCGGCGGCCGCCCAGCTGCAGCCTGGGCTCAGTTGCCGCCGCCGCCCGCCGCCACCGCCGCCGCCGCCACCGCCACCACCGCCGTGGGCATGGAGCCCCCGAACGCCCAGGCCGGAACGCGCGGGGCCTCGCAGCTGCTGGTGCTGGCGCTCCTGCTGGGGGCGCACCCAGGTATGCGGAGGCTGAGAGCAGGGTGAAACGGGGGACGGCCCGTTGGGAACTGCGGAAAGGGAAGAGGGAAGGAGCTTTCACTCACCCCAGGAAGCCAAACCTGGAGACCCCAGGAAGGAGGGGTATGGGAGGAAGGGGACAGTCCCTTCCAATGAGAGACCTGGGGACAGCCAGGCAGAGGAGCTGGGGACATCACAGCAGTGGATTAGAGACCGCCTGAGAAGTCAGAACCCCCTCCCCACTCAGAATCCAGGAGCGCGGGTCCTCAGCCCTTGGAGCTGGGTCCTGGGGGCCCTGATCCCTCAGACCCAGGGGTCCAGGCCTCCAGTGGCTGGAATGGCTTCCCCCAGGGCTCAGGAGAACAAAACCCTAGGGCTTCCCTCCTGAAAGGTTCTCAAGTTTTGAAAGGGGTCAGGGACCTTATAGCTAGAAACAAGAGTCATGCATTTGAAGGTTCCCCATCTAGATTCAGAGCCCAGACTGTAAAGATCCCGCCTCTCTGAGGGAAGAGCTGGAGCAACAGCCCTGGGCAGTGACAGTGGAACAAAGTGTTTCCTAATGATAATGCCCCCTTCCTGAGGCCCCAGAGAAATCCACACACCTGCGTGGTGGTGGGAGGGGAGGAGGCCCTGAGGGCTGGCAGCAGAGGGACAGAGATAAGTGGGACTGGGGAAGAGAGAGGGATCTCCTGGCTGTCTTTGCTCTGCTGCTCAGACCCAGACCCAGGCACCAGCCTGGCTCCACGCCCCCTCCCCTGGGATAGGCTTGGGCCAGAGGTGGGTGCCAGGGAATCCAGGCCCCTGGCACAAGCATGGCAAATAGTGGGTCCCCAGGGCCAGGGCAGGGCCAGGCTGGGCGGGGAAGGGAAGGGAGGTTCTAAGAACTGAGAACTGATGCCAGGATGCCAGCCCAGAGGGTGAGAGAGCGTAGTTTCCTGGTGAGAATGGCTCTATCTGCCAGGATCTTGGGACAGGAGTCGAGGCCCAGCCGCCTACGCCCCCAGGACCCAGGAGTCCAAACCCTCAACTCCCTTCTCCCTCAGGACCCAGGATCTGGGGACTCAACCATATCCTGTTCTGGGAGTGACTCACCTTCCCCACTCTATCAAAGAGGCAGAGGGGCCAAGCGGCGGGTAGGGGGCTCTGGCGCCAGGCCGGGCAGGTCTGAGCCAGCCTGTCCCTCCCACATTCCTGAAACCTGCCCAGCCCTGTCCCCCCTCACCACCCCCACACACCCATCCTGCCTCAGCTCCAGGCTCAGCTGCAGCCCACACCCCCCTCCAGCACCCCCCTCATGAGGGCGAGACCCAGGAGCTGAGAGAGATGGAGACTGAGAGTGATGTGCCGAGAGAGACACAGAGAGGCAGAGATGGTGGAACTAAGAGATGAAGGCCCAGGGTGAGAGACACAAAGGCAGAGGTGGAGACTAAGATGGAAACTCATCCATGTCACTGTGCCAGGCAGGCCCTGTACAGGGTGATGGAGGCAAAGGGATGAGCCAGCCCTGGTCTTGCCCTTGAGGGGCATTTGGTCTAGTGGGAAAAGCAGGGACAGGTGCAATGCAATGCCAGGAGGATTTAATGGAGGCCATTATGGCCCTGTGTGGCCCAGAGGAGGAGCTCTTAGTCCTGCAAGTGAAGGGAGAGATGAAGAGAAATGCCGATGGGGCCTGAAGCTCAGAGACACAAAGATGAGAGATGGAGGGAGAAGGAGCGACTGAGTCTAAGGGAGGAGGGCTGGGGGCCTGGGCTCCTGGGTCTGAGGGAGGAGGGGCTGGGGGCCAGGAGGCCTGGACAGTAAAGGAGGAGGGGGTTGGGGGCCTGCACCCCTGTGTCCTGGAGGAAGAGGGGCTTTGTCTGGAAGGCTTTCCCTATTGGTGGCAGAGGTAGACAGCTCAATTACTCTCCCACAGGTGCCCAGGCTGAAGTGCAGGTGTCTGTGCCCCCCTTGGTGGAGGTCATGAGGGGGGAGCCCGTCACCCTGGACTGCACCCCCTTGGGGGTCCATGACCATTTCATACTGGAATGGTTCCTGGTGAGTGCTTCAGGCTTGGGATCAGGTAGAAGGGGGTATGAAAGTCAGGGCACAGCAGGGCTGCAAGTGTTCATTCTCTCATCAGACTCCAAAGGACCCTAAGAGCTCCATCAAGCTGCTTTTCCATTTTATAGATGGAGAAATTGAGGCCCAGTAAAGGGAAGGCACTCCCCAGGGTCCCCTGGTGTCTGGGTACAGCAGAGACGAGTCCCCCTTCAAAGTGCTGGCTCTTGAGAGAGAACATTCAGACACCAAGAAAGCGGTGTGTGGAGGGGGGCCTGGGGTAAAGAGAGAGAAAGAGGAGAGGAAATAAACAGAAAGAGACAGGGTGAGAGAAAGAGGGAGATGGGAACGGAGTGAAATGGAGAAAGAGGGAGACAGAGGAAAATGGGACAACAGATAGGGAATAGGGGCAGGAGGGGTGGAGAGAGGGACCAGAGAGATAACAAGAGGAAAAGAGACAGAGCCACACAGCAGCAGAAAGAAAGGGACATGGAGAGACAGAGACACTGAGGAGGGTTGCCCTGCGGTCCTGAGCTGAGCCCTCCCTGACCGCAGGCAGACCGCTCCGGGGCCCGCCACCTCCTGGCTTCAGCTGAACTGCAGGGCTCTGAGATCCAGGCCAGGGTGCACAACTCCCGGGGCCGCAACCCCCCATACCAACTGGACTCCCGGGGCCGCCTGGTGCTGGCTGAGGCCCAGGTGGGCGACGAGCAGGACTATGTGTGCGTGGTGAGGGCAGGGGCAGCAGGCACTGCTGAGGCCACAGCGAGGCTCCAGGTATTTGGTGAGTGTCCGTGGACACCCCAGGAAGGGGCAGGCAGGGGAGAGCCCAGGAAAGGGTTCCTGACAGTAACATTTCCCCCGTAGCAAAACCAGAGGCCACCGAGGTCTCTCACAACACAGGGACGGTGTCTGTGATGGATGAATCTGCCCAGGAGGTACCTTGTACTGACCTTGATTCCAGGGTCCTGTGGGAGGAGAGGACTGGCGGGCCGGGGGGGTATCAGAATCTTGGGTCAGAGGGTCAGAGGGGGCAGGGGCCCTAGACTCCTGCATCCTGAGGGAGGAGTGGGCTGGGGGCCCAGAATCCTGGATCTGAGTGGTGAGGACTTCTGAGGTAACGGGGCCTCAGAGTTCAGAGTGCTGGCCCCGAGCCCAGGGCCATGCCTGTGTCTGCCTCAGATTGCCACCTGCAACAGCCGCAACGGGAACCCAGCTCCTCAGATTATATGGTACCGCAATAGGCAGCCCCTGCAGGTGCCTATGGAGGTGAACTCAGGTGAGCAGCACAGGAGCCCAGGTCGACATGGGTGGGGTGGGGTGATGGCCGTGGCTGGCTGACTGCCCCGTCCCTCTTTCCCAGAGAGTTACATGACCAGCCGCACAGTGCGGGAGGCCTCGGGCCTGCTGTCTCTCACCAGCACCCTCTACCTGCGGGTCCACAAGGCCGACCAGCATGCCTTCTTCCACTGCTCTGCACACTACCGCCTACCCAAGGGCCAGCATGGCCGCCTGGACAGCCCGTCCTTCAACCTCACCCTGCACTGTGAGTCCGTGCTGGGCCCAATCTCCCCTACCTTGGACTTCACATATCTCAGGCCTGACCCTCCAAGCCCACCCGTGGCCCCACACTCCCTACCTTATGTTGCAATGTGTGCTGACTGCTGACCTCTGACCTCAAAAAGTAACACTAGCCCCATTCTGACTTCTGACCCCCTCATAGCTCTCTGAACCCCATGGAGTTTCACGACTAAACTCTGTGCTCCATCCTTTCACACTGAGTTGGGTCCCCAAACCTTACGCTGACCTGTCACCCCCCACACACTGACCTCTGACCTTTGACCTGTACTCTCAGCTTATCTCAACCTCTGACCTCTGGTCCCTGATCTCAGAATAAGTATGAACCTAAACCTTGAAAAATATGACCTCTAACCAATGACCACCTGTAGCCCTCTCTTTGCTGTGACCATAACCTCTCTCCCTCAACCCAGCCCTGCCTTGTACCCTTGATCTGACATACCCTTAACCCTGATCACAAGACCCCCCTTTCCTTCCCCTTAGATCCTACAGAGCACGTGCAGTTCTGGGTGGACAGCCCATCCACCACAGAGGGCTGGGTACGCGAGGGTGACTCTGTCCACCTGTTCTGCAGGGGGGACGGCAGCTCCATCTCAGAGTACGCATTTTACCGCCTTCAGGTGATGCACCCCATCATTCCTTTGGAGCCCCTGGCCCCTGACCTCTGTGACATACTGACCTGTACCACTTCTGGTTTCACCTGGGTGGCCCCAGGCTTAGCAAAGCACCTGGCTGGTGCCCCAGGAGCTAACAGGACCTCTGACCCCTGATTTGAGAGAGTCCTGACTTAGCAGGATGCCTGATTTGGAAGACCCCTGGCCTAGCGAGGCCTCTGCCCCCTTACCTGCGTGGGCTCTAACCTTGTTTGACACTAACCTGGTGACCTGGACCTATCAAGATGCCTGGCTCCGACCTGGGTGGGCCCTGACCTAGCATGACTCCACTGGACCTGGGTGGATCCTGAACCGGGTTCCTCATCCCTGGCCACCCAGGACAAGCAGGAGAACATGCTACAGACAAATTACAATGGGCACTTCACCCTGGATGGGGTGCAGCGGAGCCAGAGCGGGACCTACGGCTGCAGAGTGGAGGACTATGACGCTGCCGACGACGCAGAGCTCTCTCAGACCCTGGAGCTGCGCGTGGCCTGTGAGAGCCCTGGGAGAACAGGGAGGAGAGCTGTGGCACAGGCTGCCTCCTCACCCTCCACAGCCCTGCCTCCAAATGTGTGGTCCCTGCCTGGGTCCAGAGGCTCCCCTCCCCCGGGGTCCCTGCCCCAGCACCCTCCAAACTCCCACATCAGGCAGCCAGACAGCCCTTTCCAAAACACAAACCTGACCTTCCCCTGCTCCAGAATCTGCCACAGCTCCCCAGTGCCCTCAGGAGAAAGCCCAGGTGCCTCACCATGGCCTTCAAGGCCCACCTGGCCGGCTTCACCTTTGGCTGACCCTTCTCCCCGCCAAAGCATTCTCCTCATCACACCCAAGCTCCTCTCACAACACCCCATCCTTCTACCATCCATTTCTGACCGGTCTTTTGGGTCCCAGTCTTCTAAGAAGGCTTCTCAGTCCATTTTTCGCCTGCGCCCTGAGGCTCTATCCTTCCTCCTTATGCGTCCTTTCTGGGGCTAGGCCCTCTGCCAGAGGTTGGGGACACCTGTGAGCAAGACAGCTGAGTCCCTGCCTTTCCAGAGCTTGCGGCCCAGGAAGGGAGACAAATGGTAAACGCTAAATGAGACAGGAGCAATCTTGCATCAGCAGGGACTGATGCAGAACGATGGGCAAAGGAACTGGCCAGGCGAGTGGGGGGAGTAGTGTAGATGGGGGGTGTTGGCAGGGTGTGTCCCCAGGAAGCAGATTCCGATTTGGAGATCTGAAGGCAGGAAGTTTGTGGGGAGTGCCTTGGCGTCCACATCTACTGGGGAGTGGCAAGGGGAAGGAAGCAGGATTGGGAAGAGAAAGAAGTTGGGCTGCAGTCTAAGAAGGCCTTGTTGGCCCCACAGGGCACTTGGGAGCTGGGATATCCCAGTTGAGGCAAGGGGGCGTGGCTTTTATACCCTCACATCAGCCAGTCATTGGCTGTTAGGCTGTCTGAGGAAGGGGGCGTGACCTAGAGTGAAGGGCAGTTCCCAGAGAGGGCTAACAGCTGAGGGCTAACAGCTGACATCCCTCTCAACAGCTGAAGGGGAGATTTGAGTGTCCACAATAGGGGGTCAGAGAGGCCTCTCTGAGAAGGGGACATTTGAGTAGGAAACCACAGAATAAAAAATGCTAAGAGCCAGAAGAAGAGCACTCCAGGCAGAGGGAACAGCAAGTGCAAAGGCCCTTAGGCAGGACCCAACTTGGCATCCTGGAGAACAACAGCAAGACAACAGGGTAGCTGGAGCTCAGGGGGTAAGGAGGGAGGGTGGGAGATGAGATCGAAGAGGTAGACAGCAATCAGTCTAGGCAGGATCTTTTGGTTTTGTCAAGGAATTTGGCCTTTATGCCAAGAGTGCTGGGGAACAACTGCAGGATTTTAAGCAAAGGGAATTGCTGCCCAGTGAGTTTCGAAAAGATCCCTCCAGCTGCTCAGTGGAGAATGGATTGAAGAGGACAAGAGTCCTGCCCAGTAGGGAGACCAGTGATGAAATGACTACAGTGGTCAAGGCATTTGGACTCGAGGGTCAGAGATGGACAGAAGTGGAAGGATTCATTGGGGCAGAGCAGAGAAAGACTTGTTGAATGAATAGGCAGTAGGGCGGAGGAGGTAAGGGTTTGGGGGGGTCAGTCAGAGAAGGAACACTTCACACTTCTCAGGTTATCCATTAACCTTGGGCCCAGATATCAGCTCTGGAGGGAAGTGGTTGGGACAGGCATGGATTTTGGAGTTAGACTCCTAGATTTGAGCTCAAGATTTGGCCTGGCTGAGAGAGTGGAGAGTTCACGGTGATGGGGAGAAGTAGTAGGAATGCTTGGCATTCTCTGCTGACGATTGGGCATTCACGTCTGCACCCACAACAGCCCTGGAGTGCCCCTAACCAAGTAGGTGAGGGTCCAGGGAAGGTGACAGTCTGTACCCCCTTCCAGACCTGGACCCCATTGAGCTCAGCAACAAGGAGGAGCTTTCCTTACCCCTGGGCAGCAGCGTAGCCACCAACTGCTCCGTGCAAGGCCTACCCACCCCCGCTCTACGCTGGACAAAGGTGAGAAGGAAAGGAGTCCCCAGCCATGGGACCCCCCTTCCTCCCATCACCCCCAACCGCCCAACCCCTTCTCTCATGGTCCAACTGGTCTCTTCTCTCCTCCCCCACCCCACAGGACTCAGTTCCCCTGGGGGATGGCCCCACACTCTCACTCAGCTTCGTTACCTTCGATTCCGCTGGCACCTACATATGTGAAGCCTCTATGCCCACGGTCCCACTCCTCAGTCGCACTCAGGCCCTCAAGCTTCTGGTTGAAGGTTTGGGGGTAGGGGCAGGCTGGGATGGGGATATGGGGACAATGGGGATGAGGGGCCAGGACCAATGGGACAGGTCCATGGCTGGTCCCTCGGTCTCCTGCTGTATTCCTCTCCCTTCTCTCCTTTCTCGCTCCCTCCTTTTCCCAGTGTGCCTTCTGTTCACTCACTTCCCTCCTACCACCCACAGGGTCACCAGAGTTAAGGCCAGAGGAGATTCAGCCCAAGGCAGAGGGCAGCTGGAGAGAAGGAGATGAAGTCAGGCTGGTCTGTTCTGCTCGTGGCTACCCAAAGCCCCAACTCAGCTGGAACCAACTGGGCGGCAGTGTAAGGGACCTTCCTATCCAGTCTGAATGCTCCGGGACCCAGGCACCCGCCCCAAACCCCCAGGGGACCCTGCCTTCTCACCAAGCATTGTGTCCCCTCTCTTGCTTCCTGGGGGACTGGACACCACCTCTGCCCTCACCCCCAGCCCTTGATCCCATGGGTCCGGGCCTGACTCAAGTCTCCGCAGCCAGCAGAGCCAGCTCCCGGAGGGCAGGGCTGGGTGAGCAGCTCTCTGACCCTGAAGGTGACCAGTTCCCTGAGCCAAGAAGGTGTCTTCTGTGAGGCCTCCAACCCCCACGGGACCACCAAGCATGTCTTTCACTTTGGCACGGGTGAGTCACCGCGGTGGTGCAACAGGAGCCAGGCATGGGGCAGACAGAGCACTGCTGGCTGAGTCCTGCGCATCTGTCCCCGCAGTGGCTCCCCAGACCTCCCAGGCTGGAGTGGCTGTCATGGCCGTGGCCGTCAGCGTAGGTCTCCTGCTCCTCGTCGTTGCTGCCTTCTATTGCATGAGACGCAAGGGGCGCCCTGGTCGACAAGGGGAAAAAGGGGCTCTGTGAGTGGCCTACAACCTCAGAATTATCTCCGTAACCCAACCCCATCCCTCTGTCCAATTCTGACTTCATCCCCGAATCCAGCCCTAAACCCAGTCCATGACCAATTTCAACAGCATCGTATCTTCAACCCCAAACCCAAATACAACGCAATCCCATTCCTACCGTCAAATCCAGTCTACAACCTTCCCCTCCCACATCTTCATTCCCAACTACAACCCCACCCAACTCATACCCATCCTTAAACTCACCCCATCCCTAATCTTTCCAACCCAAATATCATCCCCACCTCCAATCCCAGCCCTAAAATTACCATTGCCCAACTGAACTGAACCCCACAGCCCCGCAGTCTCTTCTCCAACCCCTATCTCATTCTCATTGCCAGCTCCAACCCATCTTCAGTCCCAACGCTACCCCTTCCCTAAGCCCATCCCATCTAACCTCCTCTCCAACCCCACCATAGCCCCATCCTCAAACCCAACATAACCATCCCCATTTCCAACCCCAACTCCAAGTGCACCCCTCACCTCACCCGAAACTCCACGTCTTTTCCAGTCCCAACCTCTCCCCCAGTTCCAACCCATAACCAGCACCAAACCCAGTTTCGACTCCATCCCCATCCCCAAGGTCCCTCCCACTCCATCTCCTTCCCATCCCTACTCCAAACCCATCCCCATCTAAACTCATCTCCAACCCCAACCACATGGCCACCTTCAACTCCAGTCCACAGCCATTCCCCAGCCTCCCCGGAGAGCTGACCCCAACTACGTTACCATCTCCAATTCCAGCAGCATCTTCCACGCTAGCCCCACCCCACCCCCGAAACCCAATGCCATTCCCAATCTCTAGCCCATCCTCAGCCCATTCCCACCCACCTCCACACCTGTCTGCATCCAGAACTGTCCATCCCCAGTGTCTTCCCCAGCCAGGACCACCTCCAACATGCTGCCTCTTCTCCCTAGGCCACCCGGGAAGCCAGAGCTGAGCCACTCTGGGTCCCAGCGGACCGAGCAGACAGGCCTTCTCACCGGAAGTGCCTCTGGAGGAGTCAGGCATGGCAGTGGGGGCTTCCGAGATGAGGTGGGTGAGGGCCTGGGCATGCTGGTGAGAGGGGCCCTGCTGGGAGTGGAGCAGCCTCCGTGGGCACAGGCTGACTTTCTATCTTCTCCCCAGTGCTGAGCCCAAGGACCCAAGAGGCAGTCACTGGACGAGACCTGGAGTTGCAAAGATCAGAGAACCAGCCCTGCTCATCTGCTCATGCCCCACCCGCCGCTGCCTTCCCCCGCCTTCCCTCTTCCCTCTCGGCCCTCCCTTCCTTCCTCTGCAAGCTGGGCAGGGACCTACAGCTGCTGCTGCTCGGAGGGAGGGCGGGAGGGAGGGAGGGAGGGTGGGCTGGTGGGTAGGAGGGGACCTTCCTCCAGGGAGTGTGACTCTCCCAGGCCCCAGAATAGCTCCTGGACCCAAGCCCAGGGCCTGGCCTGGGATGAGGCTCTGAGGGTCGGCTGGCCGGGGCTATTTTTACCTCCTGCCTCCATTGCTGGTCCCCCCCACCTGACGTCCTGCTGCGTAGTCTGACACTGGATCCCCACCCCCACTCCTGCCTCCTCTTCTGTGGACACTGGAGTCTGGAATAAATGCTGTCTGTCACCTTGACACCGTCCTGTGGCCAAGCCTCCTCTAGGGGATGAGACTGGAAGGGGGCGCAGGTGATGCCCCCTCCCTGCTGCTCTCCCACCTCCTTACAAGACCTGGGTGAAGTCTGATGTCATGGAGAAAGAAATGAGACTGAGAGGGAGCAGAGGGTGACTCAGCTGGCTGAGGCTGGAAGAGAGAGGTGCTGGGGTCCACAGGGCACTGAGTCTGGCCCCTGAAGACCTGTGCCTGCTTGGCGGGTGGGGTGCTATCCCCTTAAGTAAAAGTTCCCAGACTCTCTTGCCAGAGCCCCAGAGGGAATTGAAGCTTCCAGAGGAAAAACTCTGAGCTGTAGGATGGATGGAATTAGGCATGTAGCTGCCTCTTCTGGGAGTGGCATGGTTCCTGCAGCTTGGGAAGGAGGGGTGGCTTGAAGGAACCCAGACTAAGGGACCTGAGGCAGAGAGAAGAGGCAGCAGAAACAGCAAGGCCAGCTAGAGAGACTTACTGAGGCAGATGGAGAGGGATGGAAAGACTGGGGATGGGGGGCAGTAAGAGGGAAGAGGGGTGGACAGGGGCAGCTCAGAGATGAAAGCCCTAGAGTCAGAGACCGAAAGATTTGGGGAGAGAGGCAGAGACAAACAGACAGAGACAAAGACAAAGAGAAAAATAATTGAGATGCAGAGATATAATTACAGCCAGAAAAAATGTTGAAAGGAGCAGCCCAGAAGCAACGGGATGGTGGTGGGAGGTGGGCATGAGTGACCTTGTGGCCAAGTGACTGGCCACAGTGGCCAAGTGACTGGACTCTCCTCCCCGAGTCCAGCAAATGGAGAGAAATCACATCTGAGCTGCTGTGATGAGTGGGCGTGACAATCCCTGTGCAGTACATGAGCCAGGACGTCTGCAATCTCAGCAAGTGACTCTGTCTCCCTGTCCTCAATTTGCTCAGCCGCGAAATGGACAAAGTGGGATCTGTGGCCATGGGAGATTGGCAAGAGGCTCTGGGAGCCTCCTGGTAGGTGACCGAGCAGCCTGCCTAGAGGCCCCAGAGCAGAAGACCTTACCAGCCTGATTCAGGTGCTCAAATCCCACGGTTTATTGAATCAGTTTAAAACAAATGTGAGAATCAAAGAGAGATGGGCCAGGTTAATACACTTAGTTTAGGGCACAAGCCATTAAAGGTCCCCACCACCTGAGTTCTGGGGTACATGTGGCCCCCGAGACCCATCTCTCTCACCATGGTGTGGTTTCAACCCCCCAGAGTGGAAGGTGAGCTGGGGCTTCTGCACCCAGAAGGTGCCAGAGACACGCAGGGGATAAATGTGTATGGTCCAGGTTAACACACTTTTAGCTGTATAACTTGGGCCAGGACTCACGGGACAGAGCTGGAGTCACCAAGGGGGAAACACTTTAAGGGTATGTGGAACTTGGGGCTTACCTTCCATCCTTCCCATCTATGTTAAGCTCATGTCCATTTTTTGTTTTTTATTTAAGATTTTTATTAAAATGTAGCTAACATACAATATTATGTTAGTTTCAGGTGTACACCATAGGTATTCATTTATATACTCAAAGAAGGGATCACCATGATATTATCATATTAGCTCACGTTCTTAATATGTCTAACAGGCCTCATGAGTTGCTTCTTACCATTTCTCCGAAAATAAGACCTAGCCGGACCATCAGTTCTAATGCGTCTTTTGGAGCAAAAGTTAATATAAGACCCGGTCTTTATAATGTAAGACCGGGTAATAATGTAAGGTCTTTATAATGTAAGACCAGGTCTTATATAATATAATGTAACATAACATAATAATTAATATTATATTATATTATATTATATTATACTGGGTCTTATATTAATTGTTGTTCCAAAAGATGCATTAGAGCTGATTGTCCCGCTAGGTCTTATTTTCGGGGAAACACTCTTCATTTCATCTGTCTCCTTATTTATGTGGCCCTCTTGTTTTCTCCATGACAGAATTGAATATTCTTTTTAAAAATTACAGCAGACACACTCAGAGGATCATCGGGTGGTTGGGAGAATTTGATGAGACGGTGGAAAGTGTTTAGTACAGAGCCTGGCACAGAGTATGTGCTCAGGACTTGTTTATTATTAGCAGTAGCTTTATCCAAGGGAAATGGAGGGACAGAGAGAAAAGCAAAATAGGATCCCATGATCCAGGGAAGGGACCAGGTGGAAAGAGATCCCACTCTAAGAGCAGACATTGTTGAGGGGGCACTTGGGGAGCTGGATGAGGAGTGAACAGATGTCTGGAGGGAGGGGAGGAAGGGGACCCCAGGGAGGAAAGTGTTCTCTGCCCAGCACCTGGTCCCCAAGTTAACGAGGGGAGGGTCCTGGCCCATGTCCCAGGAGGGCATACATTTGCATACAATCCCTCATCTGCATAGCATCTCAGGCAATTTTCATACAGATGGAAGCCTGAGACCTCCTCAGTCTGACCCCTCCTTCCACCAGAGGGTCTGGGGGAAGAGGAGAGGGAGAAGGGTGAACCATAGTATCTGTGGCTCCAGGAAGTAAAGGGAAGTTTGGAGTGGACTCCCCTTGCTCATCAACCTTCTGTGACTCCCTATTACTCTCAAGAGCATGAGCCACCCTTCACCTGGCATTCCGGACCTTCCAAGATGTTGCCCCTCACACTCACCCGCTGCTCCTTCTCTCACACATGCCCCCTGCTTGTACCTTCCTGACATTACTATTCCCCTCATTTGGAATGTCCTTTCCCATTCCCCCCACTGTAACAAAGCTTGTCTGTCTTTCAAAGCCTCGACATCTTAAAGGATTCTGAAAAGTTTTCACTCCCGTTTCCCTGCTCTTGGTACTTTTCAGAAATCTGTGCCTCTTCTGAACTTCTATACTAGGTTTTATTAGTAAGGATATGTTTGGCTGCAAATGACAAAAAAAATGAAGTGAAATAATGTGTGTAAATGAAAAGGAAAAGTTATTCACTCATATAACCAGGAAGATCAAAGGCTGACTACCTTCAGGCATAGCTATCCTTTTCCATTTCTCAGCTCTGCTGTTCTCCATGCACAGGCAGGGTCTTTCCTCTCTAGTTCTCCGCAAGCTGCCAGATTTCGATCCTACCAGCTTAGCAACCCCCACCCAAAGAGGGCGTCCTTTTTCTACTAATTCAAGCAAAAGCCTCAGGGCTGATTCTCATTGGTCAGGAATGGGTCCTACCCCTATCCCTGAACCAATCCCTGTGGCCAGGGGATCCAGTGCTCTGACTGACCAGGACTGGGTCAGGCTCACTCTGAACCATAAGGACTGAATGTAGGGGATTCCCCGTAGGAAAACTGGGGAGCGTGGGCTGAGAGAAAGGGAAGGGTTTGTCGGACAGGTAAAATACAGCTGATTATTGAACAACACAGGGGTTATGAGTGCTGACCTGCACAGTAGATAATCTACATATAACTGCGCCTTGGCACCAGCTCCACAGCTCATCAGGATAGCTTTGGCCCTGCGTCTCCACCTCCTGGTGGTTATGACTCTTCAGTGAAGTGCCACCTCTGGGACTTGTTGACACTGGAAGTTGACTCCCCAGGCATGGGACCCACCCAGTTATTCCTCAACAAACAAAGCAGTGCTCAGCCTTATGCATGTGACTGAGGTGGGGTGTGTGAAACTGCAGCCTACCTCCCGGGGCGTGTCTCCCGGGCTCACCTGTGCCTACAATGTACAGCCAGTGGAACTGAGCCAGCCACTCGTAGACTGGTCTGGAGAAGAGTGGGTGCGGGGTGCGAGGGGGGGGACACCTTTCTGAAACAAGTCTCCTGGAGACTGGTTATTTTGCACAAGGGAGAAATGGGGGCCCAGAATTTTACAAAGCAAGTTAGCAGCAATGCTGGTACGAAAACCCAAGAGATTCTGGCCCTCTAGTCTGGCCCCAGATTAGGGAGAAAAAGACAGAGGGAGCTAGAGTGCATTTATCAAGCACCTATCTGTCCAGCCGGCCTCATTCTAGGCTGTGCCAAGCCTGAGATACATGTTATTTGGAGGTCCCAGCCTGCTGCTTCCTTGCTGGGTAGCTTGGGGCAAGTAACCAGTCTGGGCTCAGTGTACTTTTTAGTGAATTGAGGATCATGAGAGTGTCCCCTTCATGGGGTTCTTGTGAGGAATTAACTGAGAGGTCAGCCAGATCCGGATCTGTCAGTTTATAACTGACTTTGGATCAAGTCACTTTATTTCTCTGTGCCTCGGTTTCCTTATCACATGGGTTGAGAGTGTGCTTAGAGTACACTTAGATCAGTGGCTAGCACATAGTGTTAAATAACTTTATTAATAGTAATATTACCAATACGTGAATGCCGGTCAATAAGAGTTTCCACTGCTTGAGACCTTGCCCTTCAAGGGTGGAAAGCTCAGGTGTATGGTGGGATGGGGAGGGAGGGAAGGCAAGTCTAAGGGGTCCTCTTGCTAGGAAGCTCCCAAGAGTCTGCACCCAGCTGATCAGCTCAGCGCCTCCCTACCCTCGAGGAACTAGAACGGAGGGATTTCAGATGCTCGATGGCAACCCCCTCCCTTGGTCTCCTGCTTCCCGCCGCCCTCACCCCGACACGCTGGGCGGCCTCACCAGCTCCCCGGGGCAGCCCAAGGAATGTGAAGAGGTAGGTGGGGGTGGGGAGGAGCGGGAGCCGCCGGGGGAGACAAAGGGGCCGAGTCAAAGCGAGAAGCACAAAGACGCGAGGAGTCTGGGAAGACAGAGAAGTGGGACAAGGACACGGGGAGGGACTGGGAGTCTGGAGGCCGGACCCTAGCCCGGCCCCGCAGAGCCCGCGGAGCGCGGGGGCCGGTCTGTGCTGCCCCCTGGCGGACGGGCGTGGTAAGGAGGTGGTGAGGACCAGACGCGGGAGGCAGGGCCGGGATGCTCCAGAACTGAGGCAGGGGCAGAGACATCGAGAAACACAGAGAGAACCAAGACACACTCAAGGAGAGACACGGAGACACACATACAGACAGAGACAAAAGCAGACACAGAGATAGTGACACAGAGGCAAAGAGAAACACAGAGACACAGAGAGTTAAAGGGATGCAAAGAAACACAGAGACCAAGTGACACATAAACAGTGCTAGAAAGACAGAGTCCAGAAACACAAAGCGACACCGAAACGTGAGGACCGAAAGACTCAGAAACAGAGAAATACAGAGACCCAGGAGACGCAAAGATAGTGAGAGGCAAAAGACAGAGGCACTAAAAGAGACAGAAATCTAGAAAGAAACGATGAAGCGACTCTCAGACTCCGCGGCAGAAATTAGGAAGAGAAGAGGATACGCTGCGATTCCCCACAAACGCGAGAAAGACACGGGAGAGGGCCCAGAACAGAAGCTGAGCGCCGGGAATGGGGTGGGGTTCTTAGGGTGGGGGCGTGGCTTCAGAGGGGCGGACCTCTGAGAAGCCTCGTGCCTCACAGGTGTGACAAGAGGGTCCGGGCAATGGCTGAAGAGGTCGAGGTTGGAACTTTGGGTGGGACTAAAACCAGGCTGGACTGAGCTCCTGGAAAGCGTAACAGACTATGGGAGAGCGGAACAGACTAAAGGGGAGAGCCGATGGACCAGGGCCCTGGGGGCGTGGCTTTACAGGGGGCGGAGACAGCCGGAAGGTCCGAAGGGGCGTGGCAGAAACTTAGTGACGCCTCCAGGCTAAAGGGTACCCGGCGCTGTGGGGGCGCGTCCTCGAGAGCACAGGGAGCATAATTAGAACACTAAAGGGGAAAGGTTGGAACTCCCGAGAGAATTTTGGGGGAGGGGCGATCATAGAATCATGGGCGGGGCGAATATGGAATCCTGGGGAGCGGCAGGTGTAGAATCCTGGGAGGGGGCGGGTGCAGAATGCCGGGGGGCGGGGAGTGTAGAATTCTGGGAGGGGGCGGGGCAAAAAGCTGGGGCGGACCGTCGTAGAATCACTGGGAGGGACAACAAGGAATCCCAGGAGTGGGCGGGGCCGGAGCTCAAGATCTGCCCGGCCGGTGGGGGGTCAGGGAAGGGGTGGGCCGTGTGACGTCACGAGTCTGAACGGGCGGAAAGAAGAGAGGGGCCGGGGGCACAGAGCGGGGAGAGCCGAGCCCCTGAGATCCGTGCGGGAGAAACAGCTCAGCAGGAGCCGGCCAGGAGCCGGAGCCCCTCCGGCACCTGCTCGCCCGCCCAGCCGCTCGGCGCACGCAGTGTGGCCCCCAGGCCCCCGCCCGGGCCCACTCCCACCCCGGGCCCCCCATGGCCCGGGCCGCAGCCCTCCCGCCGTCGAGATCGTCGCCGACCCTGCCGTTGCTGCCATTGCTGCTGCTGCTGCTCCAAGAAACCGGTGAGAGACCGCAGGCATTCCTCGCCCCTCGCGGACCCAGCCCCTCCCCACCTTCTGGGGGGGGGTAGCCTGAGCATCTTACCCCCACTTCTCCCCTAGTTCACCGAGTCCCCGTCTTGCTCCCTTTTTCTGACTGGCGCCACCGACTCCGACCCCCACACACCGCATTCTCTCTCTGAGACTCCAATCCAAAGCTCTGCATCCCTTTCACCCCCCACCACCCTTCTTAATCCCAATTCTCCATCCTGCACCGGACTTTTGTTACCTCCTACCCCTTCCTCAGACTCTGACGCCAAAAGGGTTAAACGCGAGGCCTCGCGCCTCCTCCGCACCCCGCCGTTCAGTTAACCTGGATCTGGGTTTCTGTCTTTGCTCCCTCCCTCAGGAATGGGGGATTGTCTCCCACTCCCCCCAACAGGAAGGTCACGATGATGAGGCGAGATCACAGCCCCTGGCGCCCCATTTTTCTTTCTCTCAAGCTTGGGCGTCTGAGGCCCAGGAAGAATTGAGGGCAGGGGGCCAGATGTCGAGGTTTTTGAGAGGGGCGGGGAGCTCGACTTTTCGGTCCCTTGGAGAGACGAGAATGAGAGTTGGGGTGACCTGGGGAGGGGCTTCAAGGAGCTGAGGGCTCTGACTCCTGGGTTCCAGAAAAATTAGGGGCTGGAGGCTCTGCCTCCTGGGTCCCAAGTAGAATGAAGGCTAGGGGCTCTGTCTCCTGGGGTCCTGGTAGAACTGGGGGCAGGAGCTCACATTTGTGGGTTCCAGATTAACTGTGAGCAGGGGGCTCTGTCTCCTGGGTCCCAGGTAGAATGGGAGTGTGTGCAAGAGGCCCTACATCGTGGGCTTCAGGTTTAATTGTGGGCATGGGAATGTCTCCTGAGGTCCAGAATGTGGGCAGGGACCCTGTCTTCTGGGTTCTAGATGTAATCGAGGGCCGGAGGTGTCTGGAAGCTGGAGGCTCGGTCAGCTGGGTGGACGAGGAAGTGGAGTAGGAGGTCGAGTCTCGCAGGCTGGGATCTTTTCCTTCTGAGCCGTACGTCGGCTGGGACGTCCCTGGGGAAGTTTTCCCGGTTTCACTTTCGCCGAGCTCGGGCGGGGTGGGGCGGGCGCTCTCCTGGCTCCTGGTACCGGACTCCTGAGTTTCGGGACCTTATCTTTGCTGTAGTCGCGCCTTTGTCCTCCGAGCCACTGCGGGAGGTGGACTGGAGGAGACGCCGCCCTCATCCCCCGTCCCTCCCTCTGCTTAGCCCACTAGCCCCCTCCTATTCCCCACCCCCAACCCGGGTGGGTGAGGGGCGCAGCCCTCAGGGGAGGAGGGGCTGGGAGGAAACTGGTGAAGCCGGCTCTGGCCCCGCCCCTTGCAGGTGATCCGGCTGTTTGTTCCCAACTGGAAGCTCGGGGTCCTGGGTTTCCCAAGGGTTTGCCCAAGGATTTGGGGGAACCTGGGTCGCTCCTCTGGACTCATTTTTCCAGCATCTCTCTGAGTTGTCTCCCAGCCTTGACCCAGAACTGGGTACTCTTTTCCATCCGGTCTCTCCCTTCTGTGCCAGAGTAGGGGACGTGAGGTTAGGACCTACCACCCTTGGGGGAATGCTCGGACTCCACCCCACTTGGACCCAGGTGTTGACTTGGTGCTTGATCTCATGGAAGGCTCTAGATCGCTGTAGGAGACGGTCCTTCTCCCGTTCCCGTTTTGCAGATGAGGACACAGTGGCTTCAAAAGGTCAAGATCCACAGCCAGTCTCACCCTGGGAAGCCAGACTGTAGACTGCAGAGTCTTTCCTGACCCTGCTCTACCGGGTGGGCTCCAGAAGGTGCCTCCATTTCCTCCTTAGTAAAACGGATCACAGTTCCCTCCTGGCAGAGCCACTGAGAGGAGTCCGGAGGTTCCACTGATCCCTTGTGAAAGCTCTTAGCACCTGGGGAGGAGGCCTTCCTGTTTGCTGAGGCTTCATCCTTGTGCCTTCAATCGCTGCCTCCCCCTTTCCCTCCCCCCACCTCAGTCTCCCTCCTTCTCTCCCTTCCTCCTCCACTCTCCTTGCCTCACTTTCTCTTCCCCCTTCATCTCTTCATTTTCTTCTCTCTTCCTCCCATCTCTGTCTCCATCTCCAAGCTCCCTCTCTCTTCCCTTCTCTCCATCTCTCTCTTTGCTCCCATCTCTGTTTACCTGTCTCTAGCTCCTAAGCTTCCTTCTCCTTGGTCTCCAGGAATGAGGGTTCACCACCTAGGCTTTCTGCTGGGCCAACTCCCTCCCCAGTCCTCCCCAGCTTTCACTGCCCATCCCTGTCAGCTAGCAGCCCTGCAGGAGGATGGGAGGAGAGGGGACTGCAGGCCTGCTGTCTCTTATTAGGGAAGGGGGACCGGAGCAAGGAAATGGGGAGAGGGATAGTTGGAGAGGATAGAGATGCAGAAATGGGGACAGAAGCCAATAGAGAGACGGGGGCAGAAACAGATTTAAGGACGGGGTCAGACACAGAACGGAGCTGACAGATGGGGGAAAGGATGGGGCAGAAAGACACTGGGATGGGACAGAGAATGGCAGGGGGAAGGGAGCTGGACAGAAACCCCAGGATAAAGGCAGGAACCGCCTAAGGAGACTTAGAGGTTTGGCGACAGGAAGGGAGCCCAAAAGACCTTCTCCATGACTGATGGAGGTCAGGGCACAGACGCCTCAAGGCCAGCAGTGTGCAGGGCCACAGGGAGTGTGGACACGGGAGGGACAGGGAGTTGGGCACGACAGCCAGCTCCCCCGCTGCTGACTGGGACGCTGTTACATTTTTAATGTCCCAGCGATGCAGAGAAATGAAGCAGGAGGGGGAGGAGATGAAAGGACCCAGTGAGATGGCCCAGACAGAGAGAAAGTGTGTCAGAGATGTGGAGAGACATGGGGACACCCAGAGGCAAGGAGATCCCAGGGTCTGAGACAGAGAGAAACAGAGACCCTGAAAGATGTGGACCACAAAACCTCGAGAGACCGGAGACCTGGGGAATAGATGCCAAGGGCCAGATTCCAGAGACTGGGAGACTCGGACCCAGAAACACTGAGACTGCAGATGGCGGAGATACAGAGGAGAGAATATGAGAACGGCTAAGGGATGTGGTATCTTCTTCGGCTAGTGAAATGGTCTGAAATTGATAGTGCTGATGGATGTACGGATCTACGAATACGCTAACAGTCGTTGAAACTGTTCGCTTTAAATGGACGAACTGTACAGTCTGGGAATATGTCTCAATAAAGCTGTTAGAATATGAGAGACGAGCAGAGACCAGAGCCCCTAGGAGTTGGGGACACAGAGGAGTTGGGGAATCTTAAGGCAGATTCGGGCCTTAAGAACCAGATGTAGAGAGAGATACGAGATTGGAGAGACAGAAATGTTTAGGTGTAAACTCTGGACTGGACAGAGCAGCATGTGAGGGGTTCTGTCTGAGGGGCTCAGCCAGGAAGTGCAGTCCTAGCAATTCACCCCCAGAAATACGAGACACCAAAAGGGAGGCCTTCAGGGTGTCAAGCCCCTGCCGAAAGGGGAGGCAGGTGCAGAAATCCAGGCCTTGGCTGCCAGCGCCATATCCTGGCTGCTACTGCTGCTGCTCACCCCCCCAAACCGGCTCCCGGATGTCTGCTGTGGGGGTGGGCACAGTGATTAATGCAATTAATTAATTAACGAGGTGGCTGAGGCAGCAGCTGAGGCCAGCGCTTAAAGCACGCCAGCCTTCAAGGGCCTGCTGGAGTCTGGCCGCACCCTGTGGGAGAGGGCAGGTCACACTGGAGCTTTATAGGTCTGGAGGGGGTGAGCCAAGCCCCCAAGAGCCAGCCAGGCAGGACTCCAGTCTCAGACCCTAGAGACCAGCCCCTAGCCCCCTCCTCCTCCAGGGGTCCGTAAGTCATTGTACCTCCTCCTCTCTGCCTTGATCTACCCTTCCCTCGATCCCAGGGTCCCAGGCTCTGTGTCTCTGTTCCCCAAAGTTTTCCCCTAGGCTCACATGATACACCCTACTCTGCCACTACAGGAAGCCTGCAGGCCCGGGCCAAAGGGAGAGGAAGTGTGTTTGGGGACCCAACTGACACCTCATGAAACTGTCACCAGTCTAGTTTCCCAAGGGAAGCTGAGGGAGGCCAGTGTTCCCATGGCCACTCTCCCCCGTTGTGGGGCTGGCCACGTCCTAGCCAAGGTCAGGGCACAGGCACCTCCCCCACCCCCGCAGCATGCTGGACACTAGGGTCCTAGCCCCAGGTCAGCTGCCCTCCTGGCCTCACTTCCCCCGCCTCCGCCTCCTTCTGAAATGCAAATCATGTGGACACCAGCCCGCCCCCCCTCATCACCACAGCCTGTCAGCCTCAATGTCTTCCTAACCATTCCAACTTCTGAATGTGTTCCAGTCTGGTTCATCCTCCATCCCCACTGCCCCTACCTAGTCCAGGTGCCCTTTCTTCCCCTGGATCCCTGCCCTACTCCATTCTGAGGGCTCTTTCTAAAGTACAAACCTAACCCTGTTCCTCCCCCTGCTCATAACTCTCTGTGGCTCCCCAGTGCCCTCAGGAAAAACCCCAAGCTCGAACTCAGCCTCAGCTTGTGTGATCTAGTGCACTGTTGATTTCCCATCCTCATTCATTCATTCATTCATCACATGTATGTAGCTCCTGCAGTGTGCCAGGCAATGTGCTACGCTCTCGGGGTGCCACAGGAAACAAGACATAGAAGACAAAGATCCCTGCCCCCAGCGCTGATGTTCTAGTGAGGAAGATACATCAGGTGCTAAAGGAAAGATAAAGCAGAGTCTGCAAGTTGTTATCATTAGGGTGGTAAAGACCTGAAGGAAATGAGGGAGGGAGCCGTGGGCACACGTAGGGGAAGAGTGTTCCAGGATCAGGGAACAGCAAGTGCCGAGGCCCTGAGATGGGATGTGCCTGACACGTTTGAGGAACAGTGAAGAGGTCAGTGGCTGGAGCAGGGTGCGCCAACCAGAAAGGTTGGGAGATGAGGTCCAAATGTAAAAACTTGAGCGTTTTTTTCTGGGTAAGGAGAGAGCCACAGAAGGGCCTGAGCAGAGAGGAGGGCTTTACTATGCTGTAGCTTCTAACAGGAACCCTCTGGCTGCTTGTGGGAACAGATTGAGAGGCCACTGCCATCCTCCATGGGGGGAAATGACTCGGGTAGGTAACCGTGGATTAGACCAGGATGGCGGCAGTTTCGGGGTCAGATGTGATCCGCTTGTAGATGTATTTTGAAGATGGAGCTGGCAGGATTTCCTGATGGATTGCATGTGGGGTGAGATCCTAAACCTATTACTGAAATGGAAATGCCTAAAAAATGGACCGGTAATGCCACAGGGGCTGAGCCATGCTGTTCTTTCATCCAGAATTAGAAACTTCGAATGGGAACCTGATAGCCGCAGGATCTTAGAACCGAGTGAGGGAGGGGAGAGGTGTGTGGCTATCTGGGACAGAGTATGGGGGTGAAAAAACTACCTGAGGCGTTTGCCCCACAAGAAGCTAACAGTAAAACAACAACAACAACAAAAATAATTATAAAGAAAACAAAAGAAGCTAAAAGTGGGCTGGGTTTTTTTTGGTTTTTTTTAAAGCCAACAGTGCTGAGACACCAACCGAGGTATGGGAGGGCTTCCTCCCTTAGAAGAGGAATGGAGGCATCTTGGAATCACAAGGACTTACTAAGGACAGGAAATCTGCTTCCCAGGAGGGACCAGGGACCTAGAGAGAGGGGTGTGGGGCTCTGTGGCTTGACTTCCCTTGGAAAGGCTCCTCCTCCAGTAAGCCCTCCTGCCCTCCCTCAGATGTCTCAGGCCCCTGCTCTGGGTTCTTCCCCCACCCCCACCCCCTTCAGCCTTAACAGTATCCTTGATCGTGACTGTTTGTGCAATATTTGTCTTTCCCACCAGAATGTCAACTCCTGGAGGACCTGATTTGGTCTGGCACTTCTGTGGCACCCGCTCCCAGTACAGAGCCTGATAGTCATTCAACAGTATTTATTGAGCACCTACTACCTGCCAGACCCTAGTGTAGGCTCTGGATACTGGAGGGAATGGGACAGACAAATCCATGTCCTCAGGGGCTGACCCTCTAACACCCAGGTCCTGTTTATTGAGTCACTATTTAGATTTGCATAGAATGGGAAAGAATGACTGGGGAGAAGGTTCTCTCAGGTTCTGCTCTCTCCCTCATCACTAAATCTCTTCAAGATCTACACTCAGTTTCAGTTTTAATTTCTGGATCTTTTTATTGACACACATTTTCCAGGAACTTTTGCTATCTGGTCATCCATTTTTGCCCAGCTCCACCTTCCCTCCAGACCCCCTTGGTTTAAGCCAAGTCATTCTCCAACTAAGGGACCCTCAATGGTTCCCGCTTGCCTCAAGGAGAAAACCTAACTTCTTGGTCCCGCCCTAGTTTGCTCTCCTTAGCTCAGCAGCCTGGATGTTTTTCCTGAGTGCCTTTCCCTCCTCACCCAGCTAGAAAGGTATAGAGCCTTTGGGTACTATTGTCCCACACCCTGCCTTTGGGTGAAGAAGGGTCCTGACACCTGAGGGAGTGCCCTGAGGGAATGAGGTGGCCCTGGCCCTTCCTCGGCTCACCTGTCCGTTTCAGTCCGTCCCATTGCCCCCCACCCCCACCCGGTGCCCCACGTCCGTTTTTGTCTGGAGTTTCACATTTAATCTCCAGACCCTTCTGTGCTGCTAGTTCAGTTGGAAACGATGCTGTGAGGGTCAAAAGGAAATACTAGTGAGAGTGGATTTGGACTGCAGTGGGCAGCTGACCACCTCTGCTTGACTCAGCGGTGTTAGGCCCTATGAAGAGCTTATGGGAGAAAATCATTTCATGGAATTGTCACAGGGACCCTGCTGGGCAGCTTAAACATCCCCATTTTACAGATGGAGGAGCTTAAGCTCAGAAACAAGGTCACCCACCTGCAAAGAGCTAGAAAGAAGCCCATGGTGGTCTGCTCCAGGGTCCCGCACTCTTGAGACTCTGCAGTGTGGCCCTTGCAGAGGGGGGCTCAGCCCCATCTCCCAAGGTGGCACCGTTGGGTTTGAGTTGCGGGAGTGTGTGGGTAGTCCATGAGATCGTGTACTATCACACAATGGCCTTCACTGATAAAAGCCCCTGAGACTGTCCCCTGCCAGAGGATCTGTCAGACAGCTGGGCAGCAGTTGACCCTTGAGAATGGGGGCGTGTACCCTTTGCCTTCCCTCGAGGCTGTGTGTCAAGGGCCACTTGTAATTATACTTAGCTGGCTGTGTTTATTTGATAAGCACTGATCTCGTGTTTCCTGTGGCCCTGAGCCAAGCGCTCTACAAATATTCCTTAATGCTTATAACAACCCCTTAGAGGTGGGCATGGTTATTATCCTCATTTTATAGCTGAGGAAATGGAGGCACAGAGAGGTTAAATGACTTGCCCAAGATCACACAGCCAGCAAGTGGTAGAGCCAGGATTCGAACACGTGCAGTCTGTACCCTCAGTCGCCATGCTGTACTGCCTGGCACAACAGAAAAATCTTTTTTATTCCGGTCTTTATTAAAAGTGGGAAAACAAAAGATAAGCTGAGAAATAAAAACATATAATACACAAAAACTTGTACCCAAATGTTCACAGCAGCTTTATTCATCATTGTCCCAAAGTAGAAACAGCCCAAATGTCCATCAACTGAATAGATAAACAAAATGTATTCTATCCAGACAATGGAATATTATTTGGCCATGAAAAATAACAAGGTACTATCACGTGTTGCAGCATGGATTAACCTTGAAAACATGCTGAGTGAAATAAGCCAGCCACAGAAGGCCATGTATTTATATAAATGTCCAAAATAGGGCAATCTATAGAGACATAAAGTAGATTAGTGATAGTTAGGGCCTGAGAGGTGGGAGCAACAGAGAGTGACTGTTTAATGGGTACAAGGATTTCTTTGGGGGATTATAAAAATGTCCTAAAATTGATTATAGTGCTGTTGCACAACTCTTATGAATATACAAAAGCCATTGAATTGTACACTTCTAATGGATGAATGGGAATTATATCTCAATAAGCCTGTTAAAAAAAAAGAAAAGAAAAGATAAGATAGTGGGCCAGCCTGGTGGCTCAGGTGGTTGGAGCATGGTCCTCCTAACACCGAGGTCTCAAGTTCGATTCCCACATGGGCCAGTGAGCTGCGCCCTCTACAGCTAAGATTGTGAACAACAGCTCTCCCTAGAGCTGGGTTGCTGTGAGCAGCTGGAGCTCGGAGTGAGTGGCTGTGCTGCAGAGGGCTATGGTGTGCTGCCAGGGGTGGCCCGCCAGGGGTGGTGAGAGCTGCCATGAGCTGCTGTGAGTCACCAACCAGCGACCGGAGACCGACTGCCTTAGCCCGGGGGAGCACAAGGCTCATAATACCAGCATGGGCCAGCGAGCTGTGGCTTGAAATGGAGTCGGGGGCAGGTGAAAGAAGGGGGGGAACGATAGTCTAAGGGGTGGCAGGTTAGCTCAGTTGGTTAGTGACTGGTGCTGGTAGCACCAAGGCTGCTGGTTCGATCCCTGTATGGGCCACTGTGAGTGAGCTGCACCCTCAAAAAAAAAAAAAAAAAAAAAGGTAGGCTAAGAGAGATGTAGGTTTTATAAAAAGATGAGGGAAAGTATATTACTGTGCAGAAAAGGCTGAAGACAATCCTCAAACTTCAAATTTTTAAACATTTATTTTGTGATAGGCTTTTATTAGTTTCAGAGGATTTTTGTTTCCCTCCCAACATCTGATACTGAAAAATTTCAAACATACTGTGTGAGTTGGAAGAATGAGCCAGGAGCCTCCCTCCCCTTCTGGCTAGACTTGACAGTGGGTCCCATTTTGCCACATTTGCTGCATCGCTTTTTCTGTACCTTTTTTTGTTGTTTTTTGCTGAAAAAACATTTGAGAGTACGTTACAGACATGACATTTTAACCCTGCATCTTCTAAAAAAATACTGCATAACCACAATTTCATCCTAACATCTAAGAATATTAATAGTAATTCCATAATAACATGTAATCTGATCTGGACTCATAAATGTCCCTCGTTTTCCTCAATATCTTTTCCTGCTGGCCTTTTTGGAATCTGGGACCTGGAAGAGGCTTGCACATTGCAGTATGGCCTGCATTTCCCCGTGGGGCCCCCTCCATGATGGCTCTGCTGGGCCTGGAAGTGGCTGGGTCCTTCTCCACCTGACTTTTCCGTTTCCTTTCTCCCCAGGAGCCCAAGATGCACGAGTTCGCATGCCACCTGAGGTATCGGGCCGCCTGGGGGACACTGTGGAGCTGCCGTGCCACCTACTGACTCAAGGGCCTGAAGGCAATGTCTCACAGGTGACGTGGCAACGCCTGGACCCACCTAAGGAGAGCCAGAGTGTGGCCGCCTTTCACCCTTCTCATGGTCTTAGCTTCCCCAGCCCACAATTTGGCAAGGAGCGGCTGTCCTTCCTCGCCATGGGACAGAGCACCGGGCCCAAGCAGGGCCGGGGAATAGAGATGCGGGACGCCACGCTGGTCCTCCGGGGGCTGACTGTGGAGGATGAGGGCAACTACTCCTGCGAGTTTGCCACCTTCCCCCAGGGCACCAGTCGTGGGGTGACCTGGCTCAGAGCCACAGGTGAGCCTCGGTGGGATGGCAGGGAAGTGGGAGGGGCTCAGTGTGGGAGAGCCCCCTTGCGGGTTTATTTCTCTCTCTGCTTTCTCCATGGTCTTCAGTCAGTTGGCAAATGTTCATTAAACACCTACTGTTTGCCAGATGCTGTTCTGCAAGTTGGGGATACAGCAGGCAACAAGGCGTTCAGCAAATATATATTGAATACCTACTGTGTGCCAGACACTATTCTAGGCTCTAGGAATAAATGGTGATTAAACAGAGCTCCCTGCCCTCCTGGAGCTTATACTCCAATAAGGGAGTACCAGAGAGTAAATAACATAAGAAAAAGAAGAGCGAGTCAAGTGGTTATAGGTGCTGTGGAAGTTGGAGGGGAGCAGGTTACCGTTTAGCTAGGATGGTCTGGTGATATTTGAACAAAAAGTAGGAGGTGAGGGAGCCCTGAGGTCTATCTAAGAGAAGAGAGTTTCAGGCAGAAGGAATAGTAAGTGCAAAGGTCCTGAAGCAGCTTGCACCTGGAATATCTGAGAAAGAACAAAGAAGTCCATGTAGCTGGAGATGCATGAATGGGGGAAAGTAGGGACAAGGTCAAGGAGATGGTGGATGGCATGGATCACAGACGGCCTCGTAGACCACGTGAAGACTTTGGCTTTTGCCCTGGGAGAACAAGAGCTACGGGAAGTTCTGAGCAGAGAAGCGTATGAGCTGACTTGGGTTTTCACAGGCTCCTTCCGGCTGCAGGTAGGGGGTGAGGGTAGAAGCTGGGAGATCACAGAGGATTAATTGCATAAATCCAGATAGGAGGTAATGGCAACTAGTAGGGGAGGAGTGGGAAATATTCTAGAGTAAAGTCAGAGAAGAACAATCAAATTAGTGAACAAAGGGAACACCAGGGTGTTGTAATACTCAGAGTAAGAGACTACTGCAGTGGCCTTTTTTAGGTAGAATGTTCAAGAAAAAGCTCTTAGTGAAGTCCTAAAGTGTAAGAAAGAGCCACCCATGGGCACACAGCCACCAGCAGAGGACTGGATGCACTGAGGGAACACGTACAAAAACTGGGAGGTGAGAGTGAGCTTGGTGTGTTCCAGGAACAGAAAGGAGCCCGGGGAGGCTGGTGCCCAGGGCTTGAGTGACTTTCAACAAGGCAGGAAAACCAACAGGGCCAGACTGCATGAGCCTCATAGGAGGCTGGACTTCATCCAAAGCCATCGGGAAGGATTCAAAACACACTGATCAGATTGTTAATATTATTAAAAAGATAATGAATGGGGCGGGGGGTGTGACATTAGACCAGGACACAAAGGTAGATGGAAGCTGGGAGACCAGGTGGGAGAAGGCATTGGCTTGGAAGAGGCAGAAGCAGGGGGTGGTGGGTGGAAAGAAGTAGATGGAATAAAGGCCACTTTTAGGAGATAGTAGTAGGTGCTTGTCCGTGAGTTGAGGAAGGACTCCCAGCCTTCTGGCTCCAACAGGAGGGCGAGGAGCACAACCATTTAGTGAAATGGGGCAGACTCAGGGAAGGCATTTTTTCAAAGGATGCTGTTTCTTGCTAAATCTTGGCATTCCCCTGGAATCTCACCTTCCCCCAGCAATGTCCCAGGTCACTCTGGACACTTTATTTTCCTCCTCTCAGCCCCAGAGAGTTTGAGACATCTACCCTGTACCATTTCCAGGTAAACACTTTTTAAGGAGCTGAAACACAGTTTTGCATAACTCAAAGCACAGCTCTTCTCCCCACCTCCACCCCTCTCAGACATCTCTCTTCTTGTGTAATGTTTATTCTGTTCAAGACATACATAGAGGGCACCTACCATGCACCAGGCACCTTCTGGGGCAGGAGTACAGAACAGCCAAGCCTCTGATGCGAGTGCCACTAGTGGGCGAGAGTCAGATGTCAGGAAAGCTCCCTTGACGAAGTGAGGCCGGGATCTGGAGAAGGAGGAAGAGCGAGCCAAGGAGAAGGGAGGCCTGAGGATTTAAAGGTCATCAAGACCCCTCAGTGGGTGGGAGCAGGGGCTGGGGGACCGAATGGGGTGGAGTACCTGGAGCCATCAGAGGACAGATGGGAGGATGACCAGGGAAGATGTGGGGAGGCCCATTGGAGACTCTGTGGCAGTCAGGAGAGAAGGAGGAAGAAGAGGAAAGGAGAGGAGGGCTATACCACATTAAAAAGCTCAGGAGATACCCAGATGGAGAGGTCCAGAAGGGAACTAGAGATGTGAGTCAGTTCAGGGGACAGTCTGGTTATGGACACACATCAATAACTATGGGTTGGCATTATTACTCCTCATGGAAGTTTTTTCTTTTTAAAGATTTTATTGGGGAAGGGGAACAGGAATTTATTGGGGAACAGTGTGTACTTCCGAGACTTTTCCAAGTCAAGGTGTTGTCCTTTCAATCTTAGTTGTGGAGGGTGCAGCTCAGCTCCAGGTCCAGTTGCCATTTTTAGTTGCAGGGGGCGCAGCCCATCATCCCTTGCGGGAGTAGAACTGGCAATCTTGTGGTTGAGAGGACGCGCTCCAACCAACTGAGCCATCCAGGAGCTCAGCGGCAGCTCAGTTCAAGGTGCCGTGTTCAATCTTAGTTGCAAGGGGCGCTGCCCACCATCCCTTGCGGGAATTGAGGAGTCAAAGAGTCGATCCAGCAACCTTGTGGTTGAAAACCCGCGCTCCAACCAACTGAGCCATCTGGCACTGGCCCATGTGGGAATCGAACCAGCAGCCTTCGGCGTTAGGAGCGCGGAGCTCCAACTGCCTGAGCCGCCGTGCCGGCTGTATTCCTCATGGAGGTTTTTATTCCTCCTAATATTTTTCCATGTTTTCCAGGAGGATAAGTGAAAAGGGCAAAAAATTATGAGCTTTGGACATCTTCATTGCCTTTTTCTCATTTCTGCCACCACAATCTAATGGTGATTATAGGAAAAGAAGTAGGAAATTTTTCAGCTGACCCTCTGAACCACATTATTCTGCTTGGCTTTTCTTTTTAAATCTCAGCCTCTGCCAGGTTTTTGGACACTGTCTCTGCTTTTCTAGCAGAGCAGAATAGATAATATAATAACTAACACGTAGCACAGTGAGTGTCAGGTACTGTCCAAAGGACTTTACATATCAATTTATTTAATCCACACCACAATTCTATGGGGTGGGTACTTTTATTATTACCACTTTACAAAAGAGGAAACGGAGTTACGGAGTTGGGAAATGACTTGCCCAAAGCCATGCAGCTACTAAGCAGCAGAACTGGGATTTGAACCCAGGCAGTTGGCACTTCACTGCTCGGCCCGTCTGCTGAGGTGTTTGTTGAATGACTGCAGGTGAAGAGTGACACACGCCCTCTGTTCTTCTCCCCAGCCCAGCCCCGGAACCATGCTGAAACGCAGGAGGTCATACTCAGCCAGGAGCTTGTGCCCGTGGCCCGCTGCGTCTCCATGGGCGGACGCCCACCTGCTCACATCTCCTGGTTCTCGCCCCTGGATGGGAAGGCCCAAGAGAGCCAGGTGCCAGGGCCCCAGCCGGGCACAGTCACTGTCACCAGCCGCTATACTTTGGTACCCTCAAGCCAAGCAGATGGTGTCAAGATCACCTGCAAAGTGGAGCACGAGACCTTTGAGCAGCCAGACCTGCTGCCCGTCACCCTCTCAGTGCGCTGTGAGTGCGTCAGGGTGTGACTGCACCCCCAGTGCTGTCTCAGCTGCCCCTACGTGATGTCTGCCTTGGCCCTCGGCGCTGCTTTCCTGTGTACTGTCTACACTTCTACACTGGCTCCCCAGGCAACAGCCACACACTGCCCTCGTTGTCTACACTGGATTCACTAGGCACTCTCCCTGCTGCCACAGTTAGTGGGAAACACTGCTCCCAACCGCTCCCTCACTGGCTATGTCAGCAGTAGCTCGGGGTCTACACTGGCCGACCCAGCATTGTCTACACATACACACACACCCATTCACACTGTCTAAATGGGTGTCCCTGGCCACAATCTATACTGACTCTTCTGGGGTCTCTATGCCAACTCCTACCTCCCAAAATAATTCCCGTCATCCCCACAGGGCCCTGTTAATACTGACCCTTCCAAGACATTCTATGCTAGCTCTTCCAAACACTGCCCACGCTGACACCCCCTAATATCACCCATGGAAGCTCCCCCTGGCATTCTTCCCACGGGCCCTGCCCAATAGTGACTTTGCCAGCTATTTCAGTCACCTTCCAAACATACCCCGTGCCCCATCTCAGCATTTTCTACACTGCTCCCCAGGCAGTGTCTTCAATTAAACATTTAACAAGATTTAATCAGCTGCCCTTATCTACTCTGGGCATGTTAGAAATAACACACATTGTCTATAGTGGCTCCCTCCGGCACTGCCTGCACTGAACACGAACTTCCGCAAAGTGATCTGAGTGGCATCTGGGGACAGTGTCTACTGTAGACACAGCCCAGATGGATTTGCTCTGGCAGTTTCCACGGGTCCTCCTGCCAACCCATCCGTTTCTATAGCATCCCCACCTATCTGCTTACCTATCACCCACTTTGGGATTCTCCTGTCTCTGAGCCAGTCCCCCCATTTCCTCCAGATCCCCCCGAGGTCTCCATCTCTGGCTATGATGACAACTGGTACCTCGGCCGTAGTGAGGCCACCCTGAGCTGTGACGTCCGCAGCAACCCAGAGCCCACAGGCTATGAGTGGAGCACGTGAGTCCTGGGTGGATCTGGACTCCTGGGTCTGAGGGAGGAGGGGCTGGGGCCCTGAACCGTGAGTCTGCCAGAAAGAGGGAGCTGGCAGTTTGGGGGCCCAAGCAGTAAGTTTTAGGTCCCTGGAGCTGGCTCCTGAGGACTGTGTCCTCAGGGAGCAGGACTATGCTCCTCTGTGGACCCTGCCGTCCCCCTCACACGACCCCCACATCCTCCAGGACTTTGGGCGTCTTACCAGCTTCAGCAATAGCCCGGGGCCCCCAGCTCATCATCCATTCGGTGGACAGGCTGGTCAACACCACCTTCATCTGCACCGTCACCAACGCTGTGGGCACAGGCCGTGCCGAGCAAGTGGTCTTCGTTCGCGGTGAGCGGGTCTTGGGGGTGGCGTGTGATGACTGGGTGTGCTCCCCACATGTTCCTCCCCTCTGGTTCTGGGGCTGCATTGGGGGAGGCTGTGCCGCCGGCTGGGGGAGGGATTCAGACCCGCCTCGCTAATGGGAGAGGAAGGTGGTGTGGCTTTTCTCTCTTGTCCCCAGGTAGGATCTGGATTGGGGTGACAGGGCAGGTGTTGACAGAGGAGTTAGGATGTTGAGGACTGTGCTGGGGGCTTCCTAGAAAGGAGATACCTGGGAAGGGTCTGATTCAGGAGGAGATGCAGGGACATTGCCCTGAGCTCCAGCCAGTGGGACACACCCACAGAATCACACAATTAATGGTGGGACAGACACGTCTCTGACAGCTAGACAGAAACTAATTGTGTAAGAAACAGATTTCTTAACATTGAGTGCTGGCCAGTACCATCTAGAAGCCAGTTTTAGTTTAGTGCATGTGGAACGTTTGTGGTTCTAGAGTTGGTACTTTGGAAATGGTGACTGATGACAAAATGGGTCTGTTCTCCGAGTCTCCCTGATCTTAACTCAGAGACACAGATAGGCCCCAAGACTTGTAGCCGGAGGGGGAAAAAATGAAGGCAAACTCAGCCTGTGCACTGATGGAAATGGGGTCAGATCACAACTGTAGAGCCACATGCCTCGCCATGTGCCCCCAAATTCAAATACTGATCCTGTGCTGGGAGCAGAGTCCCCTTCATGTCAGAGCCACAGACAGCAGGACCTGCATTACAGACACACCCTGTGCTTCCAGATGCGTTGGAATCAAAACACTCACCCATAATGTAAACCCATTGTCACCACCACACACATACCCGAGAGGACAGCCAAGATACTGAACAAAGCCAGAAAACAGCCAGAGCCCGCGAGACGCCACACATACCTAGGAAGAGCCATTCTGGGAAACACCCTCCCAGTGTGACTGCCACAACGCCTGTGAAAACACACAACACTGGGGACAGTGGCCTGGGCCCCCTTCGAAACGTGACCACAGACAAATGCAGACAGGTGTGAAGACAGACATCCCCCCCATACACACACACACACCTCTAGAAAGATACCCAAGTGACAACAGACCCTGTTTCAGGAATTCAGACACTCACAGGGAGATATGATGGTCCTACCCAGAGACAGCTGGCCTGCCCTCAGCACGTTGTCATGCTCAGGTGACAACTGTGCTGAAGGGAGATACTATCACACAGACACGCTGGAAGGAACATGGGTGGCAGACAGCGCAGTTCATACATGAAAACACTGTCACTCATACACATGCTGAGAAAGAAACCCCACAATGGTCTCAAGGTGCACACCCTCAGAAACTCTCCAGAAACCCCGTTACAGAGATTCTCTTTCAACAAATCATCATCTGACAAATATTTGTGGAGGTTTCCTCTTGGCCAGGCTTTTCCTTTGATGTTGGGAATACAGTGACGAACGAGAGGCCCTGCCCTCGAAGGCACACCCAGAGGAGGTCAGCTTCACCCACCCAGCAAGGCACCCAACTGGAAATACACCCCTGAACTTCTACCCCAGAAACACACCCGAGAAACGGGTCCCCACCCACACTGAGTCAGTAGGCACCTGCAAGGGGTGCCTACGCAGATGTAGTCACACTGAAGAGGAATACAGAGCCACGAACACATACCTCCCCTCCCCCACATAACCCACCCAGAAACCCCAGGATTGTCCACCGCCGGGAACACGCCAGCCTCAGAGTTCGGCCCTTTGGCGGTATTCACCCAATCAAACACATACTCAGAGGCCTATCACCAACCAGGGGCAGGAGGAATGCGCACAAAATCACCCCCAGAGAGAGACAGAGAGAGACCCCTTCCTCCCTGACTACCCCTCCCAAAGTTAACCACAGATACAGGGAGATACGATGGACCTACACAGAGGTACTGTCACAGAGAACACACCCAGATACCCAGAGAGACAGCTGGCCTGCCCTCAGCACATTGTCACGCTCAGGGACACAAACGCACACACCTGAAGGGAGACACACACCTTCAGGTGGATGCCAACAGAAATGGGGACACCGAGCACCCTAGAAATTCAGACCCAGGCAGGGAGTGTGCCAACAGATAGCCTCACCCGGAGAGAAAACCCAGGTCTTGGCAGAGTCACACCCCGAGGGGATCAGGGGAACCACAGTCTCATGTGCACGCACACCCAGGCAGTCACACGGTGTGGAGCTCATGCCAGTGCAAACATGGGTACCCAGGCCACACCGCAGGCTAGACATCACTTCAGGGAGACTTCAGAGAACTTTCAACCCACAGACACGTGAACACTCACCCACTGTCTCCAAAGTACCACCCCCAGAAAGAGACAAACATTCCAACACACTGAAGCTGGTTTCCAGGCATTCCGGACAAAGTCCACTTCATGCTTCCGCCCAGTGTCCAGGAAGAGACAGACGAGTATACATTCCCTCACAAAATATTACTTATCCTTCACCCTTGAGGCACACTTTTTCATTCTGTGTTTCTTACTGCTGCTTGTGAGTCACAAAAAGGATGACAGCCTACTGGGTCGTGACCCCCTTTTTGAAAACTCCCAGCAATCGATGTCCTCTGGAGCCTGGGCCCTCGCCCCTCCTGTGTGCAGAGGTGCAGGGAGGGGAAGGTTAGGTGTAAGTGGCTCCCCAGTCTCTCCCTGTGGGCCCTACATGCAGAAGGTGGGGAGGTGTTTGTGACAAGGTTCCCATTGCAACGTGTCTGTCCCTTGTGCGGGGCCCCTCCTTCATTCTTATACTTCCCTCCTGAGCCCTCCGGACAAAGTCCACTTCACGATGACGGGCTTCCTTCTCCACCTCCCACAGACCCCTCCTCTCCCACCAGTTCAGCCATTGCAGGGAACACTTGAGGGAGTAGGGACAGTAGGCTTTGTGAGCTCCATTTTCCACTCTGGGGACAAGTGGTCCAGTCAAGAAGGCCATGCCACCTGGACCGGGTGCTCCCAGCGCTCCAAGGGAGGAGCTCTCCGGAAGGCCCTCATCCTTCTGTACCCCTTTTCTCAGGTGCCCAAAAGCTTTGGAATCAAACAGCCACACGCTCATCCCCAGGGGGTTGCAAACTCACATGCTTACTGGGTCCTGGCAAGTGACCTGGTGGCCAAGTGTGGCCGTTCCCTTTTAAGTCACCAGCCTTCACTCAGCTACAGGTTACCACCAGGTGGAGATGAGAGTTTGGTGTTGCAAGATCTGATCTTTTCCCCCCCAAAATAAAATCTGGAATTTTCCGTGAAATCACCTGGTGTTTGAAGTGTTGGCTAGCAAGTTTAATAACACTGTGCGGGTGTAAGGAAACCCATCTGGGGGCCACCAGCTGGCCACCCTCCATGTAGAAAGCGCCCAACCCGTAGCAAAGAGTGAGTGGGTTCTCCCTCCTCCCCCCTCCATTCTGCCCAGTCATCTCCCTAATTCCTGTCACTGACCCTGCTATGTCCCCGCAGATGTATCCTCTTGACCTCGTGTCTCCCTTTCTCTCACCCCTCCTTCTCTCTCCTCAGACACCCCCCGGGCCTCGCCCCGAGACGCAGGTCCAATGGTGTGGGGGGCCGTGGGGGGGACACTGCTGGTGCTGCTGCTTCTGGCTGGGGGGTCCTTGGCCTTCATCCTGCTGAGGGTGAGGAGGAGGAGGAAGAGCCCTGGAGGAGGAGGAGGAGACGGCGGGGGAGGATCCTATGATCCGAAAACTCAGGTGTTTGGGAATGGGGGCCCTGTCTTCTGGACGACGACAGCCCCTGGGCCCCTGGGGCCGGATGGCAAGGATGCAGAGGAGGGCTACGAGGAAGAGGAGGAGAAGGCAGAGAAAGGCCTCATGTTGCCTCCATCGCCTGCACTCGAGGACGACATGGAGTCCCAGCTGGACGGCTCACTCATCTCCCGGCGGGCGGTTTACGTGTGACCTCCAAGACAGACAGAAAGACAGACAGAGCCGCCGGTGCCAGCCATGGGTTCCAGACTGGTTGGACTCGTTTGTCTGGAAGATACTGGAGCTCGAATGCTACCTCCCACTTTCCTGGGATTCAGAGGGAGGTGGAATATGACACACTGGACTTGTGTCTACAGGGCTGCATGGGGGAGAGGATGGGGGACCCACAGAGGACCCCCCCAGAGACTTGTTTTTGGCTCTGGCCTGCCCCAGCCCCTGCTCTATGACACTCAGGAGTTAATAAACACCTTGGAGGAAAATATCGGGGGTGTCTTGTAATACATCGGACCCCCTCCTTGGGGGGTGGACCAGGGACTGCTAAGTCCCAGGGGGTGGGAAGAGCTGAACCAGGCCCCAGGGAATGTCTAGTCCAGGTGGAGCTAGACTTGGGGGTGTCGGGGGGCTCTGACCGTTTGGGTCCTTGAAAGACACCTTGGATGCTGAGAGCCCCGAGGACAGTGGAACTAGGAACTAGGCTTAGAGGCTGGGGTGCTTGGACTCGAAGGTTCTAGGACCAAAGCTGCCTTCCTAGGTGCAGTGGCCAGACCAGTGAGTGGAGGCCTGCCTTGGAGAGAACAGGGCGGGGGTTCTGGATTCCTGGACCCTCGCAGGGATGCTATGGTCTGACCCTCTAGAGGCTGCTCAGACCCGACGCCCACCCAAAGCGGCTGAGGATCTCGGCAGGGAGGGCTGCCCCCTTCATTCTCTGGGAACAGTGAGGACCCAGGAAAGTCCCCTCTCCATACCACAGTGGCCTTTCCCAGCTTCCTTCCTCTGTCCCTAGGTGCCCAGCCAGAGGGGATTTTCAGTGATTCAGAGGGAGGAGCTGCAGCTCCGTATCCCTCCTGATCCTTCCAACCAGAAAATCTCCCCACCTCAGGCTGGGGACTGAGGTGGGAGAGTGGGAGGGGCGGGGTTAAACTCCATTCACCTCAGCTCCCCCGGAGCCCCATGGCTGCCTCTGTAAAATGAGGGTGGGAGGGTGGCCTTTGGTGGCCTTCGTCCCTGCTCCTGAGGCTGTCATGGGACTCAGTAAGGCTGAACCCAAAGCCTCAGCCCCGGCCACCTGGAGGGGCTTGGTGAGTTCCCTTCTAGTACCAGTGTTGACTTCCACTTCCTGCTGGGGACACAGCTGTGACTCCAGCAGACTGAGCCCTGTCCTCTCCACGTGCAATCAGTAAGGACGACAGGAATAATAGTAATTTTAAGATGACCTGGTATGGGCTGTGAGGCAGTTACTGTTATTCTCTCGCTCAAGCCCCCCCCCCCAAGGATGCCAGGCTGTGGAACAGGAGGTGGCAATCCGACAGTCCAGGGATCTAGACGTGGTTCCTCGGGGGGACTTTATCTCCTTATCTGCAAAGTGGGCTTGATGAAAGAGAGAAGGCGCTTTTGCACACGTGGTATTTCCTCTGGTTTATTGTCTGGACCACCTCTTCCCGTCCCCTGCCCCTCCAACCATGGGAGGGTGGGAATTTTGTCAGTCTGGCATACGTTAGGTCCTGCACGCCCATGCTGGCCCCTCCTTACACACCTAGCAAACACCAACTGTGTGCCAGACCTGGCCCTTGGAGCTCACAGTCTAGTGTGGAAATTGGCACGTAAACAGGTAATTGCTCCAATAACAACTTTAGGAAGTGGGAAGTGCTACACAGGAGAGGCCAGGGGGCCATGAGCTTCTCCCAAGCCCATTTCCTGTTAGGTTGGAGGAGCTCTGATCCTCTGCCTAGGGTGACTCCATTCCCTGTAATAAATTGAGTGGGTCTGAACCCAACCCCAGAATCCCTCTCAATTCTCTGCCTTTTAGCTCCACCCCACCACCTCCCCTCATCACTGCTCTGGCCACATGGTCTCCTTGCTGTTGCTTAAAAACATGAGGCTTCCTCAGGGCCTTTGCACTGGCTGTCGCTTCTGCCTGGAATGCTCTCATATTCTTATGGCTCACCCCTTACAGCTCCTTTGGGTCTTTGCTCAAATGTCAGCTTGCAAAAAGGCTCTGTCTACCTGCTCTGTCATTTCTTATCACCTTCCCGCGGTGTAGTTTTATCCTACATGACTTCCTGCCACCTGGCATATTAGCTATCGTATTTGTTTCTGTACTGTTGGGTCTCCCTGCCCAACTAGAACGAAAGTTCCATGGGAGTAGGAACTTTTGTAGGTGTTGTCCGCCACTATCCCACAAGAAAGGCTCAGTAGGGATCAGCTGAGTGTAACAATGTCCCCTGCCCTTGGGAGAGGAGGTAGGCAGGTAGGTGGTGGCTTGGGGAGAGAGGCTAGGAATAAGGAGCTGTGGCTTCCTCCTGGAGACCCCTTCACACTGTCCCTCTTCTTGCAGAGACGCCCAACACAGCAGGCGCAGGGGCCACGGGCGGCATCATCGGGGGCATCATTGCAGCCATCATTGCTACCGCGGTGGCCGCCACAGGCATCCTCATCTGCCGGCAGCAGCGGAAGGAGCAGAGGCTGCAGGGGGCAGAGGAGGAGGAGGAGTGAGTGATGGGCCCTGAGAAGTGGGGAGGGGAGGGGGTCCCAGAACTGGGGAACCCCGGGGTGGGAAGTGAAAGCGAGAGAAAATCTTCTGTCTGTAGTGACTGTGTGAAACAGAGAAACCCAAAATAACTAGGACTTTAGTAGGGCGGAGAGGAGAGTTTATTTCTGTCTCCGTAAGCGTGGGTGTGACAGTTCTGCTCTGTGACGTCATCAGAACCCATGCTCCTGCTATCTTCTTGCTCCACCTTTGTGGCCTTTGCTCACATTTCAAGATTGCTCTCCACTCTTCTATCCTTGTCTGTGTATTTGACAACCAGACAAATACACAGCCTCAAAGCCCCCAAGCCAGTGGTCAAGAGACACGGAAATAGCACTTGTTCTCACTTCCCGTTGGCCAGAACCTATTCACATGACCACCCCAGCTGCAGGAGATGCTGGAAATGTAGTCTTTATTCTGAGTGGTCATGTGATCAGCTAAAATCTGTATTAGTATGAGAAAGAAGGAGCCTGGATATTGGGGGGGACACTAGCCACACCTCTCTGTAGAGTACTTATTACTCACCACGCATGGTGAGATGCATTATACATGTGTGAACTCAGTGAAGCCTCACATCAATGGGTACTCAGAAAGTACCCACTTCCAGTACCCTGGAAGTTAGGAATGCAATGATGAGACAAACATTTTTAAAGTATCCACACACATAAATATATCATAGAAACATAAATTCTCACAAGGAGCTAAATGATAACCATTTTTGGAAGAGGAAACAGGTTCAGAGAGCTAAAATCACTTGCTGAAATTCATCCAGCAAGTAAGTGTTTGGGGGACAACATGGTTCTGAAATAACACTACCCAGTGTGTGCGGGGGGAGAACACTTGTTAAAAATGCCTATTCCTGGGCTTAACACCAAACCTACTAAGTCAGAACTTTTACGAGAAGGGCTTGGAGTCTGTATTTATGACAAGCTCCCCAAAGTCATTCTGATGCACAAGAAAGTATACGAACCATGTTTTAACCACCTAGTCAGTGCAAAACAACAACTTGCTACTGATCTCCTTTCCTATACCTAGCCCAGTGCTGAGACTCAGTGGTGCGTGAGATCGCCCTGGCCCTGCCCTGTTGGGGTTCACAGTCTAGAGGAGAAAGACCATCCCCAGTGAAGGTCCAGCATGGCCAGGGATGGGGTAGGGAACCTGAGCGAGGCCAGAGGGTCATGGAAGGCTTCCTGGAAGAGGATATCTGACCTGGGGATTAAAGGCATAGTAAGCCCCCATCATTATTACATATACAGGATGCTGTGGTCTGTGGGTACGTAGAATAAGGGAACTTAACATAGTTTGGGGGACGGGAAAGCATTTCATTCATTTATTCATTCATTCTTTTAACAAATGTTTACTGAATTCCTCATAGTGAGAATACCATGTTGAACAAAGATCTCATTTTCTCCCTGACTCTGCTTACTCTGGGGTGATCATTGAATGACATCAGACATAACATTTCAAATACAAATTCAGTTAAGTGCAGGAAGATACAGCCAGATGTGACCATACAACAGGAATTCCTGATCCTCATAGAGAATCAGGGAGGCTTCTTGGAAGAAGAAAATTCATGGAATGAGTAGGAGTTGGCCAGGCAAGGTGGATGGGGCCAGTGGAAAGGGCGATCAGACAGAGGGATGAGCATGCGCAATGGCCCTGGGGTAGAAGGGCTTCTTGGGTCTGAGCCTCCCCCTGATCTACCTCCTACCCTACAGCCTGGAGGGGCCTCCTTCATACAAGCCGCCGACACCAAAGGCAAAGATGGAGGAGCCAGAGATGGTGAGCACCTCCCCTAGAGCTCAGGCCATCCCCACCTCCACCCCCATCTTTCCCCACTGAGGCCAGGGCTGGGAGGAGGGGCTGGTGGGAAGAGGCTGGCTGTGCAAGGGTCCTTACCTGCCTGTCCCCCTCCAATTGCAGCCCTCCCAGCTCTTCACTCTGGGGGCCTCGGAGCACAGCCCACTCAAGACCCCCTACTTCGATGCTGGCGTCTCATGCGCTGAGCAGGTAGGAGCTGGTGGGGGGGAAGACAAGGGTGGGTTCAGGGTCTGGGTTTAAGGACTGGGGTCAGAAGTGGTCAAGGACTAAAGGTCACAACTCAAGTTCAGGGCTGTGTCTCTGGTCAGAGCCTTGGGCATCGAGATGTGTTTAGAATTCAGTGGAGAAGGTTATAATGGAAAAAGTCCAAAGACATGAGGTTAGAGATTAGTCATTCGGTCAACAAAGACTAAACATCTACATTGGCCAGATATTGTGGGACAAGACAGACAACCACTCCCCTCAGCGGTCTACTGGAGGTCAGGGGTCAGATACTGAGTTTGAGACAAGTCAAGGTTTAAGGGGTTGTTTCAGGCTTAAGGTTAAGTAATTGAGGTCATGATTGAAGTCAAAGTTCATGGGGAAAGACTTAGGGTCAGGAATCAAAAGACAAAGTAGAGACCCAGCACTGATAGGGTGAGGTCCATGTTCCGGGCTTTGAGTTAGGGACGAGCCATACGATTGTCCCAGTGCAATGCTGACCCAGGTAACAAGGGGTGAGATCAGGTCTGGTTGACATGGGGAGATGGTCAGGATTTTGGGGTCAGAGGCAGATTGAGATTCTGTGTCATGCCCAGGAGGTGACTTTGGGCTCCTATTCCCTCCCCGCTCCCAGGAAATGCCTCGGTACCATGAATTGCCCACCTTGGAAGAGCGGTCAGGGCCTCTGCTCCTGGGGGCCTCGAGCCTGGGGTCCCCCATCCTTGTGCCTCCAAGGCTGCCTGTTGTGGAGAGGCTTTCCCTAGACCTGGAGGATGAGGAAGAAGAGGAGGAAGACTACTTGGACAAGATCAACCCCATCTACGACGCCCTGTCCTACTCTAGCCCCTCCGATTCCTACCAGGGCAAAGGTTTTGTCATGTCCCGGGCCATGTATGTGTGAGCTGCCATGGCTCTGGCCTCTAGCCGCTCACTCTTTGATCCCTCAACTTTCTGCCAGGATTTAGTGCCTCCTGACCTCTGGCCAGGCCAATATCAGTTAACACACACCTCTAACCTGTGCTTCTACCTTGGTGGCTCCACTATGACCTCTACCCATGATCTGTGACCCAGAGAAATTGGCCATGGCAATGGAAACCTGGTAACCTTATCTCTTGGGGGGGGGCCGGGAATATGTTTCTGCACAATCTCTGACCCAAAGACTGACTTTAGTTCATACCTCTCATGTCCCACCATCTCCAGTCTCACCCCAAATTCCAAAGAAGACCCCAGACCTCTGATTTGTCCTCAGGCAGTAAACTCCCAATAGCTCTGCTGGGTGGGACTGTGGGGGCACCCTGCTGCTCAGACCTGAGCCCTCTAGGCAGCAGAGCCCCACTTGCCCCCTCTCCACCCTGACTTTTCCCCAAAGGCAGGAGGGAGAGGATACCCCAGCCCCAGGCAGAGCTTCCCCATCTCCCTCCTGCAGGCAGGAGTCTCAGGGTCCAGACCCTTCCCTGAGTTCCCATTCCCCAATTCCTGGAATTAAGTTCCAGCCCAGTGCTAGATGGGGGGAGCATCGTGCAGAGTGTGCTTCGTGGGCCCCAGCCTTGAGAGAAGAAATTGCCTGTTATTCTGAACACACTGAAGTCCTTGTACTCCTGCTCAGTGGGATGGGACGCAAACATCTCCCTGCAGAGGAAAGAGGGTCATCTGGCTTGGGGGTGGGGGATCTAATACTGTTTTTTAAATGGCATTTCCTACAAAATATAAATTTATACTTTGACTAGGTCCCAACTTGTATTTTCTGTGGGATGTGAAGGGGATGGGGGTGGAACATGATGGGTAATGAATAGCGGTCCCAGGGCTTGAATCAGTAGGAGTCAAGATGGGTTACAGACAAAAACAAAAGAGCCAAAGACATGAGAACAGTAATTCAGTGAGGGGATACTGAGCAAGAATATACATACCAAAAGCATAATGATGGGTAATGGAGATGGGGAGGAGTCCAGGGTATGGCTGTTAATGAAAAGGAATCAGTGCAACAGCAGTCTAATGGGCAATGAACAGAAATAAACGCAACATATTGCATTGTTTTGTACACCTGAAACTTAAAAAGAAAAAAGTACTACGGAAAATAAAGAAACAAATAAACGGAACAAACACAGAAATGGTAGTAATTAAGCACAACGGGCTCAGGTTTAATGGATAGATGGCAGGTAGGAATAGGCCACAGGCAAAATTATGGATAATGTAATAGCTCAGGACATGACGGATTATAGATCTGAATGAATAAGAGGCAGACTGATGAATAACGGACAAACAGGGGCCGCAGGCCCGATGGGTAATGGACCCAAAACATTGTGGTTAATGAAAGGAGGGCTAGAAGAACGACAGCAGTGAACAGGCAGAGAGATGGGCTCCAGGCAGTAGTATAGAAATAAACCTGAAATGAATGGGGCGGAGGCATGCTGGGTAATGGGAGAGGAATGAATGGGCCGAAGATAGCTGCTGCAGTGACGCAGTCCGGAGTGTGGGGAAGGGCAGGCAGGAGGCATGACGGGTAAGAGAGGAGGGGGTTTCTGGCAACTGTAGCATTAAACAGGTAAAGGGCATTGTGGGTAAAAGAAGCAGGACAGGGTTCACATAACCGGTTAGAATTCTCCCGAGGCACTGTGGGAAGAGCCAACACTTCCGCTTTTCGGTCGCCGACTCAGTACTGGGGGGATCTGTCCCTCTGCCGCGGTGCCTAGTGGGACGCGAGGCCTGACCTTGCTGCCTAGCAGCCTCTGCCGCGCAACCCACCTTTACCCGTGTCCCTCGACCCTGGCACGTTAGCCAATGAGCGCACCAAACTGATTATGTCACCAGGGTCGGGCCCCTATGCCTGACGGAGCCAACCTGGATGTTGCAAGGGCCAAAGCCGACCAATTACTGTCTCAACTTCGCCGCGGGGCTGAGTCGGAAGAGGTGAGCCTTCTGAAGAGGGGCGGAGGCGACAAGTCAGTGGGCGTTGCAAAGTGCTCAGCACAAGCCAATGGTAGGCGAGCACCGGAACCCGCGGCGTCACGAGCCAATAGACGCGGGCTCCGCGAGCCAATGGAAGGGCGGGGAGGTGCGCTTTGACCTGCCTGAGAGTGGGAACCAATAGAAAAAGGGGTTCCAAAGAAGTGGGTGGGACTCCTAGCCATGGCTCTAAGAGCAAGGGCAGACACTGAAGCTCGTGGGAGGAACTCAGGATATGCAGGACCAATAGGATAGGCGGGGCGGGGCGACGGTGGTGGCGGTGGCGGCAGTGGGTTCGGTTGCGCGTGGCGCACGGGGTGGGAGCCGAGGCCAGGCCGGGAGCAGGCGCTGCCGCCAGTGAGAATCGGGGCCCGGAGCAGGGTGAGGCTTGGCTGGGGACTGGGCCCGGAGCGCGCAGACCCTGACCTCCGCCCTCTGACCTTTCCCCTTCCAGGCGACCATGGGGAACGTGTTGGCCGCTAGCTCGCCGCCCGCAGGGCCGCCGCCACCGCCTGCGCCCGCCCTCGTGGGACTGCCACCGCCTCCGCCCTCTCCTCCGGGCTTCACGCTGCCGCCTCTGGGAGGCGGCCTGGGCGCTGGGGCTGGTGCGGGTCGGGGTCCGGAAAGGACCCCCGGGACTGCGTCCGCCAGCGCGGCGGGGACCGCGGACGATGGGGCCTGCGGCTGCCTGCCCAACCCGGGCACGTTCGAGGAGTGCCACCGGAAGTGCAAGGGTGAGGGGCGAGGGGCCTGGTGGGGGTGGCGTGGCCCGGATCTCGGGGGGACGGGGGGCACATTGAGGCAACCTTGGGAATTGGCACGGACCACTGGAATTGTTCAGCAGAGCGTTAGTTGACGTTGGGATCGAATGGTGGAACGTGGGCCTTGGGGCTTAGAGCGATGGGATCGAATGGTGGAACCTGGGGATGGAACGCCAGGGGAGGACGGGGAAGCCCCGGGGACCTCAGGAGCCCCAAGGCGCGCCCAAGCCAGCCTCCTCGTGTGAGCAGGAAAGAAACTGAGGCCCAAGGTCACTGTCGGCCAGGTGTCAGCAAGGGTCTAGTGGGGGTGCAAACCAAGGCTTCTGGATCCTGGCTCGGAATAATTGTGATGGCAGAAGGGTTGCAGACTTACTGTCATCGCATTCAGTGCATGCTAACTCGTTAAACATTTGCCCTATTTCCACGTGGGAAGCATCATCTTACAGACGACAAGTTTGACACAGATAAAGTAACTTCCCTAAAGTCACACGGTGGTAGGCGGTGACACTGGGATTTGGATGCAGGCAAAGGCCCTGGTCCTGGCGCCGTCCATTCGGCTATGCTACCGTTGGGGTACTTTGTGGGGCGTTCTGTGGTTCCCTGGAGGAGAGCTGGATTGACAGGGAAGGCAGGATGAGACACGGGGTGTGTATTTGTGCAGCGTGGAGCATGACAGCGTTTCTCTTCTTCAGAGCTGTTTCCTATTCAGATGGAAGGTGTCAAGCTCACAGTCAACAAAGGGTTGAGTAACCACTTCCAGGTGAGCCTTCCCGGTGCCCTTACCCTCCAGAGGTCATCCCAGGCATCCCCCTGTGTCTGTACATACAACCCCTTTACTCTTCCCGAAAAGACTGGACTCCTTGGTACTTTTCAAAGACTCGGACACAGTGCCAGGCTTATCTCCTCAAAGGGGGCCAGTGGTAGTGTTTAGGGACCCAGAATCCAGAGATACCCCTCCCCAATACAATTCAGGCAGGAGTGAAGTGCCAGGTATGTAGCCCCATCCCCGACTACATTCTCTTTCTAAGCCTCAGTCAGGCCACACCTCCCAGTCTCTGCCCTCTGCCCAGCCCAGAGATGCCTGTCTTTTCCTCCTTGATGGGGAAACCTGGCTGTCAAGTATCCCCATCCCAGGCTGAAGGGGAGCTGTGCTGGGGGTGGGCTCGGCTGGGTTTTTTGGGGGTGGCCCAGAGCCTCATCCCCACAACCCTCCCTCTTCTCTCAGGTGAACCATACAGTAGCCCTCAGCACAATCGGGGAGTCCAACTACCACTTCGGAGTCACGTATGTGGGGACAAAACAACTGAGTCCAACAGAGGTGAGGTTCCCCTTGTCATTTTATTCATTGTATCATTCTTCTAACAAATATGTAGCCAAACATTAGGCAAAGAAAACTGTGTCAGTACCAGGCCAGAGCTGCTGAGGGTGTTGGGAGGGGGGACTGTGTGTCTCCAAGATGTGTTGGAACATGGGTCATTCCTTCATCGTGAACCGCTGCTCTCTGCCCAGTCTTGTGCTGGGTGAGGCTTTGAGTACCAAACTAGGCATTTGGACTTTATCTAGGGGGCACTGGAGAGCCATGGAAAGATTTGGACTAGGGAAAGTCGTGGTCACGCTGCCACACAGAGGCTAGGTTAGGAGAAGGGGGGGCAAAATTGGAGGCCTGGAAGGAGGCTTTGGCAGGACACAGGTGGAGTTGGGAGACTGAGTTAGGTCTCTGCTTATGTTAACTATTCCCGCTCAATAAATTGGTTTATTCAGCCAGCCTTCATCCTAGCCCCATTCTTTGCCCAGCCTTGTGCTGGGGATGTAGCAGTGACTAAAACAGCTATGGGGCCGTGGTCTAGTGGAGAGAGGAAAACAGGTCTGTCTCTAGAATAACAGTCCAGGGTGGGCAGGACTGAAATGGGGGAACCCCAAAGCTGTGGAAGCCTAGAGGGTAGCCTCATTCAGCCTAGGTGGTCAGGGAGGGCTTCCTGGCATGGGGGGCATCAAATCCGCCGCTTGCTGATCCTAGTCTTCTCAGCTAAGCCGTCACTCACGCACGTCCATTATGCTAGAGCTCCGGTCCCTAACCGCTAACCTTGCGCTCTGCCTCACAGGCATTCCCTGTGCTGGTGGGTGATATGGACAACAGTGGCAGCCTCAATGCTCAGGTCATCCACCAGCTAGGCCCTGGCCTCAGGTCCAAGATGGCCATCCAGGTGAGTGGGACTCAAACTGGCTGCTCCCCCCGCTACCCTGGGCACCCAGCCGCCCTCACATTCCCCTTCTTCCCCCACAGACCCAGCAGTCGAAGTTTGTGAACTGGCAGGTAGACGGGGAGTACCGGGGTTCTGACTTCACAGCAGCTGTCACCCTGGGGAACCCGGATGTCCTTGTGGGTTCAGGTAAGAGGTGCAGGGCTGGGAAGTGGTCAAACCCCAGTCCCAGCTTTACCAGCAAGTCCATCCCCTTTCCTGGCCCTCCCTTCTACCAGCCAAGACATGGGCAGGGATGGGAGGGGTTTTGAAACAGGCAGCATAGCATCATGAGTGAGAAAGCAGGTTGAAAGCTCAGCTCTGCCACTGGCTGAACTGCGATTGTAGGCAGGTTCCAGCCGCTCGGTGGGCCTTCATTTCCTCGTCTGTCACGTTGGGTTGCCTCACACGGTTGTTGAGTAGACCGTGTAAGTTCATGTGGATGAAAAGCTTCCAAGGGAGTCAGGCGTGTGAATGGTCCCAAGGAAATGAGCTATTATTATTACTCAGGGGGCTCTGGGCTTGTTTGGGGGCGCAGAGCAGGTGCCAGGGCGGCAGGGTCCGTGTGCAGTTGGGGAGGAGGCAGGTAGTCGGAGATGGAGGCTGACAGGGAAATGGCTGGCTGGGGGCAGGAACCGCCTGACTTCTGTTTGTACTTCTAATTTTTCCAGGGGTTTGGGGGTTTGGGGGGCGGATGTCTCTGGGTGTCTGCATTTGATTTCTCTACATTTATTTAATGAGTATTTATTGATCAAGTACTGTATATATTCTAGGCACAGAGGATATGGTGGTGAACAAAGGAGAACTAAGTCTGCCCTCTGGGAGTTTCCATTTTAGTGGAAGCAGACACAAAATAAGCAGTACATAAAGAAGAGATGTCAGGTGATGGGGGCTGTGCGGAAAGATTAGGGCCTCAGGATGGGTAGGTGGAATCCTCAGAGAAGGCCTCATTACATAGGTGATATTTGAACAAAGACTGATGGAAGGTGCCAAGCAGGTATATGGGAAAAGAGCTTTCTAACCAGAGGGAATAGCAAGTGCAAAGGCCCGGAGGCAGGACTCTTTACTGGAACATCAAGAAGGAGAGTGGCTGTAATGGATGAGGAAAGAGGGCGAGTGATAGAAGTCAGAGGAGTCGGGGCCAAATCACATGAGGCTTTGTGGAACTTTGGCCTTTACTCTGAATGAGGCAGGGGGCCACTGGAGGGATTTGAGAGGGATAGGATCTGACTTGGCTTTTAACAGTATCCCTTGTGCTAACATGTGAAGAATAGACTACAAAGGGACCCACTGTTTGGGGCAGTGGAGGGGGTGAGAAGTGGTCAGATCTAGGTGTACTTTGAAGGTGGAGCTGATAGAATTTGCCGATAGATTGGATGTGGGAGATAAGAGAGAGGAATCCAGATGATTTCTGAGTTTGGGGCTTGAATAGCTAGGAGGATAGAGTTGGTGATTCTGGCATTAGCTCTGTCGTGGAGAGTGGGCTCATGGGCGGTGAGTACTGAGTGTATTTGTGAAGGCTAGCAGCCAGAATCCCTGGGGGTGTTCAGGGAGCGCTTGTAATTCTGCCTGTAATTCTGCCTGCTAAGGTGAAGGAGGCTTCTTGGAGGAGGTATCACCTTTGAGCTTCCAAAGGAAGGGGAGGGGCTACCCTGGCGGGGAGGAGGGAGGAGGGAAGGGCCATGTCATCAAATCCAGGAGACTGGGAAGCTGGGCATGAGAGGCCTCCTGGTGAAGTTCCAGGGGAGATGATGGGCCTTGGGCCGGAAGAAACATTTCTGTCCCCTGCTGACCTCTGACGGCACCCTGTTCTGCTCCCACACTCACTGCAGTTGGGCCACGTGAACTTTTCTGACACTTCCTGGAATCGCTGTATTCGTTCTGCCCCAGGACCTTGTCACGTGCTGTTCCTACTGCTTGGAATTCTTCTCTGGTTTTGACGTGGCTGAATAAGTGAGTCTCAGGGCACACATCACATTGACGAAAAGACCTTCCGTGTACATGTTTGCACTGTATCACCTCACCCTGTCCCCTACTCACTGTAGCACTTCCCTCTAAAATTGTCTTGCTCTTTATCTCCTACCTCCTACACAAGGCTGTCAGCTCTTCCAGGCCTGGAACGTTGCTGGGACCAGAGTAGGTGCTTAGAAAATACGGAGCAAAGGAGTAAGCAGTGGTAATGGCAGGTCCCATCTTTTACCTCTGCCCTTTGTCAGGCCCTAAGCATGTGACATGTTCATCTTGCCCTTTGTTCAGTCGTTCTAGGTACTGGGGATAGAATAGTGATGAAAACGGCTCCTTGAATCCCAACAGCCCTGTGGGGTAGGTGCTACCAGGATCCCCACCTTATTGAGGCCCCAGAGAGGGTAAGTGCTTCCGAAAGGGCAGCGAGCTGGACTCCAGAGTCCATACTCTTCTCCGTGGGACCCCACCCCCACCCCACACATACACACTTGTCAGCGTCCACCTTTTGTGCTCCCCAGCGGGCCTCCAGGCCCCTCTTGCCTAGAGCCCGAGCCGACCAGTTACACTGTCGTATCCATTCTTGTAGGTATCTCTTCCTCCCCTCAGACACTAATAAAAACGGCCTACTGGGCGAGGTCAGTGCTGAGCACGTGAGTAACTTATAACCAACAGCTCGGATGTAGGACCCCAATGGCTCCAACCCCTCTGAGCCTCAGTTTCCTCACCTGTCACAAGGGCACAATAGCAGTGACCACCTCTTGCTGAAGGATTCAGTAAGAGAACCCATGCTCAGCCCTCAGTTCTGGGCCAGATGCGTAGTTAGGGCTCGTTCTGTGTTGGGTCTCGGTGCCGCCCCACAGGGACAGAGGTGTCTGTTTTTACGGCCCCCATTTCACAGATCTGGCCTGGGATCACCCGGCGAGGAAGCAGGGGAGCTGGAATTTGAATGGCAGCCTAACTCAAGGGCCCATGTTCTCACCTTGTTCCCTCCCCATGACCTCGGCTCCTTTGGAGCCTCTGCTCCATTCTGAGCAGGGCAGTGGTGGGTCACAGCAGTGACTGATACAACCCCTTCCTGCCGCCATGGGGCTCACAGGCCAGGGGAGAGACATTTGCCTTTAAACGATGATCACACGCTGACTTCATTGCTATTGTGAGAGGTCTCACACAGGAAAAGTCCATGTTGCTATGAGAGCTTAAGATGGGGACCCCATCTCACTTGGAGTGACGGTCCAAGTGACGACACTTGGCAGTGTCGGCTCCAAGAGAGGGCGAAGAGGAGGGGAACACTCAAAAAGGACTCCGCAGGGATCGGGGCAGAAAGAAGTCTTATTTAGCTGGGGCCAAGAACCACCTTCTCTTTGGGTGCTGTCCGACCTGAGCGTCTGCCATTCCTGCCCCAGGCGACCTCCCCGAGGAATCCTGGTATGGCCCCAGCTGTGCAGGGGGTGGCAGCCCAAACCGGCTCCTGCCCAGCAGGTTTGGGAGGCGGATTGGGAGACGACTCCTTTCCCAGGTCTGCGGTTCTGCCCCTCACCCAAGGCCTGCTCTTTGCTCCCACAGACCTCTGACCCACTTTCTTTTTCTTCTGGCGGGGTTTGGACTCACCAGGTTTTTCATGGCTGCTCCAGCCCCTACAGAATGGGGGCATGAGAATCGCTGGTCTCAACAAAGCCCTGACTTCAGGGAGCTCACGTGCCACGGGGGAGCTGGGTCTGGCTAAGAGCAGGTTAAGGAAACAGGCAGGAAGGGGTGAGATGTTCAAGAAAAAGGCCTGCGAGAAGCTAGGAGCTGGACAGTACCTTGTGCATCCTGGGAGGAAGAACTGGGGGCTGCAGTGAGCATGGGCCGGAGGATATGTGCTTGGGGAGCAGAGAAGGGTGCGGCGTGGGAGTGAGCCAGATCCCACAAGGCATGTGGGCACTGGGAGAGACTTCAGCAAGTGGAGGCCACACTTGGACTTGGGTTCCCACAGACTCGGTGCTCTGTGTTCTCACCGATGACAAGTCAATGACTTGTCAGGTGGAAGCAGAGGACCAGGGCAGGGCGACTGCCAGGGTCCCATGGGGATGGTGGCTCCGATGTGGTGGCGTGCTGGAGAGAAGCAGCCAAATCCAGGAGGTGCCGCCCTAGGTGCTTAGTTAGGTGCCTAGGTATTTAGTTGGCTAGACTAAGCAGAGGGAAGGGTACACTGGGCAGGGGGTCAGTGTGTGCACGGGCCCAAGCGGGCAGAGAGAGCTCCATGTGTTTGTGCAGCCAAGACACAAGTGGCTGGCTGAGTTATGGGAAGAGGAAATGGCTCTGTTTGGAAGCTGGGGCCGAGCCACATAGGACTTTCCAGAGGTGCTGTGAGGAGCCAGGGTCTCGGCACTGGGGAGCCACAGCAGGTTGTGAGCTGGGGGACAACGGGGTTGTGTATGTGCATTAGCAAGCTCCCTCTGTCTGCTGCTTGTGAAGTTGCAGGAGAACAGACAGGAGGGTGGGGCTGGAGGAGCAGAGAGGGAGGCAGGTCCAGGAGATAGGAGGAAGGAGGGATGGTGGGAAAGATGTCTCATGGTCCTCAGTCCCAACAGTTGGCAGAGCTGAGAGGCCAGTGAGGTTAAGTCCCTATGTGACTCTAGACGTCACTTTTATCTCTGTTCCCCTCTCAATTGAAGGAGTGGATAATTCTGGCCAAGTGATAGGGCTAGAATTTGAACCTAGGCCATCTAGCCCCTACAGGGGTGCTGTCCCAGCAGCAGAGTGGTTCACACATTTTGTGACTGTGGGTGAGTGCCTCAATTAACTCCCTCAGCTTCCTCTGTAAATGGTGGCAAGTGAATGCTGGCGGCACAGGTCTGTACAGACCGGATGAGGTCTCATGGGGCCTGCGAGGCTGGCCTCTGAGTCTTGTGAACCAATCGAGAAACAAGTGTAGGAAGCCAGAGGACAGGCCCCAAGCCTCCGGCAGGGTCCAGCCTAAAAGGCTGCCTAGAGCAGGAGTCTGGCCTAGCACTGGGGCCAGGCAGAAACTGATAACCACAAAGCCCAGGTAATGCCCCAATATCTCACCTGCAGGAATCCTCGTGGCCCACTACCTCCAGAGTATCACGCCATGTCTGGCCCTGGGCGGAGAGCTGGTCTACCATCGGCGGCCCGGGGAGGAGGGCACTGTCATGTCTCTAGCTGGGAAATACACATGTGAGCCTGGGGCTTGAGGGTAGGAGTTGAGGCTGGGGGCCTGGACTCCTGGGTCTGAGGGAGGAGGGGGCTGGGGGCCTGGACTCCTGGGTCTGAGTGAGAGGGGGCTGGGGGCCTGGACTCCTGGGTCTGAGGGAGGAGGGGCCGGGGGTCTAGGCTACTGGGTCTGAGGGAGGAGGGGCTGGGGGCCTGGACTCCTGGGTCTGAGGGAGGAGGGGCTGGGGGCCTGGACTCCTGGGTCTGAGGGAGGAGGGGGCTGGGGGCCTGGACTCCTGGGTCTGAGGGAGGAGGGGCTGGGGGCCTGTACCTCCATCTGAGCCAGGAGGGCCTGGGGGCCTGGACTCTTGGGTCTGAGGGAGGGGCTGGGGGCCTGGACTCTTGGGTCTGAGGGAGGGGCTGGGGGCCTGGACTCTTGAGTCTGAGGGAGGGGCTGGGGGCCTGGACTCTTGGGTCTGAGGGAGGGGCTGGGGGCCTGGACTCTTGGGTCTGAGGGAGGGGCTGGGGGCCTGGACTCTTGGGTCTGAGGGAGGGGCTGGGGGCCTGGACTCTTGGGTCTGAGGGAGGGGCTGGGGGCCTGGGCTCCTGGGTCTGAGGGAGGAGGGGCTGGGGGCCTGGACTCCTGGGTCTGAGGGAGGGGCTGGGGGCCTGGGCTCCTGGGTCTGAGGGAGGAGGGAGGTGGGGCCTGGACTCCTGGGTCTGAGGGAGGAGGGGCTAGGTTTTCAGGTCCCCTTGGTAACCTACTCCCCCACCCACCCTGCTGTCTTACAGTAAACAACTGGTTGGCAACAGTAACCCTGGGTCAGGCAGGCATGCACGCAACATACTACCACAAAGCCAGTAACCAGGTAAGCTAGTCCAGATACCAGCTGTCGGGGCACACTTCCACGCGTGGGTTGCTAGGGGCTTGTATGCCCAGGAGTCCAGCCTAGGAAGCTGAGTCTGTTGCCCTGGCCCCTTCCAGCTGCAGGTGGGCGTGGAGTTTGAGGCCAGCACACGGATGCAGGACACAAGTGTCTCCTTCGGGTACCAGCTGGACCTGCCCAAGGCCAATCTCCTCTTCAAAGGTACAGGTCTCGGTTGCCCCACCAGGAAAACAGATGAGAGTCACCTCAGCTCTAAGTGGGTGTACGCCAAAGGAAATGATGGAGGCCAGCGTGCTGGGAATTTTGTGGGCCTCCAAATTACCCAGGAACACTCATTGAAAAGGTGGGGGCCTAGGCCCCGAGCTGTGCACCTACCACATTCCTTCCCTCCCCAGCCAGCAGCCTCTCCCACGCTGCACTTGGCTTTTGCTCTTTCCATAACTGGAAGGCAGCTAAGCACATCCAGCACACCTCCCTCAGTTCACATTAGTGGAAACAGGCTCCTGGAAGTTACAGTCTCTACCTGGCCCAGAACCCCCCCTGGCTGACTGACTCTAGTCCTGATACACACTCCTAAGTCTTCTCGGACCTTAGTCGGTCTCAATTTGGGGAGTGTGAAGACCACCCCCAAAGGCTGCTTCAGTCGGCCAAGGGCAGGGTTTCCACTGACAGTAACGAGATCCAGGGGTTCCTTGGCCTCTGAAGCTATCAGTCAGCCGGGTGGTAGAGGCTGGGTTGGGGTTCCATCTGTGCTCCCATGAAGTGAGTGAGCAGCCCTCTGCATCCTTGTCAGGCTCTGATGAACGAGCCCGAGAGGAGACTTCAGTCTTCCATTCAGCAGATACTGAGTACCCATTCTGTGCCCAGCCTTGTGCTGAGGGTACTGGGGACACAGTGGTGACCAGGCCGTCCTCATAGGACTCACACTGGGAAGGACAGACCCCTCCCCGGGGAGCGAGGACCGAGTGTGGACAGGACTTGGGATGGCAGAGGGCTTCCTGGAGGAGAGGGCTCACTGAGCTGAGAGCTGAGGAGGACTAAGTGGGTTGCTCCCAGAGCTGAAGTACTTGGGGTGTGGGAAGGGGTTTCTGGGAACAGTGTGGTCAGAGGTCTGGAAGCTGGCAGTCTGGTTGGTGGTGTCTGAGGAGGCCTGGAGTGTGACTCCAAGGGACAGAGTGGGAAGCTGGCACATGGCTCTCACAACAGCTGTCTGCCCACAGGCTCTGTGGACAGCAACTGGATCGTGGGCGCCACGCTGGAGAAGAAGCTCCCACCCCTGCCCCTGACATTGGCCCTAGGGGCCTTCCTGAATCACCGAAAGAACAAGTTCCAGTGTGGCTTTGGCCTCACCATCGGCTGAGCTCCTCCTGGCCCTCATCTCCCGCGCCCTTCCTCCTTCAGATCCCACCTCCCCCTCTCTTCCCTCCCTCCCGGGGGTCCGGGGGCTGCGGAAATGAGGGGACCCATCACCCCAGCAGCTGAGGGGGGATTCTGGAACCATGGGCGCTTCAGGATTCGGAGCACGAGGGGTCCTGGGGTCCTGGAAGGGGTTCCAGGAATGAGGGGCACGCTGGATTCTGAGCACCAGGGGCAGAGGCAGCCAGACAACCTCAGGGAGGTGTTGGGGATCCCCGCTCCCTAAAGGGCCCTGGGCCCCATCCCGGGCCCCAAGGGGGCAGCAAGAAGAGGAGCTTTCCCATCCCCAGTCTGCCCCCACCCACTTTCCCATCCATCCCTCGGTATAAATCATGTTTATAAGTTATAGAAGAACTGGGACATTTTACAGAAAAAAAAAAACAACAACAACAAAAAAATATACATGTGTTTAAAAAAAAAAAAAGCAAAATGGGAGGCCTTGGTTTTCCTACCTGTTTGTGGCCCCTTTTTGCTCGGTCCATCTAGCCCGACGTTCCCACCGTCGCCGGTAGGGGGCGCCAAAGGGCTGGAGTGAAGGATGACACCGCCCGTGGGTCAAGCTTGGTGGCTGCCTGGTAACCCAACTTTATGGGGAGGAGCTGGCCGAGTATCTTACAATCTCCTTATGACTTCTCCCCTCCCTCACCAGGAGGGTGTGGTCTTGTGGTCACTGGCTCCGTCTTGGCCTGGCCAGAGTGGCTGCAGGGGACTTTGTCCTGGGAGCTGAAGCAACAGGGATGGCACTGTCAGTGCAGGGGTGGGGGCAGTGAGCTGGGACTCCAGGGGCTTTCTGTTCCAAAAGGAGCAGGGATGATGGGGTTTTAGGACTTTTTTCTGACTGGGAGGTCAGAGCTTCCAGAAGTTTCATGAAGGATTCAAGCACCTGGCAAGATTTCAGAATCAGCTGTACTTAATGGGGGAGAAGAGCCTGGGCTTGGGGAAGGGGCTGGAACCTCTGGTCTGGATGGAGGGTTGGAGGTTGGGTCACTTGTGTCTCAGGCATCTGACTCAGGAGGAGGAGGGATCGGTTTGGCCCACCTAAGGCTCAGGTAAACACCTCTGTCCCCTCCAGACGGGAACTGAAACCCTGTCTGCGACACACGATATGGGGAGGGAGGCTGCTGGGCAGAGAAGACCCCTCATTACCTGGAGGGGCCACAACATCCACTCCGTTAGCGCTCTCTGAGGCCAAAGCAAACAGGTCTGTGGCCCCCTTCCTGGGACCAGGCATTCAGCCTCCTCTGACCCCGTGGATTTCAATCCCAGCTCCTCCAGTTCTTGTGTGGCCTTGCCACCTCAGCTCTGAACCCGCGGTTTCTCATCTGAAACAGCTGATTCATGTAGCAGGGCATCTAGGGAGGTAACTTGGAATGCTCGTTATGGCCACTCAGCAGTTAGGTCTAACATAGGACCCACTGTGTGCCAAAGATGTTCTCAGTGCTTCATACGCTGAGGTACAGCAGGCTCTCAACGTTTTGTTCAGCGTTGTTTCCTTGTAAAGATGAGATGCCGTTGGAACTTGACTCTTGTTTCTATCAATTAGCCCCTGTTAAAATTGGTTTCATCATCATACATCATTTTGCGAAAGTTGCAAGAACCATTATGACAAGGTTAAGTGAGGTCTTAACTGTAGCTTGTTGCATCACCGAACGATGGTGTAAACGCAGCTATTTCCCAGATTTTCTGGACCAAGAAACTGGATGTTCAGAGGGTTGGTCATTTGCCCAAGGTCACACAGCTGGCAACTGGCAGAGCCCGGATTCAGGCCCCAGCAGTTTGGTTCCAGAGTCTTCGGTCCTAACCAGGCAACATGAATGCTTCAAGCTGTGTGTGGAAGGTGCAGTATTTGGGTAGCTCCTGTGCTAGGGAGAAGTGCTGGATTGTCATTTCACAAATGCGGACAGGCTCAGAGGCGCTCATCTGTGCCTAAGGTCACAGCCAAAGGAGCTAGGATTAAGACCCAGATTTCACTCTCAAAGCCTAGGCTTTCAGTAGATGCATTACACTGTCCCCACCCTGTCCCATCTCATGGGCCTCCAGTCCACTTCTCCCTCAGACCCAGGTATCCAAGCCTCCAGCCCCTCCTTACTCTGACCTAGGATTTTGGCCCCCAGTCCCCTCCCCAAATTATTTATCCATCCACAGGGGAAGGGGTGCTCTCAGCAGCTGCTTGCTCCTTCCCCTTCCATGCCCAGCCTCACCACCACCACCACCGAATAGAGGAGGGTGCCAGTTACTGGATGAGATGTCACCTCCCCTCATGAGAGCTGGGGGCATCACAGGGCCTCCAAGCCCCACCTCTTTCCCCCTCTCTGCTGTGTGAAGGGGGAGAACAGCCCACCTCGTGACTGGGGGCTGGCCTAACTCGCCCTAGCCCTGGAGGAGTAGGCGGGGCAGGGGGGAGCCCTATAATTGGAGGAGTCTGGGATCCCTGAGTCCTACTCAGCCAGAGCGGAGGCGAAGGACGTGCTTACCCAGGAGCTGGTGAGCAGCAGAACTGGGGGCACAGAGACCAGCTCAGGGCTTATGTGGGGCATGGGCTAGATGGAGGAGGTGACTGCCCTATGCCCCGGTCAGAACAGAAGCATGAGCTGGGGATGAGGCACGAGGCTGAGGACTGGACTTAGGGGAGGGGTGGGCCACAGGGGCAACCTGACTCGGCTAGACGGGGTGGGGGTAGTGTCTGGACTTGTAGAAGAGCTAGATGAGGACTAGCAAGAACCCACAAATTGTCCCCCAGTAGTACCTACTCGGTGCCCACTTCGTCCATAGATTACCATTAAATGAAAGCTCAGGGGTGGTGGCAAAGTGGCTAGAGTGTTGATTGAGGGAGGATTTTAAAATGGGGATTTATCTAGCTAATATGTTAAAGATGGCACCTGGATGTGAAGTTGGAACTTAGAATGGGAAGATAGAACAAGGAATGTGAGGCTGGAACTTAGAATGCCAAACGGGCTCACACAGGACTGGGGGCAGGGTGAATGGAATTTGAACCCTAGGAGAGGGCGATGGAATTTTGGTGGGGAGGCCAACCTGGGATAAGGAGACAGGAGAAGACAATGACGAAGTTAAACACAATGCAGGGGCCTCGCTGTAAATGTTTGTGATGCGATTAGGATGATGCAGGTCTGGGGCTAGCTGAAGCTTGGAAGGCCAGGCCCCGGGGGTGGGGCTCTCTGGGTGGGAGGAGTCCCCACTGGCTGTTGATTGACAGTTTCTCGCTCCCCTAGATTGACCTGCGCTAAACATGAAGGTTCTATTTGCTGCGTTGGTGGTCACTCTCCTGGCAGGTATGGGGCCGGACTTGCTCAGGTTCCCTGCCCCTCCCCCTTCCCTCCTCCCCTGTACCCCCTGCCACCCTTCCATTCCTGAGTACTTTCTACTGAGGAGGCCCAGGTCTGAGGTCTCTTCTGACATTCACTGACTGAGCAGCTGTTTTACTCTCTCTGGGCCTCAGTTTTCCCATCCTTAAAATGGGAGTTATAACAGTTTCTAATGCATTGTTGTCAGGCAGGCAGCGAGTGCCGCATAAGTGTCAGCTGTATCTTTATTCTCCATCACCCCCACATGGCCCTGCCCAGAGCACACAGAGACACTCAGTAGGTGCTTGTCAAGAGATGAAACAGGCTGGCTGTCCTTCCACTCCCTCCCTGCCCACCACTGTTGTGAAGACCTGCACAAGCATTTGTGGGGCACCTACTCTGTGCCGGGGGGGGGGCGGGGGGGCACAGCAGTCTGACGTCTGTGACCTTGCTCCACACAGGATGCCTGGCCGATGTGGAGGAGGAGATGAAGCTGGGGCAGGAGCCAGCCGAGTGGCAGCCCAACCAGCCCTGGGAGCAGGCGCTGGGCCGTTTCCGGGATTACCTGCGCTGGGTGCAGACCCTGTCTAACAAGGTTCAAGATGAGCTGCTCAGCACCCAGGTCACCGAGGAACTGACGTGAGTGTCTCCGCCCTAGCCCCTGACCCTCCTGGTGGGCAGTTCCTTCTGGAACCTCAGCTTCCACTGGTCTGGGTTTCTCTCTGTCCCTTTCACCAGTTTGGGGGGACTCTGTGCATTTCTCGCTTCCTTTTTCCATTTTGAACTCCTAGCTTTTCTGATTTCTTTTTTTTTTTAAGATTTTTATTGGGGAAGGGGAACAGGACTTTATTAGGGAACAGTGTGTACTTCTAGGCCTTTTTTTCCAAGTTCAGTTGTTGTTCTTTCAGTCTTAGTGGTGGAGGGCGCAGCTCAGCACCAGGTCCAGTTGCCATTTTTTCCTAGTTGCAGGGGGCGCAGCCCACCATCCCTTGGCTCAGGGGCAGCTCAGCTCAAGGTGCCGTGTTCAATCTTAGTTGCAGGGGGCGGAGCCCACCATCCCTTGCTGGACTGGAGGAGTTGAACTGGCAACCTTGTGGTTGAGAGCCCACTGGTCCATGTGGGAATCGAACTGGAAGCCTTAGGAGTTAGGAGCACAGAGCTCCAACCTCCTGAGCCACCCTTTGCCTCTGATTGTTTTCTTAGCTCTTTCTGTCTGGCATGTTCTTTTCTGTCTCCCTCCATTCTAGCTCAGTCGCTCATACTCTTCCCTTTTGTTTTCTTTTGCCCCCTCCCCCTTTTGGGGTCTCTCTGACTCTGTCCTCATCTTGCCCTCCCCGTCCCTTCTTTCTCCCTTTGTCTCGCTCTCCACACACGTTCACACTCCCTCCGGCCCTCCTGCCCGCAGGGTGCTGATAGAGGAAACCATGAAGGAGGTGAAGGCTTACAGGAAGGAGCTGGAGGAGCAGCTGGGCCCCTTGGCCCAGGAGACACAGGATCGGCTGACCAAGGAGCTGCAGGCCGCGCAGGCCCGGCTACAATCTGACATGGAGGACGTGCGCACCCGCCTGGCGCAGTACCGCAGCGAGGCGCGGACCATGCTTGGCCAGAGCACCGACGACCTGCGGGGCCGTCTCTTCTCTCACCTGCGCAAGCTGCGCAAGCGGCTGCTCCGCGACGCAGAAGACCTGCAGAAGCGCCTGGCCATGTATCAAGCTGGGGCCCGCGAGGGCGCCGAGCGTGGGGTTGGCACCATCCGCGAGCGCCTCCTGCCACTAGTGGATCAGGGTCGCTTGCGAGCCATCACTATCGGCCAGCCGCTGCGGGAGCGGGCTGAGGCCTGGGGCCAGCAGCTGCGTGGGCGGCTGGAGTCGTTGGGCACTCGGGCCCGCGACCGCCTGGACGACATGCGTGATCAGATGGAGGAGTTGAAGGCCAAGGTGGAGGAACAGGCCGTCCAGATTCGCCTAGAGGCCGAGGCCTTCCAGGCCCGCCTCAAGAACTGGTTCCAGCCCCTGGTGGAAAACATGCAGAGCCAGTGGGTGGGGCTGATGGAGAAGATGCAGTCCACCTTGGACACCATCCCCACTGCTGCGCCCAGTGAGAACCACTGAGTGCCAGGCATGTCAACCGGTGGGCCCCACTCCTGCCACCCTGTGCCTACTGCCTCCCCCAGCCTGCAGGAGGCCTTGTACTGACCCCACTGTCCCCCTGGTGGGTCCTGACTTAATAAAGATTCAGCAAGCTTCACAGCAGGGGCTGGGCGTCTGAGTGATTTCTCACAGCTCCAGCCTCAGTTTCTCCTTCCCCACACAAGTTCTCAGTCTTGTCCCCTCTGCCCCTGTGTGTGTCTATTTCTTTGTGTCTCCTCTTTTAACTCTCAGTCTTTGCTTCCTTCTGTCCCTTTCTGAGGTATTCTGCCTCCTCGGCTGCTTACTCTCCTCTGCCTCTTTCCATTCTGTCTCTGAGATGTGGTGCTAGAACAAATCCACCCCTGGGTTAAATCCTGCTGTTGCCCATGACTACTGTGGGCAAAAGCAACCAACCTCTTTGAGCCCTGGTTTGCCCAGTTTCATAGAGTCGTGACTCAAAAGACCTGAGACCACTGCCATCATGAAGCCATTTTAATTTTTTCCTCCTCTCTATCCAGGGTTAGCTGATTCTGCCTCCTTCCCTCTCCTGGCTTCTGTCTGTCCTGCTCTCACTGAGATGCTTCATTTTTCTGGCTTCCTGTTTTCTTCCACCTCGATCTTTTATCTCAACCCCCTCTGGTTTCTCTTGCCCTGGGCCAGCTTGTTCGTTTTTTTCCCTTTCTGCTCCTTGAGGGTTTGTCCTCTGGCCATTCTGCTGCACTTGAGCCCTCTGCCTTTCTTCTTCCCTCTGTGTATGCAAGTCCCTTCTCCCTTTGCTGTGCTTCCTTGTCCCCTACCCTCATTCTCATTCCTTCTCCAAGCGACGGTCTGGAGAGAGAACAGAGAAGAAACACCCACGAGGATCTGCACAGGCCCCTGGAATTCAGGGCTGGGAGAAGGAGTTGGGAGTTGACAGAGGGTTGAGGGTTAAAGTCCTGGAGGGAGCCACAGGCACTTTCCTCTCCCGCCCCCTCAGTTATTGGGGGAGCAAGGTTCCCACCTAAGGGGATAGGCCAGGGCTTGAGCTTGTGTCTCCCAGGGGCCCCTGTTTCTTGACTCAGCTGGGGCTGAGGGAGGAGGGAAAGGGTCAGTGGGCTCAGAGGCAGGGGGCCTGGTCCCAGCCAAGCCTGCTAATGACTCACTATGTGCCCTGAAGCGGGGGCTGAGCCCTCCTGGAGCCTCAGTTTCCCCAGATGTCAACAAGGGAGGTGGCATCAGCCAAGTCTCTCACTTGAAGAGATGAATTTGAATTCTCATCACTCCTGAAGACGTGTCTGAGCAGAGGAGTGCCCCACCTCACTGTAGCCCCAGTCAGGTCTAAGAGGTGGGACAAGGGGTAGACAAAGAGCTTTGGGAAACAGAGGCTGGCAGGGGGTGCTATGGGGTGGAGACTGACTCCAGCAGGGATCCGGAGACAGCCTGGAGTCAGGGAAGGAGAGGGACAGAGAGCCCCCACACACACACAATTAGCCATTGAATGTTCCTTGGCTATGCCTCAGTTTCCCCATGTGTAAACAAAAACCCCTAGAATTGTGGTGAGGATGAGACTGGAAAAGCATAGTTCTTCTATTTTTGTGGGGTGGGGAACGGAGGAGAGTAGATGTTTGAGTGGCTGTCTGGGACGTGCTGGGCTCATGAGGGAAGACAGCTGGGGACAGACGGACTGGAAGCTGCTGAGCTGGCCAGAGGGGTGTTGCAATCCTGCCAGGGTCTGGTCTATGCACCCCTTTCACAACCATTCCTCCTGGCCCCCAGGCTGACACGTGGTTGTGGGGACACAAGGCCAGCCAACCTAGAGTCTGGGGCCTGGGGCCACCCTCCCCCGAGCTGCCAGGGGTCACTGGCGGTCAAAGGCAGCTGAAGAAGAGTGGAGGAAGCCTTGGACTCCAGCCCTGGGGAATAGATGTAATGTTTGCTAGGAAGGGTGAAATGGGTGGGGGTTTGGGGCCAGCAGGGGCCTGAGTCGGTGAAGAAGAGCAGATGGAGTGTTCACAGGGGCCCTGGAGGCCTGGAGGGTGGCAGAGGCGATGAAAGGTGCCGGGGGGGCCTGGTGGAATGGATGAAGGGGCACACACTAGAAGCCTTGCACATGAGCTTGTGTGGTTTAGATAGGCTGAAGAAAACCCATCCCCAAAAGGGAGAATGGGGCTGTGAAGACAGACTCCAGGGAGCATCCGGAAAGGCCTGGGATGCTGCCAGATGCAAGGAAGTGGGGTCTTGCAGGGCTAGTCTGAGAGTGAGAATGGAAGAGGCATGGGGGGTAGGAGTGTGGGGGCAGACTGTGTGCCCCCCACAGATGTGGGTGTAAGAGTTGTTTGAGTTGAAGAGGCTTGCTAAGAAGGGGGAGGGGATGGGAGAGGTGGCCTGGGGACACAGTGTGAATTGAGTTACTGAGTAACAGAGTTACTGAGAGACACCCCCCACCCCCCACCACCCCACCCCGCCCCGAGCTTGGGAGAAGAGTGTTAAGCAGGAGGGGAGAGAGTGAAGGCTGTCCCCTGAGGGGTAAGGGGCTCAGGCTGAGGTCCCCCCCAGCAGTCAGAGAGATTTGGAGGTGAGAGTAAAGAACAGCAAGAGGCTTCAGGCTAAGGGACTTGGTTGTGCCCCCCCTGACCCCCACCCCCACCAGCGAGAGATGGAAGAGGAAAAGGTGGGTGGGTACAGGGAGGCAGGTGCCAGGGGGAGGGAGATTAATTTGTCCCACCCTCTCCCCAGTTAATAAAGGCCGGACCAGGCCAGACTGGTATCTGCTACGTGTGCTGCCCAGCGATTGATCCAGGTTGGTGCTCGTTGCCCGGGAGGGACCCCCCAAGGGACCCCCCACACACACACATACCAAAGCACAAGAAAAGGGGTAGAGGGACCTTGGAAATGGGAGGAGGGCTCCACTGATCACCCCTACCCCCATCTCTGCCTCCACAGTACCCCTACGGCCTCGCCATGAGGCTCATCCTGTCGCTTCCGGTCCTGGTGGTGGTTCTGGCGATGGTTTCAGGAGGTAAAAGTGGAATAGGAAAATCTGGGAGTCTGAGATTTGAGATTTGGGAGCTTGAATCTGGCCATGGGCCTGGGGTCCAGGCTTAGAGGACCCTTGAGAGCTCTGGGGCCCCTCCTGCGCCCTGGATCCCCTATCATCCACTGTTCAGCCCCACTCCCACCGGGCCAGGTAGGTTCTCAGGGTTCTCTCAAAGCGTACCAGCAGTTGACAAATCTGCCCAGGAGAGCCCTAGCTACCGATCACATAAGGACTCTCATCCCTTCGGGATTGGCTGCCTTGCTTTTACAGCCGGAAAGGGGTGGGGAGATGGGTCCAGTGCTGAAGGTAAGGCAATACTCAGCTGTTTGAATACCATTTGGGTTGCTCCAGTGACCGTCCCCCCCATTCTAATGCCATGACCCCAAAGAATCACATTCAAGGGTCTCCTTTTCCGTCCCTGGAAGCTCATCATAAGGGATCCCCAAGCTGAAATTGTTGCACCCCTGCCCATTTTCTGCGTATGCTCAGCTGCAACCCAGCCGGACCCAGACCTCTCCAGCAGCATCCCGAGCAAACTGAAGGAATTGGGAAGTGCCCTGGAGGAGAAGGTCCGGGCAGCCATTGAACACATCAAACAGAGCGACTTTCCTACGAAGACCAGGTTAGGACTCTTCCCAGGGCATGGGAGGGCGGGGGTGTATTGATTAACAGACTGTAAAACCGACAAAGTCACTGTGGTCACACAGCTGGATCTCAGAGTGCTCAGACTTGGGGGACAGGTTCCCTGACTCCTCCGTCCAGCCACACTGTAGACGTAGTCCTGAGTCGTGGTGAAAGACCCAAGCTTGGGAGTCAGACAGACCTGGGTCCACAAGCTGGCAGAGACTCACTACTTCCTGTGTGGTCACGAGCCTCAGTTTCCTCATCTGTGAGATGAGTGGTTCTCTGGGGGGGGGGGGGTACACCAGAGCACTTGCATAGCGCCTGGCACATTGGAAAGGCTCAGCACAGTATTTAACCAACATTGGCTCCATTTGGTGAGTTAGAGAATCATTTATTCACGAACAAATAGTAATTGAACATCCACAAAGTGCCAGGAACTGGTTTGACATGGGGAGTAAGAGTGATGAACAGAGTCCCGGTGAAGAGGGGAGGGAAAGGCTGGGGGAACAGACGATAAACCAGTCGATTTCCAGATCAGCCCAGATAGAGCTAAGCTCGGAGAAGATAAAAAGGGTGTGTGTAAATTACCAAGGACTGCGGAGGGGCTTTTGTAGACTTGGTGACTGGGTCGTCTCTGAAGAGAAAGCACTTTAAATTGAGATCTCATTGATCAGGAAAATCCAGCCAGGCTGAGAAATTTGGAGAGAATGTTCCCTGTGGAGGGTGAGTGTTTAAAGGTCCTGAGGTAGGAAGATCTGTAGATAATCAAGGAGAGGGTGGCAGTCACTGCAAGGGAAACAGACAGGGCAAAGGCAGGGGGAGCTGAAAAGTGCTTTTGAATGAAAAGGGGACAGCTAGGGCATGAGCAAGCTTAGAGAAAGGGTTGGTAGCAAGAAATGGCAGGCCTTGAAAGCCAGGCCAGGGTAAAGTGTTCTGACTTTAAGGACCTCTGGTGCATCTGGAAACTGAAGCACAGAAATTGGGTCTCTCAGCCCAGGGCTCCTCCTTAGCCCACAGATGGGGAGATACCTGCTATTTTCTTGGGGGAAGGATGAGATCAGGGAGTCAGGTAGGGAGTAGGATCTGGTCATCCTGGGGGAGGCAAAACACAGTAAACCTTCCCCCATTTCTCCCTGTAGGAACTGGTTTTCAGAGACATACAGCAAAGTAAAGGAAAAAATCAAAACTACTTTCTCTTGAACACTGGGAAGGCTGCCCCTCTACTCTGCGACCGTGTCCTGGAAGGAGGCTCTGAAATTTCCCACGTCCTCGCTGCCTGTGCCAGGACTTCCTCCATGAGGCCTCATGTCTCCACCCCACCACCACCAATAAAAATCCTATAGAGAATTCTGAGTGCTTCTTTGCTATGCGGCAGGGGCTATGGGATAGGGTAGGGGTTGCACCTTGGGGAAAGAGAAGCAGGACTCAAATGCATTGCACATTCTCTACTTGCCCTGTGCTGAGGATTTTGGACTTCATGATCTCAAAAGAATTATCATAAGAACCATGAAGGCTGGGTTCTAGTGACCCCATGAGGGCACTGAAGTCCAGAGAGGTAAAGTCACTTGTGCAAGGTCTCACAGCCAGGAAGTGGAGTACTGGATGGGACCCCCAGCCTGGGGCTGTCACTGTGCTATACTATACTCTTGGGCTGCCCAAGATAAGGGACTGGGGTTATTCAGCACAGTGCACACAGTCGGTGTTTATTACACTTTCAATGGCTAATGAAGGGGGATATGGAAGAGGGCAAGGATAAGACATGGGCTAGAGCCCTGAAAGAGACTGACACAATCCCTACCCTCCAAGTGTCAACGTTGATGTCCCCTTCTCCAAGAAGCCCTCCTTGACCCCCACACTGGGTCAAGGATCTCCATCCCAGCCCTGCCCACTCTGAGTCGTCACTGCCTGGTGACTGGTCTGTCTCCCCCACTGGATCATGAGCTCCAGGAGGACAGGGCCAGGGCTGTTGTCACCATTGTGTCCCCAGACATAGCCTAGCATAGGACTGGGCCTGGTGCAGGGACTCAATAATATTTGGTGAAACAAGTATGTAAACCTGAAGATAAAAACAAACAAACAAACAAAAAAAACCCCTAAATATTAGATTTTCACAAAACCCCTCTGAGGTACATGTTGTCACTGACCCTGTCTTAGAGAGGAAGAAACAGGCGCAGAAGGCTAAAATCACTGTTTGATGTCATGGCCAAAAGTAGGTAGAGCCAGGACTTAAACCCAGGTGGAGGTGCCAGGGTCACATTCTTCTTCACCCCACTTTCCTCTTCCCTGAGTCCCCCCTGGGGAACGTTCTGGCTGCAACACACGCCCGGGTCCCAGGCCTCATTCACATCATATTCAGCAGGTTAAAATGCACCCACCTTCTTCAGCAGACATCAATTGCATGAGGAGTTGCGCTACGGTTGGCTAGTTAGCGTAAGAGTATATTCTCTACCGATTTCATGGAACAATTACCAATTTTTACTGGGCCATTTTTTTCTAGCATTTTTGAGTCAGTCAATTTCTTTTTCAAGCCTTTTCAGAAGCCCATGGAAAGCTCTCAGGCTGAAGTCCAGACAGATGGAGGAGCAGTTCATGGAGGGAGCGTACATTCTGCTTTTGAAGAGAGCCTCAAACTCAGGGGCAGATACACACTTCGGGGGCTCAGAGCCTACCACAGCAAACCCCACTCCCTCCTTGTGACCTCTTTGCACCCATCCCCCTCAAAGTTGTTTTTGAGCTGCCGCTGAGGTCCACCCTGGATGACCTTCAGCCTGTTCCTGTCCCTGAGATGGACAAACATTGCAAGAAGCAAACAGCGACCAGCCCACGCTGACCTTGGAGCTGGAGCAGGGGTCAGAAACCTCCCCCAAGGCCCACCCCATGCCCTGCTCCAACCTCCCTCTGGCCCTCTAGGATTCGGGTGAGGAGGTGGGGCAGAGGTTGCCCTGGCTTAGCTAGCTAGGCAGTGTGAGATGGCCGGGTTCAAATTCCCCACTTGCTGGTTGAGGAGCCCAGGGTAAGTGGCCTCGTCCCACTCGTGCAGCCTCTGTTTCCTTATTTGCAAAGTGGGAATGGTAAAGATAGAGCTGTTACGAGTTAATTCAATGACTTAATACACTAAAGCCCTGCTAAGGCACCTGATGTGTAGCATGTGCTCAGGGAACACAAGTTTAGTCAACAGCAGCTGACATTTGCGCACCTTTGTGGCGTATCTGGCACTGTTCACAGCACTTTACGTAAGCCATCTCCTTTGCTCTCCTGTGCAGGTAGTCCATGACCCCCATTCACATGGGTGAAGAAACAGGCCCAGGGAGGTTAAGCAACTTGCACCAGGTCGCACAGCTGGAAACATACAGATCCAGGCTCTGAACCACACACCATGCTGGTTCTTATAACACAATGCATGGTGAATTTTTTCTTTTTCTTTTCTTTTCTTATTATTACGGTAAGATACATAACACAAAAGTTTCCATTTGGACCATGTTTAGGTGTACAGTTCAGTGGCATGAAGTACACTCACAACATTGTGCAATCATCACCACCATCCATTTCTGGAACTCCTACATCATCCCAGACAGAAACTCTAGGAGGTTGTATTTTGTTGATTATTGCTAGTGAGGAACACCAGGGAATATTTGATGAACACCTACTGTGTGCCAGAGCCCATGCTGGGATCACGGGAATGCCCAGCATTCTGCTGGAGGCCTTTGGGTCAGAACCGTCCTATTCAGTCATTCCGATTGTGACCAAGATAGAGTAGTCAGATGTACCACCTAGAAGCACAGGATGCCTGGGTGAGATTTGAATTTCAGGTAAACAACAAATAATGTTTAGTATAATTCCCAAATATTTCATGGGACATAGAAATAAAATGCATTATTTATCTGACATTCCAGTGTCACTGGGCATGCTGTATTTTATCTGGCAACCCTAGACTAAGGACTGCAACCTATGGTCCCCTGGCCGAGCCTTGGGCCCTGGCTTGTGGTTGGGTTCTCCAGGAGAAAAAGGCTCATTTTCTTTCTGTCTAACATTGGGCCCGAATCTGATGTCGACAACCTCCAACTCTGAGCATCTGGAGCTTTCCCTCCAGGGCCTCACCCATGAACTATGCAAGGCAGGTGCTTATTACCATCCCCATTTTACAGATGAAAACACTGAGGCCCAGAGAAGGGAATGTATTTGCCCAGGCCATGCGGTGAGGGTGTGTCTGGCCCTGTAGCCAAAAGATGCAAGTAATCACCATAAACAGCTATGATCTGTGAGCATCTCCATTGCCAGGCTCCACACGAAGACCTTTCCTTGTATCATTTCATTGAATTAATGTCCTCCTGCCTGAAGCAGGACCATTTTACAGAGCAGGAAACTGAGGCCAGACAGAGGGGCTGTCATGTGAGGTGGAGCCAGGATTTGAATCAGGTTCTGTGCAGGAGGACGAAGAGCATTCTGCCTTCACCTGTCAGGCCAGGGTGCTGGGAGGGTAGGAAGGAAGGAGGCCAGCAGGGGCGGGCATAGCCTCTGATTGTTTCTGTCACCTGGGCCCCTCTCTCTGAAGTCCCTGCCAAGAGGCGTGGGGAGGCGGCCAGGGGAGGGCTCTGCTCTGAGCAGCCTCCCCCTCCCCCTCCCCCAGGCTGGAGTACTGAGCACAGAGGGACAGAGCCCCCAGAAATGTTGCGCTCTGGACACAGGCCCTGGGCCCTGCCCTTCCTCTGCCTCTGCGTTGTGGTCCTGGCCTGCGTTGTGGGTGAGGAGGAGCGGGGAGGGGGGGTGGGTGTGGGGACCCCATAGCGGTGTGGGGTGTGCGTGCAACTGTGACTGTGTGACGTGCAGTGTAGTTTGCAGACATATGGGTACGGAGCTTGTGTGCTTCGTAATATGAAGATGTGTGTGAGTGTCTGGAAGTACGTGTCACTGGCAGCCGTGTGTGAGGTGTGTATGTGAGGTTGGAGCAAATGACAGTGCTCTTGCATTCGTGTTTGTATGAAGCCGTGGTGAATGTGTGTGCAAAAGGTTTGAGTGTGTGGACATGGCTGAGGGCGTCTGTGCATACTGGTGTGACTATATCTGGGTCATGGACATACACTTAAAGTTTTAACACTTATATAATGCCTACAACGTGCAAGGCACCACTCCAAGTGCCTTACACATGTTCACTCTGAGTTCCCACCATAACCCTAGGAGGTAGGTCTGATCTTTATCCCATTCTACAGAAAGGGAAACTGAGTCTTGAAGAGGTTAAGTCATTGGCCGAGGGTGCACCACAGTTCACGTGGGTGCCTCTGCATGTGTGTGGACACATGTACCTGTGTGATGGCTACTCTCTGTAGCTGAGGCTTTGCTCAGGTGTGTGGGCACTGGACAGACAGGTGGGTGCAAGGAAGTGACGTGTCCACCAGGAGAGACTGACAGCACCGCCTTGCCAACCTCCAATCCTGGGGGCAGCAAATCCTGCGCTCTCCCGCCACTGCCTGCGGAGCTAGTTCAGAGAGTATGGGGGTCACAGGAGAACAGAAGGGGTGGCAAGATCAGGAGGTGAGGTGGGGTGACAGACAGAGGGAGAAAACCCCAGGCAGATAGAAGGGTGACAGGAAGGACCATGGGCACAGAGGCTGAAAGGAGATGACCAATGGCTGAAGGGGGGCAAGTGGTAAGAGGGACATACAAGAAGGTAAAGGCCAGTGATGAGAAGACTGGCAAGGGTCTGACCTTGGGTCACCAGTAGGGACAGTGACAGTGAGCATGGAAAAAAGGGGAGGAGGTAGGGTTCTGAGATTCCAGCCTACCCAAGTTGCCCCTGGTCTCACCTAGAATGCAAGAAAAAAGTGCTTGTTGGAACCCCAAGTCCCCCACCAGAACTGGTGAGTAGTTCCTGGAACCAGGTGCGGAACACAGTGAAAAAGTTGATGGAACCGCTGGTGACAAGAACTAGAGAGAAGTGGCAGTGGTTCCAGTGAGTATGCGCAGGAGAGGCTGGGAGACTCAACTCCTGGGTCCGAGGGAGGAGGGGCCGGGGGCCTGGACTCCTGGGTCCGAGGGAGGAGGGGCCGGGGGCCTGGGCTCCTGGGTCCGAGGGAGGAGGGGCCGGGGCCTGGACTCCTGGGTCCGAGGGAGGAGGGGCCGGGGGCCTGGACTCCTGGGTCCGAGGGAGGAGGGGCCGGGGCCTGGGCTCCTGGGTCCGAGGGAGGAGGGGCCGGGGGCCTGGGCTCCTGGGTCCGAGGGAGGAGGGGCCGGGGCCTGGGCTCCTGGGTCCGAGGGAGGAGGGGCCGGGGGCCTGGGCTCCTGGGTCCGAGGGAGGAGGGGCCGGGGCCTGGGCTCCTGGGTCCGAGGGAGGAGGGGCCGGGGGCCTGGGCTCCTGGGTCCGAGGGAGGAGGGGCCGGGGGCCTGGGCTCCTGGGTCCGAGGGAGGAGGGGCCGGGGGCCTGGGCTCCTGGGTCCGAGGGAGGAGGGGCCGGGGGCCTGGGCTCCTGGGTCCGAGGGAGGAGGGGCCGGGGGCCTGGGCTCCTGGGTCCGAGGGAGGGGGGGCCGGGGGCCTGGGCTCCTGGGTCCGAGGGAGGGGGGTCCGGGGGCCTGGGCTCCTGGGTCCGAGGGAGGGGGGTCCGGGGGCCTGGGCTCCTGGGTCCGAGGGAGGGGGGGCCGGGGGCCTGGGCTCCTGGGTCCGAGGGAGGGGGGGCCGGGGGCCTGGGCTCCTGGGTCCGAGGGAGGGGGGGCCGGGGGGCTGGGCTCCTGGGTCCGAGGGAGGAGGGGCCGGGGGGCTGGGCTCCTGGGTCTGAGGGAGGAGGGGTGAACGGGCCAGTCTTGCGGGTAGTTGGGGGTTTCAGTTGTGATGTCCCTTCTCCTGCAGGATCCCCAGGACTTTCCAGGGCTTTGTGCAGACATACTATGACGACCATCTGAAGGACCTGGTCCCTCGCACCCAGGCCTGGCTTTGGAGCTCCAAGGACAGCCTCCTGAACAAGGCTCACAACCTGTGTCCCCAGTTTCTCTGTCGGGACAGGAATTAGCACTAAAGTGTTCACAGCTTCCACAATAAAGAAATTCTTCTCTGTGTCCCTGTGCTAATCCCTCCAAAGTGAGGCTGGAGGTGTCCCCACCCCACACATTCCCATCAGCTAATGAATAGAGGAAGTGACTCTTGGCAAAAAAGGGACAGTTGGGGGACTTTGGGGGAAGGAGGGAGGAGGATGACCTCCTCTCAGTCCTGAGACTCACAAGTCCTGGGCTTGTGGGGGGCAGGAGACTTCAGGCTCCTCAGTTTGGGATGGAGGTTGAAGAATGGAGGTTTGCAGGTCCCCTCAGTGACCCCTCATTCAGAGGTCTGGCTTCATTTCTGCAGTAGAGACCCCGGCCCCCATTCCTGGTGGGTGCCCAGAATCCCCAACCCCTCCACAGCTCCCATCTGCCCTGTTTCTCTCAGGGGCAAATTTTCAGAGTGGGGGCTCTCTGTGACTTGACCTCAGGGGACGTCACTGCCCTCTGTGCCCCCACCCCACCCACTCAGTGGTTTTGTTGGCCTGGACTTTGGCCTAGGCAGCCAGGTGAGGGTGGCGGCCGAGGCGGGGAGGTGGATCCCAGGAGCTATAAAGCCTTTCTCTGCCCTTGGGAACTGGTGAGGATCGCCTGCCAGAGTCTGGTAAGAGAGGGACCGAAATGGAGGGGTGGTCCGCAGGGAGGGGGCAAAGATTGTGAAATCAGAAACCACAAGAGTCAAGATGTTAGTTCCTGGGTTAGAAACACAGAATTTAGAAACGAAAATGTTTGCCCATGCTGGTCTCCCTCATGGGTTGGATCTCAACCTTCTCACAACCACAAGGATGGACAGACAGATGGAAGGTGCAAATGGGGGTAGAGCAGGGCCCCTGCAGCAGAAACACGGCCAGCCAGATAGTGGTCCACCGAATCTGTGGTGTATGTCCTGTTCCTGCACTGACTGGGTCTTAGCATAAATGTCACCCTCTGCTGAGGCTTTTCCAAGCCACATAACACCCTTCTCCATCCAGAGCGCTTATCTCCATGTGACACTCTATTATATTTTACTCATTTAATATTTGTTCCCTGTGTTTCTCTCTCATGTGGCCTTCCCAAGGGTAGGGCTGTTGCTGTGTTCACGCCTGGGCTCAGCACTGTGTTTGGAACATAGTAGGTGCTCAAGAAATGCTTCTTGAGTGAATGAATGAATGGATATTAGAATTAAGATATTAAAATCAGGAGTAGAACCATAGAGTGTCAGATAGGGAGGCCCAAGCCAACCCATGAGGAACCTGACTTGGGTAGGGGTATGGGAGAGGGGGAGCCCAGCCCCCTCCCTATGAGTGCGGGGACCCCAGGAACAGACATCTCCAGTGGCCCTGCCCCCATACTGTCCTCAGTGTTCCAGGTCTTCTGACGCCATGGGCACCCGATACATCCTGGCTCTGTTTTTCATCCTCCTGGTATTGGGACTTGGTGAGTGTGCTCAGCAGGGGAGGCAGGGGTGCTAGGAGGGGGATGAGCCCTAAACATTTTCCCAGCCCAGCTCCCCTCTGCCCCTGCCCCTGCCCTGTCCTCTCCTTTCCTGCCCATTCTCCCCTTGCTGCAAGCCCATCAGCTCTCCCTAACATATTCTCCCCCTGCAGAGGTCCAAGGGACCCCGGTGACCCCGCAAGATGAGGCCACCAGCCTAACTCTGCTCTCTAAGATGCAAGAATCACTGTTTAGTTACTGGGATACAGCCAAAACAGCTGCTGAGAACCTGTACAGGAAGACGTATCTGCCCTCCATGGATGAGAAAATCAGGTATCACCCCACCCCCACCCCAGGCACTAGGAGTCCCAGCCCCCAGCCCCTCCTCCCTCAGACCCAGGAGTCCAGGCCCCAGCCCCTCCTCCCTCAGACCCAGGAGTCCAGGCCCCCAGCCCCCTCCTCCCTCAGACCCAGGAGCCCAGGCCCCAGGCCCCTCCTCCCTCAGACCCAGGAGTCCAGGCCCCCAACCCCCTCCTCCCTCAGACACAGGAGTCCAGGCCCCCAGCCCCCTCCTCCCTCAGACACAGGAGTCCAGGCCCCCAGCCCTTCCTCCCTCAGACACAGGAGTCCAGGCTCCTAGCCCCACACCCTTCAGACCCTCTGTTCTTTCTCCCCAGGGACGTATACAGCAAAAGCACGGCGGCTGTGAGCACTTATGCAGGGATTTTTACTGACCAGGTCCTTCATCTGCTGAAGGGAGAAGAATAACAGCTGGGTCCCCAATCACGGGAAAGGGAAGTCCAGAGGGAGGGGAAAGTCCAGACCCCAGCAACTCCTTGGCTGCCTGACCTACCCCCTACTTCCTAGCATCCTGCTCCTAACTTTAGCTTGATTTCTTATTATTAAAAAAAAAAAGCCAAGTTTATTCTCTTTGACGTGGTTGCTTTTCTGAGACCTCAGGGGCCAAGATGGAGGCAGTCATCAGTCCAGCCAAAATTTATTGAGTGCCTATTGTATATAGGTAGCTGTAACCTGGTTAGTGGGAATAAAGAGGTGAATACCAATATATGATCACAACAAAATTAGAGACTGTCCTTCACCAAGGTCCTTCTTATCTGTAAAATGACAAGCTATGTAAGCAGCTAACCTGCAGTAGACTCTAGCAGAGTCGAAGCCCTGGACTGACACTTTAAATGTGCCATTGTATGGAGCTGTCCAATGGTCCTGTGACAGAGGGGAGACTGGTGTCCACAAGTTACTGCTCAGTGTAGGAAGTCAGTGCCCAGGTTGGCTGGGACCCACGAGCACAGACCTGCGAAAGCTGTGCTCCGTGACAATTCCTATACATTCATCCCACATGCATTTATTGCGAACCTACCAGGCCCTGGGGATACCAGCTAGGAAAAGACAGAGAGTTTTGTCTTCATGTGGCCCCTCAAAAAGCTGTTGTTGGGTCCTGGCCCAACTCCATACAGTTTTAGTGATTACAGCTTTGTGGTATGAAGTGTTAGTTGTTCTCTTCTTCTTTTATTTATTTTTATTGGGAAACAGTGTGTTTTTCCAGGACTCATCAGCTCCATGCCAAGTCGTTGTTTTTCTATTTTTTTAATTAAACTTTACTGGGGTGACAATTGTTAGTAAAGTTACATAGATTTTAGGTGTACAATTCATTATCTATATCTCACATTGTGTGTTCACCACCCAAAGTCGTTTTTCAATCTAGTTGTGGAGGGTGCAGCTCACTGGCCCACCTGGGAATCAAACTGGCGACCTTAGTGTTATTAGCACTGCGCTGTAACCACTGAGCAAACCAGCTGCCCCAGTTCTTTTCTTATGGGCAACAGTCATAACATTTCCTGAGCTCCTACTCAGGACCAGGAGCTCTGTTCCATCCTAAGGCCACAAACAGAGAGGATAGGGGCGGGGGAGGGTGGGCAGTGGGGCAGGCAGAGGATGACCAATGGAAAAGATAACTTCAGACAGGAATGTAGGCCATGAAGAAAAGGAGAGGAAGTGAGGAGATCAAGGCCAGGCTGCAGCCCCCTTGGATAAGGTTCCGGAGCAGGGAGGGCCATCAGGAGGACCTGGCTAAGCTGGTCACGGGGTTGTGTATACAGCAATGTGGCTGGGGCTCTTGTTGCTGGAGTGGGCAAGGGCACTCACCTGGCCCTTAGGTCCTAGCCCTTGGAAGAGGGGCCTCAGGCAAAAAGCACAGGGTGTGCAAATAAGAACAGACACTCTGTGGTGTGAGGAGTGCTGAAGCTCATGGCAGAGGGGCTGGGGGTCTGGACTCCAGGACCCTGAGGGAACAGAGGGTGTTCCTGGGCCCCCAAGTCCTAGGGGTGGGGCTGTTGGCTTCTGAGGACCCAAGGCCTGTATTTCTCCTAATCTACTTGGCATTAACCTCCGGTCAGCCTTTCAGCACTGTTGGGGCACTTTTCCCAGGTCCTGAGGCTAAGCAGCTGTGTCTAGTGGAAAACAGGGGCCTCGGGAAGAGGTTGTGGGAAATGTCCCCAAGTCCCCAGGGCCAAAGAGTTGAGGCTGCCAAATCTAGGGTGTGATGGGGAGGGGGGACCCTGGAGGAACAATCCCTGCTTTGTCCACTTGTTTCCCACGGACTCAAGCCAAACCAAACCTCTGCCCAGGCCAGTTCTGCTTCCAACCAATCCTGGTGCCCGACCCAGACTCCTCCTTCCTTTCTCAGGCCCCCACCCCAGGCCTCTTCCCCTCAGGACCCCAGACTCTTCCTCCCCCAGAACTCAGGAGTCTGGTCCCTCAACCTCTTCTCCTTAGGACCCAGAAGTTCGGGTCCCCAGCTTTCCTCCCTTAAAACCTGAATTCACAGCCTCTGGACGGTATTGGGCGTCCCCTAGTGGAGGGCAGAGTGGGTCTGGTCTATTTCTTTACCTTAGAAGAAATGGAAGAATTTGTTTGGTCATTCAACAGCCATGGGGGAGGGCTTTGCAGGGGTCTCATCTAAGAGGCACAGAACCTCTCATGCTATAACAGATTAGGACTCAGCTGTATGTGAGAGGGAAGACAGGTTGGGGCATTTTGTATCTAGAACTGAGCAGAGATTGGGTTACAGTGAAACTGGAGAAAATTAAGCTTCAAAGCCCCTCACTTGCCTGGGCTTTCTGGGGTCCTCTCTTTAAATTTGTATGTGTAATTTTTGTACTTAAAAAAAAAAAAGCCCACAAAATCTCAATCTGCCCGTCTGGGGGGCTTCACCCGTCTGTTCATTCATCCTTAAAGAATGGGCCTACGACTTCAGAATTGTTAGTATGTGGCATTATTATCTCTAAGGGGACTGGCAAGCTTTCTTGCCCTTGTGTTGGTCCTCAGAGTTTGTCATTCACCTTCTGCACTCGAGTTTCATCCTTTCCCTCTGATGTCTTCATCACTCAGCAATCATCCCCTGGGGCAGTGCTGAAGGACAGAGCAATGATCATAACAGCTGGGGGCTTGTCTGCCCAGGGCGAGACCCCCCACAGCCATCCCTGACAGTGATGACCCCAAGGGGGCAGGGATTTTGGAGGACTGGGAGGCGGTGCCCCGCCCAGCGTGGGGGGCTAGGTGGTGATATTACTGAGCTTCAACTTGGAGGGAAGCAGACAGTAAAACGGTCATTAGAACATCCCAATGCAAAGTCTGCCCTCCTATGCAACGTGTCAAGTTGGTAGGAACAGTGCACGACGTGGATCACGTGAGCCAGGTGATTTCACTGGGTCTTCCCAGCCCTCCCCCTGGGGGGCGGGCAAGAGGGGAAGAGGAATAGCAGGTACTATTATATTATAATGCCTAGTTTACAAGAGGAAGAAACTGAGGCTTAAAGAGATGTCACTTGTCCAGGATCATTTAGCCCATTAGTAGCACAACCAGGTGTAAACCCAGGTCAGACCTGTGGGGACAGAGTCCCACAGAGCAGTTTCCAGGCTCTCGGCCTCACGTGGAAAGGTGCTGGCTGGGTTATTAGGTGGCCATCAGCTCTTACCGGTGAGCCATTAGCCACTAACATAACTGCCGTGGCTACGCTAGGGGGTTGGTTGGTTGGCAGAGAAGCAGAGGATCCTGCTTCCTATATCTCCAATCCAGCCACCAGTGAGACTATAGTGGTGTGACCCCCCCGTTTATGGCTCCGTGGGTGTTCTTTCTCGGCCTCACCATATCCTGCGTTCTTATGCGGGGAGCAGGACCAGAGACCCTGCATGACAGACCTCTACCCAATTCACAGGTGAAGGTTCAACAACCGCTGAGAATCTTGTCCTCTCTGGGCCTCCGTGACACTCTCCCCAAGCCAGAGGAGGTCTTTTAAAACTTGTCCTGGTTTAGAGCTGCAGAAAGATACACAGCTAAGAAGTACGGAGCTCTTAAAACCCTTGAAGCCTACTACAGAGCTGCTAGGTTTGCTGGAAAGCAGAGTGCTGAGAACACATGTGTGTCCTAGTGGTGGCATGAGCTTGCGGAGGGGCTGACAATATCCAATTTGGAGGTGTGGTGGCCATGAGAACCCTGAAAGAGTACTCTGAATACACTATACTATAACCTAAGGGGACTTGTCGAGGGAAAGGGTCGCATGTTGACTGAAAAATGATTATCAACTAGGTATTCCGTCACCAAATATTTATTCACAAAAAAGGCTGCAACCCAGCACGTGCAGACCCAGCACCCCCCCACACCCCCCGCCCCTGCACATTCTGGCTTGTGTGCTGCTAAGATGGAGGGTATTTAAGGCAGGGACACAGGAAGTTAGAACCAAAGTTTTATGAAAACTAAGTTACTAGTAGGACCAGAGTTCAAGGAGCCCAGCTCCCTCTCACAGCCCTCCCTGCCTGATTGGTTTCCTTCAAGTCCCAGTTCATCTTTATCATTCCCCCTTTTGACCAAGGTCTTTCTCCAAAAGCATCGCTGATCAGGTCAGGTCTTCCGTCTTCGTCCTTTTTGTCCCTTGATGTCAGGAACAACCTCTTCTGGGTGTCATCTCTCTCATTGGAGGGAAAGTGCACGGAAAGGGAACAGCTTGCATCCAGGGTTAACAGGCAACAGGTGCAGAGCTTAATAAGAATTTAAAACAGAATTACAACATAACAACCTGACAATTAAGTTCGCGAACTTACCCTTGACAAATGCTCCGTACCTCATTATTGACTATCACTATGGTCATCTTCCAAGTACTCCCCTTGGGAAGCTATGCACTGACGCCAGCGCCTAGTCCACCCTTCAAAGCAGTTTTGGAACTCTTTTTCTGGAATGGCCATCAGAGCTGTCATCGTATTACCCTTGATGTCCTGAATGTCATCAAAATGTCTTCCTTTCAATATTTCCTTTATCTTCGGGTAAAGAAAGAAGTCATTGGGGGCCAGATCAGGTGAGTAGGGAGGGTGTTCCAATACAGTTATTTGTTTACTGGCCAAAAACTCCCTCACAGACAGTGCCGTGTGAGCTGGTGCGTTGTCGTGATGCAAGAGCCATGAATTGTTGGCGAAAAGTTCAGGTCGGTTTTGTCTAACTTTTTCACGCAGCCTTTTCAGCACTTCCAAATAGTAAACTTGGTTAACTGTTTGTCCAGTTGGTACAAATTCATAATGAATAATCCCTCTGATATCAAAAAAGGTTAGCAACATCGTTTTGACTCTTGATTTGGACTGGTGGAAATTTTTCGTTTGTGGAGAATTGGCTGACTTCCATTGTGCACTTTGATACTTTGTTTCAGGGTCACATTGGTACACCCATGTCTCATCACCAGTGATAACACGGCCCAAAACATCGTCTTGCCTCTCCAAAAGGTCTTGGCAAACTTCGACTCTCCTTTGCTTTTGTTCATCGGTGAGCTCCTTTGGGACCATTTGAGTACACACCTTTCTCATGCCAAGATTTTCAGTTAAGATTTTCTTAACTGTTTCTCTATCGATGTTTACTTGATCTGCTATGCTTCTCACAGTCAGCTGACGATTTTGACGCACAATTTGACGAATTCTTGCAATGTTTTTGTCAGTTTTGCTCATTACCGGCTGCCATAAGCACTCTTCATCAGTGACGTGTTCTCTCCCCTCAGAAAAACATTTAATCCATTTGAACACTGCCGTTTTCTTCATGGCATTGTCCCCATAAACTTGGACTAACATGTCCCTGATTTCACTTCTACTCTTTCCAAGTTTAACAAGAAGTTTAATATTTGTTCGTTGCTCTAATTCAAGCCCAGACATTCTCACAACGGCACACAAAAACAGGCAATAATGAACACCACTTAGCAAGACACTGCCACACCAAGGTTATGAAACCTTACCAAGCTGTTTGTACAGTGTTGCCAATACAAGGGCACGGTGGCAAGTTCACAACTTAATTGTCAGACCACATATGTCCCTTTAAGCTCCAAAGTTCCAATAGATGGATGCTATCTTCCTGTGAGGAAACCTGAGAAAAACATAGAAATAAATCAATTCACATCTTGCAACACGTTGGAACCTTTAGTGAAAACCACATCGTCCAAATCAGTCTTCAGAACCTGTGAGAAATACGGGCTTTCACAGTAAAACGTTGAGGCATTACTGTCCAGGTAAATTGCTTTCCTTGCCAGGTGAAGGCAAAAGAGGTATTGGCTAGCTTTATCTACCAGGATGCTAAAAAATGCACTGCATAAGTCAATTACTGTAAAGAATTTACTTCCAGCTGGAATGGATGCCAGCAGCGTATGAGTGTCAGGAACGAAGGGGTGTCAAGGAATAACAATGTGGTTTATTGCTCAGAGGTCCTGGACAAACCTCCACCCTCGTCCATCACAGGTAAGACAGGAGTGTTACAAGGACTAGTGCAAGGAATAATAAGGCCTTGAGTTATGTAATCTTCTATCATGGGCTTTAGACCTTGAAAAGCTGCTTTACTTATAGAATATTAATTGTGGGCAGAGGCAACTCTTAACAGGAGTTGCACTGTGGATTCTACCCATTGCACATAGAGAAGACGGGAATGTGTCCCATAGGGACAACTGATCAGTGCTCTCAGATTTGGCTACTGTACCACCAAAACTGGCACAAATAAAAGATCCTGAAAAGCCATGTAATTCACCTCATTGGTCATTCTGAGAGTTACCATCAAGCATTAATATTATTTCTCCTTTTTGAGAAAAGGATATTCCAGCATGATACTTCTCTAAGAAGTCTCTGCCTAAAAGGTAGGAGTAGAAAAACTAAGGAGAAAACATTGTGTATCTCTTAAAGAGCCTAAACAAAAGGGAAAAGGTTCAGATATGGAAACCTGTTGAGGTTTGTTTGAAATCCCCACTATTTGAAGTGCCTTTTGACTCTGAGGCAGGGGCTGTTTTGAAAGTGGGGTTGAGCATCAAGAGTATAGCACCTGTCGGGACAAAGCCCCAAAAAACAGTTTCCAGGCTCTCGGCCTTACATAGAAAGGTGCTGGCTCAGGTAGTAAATGGCCATCAACTGTGATCAGATGGCCATCAGCTGTAACCAGTGAGCCATTGGCCACTAATATAACTGCTGTGGCTACGCTAGCAAAAAAAAAATGGGGGCTAGCAAGAAGATGGTGGCTGGTCTGGCAAGCGCGGATTGCAGTTAGAGGTGGAATGTGGATTATGGATTGCAGAGAAATGGACAGCAGGTTGCAGACAGTGTGGCTCCTGCTTCCTGTGTCTCCAACTCAGCTGCCAGCAAGATCCCCCTATTTATGGCTCTGTGGGTGTTCCTTTTTGGCCTCACCATGTCCTGTGTTCTTATGTGGGGAGCGGGAGCTGAGACCCCGCAGGAGACCCCGCACGACACATGGCGTAGTCGGCAGGATACGGTGCTGGCCAAAGCTTTCCGAAGGGCAGTGGAGCAGTTTGTGCGTATGAAAGCTCAGTCAGAGGAAGACCAGGAGGAGCAGTTGCCGGAGAGCTCGATCCCCGTGGAGGGGTGGAAAGATGTGGATGGTTCCCCAACCAGCAGAGGCCAGAGAAAGCGAAGGTTGTTGCCACCCTGTGGGCTGGGAACTGCGTGCTGAGGCAGCCCGGATGCAGGACTTGTAGTCCCAGGAGGAAAGGCTAGCTGAGTCCTCCGTGGGAGATGAGGGTGAGGTCAAGGTTGTCCCTCACCCCCAGGACAGCCCTGGCAAATGACTATGGACTATGGGTAATTGCCTTCTATCCGTAATTTAATGGACAGCTTGACTGTTCGGGAACATACCACCATATAGTGAAACTTGCGATGTTTGCTTTTGTGTCTTGACCGGTCACCATTGAGAATATGTAAACACCTTGACTGTGAGTCGCTGTTATTCCAGCATGGTACCCCGAGAGGCCCAGAGAGAGTGGCAGTGCCCTGAGAGCCCTGGCTGTCTCCAGGAAGTCTGGCTGAGCCCAGAGAGAGTGGCAGTGCCCTGAGAGGCCCTGGCTGTGCCCGGGGAAACAGGTGGTACCCTAAGAAGCCCAGGAAGTCTGGCTCTGCCCAGAAGTACTGGGGTAGTGCCCTGAGAAACCCTGGCTGTGCCCGGGGAAACAGGTGGTACCCTAAGAAGCCCAGGAAGTCTGGCTGTGCCCAGAAGTACTGGTGGTGCCCTGAGAAACCCTGGCTGTGCTCAGAGAGCCTGGCTGTGTCCAGGATATTGCATTCACCTCCAGGCTCCTCGCACAGGGCCCCTTGCAGAAGACGCTTGTCACATAGATTGTGAGGCAAGAGCCTGTAGGGGTGGAGTATGGGGACAAAGCACCAAAAAGCAGCTTCCAGGCTCTTGGCCTCACATAGAAAGGTGCTGGCTCGGGTAGTAAATGGCCATCAACTGTGATCAGATGGCCATCAGCTGTGGCTAGTTGGCCGTCAGCTATAACCAGTGAGCCATTGTCCACTAATATAACTGCTGTGGCTACACTAGCAAAAAAAAATGGGGGCTAGCAAGAAGATGGTGGCTGGTCTGGCAAGCGCGGATTGCAGTTAGCGGCGGAATGTGGATTATGGATTGCAGAGAAATGGACAGCAAGTTGCAGACAGTGTGGCTCCTGCTTCCTGTGTCTCCAACTCAGCTGCCAGCAAGACTATAGTAGTATGACTCCCCTATTTATGGCTCTGTGGGTGTTCCTTTTTGGCCTCACCATGTCCTGCGTTCTTATATGGGGAGCGGGAGCTGAGACCCCGCAGGAGACCCCGCACGACAGCACCAGTGTCAACAAGAATAGAAGTAGTTTCTTTTCCAATGTGAAGAAACGTTTCTCCAAGCTGATTAAGAGGAAAGATAGGAAAAAGCCCCTGCAGTCCCTCAGAGCCCCATCACTGGGTATTAGAAAAACCTGGAAAAGGCTGGTTAGACTGAGCATGTGTGAAGAGATGCTTACGAAAATCCCTTTTCCAGTGTTGCCGCTCCTTGCAGTAGTGGCAAAAATTCAGACTCCTTCGGTTTCGCATAGGGCCTCTCATTTGCCAAGTCCAAGAATTAGAAGTCTTGGCAATCTTACTTTTAGGTGCCTTGTCTAGGGTACCTAAAGATCATTGGCCAAATTCACCAAATCTAGGGTAGCCATAGTTCCCCACCCCATCCTGGATCTCATAACCAGGAGGGGAAAGTTTTTGTTCAGCCCATTGACAAAGAATTAAAAATTACCCATGTGGTGTCGACATTTGAAGGAAGACCAGAATTTTATTTAAAAAGACCAGAAGTCTATTATAATAGTCATGAACAGATTTGCCAGGCCTTTGTGAGAAAGTCTGAATTTTGCGCCCATCGACAGGCTTTGGGAAAGGCTTAGGAATTGCTTGATGAAGTTTTTGAGCAAGGTCCCTAGCTTCCTTGGAGGTTTGCTTTTCTAAGTCTCTTTCAGGATTTTCCCATCCTGTGTCGAGCCTGGTCTTCGCCAACTATCATATTGATTAGCTGATACCGATCAGAAAACCCAGGCTCATAGGCCTGAACAATAATATCAAATTCCTCAGCAAACTTGTGAGGGTCCTCAGTTACCTTAGGGAATTCCTTTACAATGGCTCCTAACTCAGTGTGGGGACAGAGCCAGGAATGCAGTTTCCAGGCTCTCGGCCTCACGTGGAAAGGTGCTGTCTCAGACAGTAAATGGCCATTAACATCAACTGTGATTGGATGGCCATAGCTGTGGATAGTTGGCCGTCAGCTGTAACCAGTGAGCCATTAGCCACTAATATAACCGCTGTTGCTACGCTAGTAGGAAAACGGGGGCTAGCAAGAAGATGGTAGCACAGCAGCAAGGCTGCTCTGACCTAGCAGGAGCAGATTGCAGCTAGCAAGTGAGGTTGGTTGGCAGAGAGAAGTAGACGGCAGGGAGCGGATTCTGTGGCTCCTGTGTCTCCAACCCAGCCGCCAGCGAGAGTATAGGGGTACGGCTCCCCTATCTATGGCTCCATGGGTGTTCCTTTTTGGCCTCACCATGTATTGCGTTCTTATGTGGGGAGCGGGACCAGAGGCCCCGCATGCCACTCTGCATGACACATGGCGCAGCGAGCAGGGTACAGTGCTGATCAAAGCTCTCCGAAGGGCGGTGGAGCAGTTTGTGCGTATGAACACTCAGTCTCAGGAAGACCAGGAGGAGCAGCTGCCAGAGAGCTGGACCCCAGTGGAGGGGTGGGAAGACGTGGACGGTTCCCCAACTAGCAGAGGCCAGAGAAAGCGAAGGTCGTTGGGGCCCTGTGGGCTGGGAAGTTCTTGCTGAGGCAGCCCGGATGCAGGACTTGTCCCAGGAGGAAAGGCTTGTTGAGTCCTCCGTGGGAAATGAGGGTGAGGTCAAGGTCGTCCCTCACCCCCAGGACAGCCCTGGCAAATGACTATGGACTATGGGAAATTGCCTTCCATCCCTAATTTAATGGACCGCTTGACTGTTTGCTTGGGAACATACCACCATGTAATGGAACTGGCAGATGTTTGCTTTTGTGTCTTTACTGGCCACCATCAAGAATATGTAAGCACCTTGATGTGAGCTGCTGTTGTTCCAGCATGGTACCCTAAGAAGCCCAGGAAGTCTGGCTGTGCCCAAAAGGACTGGTGGTGACCTGAGAAACCCTGGCTGTGTCTGGGGAGACTGGTGGTAGAATATGTGAGAAAGACTGGCTGAGCCCAGGAAATCGGGCTGTGCCCAGAGAGGCCCTGGCCATGTCCAGGAAGTCTGGCTGTGCCCAGAGAGAGTGGCAGTGCCCTGAGAACCCTGGCTATGCCTCAGGAGACTGGTGGTACCCTAAGCAGCCCAGGAAGTCTGGCTGTACCCAGAAGGACTGGTAGTGCCCTGAGAAACCCTGGCTGTACCCAGGATATTGCATTCACCTCCAGGCTCCTTGCACAGGGCCCCTCGCGGAAGACGCTTGTCACGTAAATTGTGAGGCGAGACCCTGTAGGGGTGGAGTGTGGGGACAGAGCCAGGAGTGCAGTTTCCAGGCTCTCGGCCTCATGTGGGAAGGTGCTGGCTCAGGTAGTAAATGGCCATCAACTGTGACTGGATGGCCATCAGCTGTGGCTAACTGGCCATCAGCTGTAACCAGTGAGCCATTGGCCACTAATATAACTGCTACAAATGGGGGGGCTAGCAAGAAGATGGTGGCTGAGCTAGCAAGAGGGGATTGCAGTTAGCAAGTGAGGCAGGTTGGCAGACAGAAGTAGACGACAGGTTGTGGATAGTGTGCCTCCTGCTTCCTGTGTCTCCAACCCAGCAGCCAGCGAGAATATAGTGGTGTGACCCGCCTATCTATGGCTCCGTGGGTGTTCCTTTTTGGCCTCACCATGTCCTGCGTTCTTATGTGGGGAGCGGGACCAGAGACCCCGCAGGCCACCCTGCATGACACTCAGCTTTGTCCAGGGAATAGGAAACTTGGGGTGTTAGGATCCCCAGAGGGTTTAATCCTAAATTGGGAAGTGCTGGAAGTTCAGAGGAAAAAAGGCAGGAGAGGACTCCAGGGAAAGTGGCACTGGGGGCGGAGCCAAAGGCAAGAGAGGTGGTACTGGGAGGCTTGAATGCCGGGGGTGGGGGTGGGGGCGGAGTGTGAGGCCACAGGGTTGGGGGACAGGATGGAGAGGAGCACCCACTGAATAGGGTGGTCCTGAGGGTGGAGCTGGAGCCAGTGGGGCAGTGGGGGAAGGGCATGACAGAGCTGCAGAGGGAGAGCTCCAGGCTTCAGACGCCATTTTTTCTCCTCGGAATTTTTAACAGCCTGTTAACCTTATGACTTTATTTCGCAAAAAGCCAACTTCAGATTCATGGTCTCGTTTGGAAGCCTCAATGTACCGCTGATAATATGCATGCCACTCAGCTTCATCAATTCTAGCGCTGTTCTTCTCCAATTTGGTTTTAAGAAAATTAAGTTCGCGGATCTCACAAGTTCCCCACAGTGGCCACTGACAATTTACATTACTTTTCGTCAGATCTGTCCAGTTAGTTAAATGGACAGAAAATTCCACGAACATTCCCCACAGCTCTTAACCATGTACTCCGCCTGTGTCCCTGGGGGAGGAGGGACCATCTTAGCGGTCTATTTAGATAGCTGAGATCCCCAAACAATTACAGCTCAAACAGACACCAATCGGCCTCATTCTAGAAACAGCCTGATCAGAGAGAACCGGGCCGAAGGCTAAAAGCCAGTGCTAAGAAAATAACCGACCCTGGGAGAGTCCTTAGAGGTCGGGTGGCACTTCTCTCAACGAGACGCAGCCTAACAATGGGCCAAACTGACTAATTCCAGTAGGAATAAACTCTGTCCCCAAAGGGATCGTTAGGTGAAAGCCAGTTTTGTCTCAAAGGCCGAGCTGTTTCCAAAGAACTCAGAGGCCAACGCGTCAAACTGAGCACTCACAGACAACAAACGAACAAACAACGCCGTTTAACACACGCACCCACCGCGCACACGCACAGAGACGTTCCCACACAATTCCCGAGTAAAGCCCGCAGAGCTTCAAACGCAGGGGAACTTACCCCAGGACGGCGAGCCGGGGGGCGAGCGGCGCGCGCCAGCGGCGGCCTGTGCGGCGCCTGCAGTCGGTTGCCCGCCTGCTCTGAAGCCGGTCGGGTTTGTTCTTCTCCGGGTTCTTGGCGAGCCCCCCCCCAAAAAATACTGGCTGAACAATACCCTCAACTAAGTAGTAACGTCACCAAAAAGGATTTATTCGGGAAAAGGAAAAAGAAAAAAAAAAAAACGTGCAACGCGATCCGCAGGCACCGGGCCAGTCCCGCGCGGTCCAGCTTGGGCGGTAAAATGGAGGGTGTTCAAGGCAGGAAGACAGGAAGTGAGAACCATAGAGTTGTACGAAAAGGAAGTTAGGACCATGGAGTTCCACGAGCCCAGCTCCTCCCAGAGACCTCCCGGCCGAATCACACCCTCAAGGGCCCAGTTCATCTTCATCCTGCGTTAGGGGAGGGTCAGAGGGCGAGGGCCCTGGCCGAGAGCCCTCCTCTCCCGACCCGGGGACGGCAGCCAGGACGGTCCCTTTCCTGCAGGAGAGGCGTGGCTCCGGCAGAACGTTTGGAAGCGTCAGGCTGGCAGCGAACGCTCAAGAAACACGGAACCGAAAGGACTCGAAGAACCGGCTGGGCGAGCGGACAGCACGGCCTGGAGGGCTCCTTCCTGTAACGGCCAGAGGCGGGCGTGTTAGACGCTGCAGAAGCGCGATGGTGGCCGACAGCCCTGGGAGTCTGCAGCAGGCGGCGTCCGGGAGGTGAACACAAGCCTAGGAAGGGGCAGGACGGCGGCCGGGCTGCTTCTGTCACGGCCGGAAGTGGCTCTCGCGAGGGGCGTGGCTGCGGCGCGCTCGCCGTTACGGTGGCCGGTGAGGCGGGCAGATGGTGAAATCTCGCGCGATCGCGCTGGCGCCGTCGGGGACGGGGCGGGGCTGGCGGCGGGGGCGGGGACCCGGAGCGGGAAGATGGCGGCGGCGCAGGAGGCGGACGGGGCCGGCAGCGCCGTGGTGGCGGCCGGGGGAGGCAGCTCCGGTCAGGTACGGAGGCCGAGGAGGGCCTCAGGGGTTCTTCCCCACCTGGGGGTCCTCCCACGGGGCGTGTCCTGTCCTCCTCCACGGGTTCCCGTGCATTCGGGGCTCCTTGCCCAGAGGGACCTTGAATGCCGGGCCCAGGCGGGGCCGGGCGGCCCGGGAGGTCAGACAGTGCGGGAAGCGGGGCTCTGTGGCGCGCTGGGTCCCGCGCACGGTCGCGCGGGGCGGCCACCAGGCTCGTCGCTCCGGCCGGAGACAGGGGTGCGGAGGAACGCAGGTTTGCACCCAGGAACCCTGGGTGCTTGTCTCCGTGATTCCAGACTCCAAGACCGTTCCTAGCGTGGTCTGGCGTTCAGGGTCGCCCTCGCAGTGACCCACGTGTGGACAGTGACGGATTAATTGGGAGTTTTGTAGCTGTGGGGGAAGTCAGGTAATCAGGTGAGGGCATAGGCTGTGGAGGCTGACAGACCCATTTTACAGACAGGCATCCAAGGAACAGTGAGAATCAGGCGCTTGCAAAAGGTCGTCCGGGTTGGGTAGGGGGATGCATTCCGTGTAGCAGTTAATCAGACATTGCTGACCCAGGGTAGTCGGGACTGGGATGGCTGTGCTTTATCATAAACTAATCCTGTGGGGCAGTTAGTTTCGGGGCTGATGACTTCTGACCCATTGCCAGCTCAACTAAACTGAGGCTGCAGAACAGCCACCCTTTAGGCATTTAGGGAATCGATGGAGTGACAGCAAGGTGCTGTCGACCCACCCACTGGGATGTCAGTGACAAATGGGAGGCAGCACAAGGGAGAGGCGCACAGGGGTTGGGAGGGGAGAGGGAAGCTGACTTTCTCTGTGACCTTGTGCTAATTCCTTTCTGTCTTTAGGCCTTTTTTCGTGGTAGATGGGGAGATTGGTCAGGAGGGCAGCCATGTGATGGGCCACAAAGATGGCTAACAGACGTGTGGCTGCCATCAGTTGTGTAGGAGAGACTGACACGTAAAGAATTATATCCTGGATGACTAGGGTGGTGACAAAAGTCTGTGCCAGGGACTGAGGGAGCCAAGAGGAGGGGCAAATAATATCACCTGGGAGGACACCAGGATGAGATTTGTGTGATAGAGCCCAACATGCCTGGTTCAGTATCTTTAACCAGGGCCTGGCCCCGGGGGTGGCCTCAGGAAATGTTTTTGCTGTTTAGCATTCAAAAGAGGACTCAGTCCCTGTCTTCAGGGGCTTTCCTGGCTTGCGGAAAGAAGGTCTTTCCCCCTGTGAGTTTCTGTTGATTACTGAGACTAGGACTCAGGTTGCCTGGTTGCCCTAAGCTTCCAGAGACTGCCCCTCCAATCTTCTCTTGTCCCACTTTTGCTTAAAACTTTTCAAGACTTATTCCTTTGCCTTCAGGATATAGTACAAATTCTTGAGCAGATCAAGGTCTGGCATGAGCTGACTTCTTCAGACTACACTAGGATTTCTCAGCCTCAGCACTATTGACATTTTGGGTTAAATAATTCTTCACTGTAAGGGGCCAGCCTGTGCATTTTAGGATGTTTAGCATCCTGACCTCTGCACACTAGTTAGTAACATACACACCCCTTCCCAGTTGTGACAACCCAAAATGTCTTCAGATATTCCTAAATGTCCCCTGGGATTAGCAGCTCTGAGCTCTTTTATTTCCAGGGGTGTGCCTTGATGTCTCTTCCCTGGTAGCTTCTGCGTACGTTTCTCCCTTCTTTACTTGGCGGATCCTTATAGTTCTGCACATCTCAGATGTTTCCTTCCCTAGGAAGCCCTCCGTGAGCCTCTCAGACTGGGTCAGGACTCTCACAGCTCCCTGGGCTACCTGTCCCAAGCTCTGTCCACTCTGGGTTGGTGCTGTCCATCTGTCTCCTCCTCTGGACTGGGAGCCCCTGGAGAGCAGAATCGGGACGGTCTGGGACACCACTGTGTCCCCAGCACTGCCCAGCTGAGGACCAGGCACAGAGCAGGTGCTCAGTGTTTGTGGAACAAATGGATCTTGAGATGACAGGTCAGGCTGGGCTAAGGTGGAATTCCCATGATGGATCCCGCCTCTCAGTGACGACATGCTGGAAAGGCTGTCTTCACGCTCTTAGCGCTGGCCCAGCCTCATGGTCTCAGCTGCTTCCTGGGCCCCTTAGTGGGTATTCCTGGGGGTTCTGTGTGAGATTGGACGTGCAGGTCCAAGAACAGTGTGTCTTAGTCATTGTTGCGTCCACAGCCATCGCCACTCTCCCCTGGCCTGTGGGGTCTAGACAGGCCTCTGCAGTCTCATGCTCCAGCTGGCCTGCCCCTCCTTCACCTGGGGGCTCAGGCACAGGGACCACAGCTCTGCCACTCATTCCTTCGGCTAATGTGTATTGAGCCCCCACTGCCAGCTAGACCTCATGCTAATGCTGGGGATATAACTGAATAAAACAGGTGCGCATGTTCTATTTGAGGGCTTCAGGGTAGAAGAACAGACAGGGGCTAAGATGGACGGTGAATAAGACAAGTAAGAAAATATATAGCGGGTCAGATGGCAGTAAGTGCCATGGACAGAAATAAAGCTGGGGGCGGAGTGCATAGGAAGAGAGGGTGGGTAGGAGAGCTGCAATTTGAACCGGATAGTCTGGGAAGGCCTCTTTGAGGAAGTTACATTTGAACAAAGACTTAAAGGAAGTGAGGGAGGTATGCAGGCAGATGCATGGCGGGAAAGCCTTTCAGGTACAGGGAACAGCCAGTGCAAAGGCCCTGAGGTGGGAGGTACCTAGTATGAGGAAGGGACAGCGAGGCGGCTGTTATGGCTGCAGCCAGTGAGTGAGGGGAGAGGGGTGAGAGGAGAGAGGCAGGGAAAGGGCCAGATCCGGCCAGGCCTTGAGGGCCATGGTTAGTAATTTGCCTTCCCTCCGAAGGAAATGGGAGCAATGGGAGAGTTACTCTTTCATTGAGGTATGATTTAAATACTGGAACGGTCACCTGTCGTCAGCGTCGAGTTCAGTGGCTTTTAGTCCCTTTATGCAGTGGTGCGGTACCCGCGTCGCCACAGTGCGGTCTGAGAAGACTTCCCTGCCCTCCGAACATTCCCTTCTTTTGCAGTCACTCTGCCCCAGCCGTGTTCCTCTTATTGCTGAGTCGTATTCCGTTGTACAGGTACCTCCCAGTTTGTTCATTCACCGAAAGCCAGTGGCGTTGTTTCTGGCTATTATGAATAATGCTACTATGAACGTTTGCATAAAACCTTCCATGTGGACGTATGTTCTCATTTTTCTTGGGAAGAGACACAGGCGTAAGATGGCTGGTTTGTAGGGCAGTAACTTTTCAAGCATCGGCCATATTTCCAAGCGGCAGCTCCATTTTTCCCCACCAGCAGTGTACGACCATTCCAGTTTCTCTACACCCTTGCCAACACGTGTGACTGTCCATCGGTTTGATAATGGCCATCCTAGTGAAGTGACATCTCATTGCGGTTTCCATTTGCATTTCTGTGGGAGGGTTTCCAGCCAATGTGTCCACCATTTTGGGTAAAAGAACAGACCTGGGAGGCAGCCAGATGTGGTTTCAGGTTTATATACCCTGGCCTGGCCTCCAGCTTCCATTTATTGACCCAGAATCAGCTCAGACTTGCTGGAAACCCTTACTTGTCATTCCGCCCCCACCCCCAGTGCTCCCAGGAGCCAGGCCAGCCCTGAATGAGGGGACCCTGTGCCTGTTTAATCTCGCCCGCCCCCCTGGCCAACCCCTTCCCTGAACCTTTCCCTCTCGCCAGCACACCCTTCACCCTAATGTCAAAGACAGCCCCTCATGGTTGCCTCTCTGACCTCCCTAGTCCAAAATGGGGCCCTGTCCCCACCTCTGTTGTTGTCACCTGTCCCTGCTTGTTTTATCCAGAGCACTTTTTCTGTTTACCATTTTTAATTATCCTGTTTACTGTTCTGCAGGTGTGTTTCCCTCTAGATCCTGAGCTCTGGGAGGGCAAGGCCCAGAACTGTGTCGCCACCACCGGTCCCACCGCCTAGCACAGGGCCTGGCACATAGTAGGTGCTCAGGAAATATTTTTTTCAACACATGAAGGAAATCTTTTCTAAACGAAACATACTACGGTAGTGTTTTCACCGCCTGGCCCTTGGGTCAGAGAGGGGAAGTGATGTGACCGAGATCTCATAGCCGGGACCAGGCCCACAGCCTAGGTCTGTCGGACCCCTGAGTCCTCACCTTTTAACTCTGTGCTGTCCCACACTATTGGCTGGTGAAGGGGACAGGAGGTGACAAATGACACATTCAACAAATGCTGGCCTTAGCTCCCTGGCAGCCTCATCTGGCTGGGATGGGGGGCGGGATGGGGGCTCTGCCCTGCTTCCTGCGGCTTTCAAGGCCGGCAGAAGAGGACATTGTAGAGTGGTGGGCTTGGGGCTGTGGCAGAGAAGGCCTCGGCAGTGGAGGCCTGGAGAGGGTAGATTGGGGTTGCCGGGGTACTCGGGACAAACCCGTCAGGGAGCATGTGTTGATTCCACAGGTGTTCATTGAGCCCCTACTCTGTGCTGGCCCTGGGCTGGGTGATACTCCCACCTGACAGTAACCACGACAGTCCTGGTCCTACCTCTTAAAGACCGAGGAAGGAGGGGACAGCTGGGAGGAAGGAAGAGGGCACGATCGGGGTCAACAGGTGCCACGAGACGGGCGGGAATAATTTCCCCACCTCGGGCCCTTCCAAACTTGACATCATGAAATTCTGTTTCCGAGCTTCTATTTCTGAGTGCAGATTCTCTTGGGAAACCCAGGCCTACTCACCTCCCTGTCATCTCGCTGCCATCGGCCTTCCTGAGTGATGCAGACGAGTGGCTTAATCTCTCTGAGCCTCCATTTGCTTGGCTGCCACACAGAGACGTTCATAGTTTGGGCTCACAGGGCAATGTGTGCTGTGTTCGTTACACACACCTTCGTGTGGCTCACAGGGCATGGTTCACGCTCTGGTTGTGTTTTTCTGCGTCTGTCTCGCCTACTGGTTCAGGAGCTCCTGCCTCAGAGCCTGCCTCAGAGGAGGCTTCAGGAACTGTTCACACGGGGAAGGACCTTTCAGATCAACCCAAGCCTTGCAGAATCTGGCACCTCCCATGTGACCCCTTCTGCATGGTCCCCCATAGTCACCTGCTTGTATCCTGGGCTCTGGCCCCATGGAGCAATGGACAGTCCCATGGAGAGGCCTCAGAGTCAGCCTGTGTTTCTCACCTTTGTTTCTGCACCTGCTGCTTCCCTCATCACCTTCAGTGCACTGGCCACTGGTGATATTGTAGGTTTCAGGTCTAACGTCCTCTCGCTGATCACCCCTCCCCCCCCCAGGCTGGACTAGGCCAGCTCTGTGCTCATCCCTGTGCTGGGCTGGTGCCTAATACACACCTGGTGCCTCAGCTCACATCCTGGCCTCTGTTCCTTACAGGTGACCAGCAATGGCAGCATCGGGAGGGACCTGCCGGCAGAGACCCAGCCCCAGAACCCACCACCCCAGCCAGCGCCCAACGCCTGGCAGATCATCAAAGGCGTGCTGTTCAGGTGAGCAGGTGTGGCTTTGGTTTTGTGCACTGAAAACAGTTCAAATAAGAAAAGCATAAAGAAGAAAGGGGAAAATCATTGATGACCGTCGTTACTGTATTGGTGGAGTGGTGGAGAGCCCTGTGTGTGTGTGTGTGTGTGTGTGTGTGTGTCTGTGTATGATAGAGGGTTTTTGTTTTTGTTTTTTTTTAAAGTTTATTGGGGTGACAATGGTTAGTAAAGTTACATAGGTTTCAGGTGTACAATTCTGGAGTACATCATCTATACATCACGGTGTGTGTTCACCACCCAGAGTCAGTTCTCCTTCCATCACCATATATTTGTTTGTTTGTTTGTTTTTTCAATGTCATAAAATATATCACATTATTAATATTCTAAGGCTGCTATAACAAACAGCACAGACTGGGTGGCTTAAACAGCACAAATTCATTATCTCACAATTCTGGAGGCTAGAAGTCCTGGATGAAGGTGTTGGCATATCTAGTTTCTTCTGAGGTCTCTCTCCTTGGCTTGTAGACGACCATCTTCCTGTGTCTTCACCTGGTCTTCCCTCTGCGGGGGTCTGTGTCGTAATCTCCTCTTACAAGGACACCAGTCCTATTGGATTAGGACCCACCCTAATAACCTCACTTTACCTTAATCGCCTCTTTAAAGGTCCTGTCTCCAAATACAGACACTGAGGTACTGAGCGTTAAGACTTCAACATGAATTTTGGGGGGACACAATTCATTCACAACATATACATTGCGTAAAATTGACCATTTTAACTTTTTTTTAAATTGGGGAATATTGGGGAACAGTTTTTCTGGGACCCATCAGTTCTAAGTCAAGTCATTGTTTTTCAGTCTAGTTGTGGAGGGCGCAGCTCAGTGGCCCATGTGGGACTCGAACCAGCAACCCTGTTGTTCAGAGCTCGAGTTGTAACCAACTGAGCCACCTGGACGCCCCTTAACTATTTTTAAGTGTAACATTCAGCAGCATTAAGTACATTCACGTTGTTGCGCAATCATCATCACCATCCAGCTCCACCCCTTTTTCCTCTTCCCAAACTGAAACTGTCCCCATGAAACATTAACTTCTCGTTCTCCCCTACCCCCAGCCCCTGACACCCACCATTCTACTTTTTGTTTCTATGAATTTGACTGCTCTGGGTACCTCATTTAAGCGGCGTCATACTGTGTGCCCTTTTGTGACTGGCTGGTGGTGATCCTTTTACATGTGGACTCATACGGTCATCTTTCCTGTGCAGTGGGAACACAGGGCCTGCCTTGTCTCTAAGCCCAGCCTCTGGCTGAGGCCCCCTTGGTGGGGGGTTGTGGGGATATACCTGGGGCTGGGTTCTGTCCCTGCCTGCCTACACCTGACAGTCCCTTCTCTGCTCTGAGCTATTGTTTACCTGTCTGCAAAATGGGCATTTCTTTTTCTTTCCGGAGAGGTGTTTTCATAAAATGGTCAAGAGACCAGGCCATGTAGTCATGACCGTCTACAAGCCAAGGAGAGAGACCTCAGAAGAAACTAGATAACAAATTATAGGACATAATTGTTTAAAACAGTCATCCCCTTGGCTAGAACGTTCCCACACGGCCCTGGCCAGGTGCAAGGGAGCCTGGGGAGTGTGGTCTTTATTTTGGGAAACCGAGCACCATGCTGAAAAGCAGAGGTTCTATTCCTGAGGAAGAACGGGACAGTGCTTTTGGGGGGGCAACGACTCATCTCTTCCGTGCTATCTTTTTAGCTTTTTCGCCCTAAACTTTTAAATAATACATGCTTATTGTACAAAATAAAATAATTCAAACAATACAGAAGAGTATAAAGAAGAAAACAAAGAAGTATAACGTATTGGTGGTCATCCTATAAACATATCTGTAATTGGCCTTAAATGAAATTATGTCAGGATGGCCGCAGACAGTTGTTCAAAATAGAGAAAACTTGAGAGCAGCCTGCTTGTCTCAAACGGAAACAGCTACTGAAATTTAGAGGACAGGTAGCATCAGATTGTGTCTCAGAGCACAAGCCCGCGCTGCCATCTCAGCCCCCTCGACCTCCGAGCTGCGTGCCCTGGGCAGGTGACTGCTCCTCTCATGCCTGATGTTCCACCTCAGAGAGGAATCCTGACAGGTAGCTCGCAGGTCATTAGAAGGATTCCATGAGAATCGTGTCAACTGGGGGTACAGGAACTGGCACACGCTCAAAGTTGCTTTACAGATTGCTCTTATTCAGTGTTTAAAAAAAAAATCTTAGAAAATATAAAGAGAAACAGCTCAAAAATAACCCACAATCCTCGATGCAGTCACCGATCACATTCTAGTGGGGGACAGCCCGCCTGCCTGGTGTCCTCCGGGAGTGTCACCGGATGCTGAGAAGCTGTACAGAAGGGAAATGCTGCATCTTCAGCCCGGACACTCGTACATCATTCCTGACATGGACCCCAAGCTTCTTCAACTATGGAGCCCCTGCCCCTTCTCCCCATTCCTCTCCTCCCCCCATGTCCAGTAGAGACTTAGAATTTTCTTATGTTATCAGTTTCTTTTTTCATGCTTCAAGCAGCTATGAATAAAGATTGTTTTTACCTTTCCCTTTATTTTTACATAAGAGGCAGCCTGTTTTTTCATTAGCGATATATCTTAGAAATCTTTTCCACATCAGTACATAAAGGAACTTCCTTCAGATACGCGTTTTTAATATAGCCACGGTGTAGGCTGATTTCCTGCTCGTTCCTTGGCACCAGGTGGCACCAAACATCAGAGCAGAGTCTCATCTGGAGTTCTTAAAATGGAATTCAGAGTTTGTTTTCAGGGGTCTGTGAGCTCCCTGAAGCAGATTGCACTAAAACGGCCTTTCCTGGGGAGAGAGTCTGTGGTTCTCACCCACATCCTCAGGTTACACCAGTGGTTACCTGGAGAGGGGGGTAGGGTGGGAACTGGGCAGATCAATGGATGGGGTTGGGGGAAAAGTGTTCTTATATGTCTTTTCATATATTTAAATTTTTCTGAACCCCTGAAAGTAATACCTATTTGAGATAGGAGAGGGTTTCAAGTCTCTTTGATTTGCTTACTCTGGAAAGTTGAAAAGCGTTAGGTGAGGGCCAGTCCCCTGTAGGCCTGGTGTCCTCAGACCAGGCTTCCTGGCCTGGGATACACAGACTGAGGGCAGTGTCTACGAGGCCTTTCAGAGGGTCTCCAAAGTTGTGGGAATATGGGTACACACATGTTCTTCAAGGGGTTGGAGATATGGAATCCTAGAAAGGTCTGGTCCAGTCGGCCTCGTTTTACACAAAGGAACCTGGAAGTCCAGAGGGGTTGGACCCCCTCAGGCCACACACTAAGCCTGGGCAGAGGTGCCTTTGGACGTCCCTGCTCCCAAACTCTCCCTTTGTGTCTTCACTCAAATGGGAGCCTCTCTTGGAGGTGGAGGGGTCCTCAGACCTTCCCCAGCCCTGTGCTTCGGGGACTTCTTGGGGAGGCAGTGCAAGGCTCAGCTGGGCCATGGCCCCTGGGCCCCAGACTCCAGGGTTCCCTGGCCTTTACGGGCAGAGACAAGTCCCTGTGCCTGATCTTGCCCTTCAGCATGGTTTGGGGCTCAGCAGGGAGGCACCCCACCCTCACTAGAATTCCTAGTGTTTTTCTGTCCTTGTATGTCTTTTTCCGATTATAAAAATAACAAACAGTAACTAACACTTCTACTTACTGAGTATGTATCAGACTCCATTGTAGCTGACACACATCATTGCATATATATCTATATCTCAATGCATTTAATGCTTGTAGACAATCCTACACAAGCTAGGTAGTGTTATCCCCATTTAACTGTGGAGGAAATAGAGGCCTAGAGAGGTTAAGAGTCTTGCCTGAGGTCACACAGTCAGTAAGTGGCAGAGCTGGGCTTCAGATCCAGGTATTGCAGCTGCGGGGTGGGCATTTAACCTCTTTGCTATATAGGTTTTTACACTGTAATTAAGTACTTGTTCATTTAATAATTGCACAGCTGCTGTATCTGAGAGACCTGAACTAATATAATACAATAGAAGTTTATTTCTCTCTCATGTACCAGTCTGGACCTAGGCAGACAGGGATTCTGCAGTCTTCTGCAACCCAGACTCCTTCCTGCTTTTTGTTCCACTGCTGCTAGGTTTTGCCCCTAATACTCATGGCCTAACTAGGCTGCTGAAGATCCAGCCATCACATCCACATTCTAGGAAGGAAGAGGAAGTCAAGGAGAGATATTCTTCCTCTTTAAAGACACTTCCCAAAAGCCCAACATAACACGTTGTTTTTCATTGTATTGACCAGAACTTTACCTTGTGTCCACACCCAGGTGTAAACAAGACTGGAATTGTCTTTATTCTAGGTGGTCAAGAAGTCCACCTAAAATTTAGGAGTTTTCTTTTTGAGGGAGAAGAGAAAGATGGATATTTGGAAACAACTATCCTCTGTTAATAGTTTTTTTGTCTTGGGGCTTTTATTTTGTTCATTAAAAAAATGCAAAAAGAACAGCGTAAAGAAATAGTAAAAATCACCTAAAGATAACTGTCATTCATCATTACAGTATTGGTGACACTCCTTTTACATATTGATTCACGTGCATGCTGTTTTTATTATGCAGAATTTTTTAAGGCAGTATTATGTTTTGAAGCTTTTTGTTCATTTTGTTTTTGTTTCCCTCTGCCTTCCCCTGCTCACCTAACACAAAGGAATCTATTTTAAATCTTGATGTGTATCATTTCATATCTTTCTCTGCTTTTATGTCAATGGAAAGGTGCATTCACGGCGAGGTGGGTGTTTTTTACCTTTTGTTGTGGTTAAATATACATGACGTAAAATGTACAATTTTAACCTTTTTAAAAAAAATTTTTTTTTATTGGGGAATATTGGGGAACAGTGTGTTTCTCCAGGGCCCATCAGCTGCACGTCGTTGTCCTTCAATCTAGTTGTGGAGGGCGCAGCTCAGCTCCAAGTCCAGTCACCATTTTCAATCTTAGTTGCAGGGGGCGCAGCCCAGCATCCCATGTGGGAACTGAACCGGCAACCTTGTTGTTGAGAGCTCGCGCTCTAACCAACTGAGCCATCTGGCCGCCCTCATTGTAACCATTTTTAAGTGTACAGTTCCATTGTTGTGCTATCATCACGTGACACCATCCATCTCAGAACTTTTTCATCTTCCCCATTAAACACTAACTCCCATTTCTCCATCTCCCCAGCCCGGGTTTGTTGTTTTTAAATAGTTTATTACACAGAAGTAGACTCATTCTGTGCTCCTTCTTTCATCTTGCCTTTTTCTTTTAACAGTGTATCCTGAAAATACCTGTAAGACTGTGTAATGTTAGGTTGATTCAATTTTGTGAATTGAGAAAATGACTCTACAGTATTTATTTTAGCTAAGATGAAGTCATATTGTTTTGCTTTGTGTTTTTCCTGTCATATTATTCTGAGTATGGTACTTCTGAAGCTCTCTCAATACAAATTTTGAGGATTTTATAACAAATTCGGGAACTTCAGAGTTCAGTGGTTCTGAGTTTCGATTTTGTGTTTGCTTTCCCCTGGTTCTCATTCCTAGTGTCTTGTTTCCTCGTGCACCTGGTTTATCTTTGGCTGGGTGTTGATCATTATACTTGAAAAATTATTTATAGAAATCATTTCCGGCCCAGGATGAACATATTTTCCTCCAGAGAGGACTTGCTTTGCTTCCACTGGCTGCCTGAGGCATTATCGGTCCAGGGTCTCCTTGCACCAGGTTCCAGGCTCCGGCCATGCCTACCATGTGTGCGACTCCTGGGGAGATGGGCCATACCTGCTTCCCCTCGTCCTGGGTACGGAGCCCTGTGGGCTCTTAGCTCCTCGCAGGGTTGGTCTCTGGTTACCTTGTGTGGGCCCTGGGCTAGCATTTCTATCACTTATCGAAATACCTAGCAAATATCCTCAGTTTCCACAAAAAGAAGCTTCTGGTGCCCCTATACTTCTTGGGATTCGAATCTTCCCTTCAATTTTTGTCTGGTAAAGCTTCAGTCATCCATCTTCCATGCTTTTTTTTTTTTTTTTTAAATATTTTACTGGGGAAGAGGAACAGGACTTTATTGGGAAACTGTGTACTTCCAGGATTTTTTCCAAGTCAAGTTGTTGTCCTTTCAGTCATAGTTATGGAGGGCGCCGTTCAGCTCCAGGTCCAGTTGCCATGGCTAGTTGCAGGGGGCGCAGCCCACCAGCCCTTGCGGGAGTCGAACCGGCAACCTTGTGGTTGAGAGCCCACTGGTCCATGTGGGAATTGAACCGACAGCCTTCGGCGTTAGGAGCATGGAGCTCCAACCGCCCGAGCCACCGGGCCGGCCCCTTCTGTGCTTTTAAGAATATACATTTACATAGATTCATATGTAAACGATTAAAAACATACGAAAGAGAACATACCTGAGCAGTATGTATTCTTGCTATATGAAGGTATATAATTATGTGTACAAAACTAATACTGATATTCTAAATGTGTTCATTTTTATCAAACTTTTCCAAGTTGTTTCCAAGAGGAGAGTTGGTATCAATAACCTAGCCCGTTGCTACTAAAAATTGGGACAATCTGTTACTTACTGTCTGCTTCTTCCATTTTCAGTTGAAGTTCTGAAATGTTGCTCTCTGTAAGGTTCTGTGCTTCTAAAACGCTGGGATTCCAGATTCTTAGGATTGTCTCACTTTGCGATTCCAGGGGACTGAGACATTAAGTTTCCTATGTGTGAGGTTTTGAGGGTCCAAGCCCCTACAGCCCTCAGTCCTGGAAGACTCAGCCTGGGGGGGTCTGTGCGGAGACCAAGGCAGTGCCACACCCCCCACACAGCGGACAGTGGCATCTGGGGTCTCTCTCCAGACAAGGCCTTGTTGAGGACCCTCCCTATTTGGTCACCAGCCCTGGGTCAGGCCCTAGCAGGTGCTGAGCCAGAAGGAGGTCAGGTCGGTCCATGTTGGAGAGAAGCGCTCGGGTACTCACCACCTGCCCTGCTTCCCTCCTAGGATCTTCATCATCTGGGCCATCAGCAGCTGGTTCCGCCGAGGGCAGGCCCCTCAGGACCAGGTAGGCCCCGGAGGAGCCCCACGCGTCGCCAGCCGCAACCTGTTCCCCAAAGACACTTTAATGGTAAGTGCTGGCTGGGAGGCCAGAGACTGGAGGTGAGCCCTCGAGTGGGTGTGGGCGAGTGACATGGGCAGTGACCCGGCCTGTGGTCACTGTCAGGTCTGTGAACACATCTGGGGCTGAGGAACTCTGGGTCTGTCCACAGCCCATGAAACCTGTCACTTAAGCAATACCCATAAGGAAAAGGCACATTCTTTTGGTGGTGTGATGGCACTGTGTCTGGGTGAGAGGGACATCCAAGGAATCACTCAGCTGTTTAAAAACTGTCTTAACAGAGTCCTTAACATATTTATTTCAAAAGTACATTCAGACTTTAAAAGTTGCAAGGGGAGGGCGGCCGGTTAGCTCAGTTGGTTAGAGCACGATGTTCTTAACAAGGTTGTTGGTTCGATCCCCGCATGGGCCACTGTGAGCTGCGCTCTCCACAACTAGACTGAAACAGCTACTTGACTTGGAGCTGATGGGTCCTACAAAAACACACTTAAAATAAATAAAAGTTTTTTTAAAAAAAAGTTGCAAGGGGAGGTGTGCAGGGGAGGGGTAAGGATGGGAGAGACCGAGAAGGGGTGGGGAGCCTGGCAGAGGCAGCAGTAAGGGAGAACTGTGAGGGCCGGGGATCAGCAGCATCTACAGCAAGGGTTCAGACGCCAGGCATCTAGGCTCCTCCCACCTTTGTGGTTCTCCGCAGCCCTGGGATTCTTGGTTTCCTGGGATTCTAGTCCGCAGGGTGACCACTGCTCAGCTATTCGTCAGTGGGCCTTCGGGGCTCTGGACAAAGAAGGCCACAGGGACCTGAGAAAGGCGAGAGTTCTCAGAGGCCAGGCTACCCCATATCCCCTGTGTTTTCCGGCGGACCCTCCTGCATATCTTGACTGCTTTATCCATGAGCCTGCAGAACTCTGACCAGGAAGGTCATAAGAGGCCGAGAAGGGAGAATGCAGGGAGGTCTCGATCCTCTCTAACCCCAAATTCTAATTGCCAAGTTGGCCATTCTTCAATTAGTTTTTGTTCATAGACGTCACAGACTTAGACCAGGATAGACATGATAGGAATATGAGAAAAGAGAAAATAAACTTATTCTTCCAGATGCTACTTCACTCTCCATTAACCCTCCTCCCCTTCCCCCACAAAATTGTTCATATTAGTGTGCTGACCACTGCCACAGCTCTTCATCTGCTCTTTGTCTGTCAACCTTCAGAGGCTCTTAGGAGCAGTGTTCAGCTCACCCTTTCTCCTAACAGAACCTGCACGTGTACATCTCAGAGCACGAGCACTTTACAGACTTCAACGCCACATCAGCACTCTTCTGGGAGCAGCACGACCTTGTGTATGGCGACTGGACTAGCGGCGAGAACTCCGATGGCTGCTACGAGCACTTCGCTGAGCTCGACATTCCACAGGTGGGAAAACCACCTCATCTCTGGCCCCAAGGCTGCTCAACTCACACTGAAGGGACTTGCCTTGAACCATCTCCCAGTCCTGCAATCTAGAGTATAGGCTTCAAGCCTGGCAGTAGCCTCCGTTCACATGCTGTGTGGCCACAGGCAGGTTCCTGAGGTCTCTGGGCCTTGGCCTCCCCACATCTCCATTTGAATGGAGTTGGAATTGGTCTAGGATCCTCCCAACAACCCCCCCAGGGTTGTGTAAATCTGTGGTTTAAGCCAGTGAAAGATTAGTAATCATCCTTGGGGGTGTCTAGTTATCACTAGTATGTCAGGAAGCCCAGTTTGAAAACAAAAGTTAACATTTACTATGTGCAAGTCTCCAAGCTAGGCCAATTGGTGGAAATCTCCCAGCAACCCTATGAATATCTCCATTTGATTGATTAGAACACTGAGGTACAGAGAGGTTAAGTGAATTTCTCAAGGTCACACAGCTAGTGAGAGATTTGAACTCCAGCTATCTAGCCTTGGATTCTGGCAGCCCCAGGTTCAAATCCCACCTTCTCCAAGAAGCCCTTCCTGACACTCGGGGTCAGGTAGCCACCGTCCTTGGGCTCTCCTACTCAAGCCCTGCTACTCTGGGGGGTTGTCCCTTTCTAGACATGGATCTGGCCCCTCCCCCCCCCAGCCACGGGTCTGTGACCCCCGTGAGGGTAAGGCTGGGACTATCTTGATCACTGCAATGTCCCCAGCTCTGCCCATCGTGGGGCCGGGTGCAGAATCAGTGAATGTTGAGCAATCAATGAATTTGATGAATCATTGAAGTTGACATTTCCTTTGGGGCCGCTGCCCTCTCAGTTCCCCCTAGCAGGTCTCCATGTCTGCTCTGTCTGTCTCTGTTTTGATCAGTCAGGGTGGCTGGACGCAGGGTGTGGACGCAGTCTTTCTGAGGCAGATAGGCTAAGCCGTGCTGAGGGGTGGCTTCCACTAAGATTCACGCCCAGCCCCTTGGCTCCTCGCTGAGGTCCCAGTTAGCCTGAGGGGCAGCAAGCCAGGCAGTGAGAACTGCCCCCAAGGACTCCGATCTGACCCTCCTTCCCAGCTTTGGGGTAGGAGGGTGTCTCAGTGGCACGTGATTTTAATTTATGGAGGTGACTGTGGCAACATGGAGAGGCCAATGCCACTAGAAGAAGAATTTATTGCTTACATTTGCAGGGAAGAGGGGGCCTGCCATACCACACAGGGCCACGTGGGGAAACATCAGTTTGGGCAGGAGCTAGGGGAGCAGGGAAGCCTAGCCACACGCTTCATTGGGGTTTCCACGGGAAAGACAAAGCAGCGCAGGGAAACAGCTTAGGACTGGCTAGTTTGGATAATGTTGGTGGGCTCTGGGCTGGAGGGGTGGTCTCTAGTTGTCTGGTACTTGGTTCCCGGTGATTACGGCAGCTTGGTGTGTGAGAGGTAGCTGAAGGGAGTGAATGGGGTTTGGACTTGGGATTGGTTGGTTTGCATACTAAAAGGGCAGGTGAGTTGTTTATTATCTTTAGGAATTAGCTACCCCTGCAGGTAGGTCTCTACCCAGCCAGCTAGGTCCACCGAGATGTTCAAACCTAAAAAACATAAAATACAAAAAAACATGACCACAGCGGTGGGCTTCAAAGGCAGGGAAGCGAAGAGGATGTAGTTTGACCAATTGAATCCCAGCTCTGCACGAAGATTAGACAGAGGACTCAGATGCTCTTGCCATCTACCCCAGGCCCCTCTTCAGTGTCTTCATCTGTGCCAGGTGAGAGACAGCGTCGTCCCCCGTCCTCGGGAGCCAGAAGTGAAAGGCACGGGCAGATGGTGGGAGGCAGAGCCGTGGAGGAGCCCGCAGACGGGGTTCGGATCCACTCACTCGCTGTACGTTACGTAATCCCTCTGCCTGAGCCCCAGTTGGCTCATCTGGAAAATGAGGGTAATAACGTAACACTACCACTGCATGAAGTCTTTGTGGATTACAGGAATGTGTACCCATTGGATTAGTCAGTTACCGTTTGAAGTGCCTGGAGTAGGGTCTGGTCCCTGCTGTTTGACAGTTGAATGAATTAATGTCGCTGACATTTACTGAGTTCCACCTCTGCCTGAGTGATCTGCTGGGTGCCCTGGGATCATTATGACAGCACTGCTGTGCTTTCAGCTCTGATGACCTGCATCCTGCTGGTGAGCACTGAGGCTCGGTGAAGGAAGGCTGAGGCCACGCCGTGGGGCTAGAGCCGGGATCCGTGTCTGAGTCTCTGACTCCAGTGTTTTGCTCTTAACTGCTCACCTATCCTGCCTGCCCAGCCTGAGAACAGGGGCTGGGGAAGCTGCTGGGAGCATGTGTAGTGAGGGGCTTTAGCATTTCCTTCTCCCTCTTGGCCCGCCTTGCAGAGCGTCCAGCAGAATGGCTCAATCTACATCCACGTCTACTTCACCAAGAGTGGCTTCCATCCAGACCCCCGGCAGAAGGCCCTGTACCGCCGCCTTGCCACAGTCCACATGTCTCGGAGTAAGTCAGGGCCCGAATCCCAGACCCATCACTCAGGTGGCCAGTGGCCTGGGCACCCCAGCTGGTGCAGGGCCTCTAATCCCAGGACCACAGGGGCAGGCAGGAACCACGAGCCCGGGGAGGCTGGGACTGACAGACCCCCCTTTGTGCCTCTGTGGACCCCCCTCATGCAGATGGGAGAGCAGTGGGCTTAGAAAGAGCAGCTGGACAAAGGGACTTTCGAAGGGGAGGAGACTGGGCCAGCTTTTGTACAGTACCTGGCCTGGGAGAAGTAGATGCTCTAGAATAGTCTGTGAATGGACGATGGGTTCATTAACACTCTAGAATAGTCTGCGAACGAATGATGGGTTCATTGACACTCTAGAATAGTCTCCGAATGAACGATGGGTTGGTTGAATGAGCAGAGGGAGACTCCAGTGTGACCTCTAACACATATGTCAGCCCAGCCCACGTGAATGGGTGCAGCACATATGTGCTGCCCTTGGAGTGTCTTGTGGGACCGTGCCTGGCTCCCAGGTGGCCCGTTTGTGTGGGTCCCACATAGCTGTGCTGTGAGCTCTCAGTTCTCAGACACATACTTCTGAGCAGTGCCCTTCATTTTTGAAGGTAAGATGCTGGGGCTGGGTGCCCACCAGGAGAATTCCAATCAGGTGAACAAACCCCTGGGACTGCGAGTGACCCTCAAGAAGCCCCAGGTGGCCATTTGTGACTTCCGACACAGCCTTATTTTGAAACAGGTTTTCTCTGCCCAGGGCGTCTTACTTTTTTTTTTTTTTTTTTAAGATTTTATTGGGGAAGGGGAACAGGACTTTATTGGGGAACAGTGTGTACTTCCAGGACTTTTCTCCAAGTCAAGTTGTTGTCCTTTCAATCTTAGTTGTGGAGGGTGCCGTTCCGCTTCAGGTTGTTGTCCTTTCTGTCTTAGTTGTGGAGGGCGCAGCTCAGCTCCAGGTCCGGTTGCCGTTGCTAGTTGCAGGGGGCAGAGCCCACCATCCCTTGCGGGAGTCGAGGAATTGAACTGGCAACCTTGTGGTTGAGAGCCCACTGGCCCATGTTAGGAGCATGGAGCTCTAACCGCCTGAGCCACCGGGCTGTCCACTTTTTTTTTTCTTTTTTTTAAATAATCTCTTGAACGAGTACAGTTGATTCTTGAACAACACAGGAGTTAGGGGGATGGCCCTCTGCACAGTTGAAAAATTCATGTATAATTTTTTTTTCCTTCTCCCCTTCTTCTGCCTCTCTGTCCCACTCTAGTTCAAGCCGTTGTTTCTCAGTCTAGTTGTGTAGGACACAGCTCCCTGGCCCACGCTGGTATTATGAGCTTTGCGCTGTCCCCAGCTGAGGCATTTGGTCGCTGGTTGTCAGTCGGCCGCTCACAGCCACTCTTGCGGGCCGCTGGCCGCTCCATGGCCACACACGGTAGCCCATGGCAGCTCACACCGATCTCTGGCTGCTCTCCACAGCTCAGCTAAAGGGAGAGCTGTTGTTCACAATCTTAGCTGTAGAGGGCGCAGCCCACTGGCCCACGTGGGAATTGAACTGGCGACCTCGGTGTTAGGATCATGGCGCTCCAACTACCTGAGCCACCAAGCAGGCCCATATATAAATTTTTCACTCCCCCAAAACTTAATTGTCCCTTGGTATCTGTGGGGGATTAGTTCCAGTACTCCCCGCGGATACCAGCATCCATGGATGTTCAAGTTCCCTATATAAAATTGTGTAGATCAGTGAATACCATCCACCCTCCACATCTCTGGACTCCCAACTGCAGATCAAAAACAGTACAGGTAGAGGGCCTTCATAGATGTATTTTGAGTGACTGAATGAGTCAATAAATAAATGATTAAATAAATGCCCCTACATACATAGGATCTATGTAAAAGAAAAATAAAATCTGATAACATGCTCCTGTAAATAATTACAAAAAAAACCAGTACAGGTATTTATTTATTTTTTTTTTTATTTTTTTTTTTTAATTTTATTGGGGTGACAATTGTTAGTAAATTTACATAGATTTCAGGTGTACAATTCTGTATTACATCGTCTATAAATCCCATTGTGTGTTCACCACCCAGAGTCAGTTCTCCTTCCATCACCATATATTTGATCCCCTTTACCCTCATCACCCACCCCCCACCCCCTTACCCTCTGGTAACCACTAAATTATTGTCTGTGTCTATGAGTTTTTGTTTCTCATTTGTTTGTCTTGTTCTTTTTGGTTTATATACCACATATCAGTGAAATCATAGGGTTCTCTGCTTTTTCTGTCTGACTTGTTTCACTTAGCATTATTCTCTCGAGATCCATCCATGTTGTCACAAATGTTCCTATATCATCTTTCCTTAACGCCGAATAGTATTCCATTGTGTATATGTACCACAACTTCTTTATCCATTCATCTATCGAAGGACATTTTGGTTGTTTCCATGTCTTGGCCACCGTAAACAAAGCTGCAATGAACATTGGCGTACACGTGTCTCTATAGAGAAATGCTTTTATATTTTTGGGGTAGATACCCAGGAGAGCGATTGCTGGGTCATATGGTAATTCTATTCGTAATTTCTTGAGGAACCTCCACACTGCCTTCCATAGTGGCTGCACCAGTCTGCATTCCCACCAACAGTGTATGAGAGTTCCTTTTTCTCCACAGCCTCTCCAACACTTGTTACTATTTGTTTTGTTGATGAAAGCCATTCTGACTGGGGTGAGGTGATATCTCATTGTGGTTTTCATTTGCATTTCTCTGATGATTAGCGATGTTGAGCATTTTTTCATATGTCTATTTGCCATTTGTATATCCTCTTTGGAGAAATGTCTCTTCAGGTCCTCTGTCCATTTTCGATTGGGTTGTTTGTTTTTTTGTTGTTGAGTTTCATGAGTTCCTTGTATATTTTGGATATTAGCCCCTTATCAGAGGAACTGTTTGCGAAAATCTTCTCCCATTCAGTTGGTTGCCTCATTATTTTGTCAATAGTTTCTTTTGCTGTGCAGAAGCTTTTCAGTTTCATATAATCCCATTTGTTTATTTTAGTTTTTACTTCCATTGCCTTTGGAGTCAAATTCATAAAATGCTCTTTGAACCCAAGGTCCATAAGTTTAGTACCTATGTTTTCTTCAATGCAGTTTATTGTGTCAGGTCTTATGCTTAAGTCTTTGATCCATTTTGAATTAATTTTGGTACATGGTGACAGATAGCAGTCCAGTTTCATTCTTTTGCACGTAGCTATCCAATTCTGCCAGCACCATTTATTGAAGAGGCTGTCTTTCGTCCATTGTATGTTTTTAGCTTCTTTGTCAAAAATTATCTGTCCATATTTATGTGGTTTTATTTCTGGGTTCTCAATTCTATTCCATTGGTCTATGTGTCTGTTTTTCCGCCAATACCAAGCTGTTTTGATTATTGTAGCCCTGTAGTACAGGGAAAAATCAGGGAGTGTGATACCTCCAGTATTGTTCTTTTTTTTTAATATTGCTTTGGCTATTCGGGGTCTTTTGTGGTTCCAAACAAATCTGATGATTTTTTGTTCTATTTCTTTAAAAAATGTCATTGGGATTTTAATGGGGATTGCATTAAATCTGTATATGGCTTTGGGTAATATGGCCATTTTAACTATGTTGATTCTTCCAATCCATGAGCACGGAATGTCTTTCCATTTCTTTGTGTCTTCTTCAATTTCTTTCAAAAATGTCTTATAGTTTTCAGCATATAAATCCTTCACATCCTTGGTTAAGTTTATTCCTAGGTATTTTATTCTTTTTGCTGCAATTGCAAAAGGAATTGTTTTTTCTATCTCTTTTTCTGAGATTTCATTGTTGGTATATAGGAAAGCAATGGACTTTTGTACGTTGATTTTGTAGCCAGCAACTTTACTATATTCATTGATTGTTTCTAATAGCTTTTTGGTGGAGTCTTTAGGGTTTTCTATATATAGCATCATGTCATCTGCAAAGAGTGACAATTTAACTTCTTCATTCCCAATTTGGATGCCTTTTATTTCTTTCTCTTGCCTGATAGCTCTGGCGAGGACTTCCAACACTATGTTGAAAAGCAGAGGTGATAGGGGACAACCTTGTCGTGTTCCTGAACGTAGAGCAAAGGGCTTCAGCTTTTCACCATTAATTATGAGGTTAGCTGAGGGCTTGTCGTATATGGCCTTTATTATGTTGAGGTATTTTCCTTCTATACCAATTTTAGTAAGTGTTTTAATCATAAATGGATGTTGTATCTTATCAAATGCTTTTTCTGCATCAATTGATAGAATCATATGATTTTTGTCCTTTATTTTGTTTATGTGATGTATCACATTGATGGATTTGCGAATGTTGAACCATCCTTGTGCCTCGGGGATGAACCCCACTTGGTCGTGATGAATAATCTTTTTAATGCATTGTTGTATTCGATTTGCTAGAATTTTGTTTAGGATTTTAGCATCTGTATTCATCAGAGATATAGGTCTGTAGTTTTCTTTTTTTGTGTTGTCCTTACCAGGTTTTGGTATCAGGGTAATGTTGGCCTCATAAAATGAGTTAGGGAGTACTGACTTTTCTTCAATTTTTTGGAAGAGTTTGAGCAGGATTGGTATTAGATCCTCTTTGAAGGTTTGGTAGTACAGGTATTTATTTTTAAAAATCCCCAGAGAAGTGGACCTGTGCAGTTCAGACCCATGTTGTTCAAGGGTCAACTGTATATGGTTTAAAATTCAGGTAATCGACCAGACAGTGAAACTCATCAGTCTCCTGTTCCCCCTTCCCCTCCTCACTGAGTTCCCACCCCAGTGGGAACTGCTTTCAAGTGCATTTAGCTGTTTCTTCTGCGACTTAATCCCCGAAGCTCCCAGTAACAAGTTGAGACCTCAATCTCTTGGTTTTTTCAGTTTTAGACATTGTCTCTTTTTTTAAAAAAAATTAATTAGATTTATTGGGGTGACAATTGTTAGTAAATTTACATAGATTTCAGGTGTACAATTCTGTATTATATCATCTATAAATCCCATTGTGTGTTCACCACCCAGAGTCAGTTCTCCTTCCATCACCATATATTTGATCCCCCTTACCCTCATCACCCATCCCCCACCCCCTTACCCTCTGGTAACCACTAAATTACTGTCTGTGTCTAAAAAAACTCATAGACATTGTCTCTTGACTTCCTACTCTAGAAGAGGAAATCCCAACACAGGAACATAATTTGATTAGATTAATATTCAGTGTTCAGATGATTTAAGTACGTGACTCTTATTTACATCTGCAACCGCACAGCAAACATAGTTCACTTTTTCTTTCCTGTCCAACTTTTCATTTTCCATGAGGTTAATGAATCTTGGCATTTTTTTGCTCGCTCTTTGCGTCTTTGTCCTTGAGTCCACTGTGTCCTGATTGGCAGCCACAGGACTCTCTCCCTGTACTTGAGTTTCAGCAGATCTGGAGAAGAAGGCTCCCTCAGAAAGCCCTGTTCTCCTCCTATGAATTTTTGCGTGCTCCATCCATCTCGCTTTTATTTCATTGTGCCTGTGGGTTTGATGATGATCCAGCTGGCTGTTTTGTGTGGCACAGTAACAGATGTACTTCTCTTCGTGTGGGTTAAGTCTTTCCTACTTCTTTTGGTACAAAAATATCCCAAAGGATAATTTTTTTGTTATTATCTACACTGGATGAAACAGAAAGTTGGCGACTCTATGTCGGTCCCCAAAACTAATTTGGAAAAGTGTGTCATCCCCTCTGTCCCGTGTGTGCCGAGCGCTTTTCTAAGGGAGCATGTCTGCAATGTGCCCTACACGGTGTTCCACTCACTGGCTTCCGTGTAGCAAGCTCTGCAAAGATGCAGGCAGAGGCAAGCTGAGGGGGTGTGGCTTGCAGGGGCTCTCCCCATGGACGTGTCCCCACACGTGGAATTGGTCAGGGGTCTGGGGTAGATGTGCCTGACGCCTCCGAGATGGCCTTGAATGTGACCCAGTGTATGGCTGCTGGCTTGCACCCTGTTTACCTCCTTGATGCTAGTAGTTTTTTGTGGTTTTCTGCTTGGTGATCTGTGTTGCTGTAAGGTCAGGTCGTGTTCATACTCACTGTGACAGATGTCAGCGTCTGCAGAGTCTGCAGCCAGTGGACCTGGAAAGCCCACAAGGATCACCCAGGCTTGCCTCATAGCTGGGACCCCTTGAAGCAGAGACTTGGAGCTGGCCACCTGCCAACTCCAGCACGAAGAATGAGAGTGTGGGGGCAGACCAGCGCCCTTCTCCCCAAAGGGCCAGCAATCTGTACTCTAGAGCAGCACTGTCCCTTAGAGATATCGTGCCAGCCTGTCAGTTTAAGTTTTCTGGCGGCCACATTAAAAGTAAAACTAAAAGAAATCATAAAATTAACGTTAGTAATAATATTGAGGTCAGCATATTGTCATTTCAACATCTAATCAGTATAAAAACTGAACGAGACTCTCTTATGTTCTGTTTCTTCCTCTGCACTAAGTTTCAAAACCTGGTGTGTGGTTTGCACTTCCAACACGTCTGTTTGGATCAGCCCGTTATCTGTGTTCAGCAGCCCCATGGGGCCAGTGACCAACCATCTTGGATGGTGCAGTTCTAGAAGCTTTAATTCTGAGAAGAGAGGCCTCTTTCCTCCCCACAGAAGCCAAGTCCATTTTGTGTGAGCCAAAGCCTGTCTCCTGTGCCTCTTCCTTCAGGCCCTCCGGGGCCGGGCCGGGCATGGCGCCTCCCTTCCCTGGACAGCCTCTCCCTGGTGCGGAACAGCAGCAGGACATGCATGTCCTCCTGGAATTTCTTCTTTAGGATGCCCACCCTTGGGTGTTGACTGTTCCCCCTGGACGTGGGGGCAAGGTCTCAAATGCATGAAAAATGATAGGAGTGATGGGATGATATTTGTGTTAACAATAAAAACAGCAGTCCCTAGGCTGAAACCCTAACTAAGTTCACTCCCGAAGTGTTTTTGAACGAGAGCTCCTGTGTAGAAGCCAGAAGCCCTGAGCCCTGGTTCTGAGTGGGTGGAAAGGATCTGGGTCCTGTGGTTTGTGTAAACGTGACATGCAGGGACGCTCTGCCCGGCTGGGCAGAGCAGAGAACCACTTCCCAGTGGTCCGGTCAAGAAGAGGTGGGACTTTTATCCCCATTCCCCCATAGGAGGGACTGAGGCCCAGGGCAATGACGGAGCTCACCAACATCCCTCAGCCTATGGGAGAATGAGCCGGGATGGGACTCCAGAGCCCTGTTCTTTGCCAGCTCGCTTCCCCATTTTCCCATCTCTCGCTGGCCCTTGGGGGCAGGATGGAGAAGTCACAGGAAGGGCGGGCTGCATTTTGTCCCAGTGTAAGGAAGAGCTGAAAAGTACCCAAGCAGGCTAAAGGCGGGGAGATCAGGCATAAGCAAGCATCAGCCCCTTCTACCTGGCAAGTCGTGACATGGTTCAGGGCAGGGTGGCAGAGAGCCTGTGGCCAGCCAGGCCTCTACAAGAGGAGGTGTAAGGGCCACTCCTGGCTGCAAGTATTCCACAGCCCCAAAACAATTCTCCCCCTGGTGGCTCTGGGCTTTCTCTGGAACTGTCTGCAGCCCGCCTGTTTATGTTCATGTATTCTGTGAGTCGTCACTGGGCACCTCCCAGGGGTCCACCCTCGTGCAGGGGATGTGTCAGGATCCAAAACGAACCCTCCTGGGGTTCGCAACCTGGTTGAGGGGATAGACAGCAGACAGGTAAACCAGTGGGCAGGTGAATTGGGGGCAGTGATGGCATGTTGTGAAGGAAGTAGCGAGGACCATGGCTGGGGGCCTCCTTGCGGGGGTGGGCAGGGAAGCCCTGTGGAAGGGGGGCTTGAAGGGTGAGAAGGAGCCAACCAGGGCGATGCCACATATCCATGGTGGATACGTGTCAGGAGGACAGAACAGCGTGTCCAAAGAGGCCAGGTTGGCACCTTTGAGGAGAGGGGTGAGGCAGACGAAGGTGGGAGGGGCGAGGGCTGAGAGGCCGGGGTGTGTGGGCATAGCAGGACCCCTACTCGGGCAGCAGGGGCAGCAGGAACCATCTGGTTCCCACTGCGGAAGCAGTGGGAGGACATGATTAGTTCCTGGCTGCCCTGTAACATGAAGGCCATAGGAGGCAAGGGCAGCCGCCAGGAGGCCAGTGAGGAGGTGACTGTAGTCATCCAGGAGGGGTACCGTGACTGGCTTGGTGTGGGGCCCTGACGGTGGGAGCTGTGGTTGGATTGGAGGCATGTGCTGGAGGGGGCATGCCCAGGACGGGCGAAAGGGAACAGACGCAGCAGGTTCCAACGCAGGAAGACTCCACGCTTCTGTGTGGAGCCGTTTGGTGCGTGCTAGTGTCACTGTAACGATGGGGAAAGTGGGGCTGGAGCTGTGAGAAGGCAGACAGCTCAGGCTGCCGGTCACCATTATCATCAGTTGGCAGGTGGAAGAGTAGGAACCAGGAGACCAGTGAGCTGCTGTTTGTGCACAGAGGTCTGGGGTCTGGATCTCCCAGGGGCCAGCAGGTCTCATGTCCACCCCCTCTGCCTCCTCCCCTCCCACAGTGATCAACAAATACAAGCGCCGGCGGTTTCAGAAAACCAAGAACCTGTTGACGGGGGAGACGGAAGCTGACCCTGAAATGATCAAGGTAACCATGAGTGGAGCTGTCGGGTCCTGGGGGTGGCCTGCTGTTCACAGCCCAGCAGCCAGCCCACGGGGCTCTCATCTGGCACCACCACTGAGCCGCTGTGTAGGCTCAGTCAAGTCTCCTCACCGCTCTGAGCCTCAGTTTCCCTCTCTGGAAACAGGATTAGGAAGCAGAGCTACCTCTCAGGGAGCAGGGAGGATCCTGGGCAGGGTGGGTCCCCTCACTCTTCCCACTTTCAGATGGGGAGACCTGCCTGAAGTGTCCTAGCCAGGAGGTAGCCGGGTGGGATTCCCACGCGGGCAGCCAGGCCCAGGGCCCTGGCTCAGCCTGGCACAGAGTAGGAACTGATAATGAGGCTCTAGCAGGAATTCTCTCCGGCAGGCTGGGGGCGCCAGGGTGTTAACCCGTGCTGGGTGCCAAGAGCCTTTCTCTGCACGGTGGTCCCAGGCAGGGGGTCCCCGAGTATGGAGGCAGCATGTGGGGCCCCCTTTGCAGCCTGGCACGCAGTCCCTTCCTGATCTGCAGGCCTGGGGTTTCTACTCTGGCTGGGAGTCCAGGGCAGTGGGGTCTGTAAAGGCTGGCATGGGGGCTGGCCAGTGTGAGCCCTCGGCCAACAGTTACTGTGATGGTTACTGTGCTGTCGTGATTGTCACGGGAGCCCTCAGGAGGAAGTGAGCAGGTGCCTCTGAGGCTGACCCCCCCCCTCCCCAATCTCTCCTCAGAGGGCCGAGGACTATGGGCCCGTGGAGGTGATCTCCCACTGGCACCCCAATATCACCATCAACATTGTGGATGACCACACGCCATGGGTGAAGGGCAGCGTGCCTCCACCGCTGGACCAGTGTGAGGCCCCCAGCCCCCTCGGGCTCCCGACCAGGCCTTGCCCTTGTGTCCTGGGTCTCCATGTGACTGGGTCCACACCTCCCCAAGCTCCCCGCCCTGCCCACCTCTCCCTAGACACTCCCCTTCCGCCCCAGCACGGACACCCAGTGTGCCCAAACCAGTCCGTAGACAAGTCTCTTTCAGCCCACGAGCTGTTTGAAAAAAATGTGCATCACTGGCTGACTTTTGAAATTGGGGCAGCATCACTTAAAAACCCAGATTTCTGACTTCTTTAACAAAACCCTGATGTGTGGTTACCCGTGGGGTAGCCGTGGCCTGGAGCTGAGCCGCAGCTGTCCCCTGCATTGGGGCCTGCCCGGCCCTTCCTATCTTGTCCCCTCCACTGAGGTCACGTGACCCTTTGGACTCTTCATAGTGCAGCCGAAAAATGTCCTGTCTTCCAGTCTCTGTCAGGGGGACCCCATCTGAATTTGCCATCTCTGTTCTGGGAGACCTAAGGGCTCCCCACCCATATGGGTGCCTGTGGCTGCAGCTCGGGCTGAGCAGTGCCCCTGCCCCTTGTGCCGCAGACGTGAAGTTCGACGCCGTGAGTGGCGACTACTACCCCATCATCTACTTCAACGATTACTGGAACCTGCAGAAGGACTATTACCCCATCAATGAGAGCCTGGCCAGCCTGCCGCTCCGGGTCTCCTTCTGCCCACTCTCGCTCTGGCGCTGGCAGCTTTACGCCGCCCAGAGCACCAGGTCACCCTGGAACTTCCTGGGCGATGAGCTGTATGAGCAGTCAGACGAGGAGCAAGATTCAGTGAAGGTGAGGTGGACACTGGGTCTTCCCGGCAGTCTCCTGGGCTTCAGGACGGGAAGGGGAAGCAGGCCGGGCTGGTGGCCTGGGGACCTGGCCAGTGCTCCCCTGGCCAGTTTCACAACCTCCCAGGCCCCTCCCCACCTTTATCCCTGGCTGACGCTGGGGATCCCGTGTCCGAGGCACCTGTGGTCCTTGTCACAGCTTTGCTGTGTCCTTGCCGGGCCCCCGGGTCTGGCCCTGTCCTCCCTGCTCCTGTCCCATGGCCCCTTTCTCCCTGACTTTGAGCCCTGACTCGATGTCTCTGCTTTCTGTCCCTGTGTCCTGGAGTACCTCCCGGTGTCCCCATCTTTCTCTGCCTGTGTCTGTGACATCAAGACGCGGCTGTGCTTGCCTGGGGTTATCTTCCATGTTGTATCTCTGCTCCTCACGCCGACTGTCCCCTCACCTCGCGGTCACTCTACCTCTCTTCCCTTCATTGTCTGTCTGTCTATCTCTCTCTCCATCTCTCCATCCATTCCTGGCCTGCCTCTCCCATGTCCATCTGCCCAGCTCTTCTGACGAGCACGTGCTCTCCCTCTTAGGGCAGCCCCAGGGGTCAGGTCTGTAGAGAATGTCAGCAGGTTCTTCTGGAGAAGGAGAGAGGGTGGGCTAATAACTGTGCGGTCTGGGTCAGCCCCTTGGCGAGGGCAGGGCCCTGCTCACAGGCATCTTCCCCCACCCCACCCCTAGGTTGCGCTCCTAGAAACCAACCCCTACCTACTGGCACTCACCATCATCGTGTCCATAGTCCACAGTGTCTTTGAGTTCCTGGCCTTCAAGAACGGTAGGGGTGGGACCCTGGGGTCTATGACAGGCCATGGGGCTAGGGACGGGAGGGTACCTGGTGGGGGGATAGGGCCTGCCCCCTCCCTCTGCCCCTCCTTTCCCACAGGTCCTCCCCCTACCTGAGGTCTTTCAGCCATTATCCAGAGGCCTAGTGAACTGGAGAGGGCGATGACCCCAAAACTCCCAGCTCAGAAACTCCCATCTGTGGGGTGTGGTGCTGGGGGAGGGGTTGAGCAGGGGAACTCCAAGCCTGGGAGCAGGGAAGCCCCATAACTGCTCCCATCACCCTGCCCAGCAGGCTGCCTGCTGGGGAAGGCCCCTTAGGGCTGGATGGACGGGGCCCACCAGAGTGGGAAGTTGACAGCCCTGTCCTGAGAAGGCCCCTAGGTTCCAAAGGTCAACAGTGATGATGGCCAGGGTTTAAGGAAGATTGGCCACGTGCCAGGTGCTGTTCTGAGTGCCCTCACCAGTTAGCTCGTTGAGTCCTTGCAGCTGCAGCCCTGTAAGGAAGGAAGCCTGTTGTTACCCCCACGCTTATGGTAAGGAAGCAGTGGCTCAGAGAGGTTAGGTAATTTGCCTGCGGTCACACAGCTCCCAATTGTCAGAGCCAGGATTTGGACTGAGACAGCTGGCTTTAGCACCCACTTTCATCCTCTAGGCCCTGCTGGCCATTTACTCTTTCCCTAGAGAACCCCAATCTGAAGGAGGCCTGCTGCTCCACAGCTTCTGGAAGTGGAAGTAGTAATGAATATTATTATTATTATTATTAAGACAATATTGTCATGATTGAGTTACCTTCTAGAAGATTGTAACATCAAAATTGAGCAGAGGCCTAGTAAGCTGGGTTGGCTGGGATCCCTCTTTTCCTGATGAGAAAGGAAGGTACGGAGGGGTGGTCACTTGCCCAAGGTCACACAGCAGGCGTGCAGGCCCTGGGCGAGCCCAGCTTTACACCCCACGCTTGCTGCCTCCCTGGTCCAGAGGAGGACTCGGACCCCCTCGCCCCCACCAGAACACCATCTCTAGACCCATTCTTCCCAGTCAGGATTGGGGGGGTCCTGGGAATGTCCCCTTCAAATCTCAGGGTCTGGATGGGGAAGAGGGGAGTCTGCCGAGTTTGCTGGAGCTCCAGAATCAGAAGCAGAGCGGGGTAGGCAACCAGGGTTAACAGCCCTCACTCACTGAGTGTAGAGCTGGCCCTTTGTGACCACGGGCCTGGCTTCGCCTCTGTAAGGCAGGCATTGTGCTGGGTGGCCTCCTGTGGCCACAGGTGTTGGATGCTCAGCCCGGCAGGGTCACACAGTGCTGTTGTCCCCACCTGGCTGATGAGGGCTCAGAGAGGAGCTGACCTGGCCCCTGCGGGGGGGTGGGGGGGGGTCCGGAAGGAACTGCAGTTGGAGACCAGAGCCTAGAGCCCATGTGCATGTCCTAGGTGTCTATGGGCCACTTCCCTCATGGCTTCCGGGCGGTGGGCTGGAGGAGGAGGTCTTGCAGTATGTGTCCCAGGTCTTCCTAGGGGCAGTGCCCTGGCACCAGGGTAGACAGGCCAGGTCTGGTGTCATATAGTCCCAGCTTCTGTCCAGATCCTACCAGTCCAGGCTCTCAGGCCTCAGGGAAGTGCTTCTCTGACCGGCCCTTAGCATCTGGCGGGTGGTGAGCATTTGGGACGTGGCAGCAATCACCGTCACCAATCAAGGGACTACATCCTCGGGGTGGGGGAGCGGGGGCGTCTGGACATGAGGATTGCAGAGGTCCTGCCTGTCGGCTGCTCTCGGTGGCCCCTGAGAAGCAGAGGCTCCTCTTGGGAGGGGGCGGGGTGTGAACCCCTCCCCCTTGGCTTACCCTGCACCTCCCCGGGGCTCTGAGGACGGTGGGGTCTGAGGGAGCTGCAGGAGGGACTTGGCTTACCCTCCCTGCTCCTCCTCGACTGCCGCACACAGATATCCAGTTCTGGAACAGCCGGCAGTCCCTGGAGGGCCTGTCCGTGCGCTCCGTCTTCTTCGGCGTTTTCCAGTCCTTCGTGGTGCTCCTTTACATCCTGGACAACGAAACGAACTTCGTGGTGCAGGTCAGCGTCTTCATCGGGGTCCTCATCGACCTCTGGAAGATCACCAAGGTCATGGACGTCCGGGTAAGGCTGGCTGCCAGGCTGTTCCGGGGCAGCAGGACTTGGCATGGAGGTGTCTGCTAAGCCGGACCCTGGAGCGGGCCCCCGGGAGTTTCCCAGTGCCTGCCGCACTCCCAGGACCAAGGGGATTTTCACACCAGGGGATTTTTCAGGTCACACGTGGGGCAGGGGAACTGGGAACAGTGGGGAAGGGCAGGGGCTGGAACAGGCATGGGGGGGCAGGAGCCATCATGGCAGCTGACCCCGGCCTTCCTCCCTGTCTGCAGCTGGACCGGGAGCACAAGGTAGCAGGACTGTTCCCTCGTCCAACCTTCAAAGACAAGTCCACATATGTCGAGTCCTCAACCAAAGTGTATGACGATGTGAGTAACCCCCACAGTGGGCCACAGGGAGGGTTTCCAAGCTCCACACACTCCTGGGGACCCAGGGGGTGGGCAGTGGGTGGGAGGGGCCAGGGCATCTGCCTGTTGACTGATGAGCCCATGCTTTATGACCTTTGTCACAGCCTCTAGTGTCACTGGCCTGCCACGTATACTTCCTGGCCAAATCCAAAGTTCTCAGGGCCACCTAGAAATTCCCCTAGGCCAGCCTGCCCGTCCAGGTGTGGGTGGGTAAGGACGGGGAGCAGGGGTGCCAGGTGGGACCTGAGCAGCTGCGTCCCAGCCCCACCCTGTGCCCCACAGATGGCGTTTAGGTACCTGTCGTGGATCCTCTTCCCACTCCTCGGCTGCTATGCTGTCTACAGCCTCCTGTACCTGGAGCACAAGGGCTGGTACTCCTGGGTGCTCAGCATGCTCTATGGCTTCCTGCTGACCTTCGGTGAGCAGGCCTGTGCTGTGCCCGGCACCCCGGTTAGGGCAGACGCTCAGCCAGCGTTCCTCCACCCGGCTCTGGGCTGGGCTGGAGACTCGGCAGTGAGCAAGTCAGCCCGGCGTTCACAGTGCGGGGAACAGACTCATCCCCAGACGGGCACAACCCGGGGTGGGCAGGCGTGGCACATGGGGGTCTCGAAGGGATGCCTGGTCCGCTCTGGGGGTTTGGGAGGACTTCCGGGAGGCCATGACTAGTGCGTTTCAGTCCTTGTCCTTGGGAACCCATAGAGAAAACAAGCAGACGAGCGACTTACAGCATGTGACAGGTGCTGGGAAGGGGCCGAAGGGAGGGGTCTACATTAGAGGGTGGTCAGAGCGACCTCTACGGAGATGATAGATAAACACCCTGAAAGATGCCAAGGAGGGAACCCTGCGAAGGCCCTGAGGTAGGACGTGCCTAGGGGTTGGAAGTGGCAAGGAGGCCAGTATGGCCGGAGCAGTGAGAGGAAGGAGGCTAGAAGTGAGGTCAGAGAGGTCAGGGGTCAGGACGCCCCTTCCTCTGCTCACGGGGGTCCCCTCACTACCACCACCACAGGCTTCATCACCATGACACCCCAGCTCTTCATCAACTACAAGCTCAAGTCCGTGGCCCATCTGCCCTGGCGCATGCTCACCTACAAGGCCCTCAACACCTTCATTGATGACCTGTTCGCCTTTGTAATCAAGATGCCCGTTATGTACCGGATTGGCTGCCTGCGGGACGGTGAGGCCCCGCGGGTGGGTGGGACGGCAGGAGGCTCCCACCAGAGCTAGGCATGGGCAGGGCTGAGGGCCGTGGACTGAGGCCGGTGCCCTGGCCGCGGCCCCTGCCTGGGGACTGGGTCTGAGGAGGCGCAGCCGATTCTTTGCAGGACTTCCCCAGCCCCCCCCACAGGATGCTGGGGCCGGGTGGGCCCCTTCCCTTCACACTGACCCCCTCACCCCACCCCCAGATGTGGTCTTCTTCATCTACCTCTACCAACGGTGGATCTACCGCGTCGACCCCACACGGGTGAACGAGTTTGGCATGAGCGGTGAGGCCCCGACAGCAGCTGCCCCGGTGGCCGAGGCCCCGACAGCAACAGGGGCCCTCCTACCCCCACCCACTCCTGCCCCCGCCACAACCACCACCGCTGCCACCAGGGAAGAGGCCTCCATGCCCCTGCCTGCCAAGCCCACCCAAGAGGCCAGCTCTGCTACCACCGAGCCCCAGGAAGTCCCTCCAAAGCCAGCAGAGGACAAGAAAAGGGATTAAGCGTTCCTGGTCCTGCTCGTCCGCTCCGGCCCCTGGTGACCACTGCCCCCACTGCCCCGGGCCCCTCGCCTCCCTTCCCTGTCGCCCTTCCCCTGGACAGATCGGGCCGGGGCGGCAGGGGGCGCCCCTTGGACCAGGGCCCAGCGCGCGGTGTAGGGGCTGGGGCAGGCCAGAGCACGTGGTTTGTGGAGGCACCATCTGTCTGTCTGTTCCTGTGTTTCTAGCCATCTTGCCCCGCCAGCCCAGCACCATTGGGAATCATGGTGAAGCCCACACAGTGCTGCCGAGGAGTGGGCCAGGCGGGGGAGGTGCCAGGGCCCCTCTGGGATGCCCATGGCCATCCATCATCTTGTCCCTCGTCCCGCGACCATCCCCCTCCTCCCAGACCGCCGCCCTTTAACAAAGTCTGGATTTAATAAATGTGGGTGTTTAACTTAAACTCAACAACCCCCCCTCTAGCCTTCCTTCCTCTGTCACGTTGGAAAGCAGGTATGGGTGGTTCTCCCAGATCTGGGAGGGAGACCTGCAGGTTGTAGGACAGTGAAGTGGGGACAGTCACCCTCTGTGCCATGCCCTGTTTTCACCCTTCTCCCCCTCCCAGCAGCCCTCTGAGGGGGCTTTTATAACTGTCCCCGTTTCACAGATGGGGAAGCTGCTTGTCGTGACCCCGCTGCGCATATGCTCTTACCCACAAGGCTGTATCTGGCCAGCTGAGGCTTGGAGCCTCGCCTGGGCCCACTGATTGTCTCCAGGCCTCACGCCACCAGGCAGGGCAGGAGCGCAGACCTGCCTTATGAGCTGACACCCACTGCCCGCTACAGGCTTTATTCAGTGGTCCTGGGACCCTGGAGGCATGATTGCCCTTCTCTGGGCTTGTGGGCTTACCTCCCAGGGTCACAGCAAGGGTACAGGGGAAGTCCTCGCTCAGAGTGCTGCTCAGCGGTAACGCCCGGAGCTGTTGGGGTGTCACCAGCATCCCCAGGGCTGCCAGCACTGAGGACCCAGCCAAGCCCTTAGTGGATCGTGCACATGTCTTCCCGAAACCGGGTGCTGGGACTGTTCACCCACTTTATAGGTGAGGAAACTGAGGCCTCTGGGCGTCCCTGCATTCCAAGAGGGTTGAGCCCACATTCCCTGATTTACTTCTGGGGAGGGTGGTCTCCTTAACGTGGGGAGAGGAGGCCCGTGGCTGAGGACCACGGCAGGCTCCCTCAGGTCCACCTGTCTCCCCACCCCACCCTGCAGGGCCAGGCAGGGAATCTAGGAGGCCCCGGGAGATGGTGCATACAGAGCCCCGCGTGTGTGCACACATGCGTGTGCACACAGTCACGTACACATGCACAGGCTCCTCCACCGCTGAGGGAGTCACAGCTCGCTCCACTCCCTCCCTTGTTCTGTACCATTCCGTGGCTCCCAGTGCCCTAGGAAAAACCCAGGTTCCCAACAGCGCTGCTCTGCTGAGGCCCTGGCGTGTGGGCTCTCGGGCCACCTCCTCACTGGTCTCATCTCCCTGGCTCCTCCCACAGCCTTTGCAAAGCCCATCAGCTGTACCCCAAAATCACTCAGGAGTTTCACCTCTTGACTTCCATTGAGACCACCGGGTCCAGGCTCCAACTCACCCCCGTGGGGTCCCCTCCCAGCCTCCTCCTCCCTAGTGTCCTCTCCCAGTCCTGCGCCTTTCACTCTCCATCCAGCAGCCAGAGAGAATTTTCTAAAGCACAAACCTGACCTTACCTGTCCCTTGCTCAGAACCTACCATGGCTCCCCTTACGAGAAGAGCACAGGCTCCTAACTGATGAGCAAGACCTTGAGGAGAGGGGCCTTCTTGAGCTCTAGAACCTCATCTCCCTTGTTTTAACTTGCCGTGATCTCTTACCTCCTAGCTCTAGACTATGCTCTTCCCTCACTTGGGGACACAGGTAAGGCACATTACCTTACTCTGCATCTTTCAGGTTGCGGCTCCGATGTCTCCTGCAGGAAGCCCTCCCTGACCACCCCCTCTGAGCCTTCCCAGCTTCCCAGGCTCCACATCCCAGCCCTTCTTACTATGGGACAGGTCATTCTCCATATGGGGACTGAGCCCCATGAAGACAGAGCTAGGGCTGTCTTGGTCACTGCTGTGTCCTGGGCGCAGTGGAGGTGCTCCGGGAATGTTTGCTGAGTGTGTGTATATTTGCACAGACACGCAACACACATCTAGAAGTGTGAACCTTCTTGATGGGGCCCACATTGACCCTGGTAGAGAGACATGCAGTCAGTCAATAGATGGTTCCGAGCCCCTCCCCTAGACATTGCCCTGAGCTGGGGGGTTCTGTGTACACAGCAGGGACCAAGACAGCCCCCGGCCTGCCCTCCTGGAGCTCAGAGCCCAGCAGAAATCCTGCGCGCTGAGGATTTCTGACACATCCTTTTGCTTATTCACCCAACAAACAGTTGGGAGGCCTGACATTGGCAAAGGGCAGAGGGTAATCAGGTGGGCTCCTGGTCCTATAATAGCAGCCACTAATCTATGCTCCTTATGAGCCAAGTTCTAGTGCAGTGCTGTACGTGCTTTGCCTCATCCGTTAAATTTAATACTGATGTTCCCATCACCTCACAGGCCATTGCTCTACCCTCATCTCCACTATTTCCCCAGCAGTCTCTCCACTTCCAGCCTGCTTGCTGTTCATTGAATATGCCATGCATGTTCCCAACTCAGGGCCTTTGCACTTGCTGTTCCCTGTGTCCTTAATAATCTTCCCTAGATATCCACATGGATCCTTCCCCTTTCAGCTCTCTGCTCAAATGACCCTGGACCCTCCCTCAACTTCCTAACCCAAATAGTACCCTGCAAATTTGATCCGTATATCCTGCCTTATTTTCTGTAGTACTGCCACCACCCCCAGACATGTATTTGCATTTCTGTTTTCCATCTGTCTCCCCCACTTGGATTTCAGGGCCACGATGGCAGGAGCTTTTGTCTGTTAGGTCCCTTGCTATGTCCCCACCTTTTGGAATAGTGCCTGGCACGGTTATACTGTGTGTAGTAATAACTCTAAGTCAAATGTTCGCAAGAGCAGATGAGAAAACAAACCTAAAAAATCAAGTAGTCTGTCCAAAGTAATGTGACTCAAGTATTTAGAACACAAAGTGCTTAGAACAGTGCCCAGCACATATAAGAGCTATATACAAATGCCAAGTAGTATTAGTATCTTACATAATCCTCACAACCACCCTATTATTAGACCCATTTTATAGATTAGGCTTAGAATGATGAAGTCAATTGCCCAAGGTCACACAGCTGTGAAGTGGGAGACCTAGGATTTAAACCCAGGCAGTCTGATTCTGGACCCTCAATCATCACCTCTTTTGCAATGCTCTTGTCATAAGCAGACTACAGCTTGCAGGCAAAATCCTGTCTTTTCCAGCTTTTGTATAATTTTTACATTTTTAAGTAGTTAAAAGCTCAAGAACATTTCATGTGAAAATTACACAAAATTCAAATGTCAATATCTGTAATATTTCATCGGAACACAGCCACGCTCATAGTTTACTGTCTGGCTGTTTTTGTGCTATGGCAGAGTTGAGCACTGAGAACGTCTGGTCCTCAAAGTCTAAAGCATAATAACATATTTGCTATCTGGCCCTTTGCAGTTTTTAAAACGTTTGCTTGATATTTTGTTGTCTAGCAGTAGTTCTCCAACAAGCTTATATTCACATCACCTGAAGGGCTGGGGGGCCACACTTTCAGAACTGCTGCTGTACACTATTCTGCCTCCCAGGAGGAGGTACCAGGCCTGGCTTGGTGAGTGCTGTGCCTTAGTGCCCAGTGCAGTCTCTGGCAAAGAGCAAGTACTCAGTAAAGTGTACGTCCAATGAATCAATGAGTCTGTGTGGGCCATGGAGAGAAGAGGAATGCTCAAATTTTACACATGAGCAGACATAGCACTCTGCGACCTGAGGGAGCCTCACGTCCAAGTTGGAACCTAATGATCACTCATTCTCAAGGATGGAAGGCTTTAGAAATATGATCTAACCAAATGGCTGCCCCTTCTTGAGCCTCGGTCTCCTCTCTGAAAGAATCCTAATTCTATCACGTGCTTCTGATGTTACCACAAGGTCTGGAGCATCTGTGAGGTTCCCAGGTAAACTCTTTGCTCAGGGGTCAGACACACAGCTCAATATGTACTTTGGGGCTACACTGTTATTCCCAGACTCAGTTGCTGAGCCTTGGATCTTCAAATGCTCTGGGCTGTTAGGAAACTTGAAGGGGCTGTTGGGGAGGAATAACACATCCATCCATTCATTCAGTAAACAGTTACTGGGAACCTACTCTGCAGGCGCTGTGCCAGGAGAAGGGGATACAGCAGGAACAAAACAGACATATCCCAGAGCTAACAGTCTAGCTTTAAACGTTTAAGTATCTTCACTCCCAATTTACAGTTGAAAACGAGGCGTAGAGAAACCATGGAGGCTTCGTGAAGATCATTATTATCCATGACAGTTGTAGACACCTGGCAACCTCTGATCCCGAAGCTTCCCTTCCAGCCAGAGAAACAACAGGTTCAAGTTCCGCTGGCAGACCTGGGGGGCGGGCCTCAGTTTCCCCGACTTGATCCATGGGTGGGCGTGAGTGGCCCTAAGCAAGCCTTAGTTGTCTCCGCCAGAGCTCTATGGCCAGCAGCGCAGGCCCCTCCCGAGAGCCCAGCCTCCTCTTCCCGGCCGGCCCCGCCCCCGCAATCACGTGACGCGTGGGGGTTTTCCCGTTCCCCTTGCGTGACGTCACGACAGGGTGCAAGCCAATGAGCCCGCAGGCCCGCGGCGCCGGGGAATTCCGCCGCCCCGCCCCCGCCCGCCGCTCGCCCGGCCCGGCCCGCGGCCCCCCGCAGCCCCGGGCGCCGCGCGTCCTGCCCGGCTTGCGGCCCCAGCCCCTGCGCCGGTCGCCCGACCCGCGATCGTCCGCCGGACTGTGCCGCCTGGCCACCGGCCTGCCCTCGTGTGTGTTTTGGTCTGGGCCGGCCTCTGGGCCGTCCGTCCCCACTGGTCGAGCCATGCCGAGTCGCCGCGTCGCCAGACCGTCCACTGCGCCGGAGCTGGGGGCCTTGGGTAAGCGGGGCCAGGCTGGAGTTCAGGAGAGGAGTCTGTGGCGGGACTGGAGATACGAGGGTTCTGGGGGACCCGGACTAGGCTGGGGGTTCCTACAGGAGTCTAGGGGTTTTGCGGGGAGAGTGTGAGGGTTTGGGGGACACTGTATTAGAGGGAAGGAAGGAGGCAGAGGATGGTGACGGGGTCCGGTGCAAGGTAAGAGAGAGGCGTCCCACTACAGAGTGAGGAGGGGGCGGGGCCTGACCCTGAGGCAAAGAAGGGGGCGGGGCCCGACTCCGGGAGGGGTGGGGCTGGGAGCTGCTCCGGAGGGGTAGGGACCCGGCCAGACTGTGAGAGGGCGAAAAAGGAGGGGCTTGGCTCACATGAGGGGCGGGGCCTGACTCCAAGAAGGAAACAGTTTCCTACTCAGAGTAAGGGGCAGGGCCTGGGCGAAAGTAGGGGGCGAGGGCAGACTCCTAAAGAGAGAAGGGGCGGGGCCTGACTCTGGTGGACAGAAGAGGGAGGGCCTGTTCTGGAAGAAGGGCGGGGTTTGGCTCAGAGAAGAAAGAGGGGGTGGGTTTTGCCTGGAAGAGTAGTGGTCTGAGAGGAGAAAGGGACAGGCTTGACACTGAAAAAGTGAAGGGGTAGGGTCTGACCCCAAAAGAATGAAGGGGACGGTGGCTTTCCTAACAAGTTGAGAAGGGCTTCTCCGGGCCCGACATTTAGGTAAAGAAGGAGCGGGGCCTGAGTGTCATGAAGGGTGGGGTGAGTGACAAAAACAAGGGGACCAGTCCACGAGTTAGGGAAGGAGGCAAGGCCAGACTCTTTGGGCGACAAAGGGGCAGTGCCAGGAGAGGAAGGGGGTAGGGTTGAGAGATTATGTGGGATCCCCAGCATCTCCTGAGACTTGCCTCCCTCCCTGCAGGGTCCACGGACCTGTCTTCGCTCTCGCTGGCTGTTTCCAGGACCACAGGTGAGCAGCCCTCCACGGTTCCTGCCCACCTGCACACTCAGGACGGGGAAGGGGGGACTCCATTGGACAGGCCTCTGTCTGGGGGTTTCACCGAGATCCACCTGAGCTTCCTTGACGGTGTCCCTCCCTGCTGGTTGAGATGGGGGTTCCAGATGCCCCTACCTCCCAGGTAATTAGGCGCTGGATAAAACTAAGCACCTATTCACATTCTAAGGGGAGTCCTCTATAGAGATTCACCGTGGTAGTAAAAATCTCCATCTCCGGCTTTGGGACTGGGATTTACATTCTGGTGCCACCCCCTGCCCCTCACTTTGTGAATGCCTACAAGTCATTTCCCCTCTCTGGGCTTCAGTGTTCCTCATCTGTAAGATGGGCATAATATCAGTACCTCCCTTTTAGGGTATCCAGAGGATTCAATGAGCTGATACAGGTAAATTTTCAAAGCAGTATCTGGCACATAGCAAAGGCTCAATAAATGTTAACTGTGAGCGGTATAATAATAATATCATACAATAATAATAACTATTATCCTTAGGCAGTCTGTAACAGTGGTTCTTAAACCTTTGCATGCATCAGAGTCACCTCGAGAGTGTGTTAAAACAGGTAGCTGGGCCCCATCTCCAGAGTTTCTGATTCAATAGGTCTACGATGGGTTCTGAGACTTTGCATTTCTAACAAGTTCCCAAGAAATGCTGAGAACCACTAGTTATACAGTCCCTCAGCCTGTGCCATCCAAAATTCAGTGCTGCCCAAAGAAATACAGAATCGTGGCCAAATGACAACATCCTCTCTCTTATAAATGTGCTGAGATATGGAGGGTAGGGGTGAGTCCACATGAAAACTCAGGGGCCCCAGAAGGCTGCGTCTGAGCCTCTCTCTGGAGGTAGAATCTTGGGATGGCCCCTAGAAATGCTGGCCTGGCTGTGGAGGAGGCTCTGTGGGTTCTTTCACAGGTCTGTGAGTTGGGGGTGTGTTGAAAGGTGGGAGGTGGTATTTGGGACAGGTACTTCTCAAGCACTGGTTCTGGGCAGGAACAAGGCTGAGACTTTTCTGGCCTGAGACCTAGATCTTTGGTTTCAATTGAGAGTAATTTCTGATGTCACCCATTCAATAAATATTTATTGAGTACCTGTTCTGTACCTAGCCTGGTGCTGGGCAGTGCTGGGGACTCATCAGTGACTAAGACAGCCTTGACTCTGCCCTCATGGGGTTCCTTACCTAGATATAGAAGCAGACATGTAAACAATAAACTAAATAATTAAATTATAAAATGTGATAAAGGCTATAAAGAACTCTTGGGGTCAGTGACATCTCTTAGCAGGGTGGGGATGGGAGGCCTGCTTAGATAGAGTGGGAGGGAAAATTTCTCTCATTTTGATGGGCCAGATACATACTGGGCCCTGGGTATACAGTGGGAATGAGGCAGATGTGTTCCCCACTCTGTGGTACTCACTATAGGAGACAGATATGAATCACTGTAACATAAAGTAACATAAAATCCCAATCACCCCATATAAATGATAAAACAAAGACACCTAACTGTAAGTGACTGGAGTGGAGATTCTGGGGGCTACCTGGGGTACAGTGGTCAGGGAAGACCTATCTAGGAGGTGACATTTGGGCAGGGAACTGAAAGAAGGGGAGGAGGCCATGCAAAGAACTGGAAGAAGAACATTCTGGCAGAGACCAACCTGTACAAAGGCCCTGAGGCAAGAAAGACATAGCTTTCTGCTCTCACATCTCCTCAAGCGTGGCCTACCCTGGCTGCCCCTGGATGGCAGCAAGTCTGCGTGGGGGGTTGGGGGATGGAGTGCGAAGTGTTATTTGAGCTGAGCTCTGAATAAGGAGAGGAAGTTCCCAATATTTCCTGGCTGAAAGAGGATTTTAGATACTGATATTAGCTAAGCTTTATGGACCTAAAGTGGTCACACCCTGTGCTAAGCAATTTTCCTATGTGATCCTGAATTCTCACATTAATGCCTGAGATAGGTGCTCAGACTTCATTTTATAGAGAAGGAAGCTGAGAGAGGTTAAGCAACATGCGCCAGGCCACACAGCCAGTGAGTGACAGCTGGGATTCAAACCAACATCTGTGTGACTCCACACTCAGTGCTCTGAAATCACATCTTCCAACATGCCCATTTTATAGTCATACCAGCTGAGGCCTTGAGAGGGGAAGTCCATAAAATAATGTCTCCCAACATCTTGTTTAAGAGCAGCCAGTATTTGTGTAGCATTTACTATTGCAGCAGTTCTAGTGCTTCCCATGTAGTAGTAGCTCATTTAATTTTCACAGCAGCCCAACGAGGCAGGCATTATTATTGTGTCCATTTTATAGATGAAGAAACCAAGGCACAAACAGGTCACATAATGGGCTCAAGGCCACACAGCTAGCAAGTAGCAGAGCCAGAATTTGAACTGAGGCAGTCCAAAGCTCTGGCCACTGCTGCCCAGGCCTCAGTTTCCCCTTAGGTCCTAGGTGGAACTCCTTGAAGGCCCAAAGTCTAACCTGTCTTTGGGTCCCCAGGTCACCAGCACAGATTGCCTAAGAAGGGTTTTCCAAGTTGAAGTGACTTGAAGTTGGCCCTGCTAGTGATCTACAGCATGTTCCTTCCTCTCTCCCAGCCTCAGTGTCCCCATCTACCAAGTGAGGGTGTCTTCCCCACCCTGCTGACTTCACAGATCGCAAGAGATAAGGGGTGCAGGAATACTGTTTTTCAAGGAGCAAAGGTCTGGCCGTCAGGAGCCACTCCCTGAGAGTGGAGGAGGAGGACAGGTCTGGAGGCAGCGCTGGTCGGTGTCTGAGGCCAGTGCCAGCGTGGGCAACCCTAGGTGGGGCGTCTGGGCCTGGCTTGCCCTCCCTTGCTGTGTGGCTCCAGGCTCGCTTGCTCCCTCTGGGTTTCCCCTTGTCCGGTCTGTGGCATGAAGGGAGGTTGGTTTCGGTTTCTCCACAGCCCCTTTAGGTCTGAGCTTTCCTGAGGAGGTAATCAGGGCTTCCCCAGCGTTAGGGTTCCTCCCCCCTCAGGAAGCGGGGATGAATCCAGGATGGCGGGTGGGCACCGATGGGGGACTGGGCTGGATGCAGAGTGGGCTGCCTGGAGCTGGAGGATTGGCTTCCCGGGATCTTCAGACACCAACCAGTGATCTCTGGACCCCTAGGGTGGCCTGTAGGGAGGGAACACCCCTGCCTTTTGTTTAGAATCTTGGGTTCATTTTCCCCCTGGTAATAAGACCCTTGGCTTTTCCTCAAATTCTCAACACTTTATAATCCCTAGCCTAAATGTTTTTTGGTAGGCATTTAAGGGGACCCTGACCCTGGAACCCCAATATTGGGAGTTAAAGGGAGGGTAGCCCCAGAGGGGGAGATGGGTGCTAGGATTTGGCACCCCAGGCAGTCAGCGCCCAGTTTTCCAGGATGGAGGATGTCGGAGGGGGTACCCAGATGGGATATGGGTGGGGAATCTGTCTTAAAAGATAAAAGTCTTGATCACTTACTGGATCTCACCTTTCTCTTTCTCTTTCTCTTCCTTCCACAGATGAATTGGGTGAGTATCACACGGCAGGTTTGAGGGGAAGCTGGGGAGTCCAAATGCTCACAGACAGGGAGCTTGGTTTTCCTTGTTGGGGGGTTGGAGGGAGGGTCACAGTGTGATTTTCAGGACTGTTGGGGAATTTTAACAAAGTCATGTTCCCAGGATATTAGCAGTGCATGACACTTAGCAAGATTCCACATACCCTGTTTCCCCGAAAATAAGAGCCGGACAATCAGCTCTAATGCATTGATTGGAGCAAAAATTAATATAAGACCCGGTCTTATATTATATTATATAAGACCGGGTTTTATAGTAAAATAAGACTGGGTCTTATATTAATTTTTGCTCCAAAAGACACATTAGAGCTGATTGTCCAGCTAGGTCTTATTTTGGGGGAAACAGGGTATGTCATCTGCCTTTAGTGTCGCTGTTACTACTAATGTTCATTCCTTCAATGAATTGTATGAGCAGTTGCCACCTGCCAGGCACTGAGCATTCAGCCACAGACCAAACAAAGTCCCTGCCCTCCTGGAGCTGACATTCTAGTGGGGGAGACAGTAGGAAAAGGAATAAGGGCTAAAGGCTGGGAAGGAAATAAAGAGAAAGAGGGAGAGATGGCTTGAGGAAGACATCAGATGGGGCCTTTCTGAAGAGGTGACATTTCTGCAAAGATGGGAGGATGAGAAAGGGCCAGCCGGGGCTGAAAAGGGGGAAGCATGGAACAGGCAGGCAGGGGGAGCAAGTACACCACCCTGAAGAGAGCCAGCAACAGAAAAAAGACTGGATCAGGGTAAGAGAGGGACTGCGGTGGGCCCAGGACAGCAGGAGCCAGTGCACACAGGCTCTGTGGCCAAGGTCAGGCTCGTGGGGTTTTGTGTTTGTTTTATTTCTGAGATGAATGGAGTTTGGGGAGGCTTGGTTTTATATGGAGAAGGTGTTCGCTTTGACTCTAAGGGAGATGGAAGGCGCTGGAGACTTCTGAGGGCTGTCGGACAGGGTCTGACATGAGATCCCTCTGGCTACATTTAGGGGACAGACTGGAGCAGGGGCAGAGATTCAGATGGAAGTCAGGGAGGGCAGACCAAGGTGGAGGCAGTGGGGACGGAGAGAAGCGGTGGGAATGTCAACATACAAGTGAGATAAAGGCAGAAGAAAGTCACAGACGGGCCTTGCAGACGTAGGTTCATGAGCAACTAATACAGATGCGCACTCTTCCAGCTTGAGCATTTGGTGGTTGGTGGCGCTATTACGGAGCCAAGGGGACGGGAGGGTGCAGGAGGGAAACCAGACCGCTCCCCTCTCCCCCCGGGTTTCTGGCCTCAAGAACTAGGGGGTGCTGTTTGCGAGAAGCACGGCAAGGGCTTTTTTGGTGTGTTCGGAGCTGACACCCCTGCATTCGGCCCACAAGAAATGTCTAGATTGAAATGAACGGATTGGACAAGGCAAGGATGGCACGGGTCTGGGGTCTCCAAGCCTTTACTTTTATAACCGGCGTTACCCCCGGTTTTTTGCTTCTCTCACAGAGATCATCGACGAGTACATCAAGGAGAACGGCTTTGGCCTGGAGGGGGCGCCGCCGGGGCTGGGCGAAGGGCTGCCGCGCCTGGTGTCTCGCGGGGCGGCCTCCCTGAGTACCGTTACCCTGGGCCCCGCGGCGCCCCCGGCCACGCCGCCGCCCTGGGGCTGCCCGCTCGGCCGGCTTGGGGCCCCGGCCCCGGGGTCCGGCCCGAGGCCACATCTGGTCATCACCGAGCAGCCCAAGCAGCGCGGCATGCGCTTCCGCTACGAGTGCGAGGGCCGCTCGGCCGGCAGCATCCTCGGGGAGAGAAGCACTGAATCCAGCAAGACGCTGCCCGCCATCGAGGTGAGGCCCGCGGCCCGTGGGGCTCGCGCTTCCCGCACCCCCAAGATTCACATGCATGTACTTATTAATGTATTTGATGGTGGTTATTATTATTACTGTTGCTGTTGTTGGAGCTGATAGTACTATCACTTAGCCTCAAATTCAAAAGAGCTCTCCAAGAAAAGCCTTCTTCCCGGCAATTTGGCAGTATTGACCCAAATTATCATTGCCTGTTAAGGCAGGGTAGCTTCCTGGTTCACAAGCGAGGCCTTAAGAATCAGACTGCCTGCTTTCGAATGCCTGTTCTGCCATTTGTTGGCTTTGCAGCCTTGGACAGGTTACTCAGTCTCTTTTTGTCTCGGTTTCCTCCTCTGCAAAATGGGATAATAATAATAACCGACCAGCTGGGGTTGTCGGCAGGAGTGAATGAGGTAATTATACATGCTAAGGACCTCCTACTGTGAAGTGCTCAACAGAGATGAGCTACTAATATTATCATCATCATCATCATCATCACGCTTAGGCTGGGCCGTTCCACGTCTAGAAATTTATCATGTAGCTGTGCCTGCATCTGGCTCAAAGAGGGATGTCCAAGGTTCTCCACTGCGTCCTGGTCTGTACAGAAAAGACTTGGAAACGTGAATGTTAATTAGTCAGGGACTGGTAAACTAATCAGTAAACATCCACACATCAGAAGTCTATGCAGATATAACAAATATATCTGTGTATGTGTGCAGGTAACTGTAAATAACTAGAGTTAATACAGAAACATTTTTAAATGAAGACTCCCTTGGGTACTGCTGTGGAAGTTTCTCCAGGACATATTAATAATCCTCCCCGTCCAAACTGAGGCGCAGAACCCTGCTTGGAATATTATACTATTGTGTTGAAAGAGGGAAAAATAAGACTTTGTATTTGTATTTGCGAATATGTACATAAAGAAACTCTGGAAGGAAAGACAAAAATTAATAGAGGTAATTACTTTGGGGGAGGAGTGTTTAATGGATAAGGTACAGGTAAGATTTTTAAACTATATACATCTTTATTTTGTTTTAAATTTTTGAATCGTATGATGTGGTTAAAATGTTCAAAAATATAGAGATTCATATGAACAGAATTTGAATTAAGTTAAAATGAACAAAAATTCCCCAGAACCTGTGGGCTGGTTCTCACCTAGAGGTAACCATTGTTAGCAGTATCCTTCCAGAAGTATTTCATGATCATACAGGCAAGTATATACATACATATACTATCCCCCTCTTTGTACGCAGAGAGGAGCATAACACATATACAGATGGTCCCAGACTTACTGTCTGGTTCGACTAACGATGTTTTTCATTTTACAATAATGCGAAAGCTGTACACATAATAAATTACATGAGGTATTCAACATGTAAACAGGCTTTCTGTTAGATGATTTTGCCCAATTGTAGGCTAAATGGAAGTGTTCTGAGCACATTTAAGGTAGGCCAGGCTAAGCTGTGAAGGTTAGGTGTATTAAATACATTTTCAACTTAATGATATTTTCACTCACAGTGGGTTTATTGGGATATTTTTTAAATTTAAGAATATATCTTGGAGCTCAGCTCACATCAGCATGTGTGAAGCTGTCTTATTCTCTTTACCATGGTATCCTGTTGTGTGGACATGTGGTAAGTTATTGTTCAGTCTCCTGTCGGTGGGCATTTAGATTGTTTCCCACCACTACAAGCAGGGCTGTAGAGAACAACTCAGTTCATCTATTATTTTCTTCATGTGTGTCACTCAAATAAGTTCTGGAAGTGGAATTGCTGGTCAAAGGTAATTGGATAGAAAAAAAAAAGGTAATTGGATAGATATTGTCAAATTGCCCGCCCTGGGTTATATCCATGACTGTTTCTTGGTGCCAGAGGCCTAGTTCCTTGCTCCTCCCCAATACAGAGCCTTCATGTGCTTCTGGATCTTTGCCCAAATGTTTAGTGAATCTGAATTGTGTACTAACTATTACACTGCCCCAGATCCTAGCCCCAGCTTTCCCCTGATCTCCAGCCTCGTCCCTGGTCACCAACTCCCAGTCTCCTCCCACCACAAGGCCGCCAGAGGGGTCCTGTTAAATTACCCATCTGCTCCTTTTCTCCCCTGCTCAGAACCCTCCCTTGGCTCCCCAGTGCCCTCAGAAGGAAGCCCAAGCTCCTTCCTAGGCTTCCAAGACCTCTCCTTGTCTGGCTCCTGCTGCCCATTCCCCACCAGGCCCTCCACACTCGCCACCTTCCAGCTACCTAGACTTTGCTGTTCCTCCTGCCTGGAGTGCTTTTCTCCTGCACCCTGGTCACCTCCTACTCATGCATGAGGCCTCAGCTCACCTCAGGGATGCCTCCTGTGAGTCTCACAGCAGGCCTGAGCTCCCTCATGTGAGGTCTCCTGCCTTCCTCTCCCTTCATGGCATTTGTACTCCTGGGTTTATTTGGGGGATTAGCAGAGCAACCCTGTCCTTCCCCCAACAAGTTGGGATTTTAGCGTCAGGAATACTTGAGTTTGAGTCCTGGCTCTGCCACTCACCAGCTGTGTGAATTGAGGCAAGTCCAGTGCTTCTCTTGGCCTCAGTTTCTTCATCTGTAAAATGGGGATGAAGCTCCGGCTCCCAAGACGCTATGGTAGCCTTGGCTGCTGCTCCTTTTACACAGCTAGATTGTTATAGTTGTTGCGTTTGATTTGGCTCCAGGTATTGTGGCCAAAAGCAGCCTATAGTCAGCCAGACATGCTGGTTAAAAGGATGATGTCCTTTGAACTGTGTATTCCCAGTCACTGGATTTTCAGGCATGGGGCACGTGTGGTGCATTGACTGGCAATCATGGCCCCTTATCTCTCTTTAAGCATTTTGCCTGTTCTTTCCATTTGATAGGAGATTTTTTTCAACGTCACGTCTCCGCTTTTTCTTTTGGAAAATTTATAAACTTACATAAAATAGACAAGAATAGCACAAGGAACACCCATCTTCCTTTTACCACATTTGTTTTATGCGTGTGTGTCTCTCTCTCTTTACATAGACATTTATAGAGGGAGATTGGAAAGTGAGTCGGAGAGATGATCATACTTCACCCAAAATGTTTCAGCGTGTATCTCTCAAGAACAAGGACATCTTCCTACATGTAGGACCTATAGAGCCTAAACCCCATTATCACACTCTAGCAACTGAATATTCGTACAAGGCTATTATCTAATATTAAGTCCATATTCTAATTATCCCAGTCGTCCCCAAAATATCCTTTATGGCTGTTGTTTGCTTGTTTAATATCCAGTCCAGAATCACATGTTGTGTTTAGTTGTCAGATCTTGCTATGGTCTGAATGTTTGTGTCCCCCCTTCACCCCCCAAATTCATATGTTGCAATCCCAACCCCCCAGTGTGTGGTATCAGGAGGTGGAGCTTTTGGGGGTTGATTAGGTCATGAGGGTGGAGCCGCCATGAATGGGATATGTGCTCTTATAAAGAGACCCCACAGAGCTTGCTTGCCCCTCAGACTATGTGAGGACACAGGGAGGAATTGGCAGGCTGCACCCCAGAGGAGAACTCTCACCGGAACCCAACCATGCTGGCACCTTGCTCTTGGACTTTCAGCCTCCAGAACTGTGAGAAATTTCTATTGTTTATCAGCCACCCCGTTGATGGTATCTTATTATACGGGCATGACTGGACTAAGGCAGCTGGCTTTGGTGCCCTTTGATCTGGGTCAGTTTCTCGGTCTATCTTTTGTGTTTCGGGATGTGGTCATTTGTGGAAAACAGGACAGATGTTTTGTGGAACGTCCTACATTCTGGGTTCGTTGGCTGTTTCCAGATTAGATCAGGTTATTCATTTTGGCGGGAATACCCCAGTGGTGATTCTGTGGCCTCCTCAGTGTCTCCCATCAAAGGACCTGGGGTGGCAGTTTGCTCTGGAATGTGATGCTGAGTCGGGTCCCGTGGTTAAGGTAGTGTATTAGGTGGCTCAGGAGGCCACAACAAAATGTCACGGACTGGGTGGCTCGAACAACAGAGATTGTCTCACAGTTCTGGAGACTGGATGTCCAAGACTGGGGTGTTGGCAAGGTTGCTTTCCTCTGATGCCTTTCTCCCTGGCTTGCAGGTGGACCCCTTCTCGCTGTGTCCTCACAGGGTCTTTCCTCTATGTCACACTTGTCTGGTGTCTCTATGTGTCCAAATTACCTCTCCTTATAAGGACACCAGGCAGATTGGACTACGGCCCACCCTAATGGTGTCATTTTAACTTAATCCCCTCTTTAAAGGATCCGTCTCCAAATACAGTCATATTCTGAAATACGGGGGGTTAGGGATTTAAATATAAATTTTGGGGGACACAATTCAGCCCATAACATGTGACCACCAGGCCTCTCCTTTGTAAAGGTACAGCTTTCCCTTTGTAATTAGTAAGGTATCTATGGAGTGATTGTTGTGGGCTGTGTTTTCATCAGCCTTTTATTTCTAAGTCTTCTCAGGCAGTTGTTTTGGCTCAGTGTTGGTTTTGATTTCACAGAGTTAACAGTAAAGGCCCAACAATAGGGGATGACCTGTTTCTGAATGTGGACTCAGGTTTCTCATCTCCATCTTTTAGAGGAGGAAACAGGCTCAGAGAGGGTAAGTTACTTGCTCAGGGGCACACAGCAAGTTTACTCTAATCATTACTGCCATTTACTAAATGCTCCTATGTGCCAGGTACTTAATGATATCCATGTCCTAGTTAAGGACAATAAGACCAGAGAGGTTTATCACACAGATGGCTACTGGTAGAGCATGGATTTGGTTCCAGGTTTGGCTTACTCAAAGGCCTAATGTGTCCATCGTCTTGTGTGACATCTCAAAGATGAAAAGCTTTCAGGCCTGTGTCTTCATGAATTCTGAGAGTGTTGACCCTGAGCGCTTCAGAATCTCCTAATATTACAAAGAGCTGGTTAAATAAATGGTTTTAATCCTATCTGACTCAATGAGATGTACAGGTGATCATACCGACTTCTCATAATCGTCCCCAGAATCCATAATGCCCTTAATTTAGTATGAAGGAGAAATAAAAGGAAAATAATACAGCACAATAAGCACTTTTTTTTTTTCAGTATGTAAGTGCTGAGGCACAACCCCAGGGAACCATAATAAAGGTGACAATTGCTTTTGACTTCATTAATACAATGGCCATGAATGCAGCCTCACCTAGCCTGCTGGAGTTGGTGACTTAAATGCTACACACCCGGGGTTGCTGTTAGTGATGGGATTTACTGAAGTGGCACACAATTCTCAATCTAGACAACATTCAGTCTCTTTCAATTAACGTGATGGCTACAGTCCGTGCAGATTCAGTGTGTTTTAAATTACGGGGGAAAATACTCTATATGTAAAACAGTGCTAGGTTCTGGACTGTGATCGTTTTCCACAGGTTGGTCACTGACATGAGTGTCGGCGGGACGTTCAGAAGTCTTGCAGGACTTGTGCGGGACTATCCTTGGTGTGTAGGATGTATAGCATCTCTGGCCGCATCTACTGCTTCCTGAGGGTCCTGGTCACAGTGTCAACCCAAATCGCCCCCAGTACCCCGAACGTCCGCTAGAGGGTAGTATTACCCCCACTGAACCGCACTGGTCCATTATTTCCTAGGCACCGGCTTTTGAAGTTGAGAGCAGGATCCCAGAGGGTAACCCAAGAAAGCCAAGTCGCGCGTGGGTCTGGGCCCATCTTCTAAAGGGGATGGTTTTTATCCGCCGCCGCCTGTGGCTGCTGAATAGAAATTCGGCCCCGGTTGTCACAATTTCCTTTTTTAAAAAGAGAATCTGGAAATCTAGAATAACATGTCTCTCATCCCTTTTAAATATAGGCTCCAAATTTTTCCCAGCATTTATCAAAAAAAAATTTTTTTTACTTTTTTCTAGTTTTTTCAAGTTTCATTGAGGTATAATTGATATACAAAACTTATGCATATTTAATGTATGCATTTTGAGAGAGGGTTGTGTTGTTTTTTTTGGTTTTGTTTTTTTAAGGATTGCGTAGCTCACAGTGGCCCATGCAGGGATCGAACCCGCAACCTTGTTGTTATTAGCACCACCTCTCTAACCAACTGAGCTAACCAGTCACCCTTAATGTATACATTTTGATGAGTTTGGGTGAAAAATTGTAATCAATAGAAAAATTAAAAGAATAGTAGAGTACGCACCTACCTGTGTACCCTTCGCCTGTATTTACCGGTTGACGTTATGCCTCATCTGTCACTCTCTCTCCACTCACACACAAGCACACACGTGTGCCCACACACAAATGCACCCGTTGTTTTTGCTGAACCATTTGCAAATGATTTGTAGATATCATGTCACTTCTAGATACTTCAGTGTGCATCTCCTAAGGATAAGCTCCTGCACCGTTGGTACCCCTCGGAAAATTAACAATTCCATAATATCATCTAATATAGAGTCTGTACTTAGATTTCCCAGTGGTCCCAAAAATATGTTTCATAGTTGTTTCTTCCCCCTCAATCCAGGATCCGATCAAGATCATATGTTACATTTGGTAGTCATGTCTCTTTAGTCTCTCCTTTTTAAAAAATTGAATTATATTTAAGTTATATTTTATCTTAAAATAAAATTTATATGACAATTATAATTAGTAAATGTGAAGTTTTAATTTTGAAAATTTAAATTTAATTGTAATTATTCAATTCAGTGTGTATTTTAATAATTAAATTAACTTTGAATATAAATTTAATATTTTATTAAATTTATATTAATTATATATTAAGTTATACTTTAGCTTAATATATACATATATATTAAGAGCAACTTTTACAGCTCTATGAATTTTTACATACATATAAACTGTGGAATTACCAAGCAGATCAAAATACATTATTTGTTTTCCTATAACTAAAAATATGATGCCCATCTTTTAATTGTTTTTTAGGACACTGATATTTATGACCCACAATTTGGGTTTTTCTGGTGTTCCCTCACTGTTAAATTCAGATGATGCCCTTCTGGGGGGCTGTCACAGCAGTGATGTTGAGTCCTTCCGAGCCATGGGGGTGCCCAAATCACTTAGGTCCAGTACTGGTGACGCTTAGGTCCAGCTGGTGTCCACCAGCTCTCTCCCCTGTAAAGGCTCCTTTCTCCCCTGGTCGCTAGCAGCTTATCTGTTGGCCATGCTTAGAGACCCTGTGTGCCTCCAATTTGTATAAGTCTGAGTAGCCAAAGGAAGCACCTCATAGGGCAGCCGTGACATTATAAGGTCCCCAGGCCACAAGTTGGAAGCCCCAGGTTTAGGATCTCAGAGGGGTCTTAGGCAAATACCCTAACATCATCCTGGGGGGAGAGGGGAGGGGAGCTACCCAGGGAGGTCACAGGGAGTTTGGATGGGTGCAGGTATCTGCGATGGGACCCCCAAAAGAGCACCTGTTTTCCTGCAGCTCCGGGACTGTGGAGGGCTGCGGGAGGTGGAGGTGACCGCGTGCCTGGTGTGGAAGGACTGGCCTCACCGAGTCCACCCCCACAGCCTCGTGGGGAAAGACTGCACTGACGGCGTCTGCAGGGTGCGGCTCCGGCCTCACGTCAGCCCCCGGCACAGGTACCCACCCCTCCCCCTTGCTCATGGCGATTCTGAGAAGCTGAGGATCACCCAGGAGAACCTGAGGGCAGGGGGCAGCTTAGCCAGACTCTCCCTGTTGCATTTCCTAGATGGGGAAACCGAGGCCTGGGGGTGGTGGTTGTCTTTCCCAGGCCTGGAGCCCTGCCCCACACACATTCACACATTAGAATTATCCCCATTTTGTAGAGGAGGAAACTGAGGCTCTGAGAGGTGAAGGCATGCAGGTAGCCAATGGCAGAGCTGGGATTTGACTCCAGACCTGACTTCACTGCAAGGCCCATTCTTTTTCTCACTTTGTCATGTACATGTTTTTAATACAAAAAAAAATTAAAAGATTCAGAAAGGGTGGGCAGTGAAAAATAAATGTCCTTTCCTTCCTTCTTTAGTTTTCCAGGTACCAGTGCCCCTTCTTGGAGGCAATTAAAAATATTCTATGCATAGATATATTGTTTATGCATAATTATTTTTTTTCTCCCCTTATAAATGGTAGCAGACACTTGCACCGCATTTCTGTGTTCCAGTAAGTACATCTCGGAGATCGTTCCTATCAGAACATTTAGAGCTGCCCTATCCTTTTTACTGGCTGCATCGTATTCCGATGTGTGGGTGTACACAATGACATACTTGAACAAGTCCCCTATTCACGGGCACCTACAATGGTTCCAATCTTCTAAGGCTCCATGACTAACTGTGCTGCAGTGAATGACTTTTTGTGTAGATCATTTCTTCTCTAGGGTAAATTCCTAGAAATGAAATTGCTGGCTCCAGGGGTATACATGTAGACTTTTAGTGATTTATACATTTAGTCTCTTTTGTTCCCTGCTGTATCCCCCAGTGCCTAGCACATGCCTGGCACACAATAGTGCTCAGAAAATATTTGTAGAATGAAGGAATACTGCCAGGTCATCCTCTAATGTGTAATTGCTGGAGCACTGTACAGCCCCACCAGTAGTGGGTGAGAGTACCTGATTCTCCACAACCACACCAGCAGGGGTATTAGCAAATGTTTTAATCTTTGCTGTTTGGATGAGTTAAAAAAAAATTGGCATTGCATTGGTGTTTAATTGGTAGTTTTCTTACAAATGAGGTTGGTCAGTGTTGTCATGTGGAAAAGATAAGGGGTGTTCCTAGGTTCTCTCAAGGATCCTTGACACCCCTGAGAACTTCAAACCTCAGACACCCCGCCCCCAAAGTTGGGACCGCTGGGTCCAGGGCACCTCAGCCCTGAGTCTGTGAGCCCTGAGGCAGCATCTGCTGGAGCCTTCCTGTGCGTTAGGGCCACACCTGCCCCCTTGTGAGTACCTCCTTTATCCCTTTCTCTCCCCCCACGCAGCTTTAACAACCTGGGCATCCAGTGTGTGAGGAAGAAGGAGATCGAGGCCGCCATTGAGCGGAAAATCCAGCTCGGCATTGACCCCTATAATGGTGAGTCCCTGTGCCCAGCCTGATCATCTCGTTCCCCTCTCCCCTCTCCCCTCTGCCTACCCCATCTCCTCACCTTCTCGGGGCCCCACCATCTCCTCCAGCCTAGCCCTTCTCTGTCCCGTCCCCCCACCATGCTCTCCACCCACACCTCTCTCAGCTTTCCCTCGTGTCTCCCACAGCTGGGTCCCTGAAGAACCATCAGGAGGTGGATATGAACGTTGTGAGGATCTGCTTCCAGGCCTCTTACAGGGACCAGCAGGGACAGATGCGCCAGATGGATCCCGTGCTCTCTGAGCCCGTCTATGACAAGAGTGAGTCAGGGTTTTGTGTCCATAGATTGTCCTTGGCTGCAGGGACCAGAAAGCCCCACATGCAAAGGCACAAACTAATAGTGAATCCTTCATTTTTATATGTCTCACTTGTGAAGTCTGTTCCTGTGCATTCAGCTGCTCAGCGGTATCGGGGCACCGGTTCAGCAGCTCTGTGGTTCTCTTTGTTTTTCCCTCATAGTCATGAGCTGGCTGCCACAACTCCAGACATCACATCTATATTCAAGGCATGATGGGCACTGTCACCATGTATGGTGTGCAGGCGATATACTGCCCAATTCCAGGCGTCAGCATTTACTATGTAGCCAATGGCAACAGGCCTCCTAGTGTTGAATGTACAACCTGTACAGCTGTACAGTCCTAGGGAACAGGCAGCATGAGTAGTAATATTTCTCTCTTTGATAGACAAAATAATATATTCCCCAGAGTGCCCCTGGGAGACTTCTGCTTATATCTCATTGACCAGAACTTGGTCCCCTGGCCACCCCTAGTTGCAGGGGAGTCTGGGAAAGCAAGTATTTAGGTTTCTTATCCTTTATAGAGGGGTACAGGCATGGAAGAGGGGATTGGGAATGGCTGGTAGGTTTTAGCAAGCCTACAGTGAATACCACAGCATCAACATGGGGAAGGATACTATGTCAGTCAAGGCTTTTATGGATAGTCATGAGCTATCCATAAAATAGTCATGCAAGTGATAGAATCCCAACTCAGATGGGCTGAAAGAGAAAAAAAGAATTTGTTTGTTCCAGTAACTAAAAGAATCCAGAGGTAGCACAGTGCTCCAGGTGTGGCTGCATCCAATTCCTCAGAGATGTCGTTAGGGATCTGTCTCTATCCGTCCCTCAGCTATGCTTCCTCCATGTTAGAGTCATTCTTGGCAGTGCCCTCCCAGGCAGGAGCAAAATGACTGTGTGTGACCAGCTTAGCACCTCTCCCCCACTCCCAAAGAGAGCTTCTCTTACCCAATGTTTTTGCTCAAAGTCTCAGGGCTGTCTCTCATTGGCCTGGTTTTGGTCATGTACTCCTCTCTGACCAATCAGCTGTGGTCAGAAGGAGGTGATAGTCTCATTGGCTGGGTCTGGGGCCCATGATCAATGCTGAGCTAGGGAGTGGTCTCAGCCCCACCCAATCAAACCCGTGACTCAGATGGGAGCGTAGTCCCTCGGAAGAAAATTGGGGGCCTGTTAGCAGAAGAAGTGCCAGATCTGCTAGACGGGCAAAACAATAGGTGTCCACTACAGATTTCTGGCCATTAACCTCCATCTAAGAATTGTCTCTGCCCCTTGCCCTCGCCTACTCTCTCTGGGGTCTGAGGATCGGCCTTTTGGCCAGACACTCACCAACCTCTGCATGAGGACTTGTGGTTGTCCATTCATTAACCCCTCTTGTCTGAGCATCTTCTTTTACCACCAAGACCACGGGTTCCATGAGGGTCAGGCCCCCTGCCTTCTCCATTCCCCACTTCCCCACAGCCCCGGTGGGCACCCACGGGGTACCTGGTAGGGATTTGATGACTGAATTCTCTTCTTCCTCTTACTCCTTCTTCCTCTTGCTCCTTCCCAGAGTCCACAAACACATCCGAACTGCGGATTTGCCGAATTAACAAGGAGAGCGGGCCATGTACGGGTGGCGAGGAGCTCTACCTGCTATGTGACAAGGTGCAGAAAGGTGAGGGGCCAGGAGCAGCGAGCGGGCAAAGGGGGGTCTGGCAACTTGAGGGGATAGCCAGGGAGCCCGAGAGGGTGAGCAGGAGCTGGCTAACAGAGGCAGTGGAGTAAAGGATCTAAAACTCTGGTTTTGGAGTCAGACACAGCCGACTGGTCATTCGCTCGCTGCGTCACTCACTCGCTCATTCACGTACCAAGACGGAGGGCCATCCGTGCTGGCCCACGCTCAATGCCAGGCAGGCCTTACCATCACGAGCTCACTGTCTGGGAGACTCTGATACTAAAATGGTGGAGTCACACAAATAAATGCTTTGTAGTGGTTGTGACATGTTCTGTGGAGGAAGAAAGCAGAGGACAGGAGAAACAGCTCCACGTCACTCATGTCTGCTCAAATGGTCCTTCTTCACATAGCGTTTAAAAAAGCAAGCTGCCACTCAGGATTGCCTATCTGCAGAAAAGGCAGGAGGGAGCCTTCCCTTTTACTGTGTATATCTTTTCTGCATCCTTTGCGTTTTCTATCATGTTACTCTATTTTAAATAACATCACCACCAACAGTAATAAAGAGCTAATTTATCTTGCTCTTACTGTATGTCGAGCTCTGTTGTAAGCACGTTGCATGCATTATTCATTAGGTCATCTAGTCACCTCATAGTTCTATGAGGAAGAGCCTATTATTATAATACACATTTTACTGATGAGGAAACTGAGGCACAGAAAGGTTAAGTAACTTGCTCAAGGTCACACAGCTAGGCAGGAAGTGACAGGATTTGAATCCAAGCAGTCTTTGTTGTTCATCATGTCTTCTGGGAGGAAAAATAATAGTGTTGAAAAAAAATTCAGGAAGATGGTGAAAAGATAGTGTTTGGAGAAAAATTATACTGAGAAAGGAGATAGAGAAGAATGGCTGGAGGGGTTGTGGGGCGCAGTTTCACTTAGGGGGACCATGAAGGACGCCTCTCAGGAGATGGCATTGGAGCCATGAAGGATCTGTGTGGCTGTCTGGGGAAGAGTGTTCCAGCAGAGGGAACAGCAAGTGCAAAGGCCCTGAGGCAGAAGCAGGTCTGGTTTTTGGAGGAACAGTGAGGCCAATGGGGTAAGAAGGCAGCAAGAAGGGAGGAAAGTGGGAGAACCTGCCACAGCCCCAGTGTGTAATTATATACTTAAGGTCTGTCTCCCTCACTGGGTTATCAGGGCAGGACCTGGCATTGTCTTGATGAACTGCTGGGTCCCCAGAAGCACCACAGTCAAGTGCCAAGCACATGTGAGATTCTCAGAAGAAAAACAACTTTTTTTTTGGCTACAAGGTTCACTCTTTTTTTGAAAAAAATAAAAAAAACACCAAAAAACCATTTTAAGCATTTTTTTAAAGTAGTATTTTTTTTTTTTTTTAGATTTTTTAATTTTTATTTATTTATTTATGAGGAAGGGGAACAGGACTTGATTGGGGAACAGTGTGTACTTCCAGGATTTTTTTCCAAGTCAAGTTATTGTCCTTTCAGTCTTAGTTGTGGAGGGCGCAGCTCAGCTCCAGGTCCAGTTGCCAGTTGCTAGTTGCAGGGGGCACAGCCCACCATCCCTTGCGGGAATTGAACTGGCAACCTTGTGATTGAGAGGACATGCTCCAACCAACTGAGCCATCTGGGAGCTCAGCGGCAGCTCAGCTCAAGGTGCCATGTTCAATTTTAGTTGCAGGGGGCACTGCCCACCATCGCTTGCCGGACTCGAGGAGTTGAACCGGCAACCTTGTGGTTGAGAGCCCACTGGCCCATGTGGGAATCTAACCGGCAGCCTTTGGAGTTAGTAGCACGGAGCTCTAACCGCCTGAGCCACCGGGGCGGTCCCATTTTAAGCATTTTAAAGTGTACAGTTCAGTGGTATTTAGTATATTCACAAGGTTGTGCCACCACCACTATCTAGTTCCAAAACAGTTTCATCCTCTCAGAAAGAAACCCCGTACCCGCTGAGTAGTCACTCCCTGTTCCTTCTCCCTCCAGCCCCTAGCAACCACTAATCTGCTTTCTGTCTCTACGGATTTTATTCTCATTTCATATGAATGGAATTTTGTGTCTGGCTTCTTTCACTCAGCATGATGTTTCCAAGGTTCATCCATGCTGTAGCTTCGTTCCTTTGTATGGCTGAGTACTATGCCATTGTATGGATAGACCACATTCTGTTTATTCATTCATCTGTTGATGAGCATTTGGGTAGTTTACACCTTTCGACTAATGTGAATAATGCTGCTATGTACATTTGTGTACAAGTTTGTGTTTGAACACTGTCTTTAATTCTTTGGATATATACCCAGGAGTGGGAGGTTCTTATAAAATGTTGAATGAATGAGCAGATGATTATTGGGTGGCTCCTCTGTGCTGTGCCCTGTGCTGGGCAGTGCTGGGACAAGAGCAGTGACAGACAGGCCCCCGCCCTAATCTCACAGGGCTCTCAGTTCAGTGGGAGGTAAGGAAAGAGATACAAATGATCAATGTGGATAATGCTGAGAGGGAAGAAGATAAACTGCTGAAATTGATCAACAGAAGACGAGTCATGGTCCAGGCATCTGGGAAGGCTTCCCAGAGGTGGGGACAATGAGCTGAGATCTGAGGAAGGCCATGGAGATTGTTAGGGGTCTGGGACTTGGAGGGGGGAGCAGAGAAACCATTCCAGGTGTGGGTGAATGACTGGAGGCAGGTGTGAGTCCTGTTCCATCCTTCCTTCACTGGTCGATCGCAAGCAGGTGACTTCCCCACCTGCGCCTCCATTTCCTCATCCCTAAAATGAGTCACTGGTAGGATGACCCAAGATCCCAATTACCCAAGAAGTACGTACACCACAAAGAATTGGCACTTATTGAAGGTTTTCTGAGTGCCAGGCCTGGAGCGAGTACTTTGCATAATACTAATAGGAACACTGGTACTTAACATGGACTGAGCACCTATTATACACTAAGCCCTGGGCTAAGCCCCTTCCATGGAGTTAATCCTCCTAAATCCTGTGAAATAGGTACTGTGGTTTTTTTCTGGTAGGATACGGAAATTAGGCCTAGCGATATCACCTAACTTCTCCAAGGCCTTGCAGAGCTGGTGGTGAAGAATCTGCATGGATTCTCATCTTGGCTCTACCACTTGCTGGCTGTGTGACCTTGGACAAGTGACTTTACCTCTCTGTGCCTTTGTTTCCTCCTCTATATAATGGGGCTCCCAAAAGTACCTACTTCGTAGGGTTATTGTGTGACTTAGAGGCAATCTGTGTGTGTCTGACACATATAAAGCCTCAGTATGTGGTGTAAGCATGATGAGAGAGGCAATGCAATAAAACAAGAAAAAGAAGTAGCAGGCAGAGTATATTGAATTCTGACTATTTCCTACCAGCTGTGTGACCTTGAGTAAGTCTCTTAACCCCTCCATGCCTCGGTTTTCCCATCTTTAAAGTGGGTGTGTAGAAAAGAGTTAACATTGCAGATCTGAGACTGTTGCCCTTTGAAAGGCCTGTTTACACAAGGTTGGCCCTTGGCTGACTTCTGGGAATTTGTATTTTGAGAGGGTTCCCAGCATGCCCTGACTGATAAGAGTGGGCATGTGCCTACACTGTTTGTATGAGCAATCTGGTGTGTGTGGAACACCGGCTTAGCTTCTGGAGTCTGGAATTTTGGTCTGTGCCAGGCAGAGAGTGCTTAGGTGACCAGCCCCCAATAAAAAACCCTGGGCTCTGAGTCTCTGAGGAGCTTCGATAGACAGCATGTTGTGTGTATTGTCACAGTTTCTTTCTGGGGGGAATTGGTGTGTCCTATGTGACTCCACGGGGAGAGGACTTTTAGAAGCTTGAGCCTGGTTTCCTTTGGCCTTCGCTCCAGGCACCTTTTCCCTTCCCTGAGTGTGCTTCGTATCTTTTTGCTGTAATAAATGGGAGCTGAGTGTGACTATATACTGAGTCCTGTGAGTCCTTTTCACGAATCACTGAATCTGATGGTGGTCTTGGGGCCCCCTGACGTGGTGGGAATATTAATTCTACCTGTCTTTTGGGTTAATATATAATGAGATAATATATAAAAATTCATAAAACACTTAGTGACTGGTATATAGTAGGTGTTCAACAGAAGGTTAGCTGTCACTATGATTAGTTTTATTCTTAGGAATATTAATATTCATTTTGGGGGAGACTGAGTGAGTTGGGGGCCTGGTGGGCCAGTGTCCTGGCTCAGCTGATGTCCCCACTTTCCCGCAGAGGATATATCGGTGGTGTTCAGCAGGGCCTCCTGGGAAGGCCGGGCTGACTTCTCCCAAGCCGACGTGCACCGCCAGATTGCCATCGTCTTCAAGACACCGCCCTACGAGGACCTGGAGATTGTTGAACCTGTGACAGTCAACGTCTTCCTGCAGCGGCTTACCGACGGGGTCTGCAGCGAGCCTCTGCCCTTCACGTACCTGCCTCGGGACCATGGTAACCACAGCAAGCCAGGGTGACCCACGACCCCAAAGACCAAGTCTTTGGCCTTGCTTAGGGTGACCCTGAGGGGAAAGGGGAAAAGGTAGAAGTAGAATGCAGGCTCAGAGCTGCACAGACTGGGGTTCAAATCCCAACTCTGCTACTTACTGGCTGTGTGACCTAGGTCTCTCGGAACCTCAGTCTCCTCCTGTGCAAAATGGAATTAACAATAGTACCTACCTCAAGGTATTTTGGAGGATTTAATCATTCTTCCCCTCATCATGTCTGCTCGTACCTGGCCCTGTGCTGGGTAATGCTGGGCCACAGGGGTGACCAAATAGCCCCAGCCCTGCCCTCATGATTCTCATAGTCCTGTGGGTGGACAGACCCATTCCCATACAGTGGCAACAAGAGTGGGCAGGACTGGGATGGAATTCAGATGGCATAGAGGGGGCAAATGACCCAACCTTAGGGGTCAGGGAGGGCTTCCTGGAGGAGGGGACGGCTGAGCTGAGGATGAGAGAATGACTAAGTAGTTCTCCAAGGAAGAGGTGGGAGTTGAGGAAGAATGTGTTAAGCAGTTAGAACAGCAGGTACAAAGGCCCTGAGGCAGGATGGTGCCTGGGGCATTCTAGGAACAACAAAGTATGGCTAGAAGTGGATTTGGGTTTCATTCTGATTAAGATGTGGACATCTATTGGAGTTGGTTGGCTAAGAACTGGAATAGCTCATCAAGTTTAAATGGTCTCTAAAATTCATTCTCAATCGTTTTTATTGATGGATTACTTTGTCCCTGATATCTCCTGAACAGACAGCTACGGCGTGGACAAGAAGCGGAAACGGGGGATGCCTGATGTCCTTGGGGAACTGAACAGCTCTGGTGTGTCCCTTCTGCCCCTTCCCCTGGGAGGGGATGACTGACCCCACCACCCTGCCCTGCACCAGGCTGGGGAGGAGGGGCTGTTGGGATTCCAGGGGTCCTCATCTCTGCCTTCCCTCAGACCCCCACGGCATCGAGAGCAAGCGGCGGAGGAAAAAGCCGGCCTTTCTGGACCACTTCCTACCCAGCCACAGTTCAGGTGGGTCCCAGCTGTGTGCCCCTGGGGTGAGCCAAGGGTGAACTACAGCCCTGCCTTTTGGGCCTCTTCAAGCTGTGCAAGAGCTCCCACAAGGCCCGTGATGCACCACGTAGCCAGCAACAAAAAATGGGAATAGCGGTTCTGGATACAGTCAGGAGGCTCTGATCTCCGCTAGGCCATTTACTTACTGTGTGACCTTCTCCAAGTCGCTCCACCTCTCTGAACCTCAGAGGTGCCCCTGAAGTCTCACCACATACCTACCTTGTTAGCCTTTTTAAATTTAATGCATTAATTTTACAGACACTGTATGACAGGCCCATAAGTGCTTTGTGTGTATTTTCTCATTTGATCTGTACAATCACCCTACAAGGAGGGTGCTGTCATCCCACCAGCCCCCGTTTTACTGGTGAAGAAACTGAGGCCCAGAGAGGTGTGCCTCTTGTCTAAGGTCACAGTTACTTCCAGGTGGAGCAGGGAGTTGCATCTGGGAGTCTGTACAGATTTATGATGATGAGTGTGAAACAGGTAGCAGGGAGTGTACATGGATAAATGGGTGGTTGTCAGAGCCAGCCAACCTTGAATTCAGATCCTGTCTCCAGCGCAACCACACTCTGGCCTCTTCTACCCCTGCCTTCACCTCAACTCATGCCAGACTCCTGTTCCCATGAACTCCAACCCTATCTTGTTGCCATCAGATGCTTCCCACTAGCTCTGAGAAAGTTGTCCTCAACACGCCCACTGCCCCAGGGTACCCAGCTCCCAGCCAGCCACCAAACCACTCAGTCTGCCCAGCCTGGACCACTCTAGCCAGTTCCACCCTGGAGGATGCAAGTACCACCTGTTGCCCCCCACCCCACTGCAACTGGTAACCAATGAATGCCCAGCAGCTCTGCCCCTAGCAACCACCAATCCTAGCCCACTTCATCAGCCTTCAATCCCCAATCTCCATAGCCCTTCCTCATCAGCCAAGGGCCATTCATCTACTCCTCATCACTCCAATTTACCAATTGTGTCAGACCCACTCTCTCAGCCTTGGGGCAAAACTGCCCTGGCACTATTGGGTAATTGGAGCATGCTCTCTGGAATCAGACTCGGTTTGAATTCTGAGGCCACAATGTAGTCACTGTGTGGTGTCTTTGGGCCTCAGTTTACTCATCTGTCATGGCAGATGGAAACCCGACCTTCAGGGTCCTTTCTAGAATTTATTGAGGTGATGTGACAGTTGTTGAGCATAGTGGCTGGCACAGAGTTAGTGCCCATATGTTAGGAACTTGCCAGAAATCAGGAATGCCACTGCATTTGTTATGATCATGTTTAACTGTATTCACAGCAAACCCCCAAAATAACAGGGGCTTCAACAGGACAGAACTTTATTTCTCCTCTCACATAAACACAGCCCAGAGGTAGGTGGCCCAGGAATGGTTTGGTGGCTGCATGATCATCATAGTCCCAAGTGACTGCCTTTTTCAACTCACAGTTTCTATCTCATGGTCCAATATGACTGCTGCAGCTCCAGCCATCATGCCCACATTCCAGCCAGCAGAAGTTAGTCACCTGACCACATCAAGCTGCAAGGGAGGCTGGGGAATAGAGTCCCAGCAGCCCTGTATCTCTTTTAGAGATAAGCATAATCAGCTTTTGCTGGTGAGGTTTGTCTTGTCTCAAAAAGAAAGACTCTCCTATAATCACACTCTCCTATAATCATTTTACCTTACAATTTGGAGACTGATGACTTCTCACAGGTCTCCCATAAAGTGGAGATTTCACTTTTTGGGTTGTCTCTATATTGGGGGGAGGAGAGGGCTTTTGAGCCTTTTCTTCCTCATTCGTGGGGAAAACTCCCCAGCACTGCAGCAACATGGTTTCAGCCCTGGTTCTCCTTAGGATTAAAGGCCACGCTGGTAATGCATTTAGCATGGGGCTGGCCATTCGAGTTAGCACCTGGCTAGAAGTTGACCCTAAAGCCCACCACCATACTTCCTTCTCTCTCTTCTCGTATCTGCAGGCCCGTTCCTCCCACCATCAGCCTTGCTGCCAGACACAGACTTCTTCCCCGGCACCGTGTCCCTGCCCGGCCTGGAGCCCCCTGGCGGCCCGGACATCCTGGACGACGGCTTTCCCTACGAAACCACGGCCCCCACACTCTTCACCATGCTGGACATGCTGCCCCCAGCGCCGCCACTCGCCAGCGCTGTCCCTGGCAACGGGGTTGCAGGAGCCACGGTCGGGGAGCCTCCCGGCCCCGAGCCGCTGACACTGGACTCATATCAGGCTCCCGTCACTGGGGACGGGGGCACTGCCAGCCTTGTGGGCAGCAACATGTTCCCCAACCAGTACCGCGAGGCGGGCTTTGGGGGCGGCCTCCTGTCCCCGGGGCCTGAGGCCACGTAGCCTCCGCGGTGAGAAGGAGAGGCTCTGGGTGGGGAGGGAGGTGAAAAGGGCCGTGCGAACCCAACCAGGATGTCCAGCACCCCATCCCCTTGGACCATCTTTGGTCAGATCTCCCGACCTTCTCATCGTGAATCGGACGTTTTCAGCACTGGCGAGAAGCTGCGCGGCACCGATGTCCCCTGAGCCTGTTTTACAAATGAGAAAACTGAGTCCGGAGGGGAAAAGGGATTTGGCTCCCGTGCACTAGCTTGTTAAAGCTGCCTCAGCCCCCCCAACTGGGGACACCTTCTCCCGAAGGATTTTGAAGAGTGTACATATGGGACGAGGGTGCAGATCCCCAGCCCTCCATCCCCATGAAGGTGGGGGTTGGTTGTTTTTTCAGAGTCTTCCCAATAAAGATGAGTTTTTGAGTCTCGGGGTCCTCGTCTCTTCTCGACTTGGGAAACGCCCCACACCCTTAGCACAGAGCTTCCAGGCTCCGCCCCGCCCTCCCCTCCAGGCCCCGCCCTCCCCTCCAGGCCCCGCCCTCCCCCAGGCCCTGTCCTCCCCTCCAGGCCCCGCCCTCCTCTCGCGTTAGCGGAAGTGCGCTCTGCCACGCTCCACCCCTCCTCCTTCGCGCGTCCTCCCACTTCCGCTTCCGGTGCGGGACGCGCGCGAGCGCCGCGGTGGCAGGCGGCGACGGGCCGGTGAGTGCAGACGGCGGGCCCCGATCTCCCGGCCTTTGGGTGGCATCAGCCCGGCTTCGCCCTGGCCTCGGCCCCTCCCCCGGCTGCTGTGAACCTCTGTTCGGCTGCGGCGCTCAGGGCCGCCCACCCCGCGCATCTCACGGCCTGCGGGGCCTCAGGCCGCGCCCCTGCCCCCGCGGTGGGCCGGAACTCGCCGGGTTCGACCCGGCCACGGCCACAGGTCCCGCCCCCTTGTCAAAAAAACAGCCCGAACCCTCAGGCGGAGGCCGAGTCCTGGAGTCATTTCCACATCCCCGGGCTTCGTCCCTGCCCACGAGCCTCGGCCCTAAACTCACCCCACGGCCTCCAGTGTGCCGGCCCCTCCTCCTCCAGCCTCTGCTCCCCTTTTTACGCCCCCCTCCCGCCCCATTCAGATTCCTTCTTTAGACTTCAGCCCCGTTCTGGTCTTTTCTTCCTGCCCTCCCCCAGGGCCCCCTCCCGCAGGCGGCGTCGTCTTCCCTCCACGCCCTTCATCTGCCCTCGCACTCCATCTCTGTGCCACAACTCTCTACCCATCAAGTGTTGAGTTCTCCCTTTCCGACCCCTGCCTTCACCTGCATCCCCTACAATCCATCGCCATCCCCACGGAAGACCCCCGGCAGGAGCCGTTGCAGCTCCTTCCGTCCCTTGAGCTCCAGGCCCCGGCTGCTCAGGGTCTGCGTCCAGACCTTACTTCAAACTCGCGCTCCTTCCGTTCCAAAACCTTTCATCCTTGATTCCAGGTTCTTGAATTCCTTTCCCGGACGTGGAGGCTCACCCCACAATCACCTGGGGGGTTTTCAGAATGCCCAGGCTGCTGGCTCAAAGTTGTCAGGGACCCCCCTGAGCACCTGGTGCTTGGTTCTGCAGCCTCGTTGCTCCCCCTGAAGCTGGCGTTTAGGGTCCGCTTTGTCACCAACTTAAGTGACTTTGATTCTGCGCATACGGGTTTTACAGCCCATCTGACGTTCCCCTGTCCTCATCCCCCAGGTGGAGGCCTCAGGCCTGGCCTCTCCACCATGTGGCACGAGGCTCGGAAGCACGAGCGGAAGCTTCGAGGCATGATGGTTGACTACAAGAAGAGGGCAGAGCGGCGGCGGGAGTACTATGAAAAGATTGTGAGTACCTGGCTTTCAGTCTGGGGTGGGAGCTCCCCTGCAGGGTGGGGCCCTGGTCATCCTGGTAAAATTTGGCTTTGGAAACATGCCAGGATAAGAGCCCAGTTTCCTCAGGGTTGCATTCAGTCATCGGTTTATGCATTGGTAAAACCCTGCCACATTCTGGTTGTTAGAGCAAAGAGCAGTTTGGTGTGGCCTCAGAGCTGGTGTTGGGAGGAAGGTCTGGGTAACACTCGCAGGAGGTCGTATGTCACACTGGCCAGCTCTGGAATGCAGTCTGTCTGTCTTAGGGCTGTATCCGCAGTGCTCCCAGAGAAGCTCAGCTGTTCTCGAGGTTTGGCTTGGCACCCTGCAGGAGTGCCGTCGGTATTCATCAAATGAACGCTGACCACTTCCCTCTCCTGTGTGATGCTTCAGTTGCTTTTAGAGAGAGCACACTTGATCCCGTGACCTAAAAGGCCCTTGTGGTCTAGCCTCCATCAGCCACTCAGCTTCATCCTTGGGTAGCTCCAGTGTCCTTTCCTGTGTCTCTACCACCGCAGGGCATTGTGCCTGTAATGCTCTCCCTCACCTGTTTAACTCCTACTTGTCCTCGTGACTCTAACTTGAAGTGGCACTTTAGTGTTGGGTTACGTCTTCTGTTTGATGATATTAATATAAACATTCCCATTTGCTACTGCATCGCTGCCCCAGCCTCCTCCCTGGTCTCGCAGCCTCCAGTCCTGCTCCCTCCAACCCACCCTCCTCAGCGGGGCCAGAGAGGTTTTTTAAAACACAAAGCTGACCATGTCCCTCCTTTGCTCAGAACTCCTCCATGGCTCCCTAGTGCCCTTGAGGGAAAACCCAGGCTCCTCCACCTAGCCCGCAGGGCCCTGCTGGTCTGGCCTCCCTCACGCCACCCTGCTCTGCCTGGCTCCTTTGCCGAGCCATCTGGTCTCCTCACTGCCTAGGCAACGTTCTCTAACACAAAGGGTGTATCGAGAAGTTTACCTGCCAGAAGTGTACAGCCCTCTGTGGCCACCGCGCCTTTGCCGGTGCTCTTCCTGTACCTGGCTCACCTGTCAGATCTCAGTCCTCAGGGGAGTCTTCCCTCATCTCCATCACTCAGTCAGGTGTCCTGTAAGTGCTGTCATAGCACCCTGTCCTTCCACCTTTGCATGTAACATACCTATCCAGCTCTCTACGACTGGCGACTAGGTAGGTGTATTTGGGTCACACTTGCGTACCAAGCTCTGGCCCAACACATTTTGAAAAGACAGATGAACTAAAACAATGTTAACAATAGCAGTTACGATTTTAATTGATCCTTCTCAGGCACCAGGCTGTATGAGAAGAGCTTTAGATGAGTGATTTCTTTGAATTCTCACAGTCACTGTGGGCCAGAAGCTGCTGTCACCCTAGGGGAGGAATCCCTGAGGGCTCCTCACTGCCCATGAAGGAAGCACTGGGCTAGAGGGAGACCCCGTCTCTGGTGGTGTCAGAATAACTGTGACCACAAGGGCAGGGCCTAAGTCTATGTTGGTGATAGTTGAGGCCCCAGCCGTGGGCCAGGAACACAGCCAGTGCTCAGGAATGAATTGCGGCCAAAGACCCAGCGCCTGCCACTGTGGCACATTCTTTCTAGTCCTTTCAGCCGCCCTGGGAGGTTAAAGGTGAGGCTGATGCTAACGGCTGATGCCGGTGAGCTTTTGCGTTTTAATCACTGTGCGGAGCACTTGATGTGTACCTCTGCTCCATCAAACCCTCCCCCCAGCCTAGGAGGCGGCTCTTATCCCCGCCATAGATCAGATGAGCACACTGAGGCCCAGAGAGTCAGGGCCACAGCAAGCGGGCGGAGCTGGCCCCCTCACTCTCTCATAGCTCTTCACCTGGGCTTTCTACTGCAGAAATAGAAGTTCAGAGAGGTGCAGCAACTTGTCCGAGGTAACACAGCCAGGAGGCAGAATGCCAAAATGGTTAGGTCCTTAGAGTTTGGAGTCATAGAGCTCTGGGTTCAAATTCCAGCTATTCCACTGAGGGATAGTGTGACTTTGGGAGAGTGACTGTCTCCCTGAGCCTGGTTGTCTGATCTGCATGTGAAGTACCACTGTGGCATGTAGAATCAGTTCTGGCGGTGAAAAATATAAACCCGAAACATCAGTGGCTTAAACAAAATAGAAGTTTGTTTCGTTTTCCACAGAGAAAACCCAGAGGTAGCCAGTTCTGCTCAGGGACCATTTTGTTGTTTAGCTGTGCATGGCTTCTCTTCCCAGTGCTGTCTCAAGGTGTCAGGGGGCTGCTCAAGCTTTAGCCACCGTCTTCATTTTATCCAGCAGGAAGGAGGAAGAAGGGACGGAGAAGGGACCACGGTGACGGTGCTCAGGCCAATTGTTATGAGTTTCCAGATGTTTGCACATGCCACTTCCTCATGTCTTGCTGGCCAGAAAGTAGTCCTGTGGTCACATACAGCTGCAAAGAAGGCTAAGAGGTGTAGACTTCTTTATTGCTTGGCCTTTGTGCCAGATATATTAGGAGTCCTGTTTGCCATTGGAGAAGGGGCTTGGATGTTGGTTTCCAGTCCATGGTCTGCCACAAGTGGTGGTGATGGCGGTGGTGATGGGGGAACGAGCGTCGTTCCCTCACAGGACCATTGGGGTGTTCAGTACGATTGGGCGCATAGACCACTGCGTGTGGGTCTGCTCAGGGCAACTTTCTCAGTAAATGCTAGTTCTTGTTGTTACTGAAGTTGTTCCTGCTGCCACGTAGAGCTGGGATTTGTGTCCAGGTCGATGGATGGTGTAGAAGAAAGAAAAGAAGGCTGGGATTGGGACTCCAGGCTCTCCTCGTTAGTGGGAAGCTCCTTCAGCTTTATTTTCCCCTCGGGACAGTGGTGGTGAGCAGCCCCTCTCACTGGGAGTGACGGGTAGGAGCTTCAAGAACAAGAACAGTGTGGGGTGCGTTGCGGTACTGGTCTGTACAAGCCGTCGTTGTCCCCATACGTGCACGTGGTCAGCATTTGGATCTGAGCCACCAAGCTGTGGACGGTGGCAGTGACTGGTGGCTGCTTTGAGGAGGGGATGGGCCGCTCTCATGGTCTCTCATCTTATTCTTGGGCCGAGAGAGGAGGCTGGGGGGTGAGTGCTGAAGAAGCTGAGGTACGCTGAACGGCTTCTCTCGCAGACAGCTGGTTTTCTGCTCCTGATGTGTGGACCTTGGTTCTGTCATTGCTCCTGTCCTTGTCAACCTTCTTTTATTATTATTATTATGTGTTGTTATTATTTTTTTAAATTGGGTGACAGTGTGTTTTTCCAGAACCTGTCAGCTCCAAGTCAAGTAGTTGTTTCAATCTAGTTGTGGAGGGTGCAGCTCACAGTGGCGCATGGGGGGATCGAACCAGCGACCTTGGTGTTATGAGCACTGCACGCTAACCAACTGAGCCAACCGGCCACCCCCACCTTCTTCTTTAATCAGTGGTTTGCATAAAGAAACAGAACGTTGATATGAAAGTGGGAAATAAACAGGTCTCAGGTCTCAGTCCCCCATCCCAGTGCTGCCCACTGTAGGTCATGACCATGTGAGACGGTCTGTCCTCCACACTGGACTTTGAGCCGTGAGGGCAGGGCTGGTGCTAGCTCCATCACTGCCGTGGCCCTAGCACAGAGCCTCCACATAGCAGGTGCCTGCTTAACTGTGGGATGAGTGAGTGAAAGACTCCGTGAAGAACTCCTGACCCCATCGGTCCCTGGAGGCAGAATATCCTGTGGTTAACGATGGATTTTAGATCTTGAAGAACTATTTGTACTCCGTGTTCACTGCAGTGTCATTGAACCATAGCCAAGATGGGAAAACAAGCTTATTGTACATTGACTGATGAATGGATAAAGAAAATGTATATGTATGCAGTGGAATATTATTCAGCCTTAAGAAGGAAGGAAATGGTGTCACATGGAGGAACTGTGAGGACATTATGCCTAGTGAAATAGGTCAGTCACGAAAAGAAACACTGCAAGATTCCACATACCCTGTTTCCCTGAAAATAAGACCTAGCCGGACAATCAGCTCTAATGTGTCTTTTGGAGCAAAGATTAAGACTGGGTATTATGTAAGACCCGGTCTTATTTTACTATAAGACCGGGTCTTATATTAATTTTTGCTCCAAAAGACGCATTAGAGCTGATTGTCCGGCTAGGTCTTACTTTGGGAGAAAACATGGTATATGAGGTACCTAAAGTAGTCAAATCCTAATTCTGCTTATTACTGATGTGATCTCAAGCAAGTGGCCTCACCCCTCTGAGCCTCAGTTTCCTCATCTGGAACATGGGGACAAGAGTAGCACCTTTCTCCCATGGTTGAGAAGTTTGAGAAAATGCACATGAAACACTTAGTCAATGCCTGGCTTTTAGTACAGTTAGTTGACTTGTCCAGAGCCTCCCAGTGGAGCCAGGTTCTGGACCCAGGTTTTACCCCCAGCCAAGTGCTTTTTCCTTTGTGCAATACCAGCACTGCCAGTGGCTTCCCAGTCCCTGCCAAAGTCCATCCTGCCCAGAGTCTTGGCTGTGGGAACTGGGCATTTGGCCTGAAGCAGCCTCAGGAGTGTGAGGAGGGTCTTGGCCTTAGACTTGGCCAGTGGCCAAGGAGGAAATGAGGGAGACGGGTGAAGTGTGGGGTACGGAGTTAGATTCCAGTAGTGCCACCCCTGCGGCCTTGGGCGTATCCCCCCTTCACTTGGTCAGGTATGAAATGAGGACAGTAATGGCCCAGTGCCTGGCACATAGAGAACGCAGGATAGACAGTGGCCCGGTACAGCAGTGGCCATTGCTGAGTGTCCTCCTCAGCGCCTTGCAGTGGCAGGGGCTCCTGCTTATCTGCTGGCTGGGGTTGGTATGGGAGATGGCAGGATCTCGGAAACCTGATATTGTGGGGTTTTCCTGGGGGGGGGCTCATTCTCCTCACCTGTAATGAGTGTTCCTGAGTGCCTGCTGTGGCCCAAACCGTTCTAGGCCCTGGGGATACGACAGTGAACAGAGATCCCTGCCCAGGGGAAGTGAAGTGTGGGAAACAGGAGATCGGTGAACATGAGGGGTACGATCGGGTGGTGGTAGGTACTCTGAAGCAAACAGTGGGTCAGGGAGACAGAGGAAATGAGGGCTTGTGGGGCGAGCTATTTAGATAGAGTTGACCGGGAAGGCTTCTAGAAGATCTGACAAAATTGAAGGGGCAACCATGCGCAAGTGCGTTGCAGGCCGAGGGCAGAGCAAACGTAGTTAGATTGAGCGGAGCGTGGGGCTGGCGGGCTGCATGGAGCAGAGCTGGAGAGAAGGCAGAGAGGCTCTTAGCAGGGGAACACAGCCTAATAGGTTTTAGCAGAACCCCCTGACCAGCGCGTGGAGAACAGAGAACAGAGGGGGAGGGTGGCAGCAGGGGCCCTAGAGGAGGCTGCCGTGTGGTCCCAGTGAGAGGAGGTGCTGACTGGGAGTAGCAGCGGTGGGCAGGGGTTGGGTGCTGGGAGGTGCTGCCGAAGCGTGGCCAGGCTTTAATGCTGGGCCCTCCGACATGGCACGTAGCTGGAGCGCAGCCAGGGCCCAGCACGTGGGCTGCTCAGCATGGAGCTGCTGCTGCTGCTACATTGGCTCCTTTCCTGCCCCCGTGACGGTGCCTTGGAATTGTGAGCCCCACAGGAGGGCTCAGGCCTGAGGGGCGCAGACTCGGGGATATTCTCCTCCATGTTAGTAACTTCTTTTTTAAAGCAGCTTTTTGGAGATACAATTCGCATACCACACAATACTCCTTTCATGTGTACAGTTAAGTGGTTTTCAGTATATTTAAGTTGTGCAACCATCACCACAGTCTAATTTTAGAAAATTTCACGACCTCAAGAAGAAACCCTGTACCCATTAGCCATCAGTCATCCTTCCTCCCCCTCCCCAAACTTCCCAGCCCGGGGTAACCACTGTTCTGCTGTCTGTCTCTGGATTTGCCTGTTCTGAACATTTCACATAAATGGGATCAAACAACGTATGGCCTTTTGTGTCCGACTTCCTTCAGCGAGCGTAGTGTTCTGGGAGTTCACCTGTGTTGTAGCGTCAGGGTTCAGTGCTTTGTTTCTTTTTATGCCAAACAATATCCCATTGTCTGGATGCACTGTATTTTATCTGTCAGCCTCTGATGGCCATTTGGATGGGGTCCACCTTTTGGCTCCCGTGAGTGATGCTGCTGTGAGTGTTTGTCTACCGTGTTTCCCCGAAAATAAGACCTAGCCGGACAGTCAGCTCTAATGCAAAAGTTAATATAAGACCCGGTCTTATTTTGCTGTAATATACGACCTGGTAGAATAGAATAGAATAGAATAGAATAGAATAGAATAGAATAGAATAATTATAATAAATGCCGGGTCTTATACCAATTTTTGCTCCAAAAGACGCGTTAGAGCTGATTGTCTGGCCAGGTCTCATTTTTGGGGAAACACGGTACAAGTATTTGAGTATCTGTTTTCAGTTCTATTAGGCGTCTACCTAGGAGTGGAATTGCTGGGTCACGTGGTCATTTTTTGTTTAACTTTTTGAAGAACCTAATTTCTCCACATTCTTGTCAATACTTGTGATTGTCTGTCCTTTCCATTTTAGCCATCCTACTGAGTGCAGAGTGGTGTCTTGTGGTTCTGACTAGTATTTCCCTGATGACTAGTGACACTGATCATCTTTTCCTGTACTTGTCAGTCCTGGTGTCTTAGAGGCTGGCCCAGGCTGAAGTGCTCACACCTGGCTCTGAATGAGTGGCCCTGGGGTGGGTGGGGCTTGAAGAGTTGGGGGGTAATATTTTAGGAAGGGAGGTCCTGGTACTGGCTGTGCAGGAGATTGGGCCAGCTCAGAGCTCCTTGCCACCACCTCGAGAGGAAACCCTTCCCTCGTTCCCAGAGGTTGGTGGCCCCCATTAGTGCTGCCACCCTATGCAGGGTAGTTCACCTCTGAGGTATGGCCTGCCTGACCTCAGAGGTGAGTTCACTGCTGAACTTGGTTTTGGTGGGGGTTGGTGGGCAAGGTTTGCAGTTCATTTGGGAGGTGACCTCCGTCCTGTCCACCCTTGCAGAAGAAGGACCCAGCCCAGTTCCTGCAGGTACATGGCCGAGCTTGCAAGGTACATCTGGATTCTGCAGTTGCGCTGGCTGCAGAGAGCCCCGTTAACATGTAAGACTGAGTTTGGGGGGCTAGGTAGTGTCTGTCACTGAGTGTTGGGGTCAGAAGGGACCTGGGGATGTAGAAACCTTCGGGGACTCAGGTAGGCAAGGCGTGGCCTGCTTGGGAAGGTGACGGTCACCAGCTAAGGAGAGCCAACAAGGGTTGGGATAGAGGCCCCAGGGAGCAGTGGTGGTTGGAAGACTTAGAGGGGAATGGGTGGGGCCGGGGCCGGCGTCTGACGCCAAAGCAAAGCAGGGAGTAGGTGGCAGGAGGGGATGTTTCAGGTACTGGGGCTTGGCAAGTGTCTCCTGGGACCTGGTTCAAGTTCCCCGCTCTGGCCTTGGTTCTGAGAAATACTCAGGCCCGCTATTCAGGCAGGTTTGCAGCCTGCGGGAGTGAGAGGTGGAGGGGAAGGCGTGGGGCTCAGCGGGCTGAGGGCCAGGCTCCCAAGCTTGAGGTGGCAGGGAACAGGTGCCTCGTGTCCTGGACAGTGGGGACCCTAAGCGCCTTGCGCCCCTGCTCCCCACTTCAGGATGCCCTGGCAGGGGGACACCAACAACATGATTGACCGCTTTGATGTCCGTGCCCACCTGGACCACATCCCTGACTACACGCCCCCACTGCTCACCACCATGTAAGCTGCCTCCCCCAGGGCTTGCCGGGCGGGGAGTCTGACCCTTGCCTGTGCCACCTTCCTGGAAAGGAAGAAGGTGTGCAATTGGGGAGCACGCCATCCCACCGTTCCCCAGTCTGAGCTGGGCCCCTCAGACCCCATCCTGCTCACCTAGGGTGGGGTCTGCCCTCATTCTAATCCCAAGACCTTGACGTCTGCCAAAGCTCCCCAGAACAGGAATCGGACGAGCGGAAATGTAACTACGAACGCTACCGAGGCCTGGTGCAGAACGACTTCGCTGGCAGTGAGTGATGTGGGCTGCGGGCGGTGGCGGGTCCCTGGAGGCTGGAAGACCTAGACAGGCTGGGGAGGAAAAGGTGTCTCCTGCCGCTTTCTGCTAAGGGGCCCTGGCCTTGGTCCCAGCTCTGTCCCTCTTGGGGCCTCCGTCTCTGGAATGGGTTCAGCCTCCTGAGCTGCTGAACGACATGGTCCTGCCCAGGTTGCTTCCGCGTCCCAGGCCCCCTGACTCTGTAGTCTTGTTTCTTTAAAAAATGGGGGAGAATTAGAATGACACATTTTTTCCCATCTGTGTGTTTCCCCTGCCTGCATGGGTCAGAGTGTCAGCTCTGAAGAGGAAATCGCTCCTGGTTTTAAACAGTTATTTAAACAGACTTGGATAGTTTGCCAAGCTTTCACATGTGTCCAGTATTGTTCTCCACGCCAGTGCCGTTGCCGCTTCCAATGAGAGCACACAGGCCCAGGGAGACTTCCCTGCTCGGGTTTGCCCGGGGAGGTTCGGACCCTGGCAGACGTGGACTTTTGTGTCTGTGTTGTCTCATTACACGTGCACAAGCACCGACCCACTTTACAGACGAGGGTGGTGAGGCTCGGGTTGTGGGACACTGTCCATGGAGCTGCAGTTCTCACCCTGCCCTTGATCAGTGCTGCCACCTGAGGGCCAGCTCGCACTCTCGCCCGCCTCCCAGGGACTTGGAGCCTCCGCTTCCTGGGTTTCCCTGTGGAGTTAGGGGAGGACGGGCCACACGAGTCCCTTGGCCTGGTGGGTCTTGGTCTCCTTCCTCCCTCTGGGCCTCAGCTTTTCTGTCTGGAAAGCAAGGTAGATGGGCTGGGCGAGCCGAGAGGTGACATAGTCCGGCCCTCCCTGGCTCCAGCAGCCATCCTGGAGAAGGGTGGTAATGATGGGTTCTGTCCCACGGGATGGTTGTGAGGCTTCTGAGGGGTGCATAAAGCCCTGGCACCGAGCCTGGCATAGTCAGCTTTCCCTGTGGATTCGCTGTTCCTATATTTCTTTGTTTCAAAGTTAGATGTTTTAGCATCTCTGAAATCCAAGATTGCCCAAATTCTAGCAATCAGCAAGGCCTTAGAATCAGGGCAATTCATCATCGTTGACAACCATTGTGGTTTTTGCCTTCACCAAGGGCCATACGGATTCTTGGTGATGGAGTCAGGGTTTCTCTTTGTTCTGTCTGACTGTATTCATTCACTCATTCCCACAATTCCTGAGCACCTGTGGGTTGTCAGGTACTTCTGGGATCTAGGGTCTAGTGCAGGAGAAGGCAGCATCCATATAACCATGAAAGTGGGTGCTGATTGCAAAGGAAGGCAGTGTTAGGACAGTGTTGTTCTCGGAGGTGCTTGACCGACCGACCGACCGAGCTAGGGTCAGTGAAGAGTGGATAGGAGAACAGCCCTGTTGGGAAGGGGACGGCACCCTGGGGGAACAGAGGCAAGGCATGATTGGCTGGAGCAGGGAGAGCGAGGCAGCTTGTGTGGCAGGTCAGCAGGGTCTCTCCCCTGGGGCTTCGTACACTATAAGCAGGAGCTGGCTTGGCTGCTGGAGCCAGGGAAGGCCAGACTGTGCCATTTCCCGGCTCGCCCGGCCCGTTTACCTTGCTTTCCAGATAGAAAAGCTGAGGCCCACAGAGGGAAGGGGACTTGCCCAGGTCCCACAGTGAGTCGGGGTGAGATCAGGGAAGGCTCTGGTACACACATGGTACCAGTGTGTACCCACTGGTATTAGTCTGGTACCCACATGGTGGGTATTGTGGGTGATCAAGAGCCCCGATTGTTCCCAACCATACTTAATTTAACCTGAACCACAGAGAGGCACACAGTGGAGTGGCCCATTGCAGTCCAGCACTCAGGATGGGTTTGTAGTTCTGAAGTGTCCATCCAGAGGCCTCCCTAACAGTGATAAAGTAGCAGTGCCCAAGGACCAAGCATTCACTTTGCCAGTGGTCCCGATTTACTGAAAAGGAAACTGAGGCACAGAGCAGTGAAGTCTCTTGACCAGGGTCACGTGGCGAGTCAGTGGTATAGTCCGGGCCCTGCCACACACAGTTTGTGATTATCTGGAAATTGGTAACTGTGCTCATGACTGCGCTTGGGTTGTACCCGCCCTCCTACCGCACTGCGTGCTTGTGTCCCCCCTGAAGTCCCAGCGTCCCCAGCCCCCTGTGACCCGTGTGCCTCTTGCCTTGCCACAGTCTCAGAGGAGCAGTGCCTGTACCAGATCTACATTGACGAGTTGTACGGAGGCCTCCAGAGACCCAGTGAGGACGAGAAAAAGAAGTGAGTCACGGTCTGGGAGAGGCAGGAGGACTGGGAGCCCGACCAGGACGTGGCCTCATGCGTCCTGTCCACCTTGGTCTCCCCAGAGCTGGGCCGGGGCTCAGCACACAGTGGGTGCTCACCTAATGTTTAGAGGAGGAGGCAGCGGCCCGAGGGGAAAGGTTGTGAAACCTTTACGGTTTTCAAACTTGCAGAATGGTGGGAGGTACAGTTAAGAGAGCAGGCTGTGCGCAGAGACAGGCCTGGGTTCAAATCCTGCCTGTGAGGACATCCCTCTCTGTGCCTTTGGGGTGCTCCTCTGTAAGATGGGGCTAGCAGGAGGCCTTTCTGCATGGAGTGGCGAGGACGGCAGGAGATGGGGCTTGTGAAGTGCTTGTTCTGTGCCTGCCGTGCAGTAAGCTTGCAGTCAGCAGCCGCCGAGGGCACTGGAGAGGGGCTTCTCAAGGCTGTGCCCTTTGAGGAATGGCTGGGGGTGCGGGGCCTTACCCTGGATCAGGGGGATCCCCACCTCCTTCTCCGAAGAGCAGCAGTTGGGCAGTCTCACTTCTCTCTCCACCAAGTCTTCGCACTTGCTGTTCCCTCTGTTGGGGGTGGCCTTCCCCTCCGCCAGGGCAACTGCCATCCCTCCTGTTCGGCAGTCGCCTGGCACCTTGACTCCTTCCCCTCTGCTGCTGAGCTTCCCCCCTCGTGAGCCTAACGCTTGCTACTTCTCTCCATCTGGAGAGTTTTCTCGGATGTGACTGCAATCCTCATCCAAGAGCACACTTTTAGGACAAGACTGGCACTGGGAAGGCAGCGGGAAATACTGACTAAATTCAGCAGCAGACACACACTCGGCCCCTGTTCTGTTCTGGGCCAAGCTTAGCCGCAGTGTTACCCGAGATAACTGGGCACTGCCCTCACGGGACTGTGGTGGCGGGAGACCGACCTGACAGGAATGACCCAACTTGGGCAGGGCCGGGAGCTCAGGACCATGGAAGGCCTTGCTGGCGGGGTTGGGCGGTGGGGCAGCTTCCTTAAAGATGAGGTATTGGAGCTGGGCCTGGAGGAAGAGGGAGACGTTGGTGGGAGGCGGGCGCAGAGGGTTCCAGGCTTAAGGCCTGGAGGCGAGGGCGCATGGAACTCAAGCGGCTGGTTGGTGTGCAGTGTCCTCTCCCCATGGCACTGCCCTGGCTCACGGGCTCCCCTGTCCCAGGCTGGCGGAAAAGAAGGCTTCCATCGGCTACACCTATGAGGACAGCACGGTGGCCGAGGTAGAGAAGGTGGCGGAGAAGCCGGAGGAGGAGGAGTCACCGGCCGAGGAGGAGAGCAACTCTGATGAAGATGAGGTCATCCCCGACATCGGTGGGGTCCCCTCGCTGCCCTCCCCACCCACCCCGCAGTCCCTGGGCATCGTTTTGTGTCTCGTCCCTCACCCTCTGTGGGCTGCCCCGTGCTCACGAGCCCCGTCTCTCCCTCCCCTGCTCCAGGGCACGCCAGCCTTTGCTCTCCTCCGTCTCGCTCATGTGCTGTTCCCGGCTCCCCTCTGTCCTTTCATTTCCAGGACGCAGCTTTATGATCTGGCTCCGTTCTCTTTCGCTTGGGTTGGCTCCGTCTCTCCTTCCCCTTCTCTTTCTCTCCCCTCTGGAAAACAAGTATTCATCTAGTTACAGAGCCATTCCTCACCCCGCGCTGGTCTCCTTCCTCAGTCCCCAGCCACCCAGACATCCACCATCTCTCCCTCCTCCTCTCATCCCAGCCCTCAGCCAGCTGGTGGCTTCCACGCACACATGGAAAGCGTCCATCCCACCTCCACCTCTGCACCATGCATCCAGCTCCTAAACACTTGCGACCCACGCGCCTGCCTCTGCCCACCCTGTGGGTCCCCGAGTGCTCCCCCCTTCACTCCCTGCACACGTCTTGCTCAGACATCCCCACTGCTGGCGCGTTTGGGAACTCGTCCATCATATCACCTCCCACCCCACCCCCACCATTTATTGTGTCCACTTCTGGCCAAGCCCTGCGCCAGCCTGGGGACACCGACATGAGCTGACTCGTTCCCTCCCAACAGAGGCCTCCAGTCCGGTGGGCGCCCCCCGTCCCTACCTTCCGGGGCACTGCCCTCTTCTCCCTGAGCCCCTGGCTTGGCTTTGACCCCTGACAGCCTTTCTCTTGGTGCAGACGTGGAGGTGGACGTGGACGAACTGAACCAGGAGCAGGTGGCAGATCTCAACAAACAGGCCACAACCTATGGCATGGCTGACGGCGACTTCGTCAGGTGAGGCCTGCTGGCTGACACCCCTGCCACTCGACCTGGCACCTCTGTCCTTTTACTTGACTCTAACAGCCACCCCATTCCTGAGCGCTTGTGTGCCTGGCTGTGCACCATGGGCTGTGCGCCACGGGCTGTACACATAGGCTTCTGAGCTCATGAGCCGGGGCCTCATAACCTGGCTTCACCTGGGCAGAGATTGCCACCCCCAGCCCCGGGGCACCTGTGGTGGTCTGAGGGGAGGACTCTCCTGGGCTTGGTGGACAGCGCCCTCTAGTGGAGAGGCTTCGTTCACTGCGTCATTCCCTCGCCTGGCTGGTGGAGCCTCTGCCCTGCGTTTCACCCTGTGCAGAGCACAGAGTGCCCCCAACTAACAGGGTAGTGAGTCAGAATCTGAATCCAGGTCTGAACACAGCACCCTGCGTTCAGAACCCTGTGTGGCTTCCACCTCACTCAGTGGCAGCCAGTGTCCTCGTCATAAGATCTCAGCTGCCTGGTCCTCTGCATGTCCACCTGCACACTCCACCCCTGCCCAGGCGCCATGGCTTCCTTACTCCTCAAGTGCCCGAGGCCCCACCCAGCCTCCGGGCCACTGTGTGCTGTGAGCTCCACCAGCATCTGCGCAGTTTACTCCTCAGGCTGTTGTCTGCTGTCACTGCCTCGTGGCGTCTCTGACCTCCCTGCTGAAAGCTGCTGCCGCTTCTCCCTGTTCCCTGGCACTTCCTTTCCCCCTCCGTGATTTATTTTCCCGTCCAGGTGTTCACCATCTAACATATCATGTGTTTCATTACCATGGTCATTGTCCATCTTCTCCCCAGAGTGTAAATCCGTGAGGATGAGGCCTTTTTTTTTCTTCTTTTTTTCTTTCAATACTGAATCCCCAATACCTGAAATAATACCTGGCATGCAGTAGGTGCTCAGGGCTGCATGAGTGAGGCCTGAGGATGGCGTGGGGTCCCTTACCTCCTGCAATGACTCTGCCTCTGGCCTGCCCCCTACTCCCATGTAACCCTCATCCCTCCCTTCAGGATGCTCCGGAAGGACAAAGAAGAGGCAGAGGCCATCAAACATGCCAAGGCCCTTGAGGAGGAGAAGGCCATGTACTCGGTGAGGGCTGTGCCGGCCGGGGAGGGGGCAGGAGTGTTCCCTCCCTCCGCCTCCCTCACCAGCCTGGTCCCCACCCTGCTCCAGGGCCGTCGCTCCCGGCGCCAGCGGAGGGAGTTCCGGGAGAAGCGGCTGAGGGGCCGTAAAATCAGCCCACCCAGGTAGGTTGGGCTCGCCTCGGGACCCCCAGACTCTGGGGGAGCGGTCTGGAGCTCAGGAAGACTCTTTGGGAGCAGACTTGTGTTTTGCGGAGAGTCCTAGTGGGGTAGTGAATACGGAAGTTTTAGAAGTAGAAACTGGCCCTGAGGGGTATGGACGCCCTGCCCTGCCAGCCATTCTCACTCTGCTGGTCTCAGGGTCCCTGCCAGGCTCTCTAGGAGCCAGTGGGAGGTGGTGAAAGGTGGCTGGAAGAGTTGAGGGGTGTGGGCTGCTTGGCCGTTTCCTCACTGTCAGAGTTCGGGCAGGTGACTTCCTCTCTTAAGCTTCAGTTTCCTCCTTTGGAAAAGGGGCACTGTCACCCTCCAGGAGAAGGGCCATATTAGTGCCCACATTGAGGTCTCAGGCTGGTTTGGATGAGGCTGGCTGGTGTGCGGAGAGCCTGTCTGCCACAGCCTCTTAGGCCAGGTGGCCCCAGGCAAACCCAGGCCTCTTTTTACCACATCTCTGCTCAAGGAGAGTGACTGAGGCCTAAACGACTTGTGGGTTCAGAGTTTGGTGTGGGGTCTGGAAAACTTTGATTCAAGAGTCACACTGGTTCTTACTATCATTGTCATCATCATGGAGGCGCAGGTCACTGTAATGTGGAAAAGCACCAGCTTGGGGCCACGTGACCTGGGTTGGAATCCCAGCTCCTTCATTTATGAGCTGTGTGACTGTGCAGGTATCATCTAAGACATGTTAGTTCTTCTAATTTTATCGTCGTCATCATTGATAAGCCAGAACCCAGTTAGCAGAACCGGAAGTGTGGAGTGAGAGGAGGGACATTTCTAGTCAGGGGTCCACTGACCAAGCAGGACCAAGGCTGCTGAAGTCTTTGCTGCTCAGGGTCAGGATGGGCTTGGCCATTGTTTGGGGGTGGGGTTGAGGATCAGGCTTTGGGCAGATCTGTGGTGGGGTATGCAGAGGGATGAGGGCAGGGCCCATAACGTGGCGGCAGCCCTCTCATTACTGTGCCCAGTGCCTGGCCTTGGGCGCCCAGGTTGGGCCCAATTCCATGCCGGCTCAGATCCCAAACCCCAACTTGTCCCACCCCGTTCTCTCCATAGCTATGCCCGCCGAGACAGTCCCACCTATGACCCCTATAAACGGTGAGTTCCCCAGGGACCCAGGGAACAGCAGCCACCAAACCCCTTAATGGAGGGTGGTGAAGGGGGGGGGGCTACCCTGTAGGGCGCCCTGAGCTCATGGACAGGGTGATGTGTTCTGGGGGTCTTAGTACATGGTGTCAGCTGTGGGTCATTGTTTTTATTTTCCAGAATGTTTGCCTGTTTTCCCATTTTTATTCTTTATATGTGAACCTTCTTTAATTTTCTGATGTAATCACAATGGAGTCTTGTGTTAAAAATGGCCAAAGATGGGCCAGCCCGGTGGCTCAGGCAGTTGGAGCTCCGTGCTCCTAACTCCGAAGGCTGCCGGTTCGATTC